>NW_024870927.1:2625000-3225000 GCF_019054845.1 Dipodomys spectabilis
GACAACTAGGGCACTGAACATAATGAAACGTTTCATTGCCGGCAGTGATGGGCCTATAATGCCTCTCCTAGGATTCTAGAAGCTTGGGAAATCGAAGCACATGTTGGATATCACAAAGTTTCCTGTCATCTAGAACTGGTGAATCTCAGGTTTTGAAACCTTTGACCTCTCCTAGTTGGGCACTGGTGGCTAGGTTTTGAGGTTGAACATAAGGCCTGGGTGCTGACCATGAGCTCAGAGCCGAAGTCTAACGTTTTACCATTTTGTCACAGCTTCACTTTTGCTTTATCTCTGTGTGTGAGTGTGTGTACATGCATGTGTGTGTGCATACACTAGTCCTGGGGCTTGAACTCAAGACATGAGCACTGTACTTAGTTTCTCTTTTACAAGGTTTGCCCTCTCCCACTTGAACCACAGCGCCCCTTCAGGCTTTTTCCTAGTGAGGTCGTTCTGAGAAATCAAACCCAGGGTTTCATATATGCAAAGCACTCTACCCCTACGGCACATTCGCAGCCCTCTACTTCAAGTTTGTTAATTTGTTTCTGTCTTTTTTGTTGTTGTTGTCATTGTAGGAGTTGAAATCTGGGCCTGAGTGCTGTCCCTGAGCTCTTCAGCTCAAATCTTGTGCTCTACCACTTGAGCCACAGAGCCACTTCCGGTTTTCTGGTGGTTCAGTGGAGCTAAGTGTCTCAAGGACTTTCCTGCCCAGGCTAGATTTGAACCATGATCCTCTGATCTCATCCTCCTGAGTAGCTAGGATGACCGGCATGAGCCACAAGCACCTAGCTTCCACTTCAGGTTTCTTAGTGGTGAATTGGAGATAATAGTGTCATGGTACTTTTTGTGTCAGGGATAGTTTGGAACCAAGATCTCAGCTTCTTGAGAAGGCAGGATGACAGACCTCGGTTATAGAACCCTAAGCCATGGCACTCTGCTGCAAGGGGGTCCTTGGCTCCATGTGGTGGAGTGCTAGCCATGAGTCCAAGAGGTATGGGTCAGTGCCTAGGCCCTGAGTTCAAGGTTCATGACTTAGAAAAAATAAGACAAAACAATTGTCTCTGTAGACTGAAGGCTAGTCTTCAGTAATACATAATTTTGTCCCTGCCATGGGGACAGATCTGAGTCTCAATATTCTTCTTTGCATAGTCATGTCAGTTGTGGAGTTCTTATAAAGACAATAGGAAAGGTTCCGGGAAGATGGCGGAGGAGAAGCTGGAATCTGAACAAGCTCTTGCATAGAAAACAGTTTCAGAGTTCCAGTGAACAGTCCCAAGCCAGAGAATCAAACCAAGTGTGCCATCACAGGACAGAGAGTTAGTCAAGAGAGGGGAAGCCAAGCAGACACATCTGAGCAGCTGCCGCTGCAGCGGCAGGGTCGCAGCGGCGACCACCGCCACGGAGGCATACCTGAGAGGCAGTCCGGGATGAAGGAACCAGACGCTCCTTCTACTCAACACCAGCAAGAACCGACAAGGAGCAGACAACTTCATCCTGCACTTTGCAGACCAGAGACGACCCGGGATCCAAGACTCCCCGTGAGTAGAAGCCCCACTTCCTCACTCCTTCTCTGGGAGCAGAGGAGGGAAGGCCACCCCTCCCCCCCCAGCACCGGTGATCTCCATCTTGGATACCGACAAAGCTCGGAGGAGCGGCTAGCTCCAGCTCAGGCCTTGGAATAGAGCTAGTCATTTGGCAGTTCACGGGAACTTGGCGGCGAGGTGACCTCACAGACTCAGTTCCATCCAGGGAGGGGTCGCCCAGCTCAGGCACCAGCCATTGGAGTGGCTCTCCTCGCTGGGTGGCCAGAGCCAGAGGCTGCCCCGCCCTCTAGCAGTCACCACAATCAATTGAAAAACAGAAACCCTGAGAATGGCTCCAGGCTGGGTGCTGTGAGTTTTTTTTTCACAAAATAGCCCCAGGGAAAAGCTACTGTTCCTTGAAAGACCTCAACTCTACCCAGAACCTAGCCTCATCACTGCATCCCCCTCTTTTGTGATTCTCAAAGCAGATCACCCTCCCAGTAAACTAACCTGGGAGGGGGATCTCAAAATCTTGGGTAAAGCAGAGCATTTTTCTGCCTGTTCCAACAAACTGACTTAAGAAACCAATCAAGCCACAGGACCTCAAACTGACCAGAGACTCCAACCAGACTCTGGTTACAGACAAAAGGGAGATACAGGACTCTTCCCACCCCTCCCAAAAAAAAAAAAAAATCAAAGAACTTTTTTTTTTCTTCTTCTTCTTTTCTTTTTTTTCTTTTTCTTGTTTTGTTTTTTTTTTCGTTTTTTGTTACCTTATATATATATAAAAAATTTTTTTTTTGCTTTTCTAAAACTTTTATTAATCTTTAATTTTTGCCTCTTCTGAAAAAATAATTGTTTTCCATTAACTTTTTTTTTTTCTCCTCTTATAATTTTTATTTTAGGAATACGTGAATGTGTGTTTTCTTTTCTTTTCTTGTCTTCTTTCTCTTTTTCATTCATTCTTAATTATCTTTTTGTTTTTTTTTCTAGCTCTACTGAACTTCTGATCTTTTCTTCTCACTTTCCTATCCTTTCCAACTTTTCCTCTTTGTTCATCTTTATGTGACTTAACTCTTGTCCTGCACATCCTCAGATAAACCCGTAGTTAACCAGTAGACCCTATCCCCCATTGTGTACACACTTAATCCACAAACTTATTACTCAATTCAAAACCTCTGAGACTTAAATTCATTAATAGCAGTACTACCTCTTTATACCTATATAATATATTAAGCATTTTTTTAAAGTTTTTCTCATCTCCTCTATGTCCCTCCCTTTCTCTCAACATATTCATATTCCTCTATAAATAGATGGTCTTTTAATCTCTAAAATAACATTAATTTTTACGTCTCTATTTTTTTTCTGGTCTCTTTTCATTCCCCTTTCCCTTTCTTCTTTTTCTCTCTCTCTCTACTTACATCCTACCCAACCTATTTCCTGCATTGTGATTAGGACATAGTTAACTCTCCCTGTGCCTTCCCACACCAATCTATTCCTATTTTTTACCCACATCTCTCCCTAACCCTAATAATTTCTGGTTTTCCAAATTCTTCTCTGCGGTTCGAAGTCCTTTAACATATAGTTGTTTGATGTCGAATAGATATATCTGTTGAACTAGATTGTATCTGTAGACTATTGACTGTACAAATGCAAACTTTGGTTGATGGTTGCCTTAAGATAGTGTTCTAGCACAAAACTGGTGCTATCTTCATCTCAAATGGGCAGAATAAGCCGGAAAAACACAAGAAAAATGGCAAATTCGGGTATCTCAATTCCCAATCTTGATAATCAGGGGTTAGAACAGATAATGAATAATCCAGAGGAGAGTTCCCAAATAGCTCTACAAACACTGCTGGCAAACATGATAAATGAAAAGTTTGACAACGTACAAAGGACTCTGTATGAGCGTGATAGGGAGAGAGAGGAGGCATCCCAGAAGTTTATACAGGAATATCATAAGCGTGAGGAAGCTACTCAAAAACTGATACAGGATTTGCGTGAACAACTTGAGAATACTCAAAGAGAAAGGGAGGAATGGCGTGAGCAGGCTGAGAACACTCAAAGAGATCTGCAGGAATCCCACGAACGGGAGGAAGCTAATCAAAGAGTAATACAGGAATTGAGAGACCAGGTAGAGAACACACAAAGATCACTAAAGGCATTCATGGAATCCATTAATAAAGAGCTGAAGGAAGTCAGGGAGACCACAAAGGGAATGCTGAATGGAACCCAACAGAAGGAATGGGAGCCCAAAGAAACCATAACCAATCAACTAAGTGATTTGAGGACAAACACTGAACACCAAATTAAGGAAGTAAAGAAATTCATACAAGACCTAAAACAGAGCTTCAACAAAGAACTTGAAGCCATCAAAGCTGACCAACTAGAAGGAAAAGAGATAAAAAACAAAGTAGAGAGTCTTGACAGCAGGTTAGACCATGCAGAAGATCGAATCTCAGGGATTGAAGACAGCCTAGATATTATAGAGAAAGAACATACAACCATCCAAGACAAGTCCAAGAAATATGATAGATCTATCCAACACCTGGAAGACACCATCAGAAGGCCTAATCTAAGGATAATGGGTGTAGAGGAGCACCTAGAAACAGAAGTTAATGGTCTAGGAAATCTGTTTAACAGGATCCTAGCAGAGAACTTCCCAAACATGCAAAAAGATAGGCCTGTCCAGATACAAGAAGCCTTTAGAACCCCAAATAGACCAGACCAGAATAGGACATCCCACCGCCACATTATAATCCACACAGGATCAACTCAGAACAAGGAAAAGATCCTTAAAGCTGTCAGAGAGAAAAGGGTAATCACTTATAAAGGGAAACCAATTAGAATCACCTCAGATTTCTCAGCAGAGACAATCAAAGCAAGAAGAGCCTGGAATGATGTATGCCATGCCCTAAAAACAAACAACTATCAACCAAGAATACTGTACCCAGCTAACCTCTCCTTCATAACTGAAGGCCAAATAAAAACCTTCCATAGCAAAGAAAAATTGAAACAATACATCTCCACCAAACCAGCCCTACAAAAGATTCTTAAAGATGTCCTACACATAGAAAACCAACAAGACCGCAATAAAGGCCAAGAAACTGCACCCAAACTGAGAATCCAAGAACCATAGGAAGAACCCAGTTTTCGCAGCCCCCAAGAAGGTAGATAACATGGCAGGAACTCCCAAATACCTCTCAGTCCTATCTCTTAATGTTAACGGACTGAACTCTCCAATTAAGTGACATAGACTGTCTAGTTGGATTAAAAAACAAGACCCTTCTATCTGCTGCCTGCAGGAGTCACATCTTGCCCGTAAAAACAAACACATTTTCAATGTTAAAGGCTGGAACAAAATCTACCAAGCAAACGGACCGCATAAACAGGCGGGAGTTGCAATCCTAATATCAGATAAAATAGACTTCAAATTAAAATTCGTGAAAAGAGATAAAGAAGGTCGCTACATACTAATTAAAGGATCTCTCCTTCAGGAGGATATTACAATTCTAAATATCTATTCGCCAAACAATGGAGCACCCAAATTTATCAAAGAAACACTACTTTCCCTCAAATCCCATATAGATCCAAAGACATTAATCGCTGGGGATTTTAACACACCACTCTCCCCACTAGATAGATCAACTCGGCAAAAACTCAACAGAGAAACCGCAGATCTAAACAGCTGCATAGATCAACTAGACTTAACAGACATTTACCGAACATTTCACCCAGCAGCATCAGAATACACGTTTTTCTCAGCAGCACATGGAACGTTTTCTAAAATAGACCACATTTTAGGCCACAAAGCAAACTTGTCTAAATTCAGAAACATTGAAGTTATACCTTGCATTCTCTCTGACCACAAGGGAATAAAGTTAGAACTCAACACCAAAAGCCACCAAAGAAAGTCCGGTATCACATGGAGGCTGAACAACACACTGCTGAATCATGAGTGGGTCATGGAAGAGATTAGAAAGGAAATTCAAATGTTCATGCTACTCAACAAAAATGAACACACAAAATACCAGCTCCTCTGGGACACAGCAAAGGCAGTACTCAGAGGCAAGTTTATAGCTCTGAGCTCCTACATCAACAAATTGGAGAGATCTGAAACTAACAATTTAATGACACATCTAAACCTCCTTGAAAAAGAGCAGCAAGATAAACCCCAATCCAGTAGACGGAAAGAAATAATCAAAATTAAATCAGAATTAAATGAATTAGAATTCAAAAAAACTATAGAAAGAATCAACAAAACAGAGAGTTGGTTCTTCGAAAAACTTAACAAAATTGACAGACCCTTAGCAAATCTTATCAGAAAAAGAAGAGAACACACCCAAATTAATAAACTCAGAGATGAGAATGGAAACATCACCACGGAAAAAACCAAGATTCAGAACATTATAAGGGAATACTTCTCAAAACTTTATGCTAATAAGTTTGAGAACTTGACAGAAATGGACCTCTTCCTAGCAAATATTGACATGCCAAAACTAAACCAAGATGAGGTAAACTATCTTAACAGGCCCATATCAAGCATTGAAATAGAAACAGCAATAAGAGACCTCCCAGCTAAGAAAAGTCCAGGACCAGATGGTTTTACAGCGGAATTTTACAAGGCCTTCAAAGCAGAGCTCACACCAATTCTCCTCCAACTCTTCAATGAAATTGAAAGAGAAAGCTCACTACCGAACACATTCTATGAAGCCATCATAACCCTCATCCCAAAACCAGGCAGGGACTCATCAAAGAAAGAGAACTATAGACCCATTTCTTTGATGAACATTGATGCAAAACTTCTCAACAAAATTTTGGCCAACCGACTTCAACAATTCATCCAAAAAATCATACACCACGATCAAACAGGATTCATTTCAGGGATGCAAAGCTGGTTCAATATACGCAAATCAATTAATATTATTCATCACATCAACAGGAGCAAGAATAAGAACCACATGGTTATCTCAATAGACGCAGAAAAAGCATTCGACAAGATCCAACACCCCTTTATGATGAAGGTTTTGAAAAAATTAGGAATCCATGGAACATTCCTCAATACACTAAAGGCTGTATATGACAAACCTATAGCCAGCATTATACTCAATGGTGAAAAACTAAAGCCATTTCCTCTTAACTCAGGAACAAGACAAGGATGCCCACTCTCTCCACTTCTCTTCAATCTAGTATTAGAATGCCTAGCTACAGCAATAAGACAAGATGCAGACATAAAGGGGATCCAAATAGGGAAAGAAGAAATAAAACTCTCCCTCTTTGCAGATGACATGATCTTGTATTTAAAGAATCCCATAGACTCCACTCCCAAATTACTCAAGCTGATTCAAAACTTTGGCAAAGTAGCAGGTTATAAAATTAACCCCCAAAAATCAATGGCTTTTCTGTATGCCAACAATGAGAAAAGTGTGGCTGAAATTAGGAAAGCAACTCCATTTGTAATAGCCCCACAAAAAATAAAATACCTAGGAATTAACTTAACGAAAGAAGTGAAGGACCTCTATGATGAAAACTTTAAAAGCTTGAAAAAGGAAATCAACACAGAACTTAAAAAATGGCAAAACCTCCCATGCTCCTGGATTGGAAAGATTAACATCGTGAAAATGGCAATACTTCCCAAGGCTATCTACAAATTCAACGCAATACCTATCAAAATTCCACCCTCATTCTTCAAGGAAATAGAAGAGGCAATCCAAAAATTCATATGGAACAATAAAAGACCCCGAATAGCAAAAACGCTCCTCAATGGGAAGAACACTGCTGGATTAATATCAGTACCAAATTTCAAACTCTTCTATAAAGCCATAGTAATCAAAACAGCTTGGTATTGGCATAAGAACAGACCTCAGGACCAATGGAATAGAATTGAAAACCCAGAAATGAACCTACAGACCTATAGCCATCTAATCTTCGATAAGGGAGCTAAAACAATAGAATGGAAGACAGACAGCCTCTTCAGTAAATGGTGCTGGCAAAACTGGCTAACTACATGTAGAAAACTAAAGCTAGATCCTTATATATCACCCTGCACCAGAATCAACTCCAAATGGATCAAAGACCTTGAACTCAAAGCAGACACTCTGAAAACATTACAGGATGGAATAGGAGAAACCCTGGGTCTCCTTGGCTCAGGCCGAAATTTTCTGAATAAAGACCCGGAAACACAACAAATCAAAGAAAGGCTGGACAAATGGGATTGTATAAGGTTGCAGAGCTTCTGCAGGGCAAATGACATAGCTAGCAAGATCAATAGAAAGCCCACGGACTGGGAGAAGATCTTTACTAGCCATACAACGGACAAGGGTCTCATATCTAAAATATACTTGGAACTCAAAAAATTAAACCACCCAACAACAAATCCTCAAAGAAACAACTGCCCAATAAGTAAGTGGGCGAAAGACCTAAAGAGAAGCTTCTCTGAAGAAGAAAGAAGGATGGCCAATAGACACATGAAGAAATGTTCAACATCCCTAGCCATAAAAGAAATGCAAATCAAAACAACATTGAGATATCACCTCACTCCAGTTAGAACAGCAAAAATCAAGAACTCTAACAACAACAGATGCTGGAGGGGATGTGGACAGAAAGGAACCTTACTTCATTGTTGGTGGGAATGTAAACTTGTTCAACCACTTTGGAAAGCAGTATGGAGGTTCCTCAAAAGACTCCACATAGAGCTCCCCAATGACCCAGCAATCCCACTTTTGGGCATTTACCCAAATGATCACAAAAAAGGCCACACTAAAGCTACCAGCACAACTATGTTTATTGCAGCATTATTTACCATAGCTAAGACATGGAACCAACCCAGATGCCCCTCAGTAGATGAATGGATCAAGAAGATGTGGTATATATACATAATGGAATTCTATGCCTCCATCAGAAAGAATGACATTTCCCCATTTGTTAGGAAATGGAAAGGCTTGGAAAAAATTATATTAAGTGAAGTAAGCCAGGCCCAAAGAAACATAGGTCCCATGGTTTCCCTTATTTGCAATATCTAGTATAGGTATGAGTCAAGCGGAAAAAGTCAGATAATGTGATGTTAGGAAAACGAAACCTCAAATATGTATTTTAATGTTTTTGTTTCTTTCACGCATGTGTTTCTAACGCATTTATAATATTATTTCTTTGTTGCTTTGTATGTCCCTCCCCCACAGTGTAACCCCTGCTTTCAATATATTTGATGTCAGTATAACATGTGGAGGAGATGGGGACAAACAAATCGTTTAAGGATTCAGGTGGACCTGTTGCAACAATGAGAAGTACAAAATGTCATGTCAAAACCAGCTTTACAATGTCGGGGGGGGGGGGAGGGGGGGTATGATTGGGTGGGAGGGAGGGGGGAGGCTGGGAAGGGAGGTGAAGGGTAAACAAAGGAGGAGGCTGCAATGCTTGGTAAGAAATGTATGCATTATCCTGCCCATGTAATTGTAACCCCTCTGTACAGTATGTTCTCAAATAAAATAAAATTAAATTAAAAAAAAAAAAAAGACAATAGGAAAGAATGCACCCTTTGAAGGACAAAATGCACAACACTCTTTTTTTGTCGGTAATGGGGCTTGAAATCTGGGCCTGGACTCTGTCCTTCAGTTCTTCAGCTCAAGGCTAGTGCTCTACCACTTGAGCTACAGCGACACTGCCAGTTGTCTGGTGGTTTATTGAAGATCAGAGTTTCAGCGACTTTCCTGTCTGGTCTGGCTTTGAACCACTATCCTCAAATCTCAGCCACCAGAGTAGTTAGGATTACAGGCGTGAGCCACTGGTGCCCAGCTCCAAATAATCCTCTTTACATGACTCAGCACACAGCATCCTGTGAAAGACTCCGCACCCAGCACCCAATGCATGACACAGCACACTGCACCCTGCGAAGGACTCAGCACATAGCATCCTGTTCAGGTCTCAGCACACAGCATCCCGTGAGGGCCCCAGCACCTCAGGAAGGACTCATCACATAGATGTATTCCACAAGCTGTCATTAGTATTAGGTTGCTTTAATCAGTATCACCATTCTTTCAGAAACACATCACAAACTGCACAAAGTCCACATCTAATGATTCAGAGGGGTATTTTTTTTGGAGGGGGGGAGTCAGCCACAGGGATTGCACTAAAATGTTGGGGGTACTGACCTAAGATCTTTTGCACAAGGCTAGAGATCTATCACTTTGATCCACAGCTCAGAGTTTCACAGACATCCCTCCAGGGCTGGGTTTTAAACCCACCAGTGTAAGATCTAAGCCCCTGAGTATCTTGGAGGACAGGGGTGAGCAAGCCAGCAGCATCTGGTTCTGTGGGGCTGAGTTGTACTCGTATACCTCTGACTAAGTCAGGTTAGATGACAGCTGTCAGCACCAGACTCCCGGCTTGCTCTGTGATGAGGTATTTGAAGCCCTATCCTAGAGTTGCAGTCACAACATTCAATCTTTTATTCATGCCCATCCTGGAACTTGAGTAAGAGTCTAGACACTGTCTAGACTGTGCTCAAAGCTAATGCTAGACTGCTTGAGCGAGAGCCCAACTTCTGGATTTTTATGTGCATGTGGTAGTGAGGAATCGAATCCAGGGTTTTGTATGTAGTAACCATCATTATACCACTGAGCCCCAGGAGTGACAAGTGTATGAACAGATAAATGTGTCATATATGTATATGTATATACATATATATATATATGTACATATATATATATATGTATAAAACAAGAGAAAGGTGTCTGCATAGTAGCAAATTACATATATTATATTACTACCCATTATTGACCTTCAAATTATTCCTTCCACTTTTAAGTACCATGGTTGAATACATAATAAAGTATTAATTGAAAATTAGTCAATGTAATAAAATTGTTGTGTATAGTTTTATTGTATACTCATACACTAACTACTAATTTGTTACTTTTATAAAATTCCTTTCGTATGGATGTACATGGAAATGGGTTTCTTAGAATCTCCCGCCAATACTTAGTGGCAGCCCTGGGATTCGACCTCCAAGCCTAAGTTTTGGTTTTGGTTATAGCTTCCCTAATAACCAGCCAAACATCAGCATGCAATGTCATGTACACTTTCTGGGCTTTGTCATTTACATGCAGGATGGTCACAATGCAAAGGGAAAAAATGCAAAACCACCTTCTTGAATTTCTTCGTTTTATCTTTTTCCTTTTTATTTTATTTCTTGCCAACCCCAAGATTTCAACGTGGGTCCTAGAATCCGAAGGCCACCTGTGGCAGAGATGCCAAGACCTGAGTTCAAACCCTGTGCTTGGCAAAAAAAAATTATAAAATAAAATAAGGCCCTGGCTTGGAATTTGCACCATTTTTCTGGCAGGCCTGGGATTTGAACTCAGCATCTGGGTATCTCATGGCACTGTGGGTGAAGGGGAAGCTCACCGTCCTTGAAGACAAGAAATTCAGACCAGTTCCCAGGGCCTGAATTGAAGTTCCAGCACTGGAAAAAATATACACATGAGTTTAGTGAGTATGACTTTTATTACCTTATTCATTTAGTATTACACATATAACATTTCATTTATTTCAACCTATCATACAGGATGTATTTGCATATGAATTATACATCATACTGAGACCCAGGACTTTTTTTCAGGAAAAAGAATGTGTCAAAATTGGCTTCTTACTACATGAACAAATTTTTGGCAACGCTGGGATTTCAACTCACGGCCTACAATGTCCAATCCATAAATGGGGTCAAAGTATTAGCACACGAACCTCTGGCAGCCTGAGCTGCCAGGAAGTTCTGACGACCTGTTATCAAGTCACAGTAGTGCAATATATATGTGTGTGTGTGTGTGTGTGTGTGTGTGTGTGTGTGTGTGTGTGTGTGTGTGTGTGTGTGTGTGTAGATTGCTGTATATATCTATATATATGTAGAGAGAGAATGTGAGGATATTATTAAATTATATATATGTAGTTACCAATAATTAGTTATGAAGTTATGTCTCCATTTAATGAAGTATCATGGTTGAATACTTATAAAAGCATTAATTAAAAATTAATCAATATTCTTCCATTAGGGGAATCATAACATGGTGCTAGAATGGAAGATGTAAATCCAATGATTTTTGTGTGGCTTTCTAAAATAGTATCGTGAATTAACTGCAAATTTAATTACTTTTATAACATTCCATTAGCATTCAAATAAATAGGAATGAGTTGGTCAGGATCTCCCTCCATTTGTGTGTGGCAGTCTTGAGATTAGAACTCCAGGTCTGGGAAGTTTACTTCGAATGCAAACCATTGGAATGACACTGAAGTTTTCAGATTGTCATGATTAAAAAAAGAACATCAAGAAGAAAAGAAAGCCAGGTGTCAGTGGCTCCTGTATGTAATCCTAGCTCCTCAGGAGGCTGAGATGTAGAGAATGCCAATTTGAATTCAGCCAGGGCAGGAAAGTCTGCAACACCCTAATTTCTAAGAGATCACAAGAAAATATCCCCATGGGTTGGGGCTGTGGCTCAAGGGTAGAGTGCTACTCTTGAGAAAGAGGAGATCAGGGATAGCGCCTAGGCTCATATTTCAACCTGAGGCATGCCAAAGAAAAAAAGAAAGCAGTAACTCCATGTCTCTGTATTTATGGATGATGTATGGATGATGGACATTCAGCAGGTTGCCCATGATCAGACCCCCAACCTGGGCAAGCTGGGACAAACACTCAGAGAATACTAAGTCTGAGCCAGTAGCTTGAACAAAGCATCCTTTTCTGCCATTTAATAACTGAAGCCTAGAAGGCTTGCATTGGCTGGGGTACGCAATGGGTTCATTATGTTCTGGCTGAGGTGTCCTATTGGGACACCTAGCAGCCAGCCACTGCCTCCAGGGAGACCACTGTTCCTAGGCTGTAGGACTTGTGGAAGGTTCTGGCTCCATATTCCCTATCCCTCTGTAGGACGTGAGCCTAGATCTCTGGGGCCTGGTGGCTATCACTCATTCATCATTCCTCATTGTTGAGTCTCACTCTGGTCCCAAATCCTGGCAAAGATATGAAATGGCCAGCGATTTCTGTGCTGAAAAGAGGATGCCAATACATCCCACCCTCATAGTTCCTGTTAGAAGTAAGCCTTGGGCTGTGAATGTGGTTAAGTTGTAGAGTGCTTACCAAGCAAGCATGAAGCCCTGGGTTGGATTCCTCAGTACCATATAAACAGAAAAGGCCAAAAGTGTCACTGTGGCTAATGTGATAGAATGTAGCCTTGAACAAAAGCAGCTCAGGAACGTGCCTACACCCTGAGTTCAAGCCACAGCACTGGTAAAAAAAATGTGAGCTTCGTGAGCGACACTCTTCTGGGACTCAGAGGAGGGCCGAGGTTATAGGTAAGAGGTAGCGGGCAGGTGCTGGTGGCTCACCCCTGTAATAATAGCACTCAGGAGTTGAGATCTGAAGTTTATAACTGCAAGCCTGTGCAGGCAGGAAAGTCTATATGATACTCTTTTCTCCAATTAAACACCATAAAACCAGAGCTGTGGTACAAGTAGTAGAATGCTAGCTTGAGCATTAAAACTCAGGGATAACATCCAGGCCATGAAGTCAAACCCCAGGACGGGTGCGCGCCCGTGCGCACACACACACACACACAGACATCAAGATAGAGCATTTGATAGTAAGCCTGCAGAAGTTCGATCTCTAGCAACTCAGTATTAAAAAAAAGTGAGAGAAGGGAAGGAAAGACTTGCTCCACGAGGTGATATCAATGCCAAAATTCCACAGGAGTTCTAAGATGTGGAATAGGACAGAAGGCCTCAGGCAGAAGGTACAGAGCATGCGCAAAGGTGCTGAGGGGTGGTGTAGAGTAGGTGGGGTGGGTGGAATGAAGGTTCTGTGGCCTCAGACAAGTCTGGCAGAACACTGAAGGCTGGGTCAAGGTTTGTACTTCAGTCACAGGTAGGGCAGAGGATGGGGTCCCAGAATGGGGCTCAGGGGAAGATTAGCTTGACTTTTTACCAAAGACCCCAGGCAATTTAGTGACTGGAAGCCTATTTTTCACAGCTCCTGACACTCAGACACCCTTTGCATGGAGGAGTCAGGGCAAATGCAGGGAAGCACACTTGCTTAAGAAAAGCTTCTACCCAATGCCTCCAGTGGCTCAACCCTTGTAAATCATAGCTATTCAGAAGTCTGAGATCAGAGATCGCTGGTCAAAGCCAGCTCAGAGGAAGAAAGTTAGTGACACTCTTCTGGCCAATCAACTACCAAAATCCAGAAATGGAGCTGTGGCTCAAGTGGTAGAGTACCAGAATTGAGGGAAAAAGTTAAGAGACCAGAGCCCAGACCCTGTGTTCAAGCCTTGGTACTGGCACAGAAAAAAATAAAGTTTTCAGGAGATCCCAGTCCACTGTGGAGAAAGGCCATTATCAGCTGGGCACCAGTGGCTCATGCCTGTCATCCTACTCAAGCCTGAGACCTGAGGATCAATCAAATTTAAAAGCTAGCCTGGGCAGACTCTTATGTCCAGTGAATCACCAAAAAGCTGCATAGCAGAGCTACTGTAGTTCAAGTGGTACAGCACCAACCTTGTGAAAACAAGCTAAAGTATAGCACCTAGGCCCTGAGTTCAAGTCCCGGTAAACACACACACACACACACATACACACACACACACACACACACAAACATCCTTAACAGGTGCCAGTTGCTTATACCTGCAATCCTAGCTACTCAAGAGGCTGAGATCTTAGGATGGCAGCTTGAAGCCAGAACAGGCAGGAAAGTCCATGAGACTCTTATCTCCACTAAACTATATAAAAAAAGATGAAAGGTGAGCTCTGGTTCAAGTGGTAGAATGTTAGCTTTGAGCAAAGGAAGCTCAGGGACATTGCATAGGCCCTGAGTTCCAGCTCTAAGATTTTTTAAAAAGACATCCTTTGCTATCCCTAAGGGCCATAAATCCTGATTTTGGTCATTCTAGACCTCACTACCACTCCTTCCACTTCCACAGTACTGACACTAGTGGCCGGTGTGTGGCCAACACTGGGTTAAGAAATGAAAGTAGGGGTTGGGAAGGTGGCTCAGTGGTAGAGTGCATGCCTTGCATGCCTTTGGCCCTGGGTTTGATTCCTCAGCACCACATAAGCAAAAAGAAAAAAGCCAGAAGTGGCACAATGGCTCAAGTGGTAGAGCACTAGCCTTGAGCTGAAGAGCTGAGGGACAGCATCCAGGCCCAGAGTTCAGGCCCCACGACTGTACCCCCCCCAAAAAAGAAGTGAAAGTACATAAGGGGGTGCATATTCAGGTCAAAACTAATACCCTCAAACAATGAGGTATTGGCCATACCAGTCACTCATCCCCCAGTTCCCTGGCCCTGGAATCTAAAGTCTGTATTCTGAGCATCTGGAATTGTCTAGAAGGACCTGAGAGGCCCAGCTGGGGCCAGAAGATAGACAGTCCTGTGATAAAGTAAATTTACATTTCCTAGACACTGACTTATACTTCCAAGCCACCTTGGCCTCACCTCCCATGTAGCCCTAGATCCTCCTTGCTTGGGCAGCCTTCACTCAGCTGTCAAGATCGAGTTGGCCAGAGCCATCAGCAATCCCCCATTCCCCACTCCACTGCCAGCCTGCTGAGAGGGATGTGCAGTCAGAGGCCTAGCTGAGGAGAAGGATAGGACATCGCATGACTGAGGCCTCCCTCTCAGGCAGAGGAGACCCTATGCCAGCTGGCATCACTGACCCAGAATGCCTTGGAGGCGGCCAAATATTGGGACAGCCAGACTTGTGCCCCAGAGAAAAGTTGGAACACAGAACTGTGGCAATTTAGGACTCATTGTAGACCCTGATAGGGGGCTAAAGGCAAGGTTGGTGTGAAGGAGGGGCACCATCTGAGGTCAGAAAGAGACAGACCAACAACCAGGAAGGGGACAGAAAAAGACAAGGGAAAATTATGCACACTCACACACAGACACACACACACACACACACACACACACACACACACACACACACACACACATACACCCACACACACACACACGGATATTCCAAGCCCTTAGCAGTTCCTGAGAACAGAACCATGAACTCCCTCTATTAGGATCACATCTAACCCGTGAGAAGATGGCACTATCATACTCAGACTAACTGTAGACACAGCATTGAGCGTCTCATATCTGGAATGTCTCATTATCCAGCATGGAATTTCCTACCATACACACTGCAATGTGGAAAACTCAGCCAACCTCTTTGTTTAATGTTTGTCATGGAGTTTGAACTCTGGGTCAGGGCGCTGTCCTTCAGCTCTTCAGCTGAAGATGAGCATTCTACAATTTGAGCCACAATGCCGTTTCCTGTTTTCTCGTGGCTCATTGGATATCAAGACCCACAGACTTTCCTGCCCAAGCTGGCTTTAAACCGTGGTCTTTACATCTCAGCTTTATGAGTAGCTAGGATGACAGTTGTGAGCCACGGGAGGCGCCAGACTTCATCCATCTTCATATGCCCAGAGGAAACCCAATTCATCAGGACACAAACTTCTTGCAACCCTTTACTTCAGACTTTGAGACCCAGCATCCAAATCCATCCTTCATTAGGGTGAATACAGACACAACAATCCCACCCCTGCACCCATTTGCCCACTCCCTGCCTGCCATAGACCTCGACCACTTGAGTTCTTGGTAAAGCACCATCCATTCTACCGTGGCTTCAAACTGGTGCAAACTTCGAGAGTTCTTAGAAATGTCTGTAAAATGAGGCAAGCACCTGGTCTCTCAATCACAGCACCCTCGCACACACACCTCCACAACTTTGCAGCAAAGATGTTTTACTTTCTTTTTTTTTCCTATTGTGGGCTTGAACGCTGGGTCTGGGTGCTGTCCCTGATCTCTTCAGTTCAAGGCAAACACTACTACTTGAGCCACAGCACCACTTCCAGTTTTCTGGTGGTTTGTTGGAGATAAGAGTCTCAGGGTCTTTCCTGCCTAGTCTGGCTTTGAACCGTGATCCTCAGATCTCACCTCCTGAGTACCTAGGATGACAGCCATGAGCTACTGGCACCCAGCAAAACATACTTTTCAATGCCTGTCATCCTATGCTCTCAGGAGACTGAGATCTGAGGACTGCAGTTGGATGCCACCCTTGGCAGCAAAGTGCATGAGAACTCTTTATCTCTAATTAAACTCCGAGAAACCTGGAAGTGGAGCTGTGGCTCAAGCAGTAGAGGGCTCGCCTTGAGCTTAAGAGCTGAGGGATAGCGCCCAAGCCCAGAATTCAAGCAACATGCCTGATCAAAAAAAAATTCAGTTTTCACTAAAAAGTAGGAGCAAAAATGTGAGATTGAATAGTAACTAGAGCATTATCATGATATTTATTTCTCAGTGATCATTGTTGTAATGATTAATGAGAGTTTTCCAGCCAGGTTTAGCTTGAGAGTTAGTGTTAAGTAATGGATTAGATGGTACGTAAATCTGAAATTGTTTTAGGGTACAGGGGTTCAAGAAAAGGTAGGATCATTGGAAACTACAGTATTTTTCCTGATAAGAGAATTTGAGGACAAATAATATAATACTTCATGTTAGGGAACAAGATAACTTCAGAGGAAGAGTCAGAAAATTTGTGGGAATTAGGGCAAATTGAAACGCATTTCCAGAGTGCAAACTGGAATATCCATTAGAATTGGACTATCATTAGAGTGAAAGTTAGGTTTCAATTCCAGCTGGACTTAGAGTTAGCCTTAGAGAAATGGAAAGTTTAGTGTCAAACTCAAAGTAAATCTTCGAATAACAAGTCTAGTTAGAATTAGAATGAATGTGAAATAAGAAACTGCTAATAATATTAAGATTAGGGTATGATTAGTGTGAGGGTTAGCCTCAATATTCCAGTTAGGGTTAGGGTTACAAAAATGGCAAGATACTGTGTAAAACTACAAACTATTTTTAGAAAGATGAGTTGAATCAAAGCTAGGATGAATAAAAACTAATGTATTTGTATGGCTTTTAGAATCCAAAGGCTATCAGTTCTAGTGTTAGGGTTATTGTTCTACTTCAGGTTAGACTTAGGCTTAGGGAAGGGTAAGCTTTACAGTAAAACTGAGTTTTCTGCTAACATTTTCAAGTAAAATAAGTTTGAAATTTAACAAAAGCTACGGAGTTTTCCAAAGTTTCCTATCCAAGGTTGAATAGGGTTAAATTTAGAGTTAGGTTTCTAGTAAGGTTTATATATAGTTAGGGTTAGGTACTAAAGTAGATTTTAAATAAACCTGCAATTCTTTTTGGAGATATAGGAGTTCAGTAAACGTTAAGATCAGTGGAAACTGTGATAGTTTACATGATATGAAGATTTGAGGTTAATGATTCATAATAGGGAACGATTTCAGAGTCCAAGTCAGGGAATCTGTAGGATTTGCAGCAAACTGCAAATCATTTCAAAGATAAAGAGTATCTGTTAGAATGCGTCTAAACTCGAGTATTTTCCATTAATTTTAAGATTGGTTTACTATTATCATCAAGATTACTCTTAGTGTTCTGTCCAAAATTAGAGTTAGTGTATGTATATGCACTATTCTAAGGCTTGAACTCAATGCTTGGGTTCTGCCCCTAAGCTTTTTGCTGTAGGCTTGCATTCTGCCACTTGAGTCCACTTCCAGCTTTCTTTGACAGTGAGAGATGAAAGTCTCACAGACGTTCGTATCTAAGCTGACATTGAACTGAGATCCCCAGATCTCTGCCTTCTGATTTAAGATAGGATTAATGCATGAGCTACTAGTGCCCACGAAAGTGCCTGAATTATACTGATTGTTTTTACTTTTGTTCAAGATTGAGACTTGAATTCATTATCTGACAGCTTTGCTCACTAAGTAGCACTCTGCCACTTGAGCCATATCTTCAAAAATGATTATTTTAAATAGCTGGAGTCATTAAATTTTCTTCAGATGATATGTATCATTAGTGTTGTTCTAAAATTATCCTAACCAAAAAAGATTTATTGACCCTAGAGATTATCTGAGCAGATTCTCATGCTTTGCTTCTAATTTCATAACATTTTAGGGACATGATTTTTTAATCATTATTTTAAGTAGCAAAGCAGTTATCATTAAACAAAGCAGTTTATGCGTACAATATACTTTGATCAATGCCAACCCTTTCAACATTCTCATCCATCCCTCCCCTATACACCTCTTCCTTCACTCTTCTTAATTTTGTAGGATATTTACTGGATTCCTCTCTGTATTTTCCCGCTTTTCTCCTATTCAATCTTCTACCTTTCCCACTTCACTCCTCTTTTGACTAACCACTTCCCTATGATCCAGCAACTCTACTACTGGGAATTTACCCGAAAGATTACAAACCAGGATATAGTAACGGTTTCAGCACAACCATGCTTACTGAATCAGCCCAGATACTCCACAAGAGAGAAATGAATCAAGTAAATGTAATACACACACACACACACACACACACACACACACACACACTCACACTCACACACATACACACACACACTTGTAATTCTACTTACCCATCAGAAAGAATATTGTACCATTTGTATCTCTCATTTCTCATTTCATCTGCCTCGTTACTCATTGCTATCGTATTGTCCCTGTAATGCAGGAACTGACACATGCAAACTGATATAAAAGATTTTCAGGGTTATGGGCTAGCCATAGTTTCCTGAGTATGAGTTCTCTGCTCATTGTCTTTGTCTATTCATGCCTTTGAGTAGTGATTGTACAGATTCATTTGTACCATTTGCTACACGAAAAGAGATTAACCATACATATATAAGTATGTATATATATATGATTATATACATACACACACATATATATATATACATACATGGATATATGCACACATATGGATATATATTAAATACTTGAGTACATTTTATGTTTTCAAGAATTATGGAATTAACAACAATCACATGCATTTTCCTACCTTTTCAATTTTTTCAAAACCTAAAGAACTTTGTCTCTTTTGAATACCTAATTTTTAAGATAATATCACCATCTCTGATCTGTCATTGGCCTTGAAATTAGATGTTCAGATAGGACAAAGTTATTTAATCTTTTTGGTGGAAGAATAGCATATTACTAGGGTTCTATTCAGGGGTTCTCTGCTTGCTAGACAGGAGTTGTCTGCATAGCACCAAGCATCTCAACTACTTTTGCCATAGTTCTAGTCCATTTCATTTACTTGAGGTCTTGAACTTTTGCCCTGGTTGGATCTTAGATTGACTGAGATCTTGCTACCTATGCCTCAAAACATAAATAGCTAGGATTACAGATGTGAACCACTATTTCCAGCTCATTTGTTGAGATGGCAGTCTTGGCGGTTATTTCTTTGGCCTGGCCTCAGACCAAGATCCTTGTCATTCCTGCTTCCCAATCAGCTGGGATTACAGATGGGGCTACTATACTTGGTGTACATAACACCTTCTGTTTTGTTTTTATTTTGTCGGTCATGGGGATTTAACTCTGGGCTTGGCACAGTCCCTGCACTCTTCAGCTCAAGGGGAGTGCTCTACCACTTGAGCAACAGCACCAGTATCGGTTTTCTAGTGGTTTTATTGGAGATAAGAGTCTCACGGTCTTTCTTTCTTGAGCTGTCTTTGAACTGTTATCCTCAGATCTCAGAATCCTGAGTAGTTAGGATTACAAGCGTGAGCCACCGGTGTCCCGCACACCTTCTGTTTTTAAAAGAGATTTTCATTGTAAAAATCTGTGTAGAGGGGTTATAGTTACATGAGCAAGTTAATGAGTACATTTTCTATCAAGCATTGTTACCTCCTTTGTTTTTCGTCTACCCTCCCCTCCCACCTCCACAACTACACTCCCCTCTACTCCCTTCTCTACTTCCCCGCCTATATTTTAAAGATCCTTTTTCAACATAGTGTCTTGTGCATCTCATTGTTACAATGGGTCAGCCTGTATCATTATTTATCTATCTTGTTTTTTCCCTTCCCCTCCCCAAGCTAGAGAAGGGAGTGTACAAGATGCAGGGCACCGACACTAAATACAGTGAAAACAAGCGTTAAACCATGGGGGAGAAAAAGAAACACATCATAGATTATAAATCCTATCTTGGGGTTCATTTTGTTAACAGCATCTTATCTGGTCGTATGTACATAGCTTTTGAACTTTTATGCTTGTCCCAGACATGTAATAGTTATTGCAAATAAGGGAAACCATTGGACCAATGTTTCTTTGGTTTTGGCCTACTTCACTTGATATAATGTTTTCTAAGACCTCACTTAGAGCTCCCCTATGATGCACCAGTCCCCATTTTTGGGCATTTTCCCAAATGATTACAAACAAGTCCATATGAAGCTACTGGTACAAACTATGTTTATTGCAGCATTACTTACCATAGCTAAGATATGGAACCAACCCTGATACCCCTCAGTAGATGAATGGATCAAGAAAATGTGACACACACACACACACACACACACACACATACACACACACACACACACTGGAATTGTATGCCTCCATCAGAGAGAATGACATCGCCCCATGTGCTAGGAAATGGAAAAACGCAGAAACAATTATATTAAGTGAAATAAGCCAGGCTCAAATAACCATAGGTTCCATGGTTAATCTTAATTGGAGTAACTAGTACATGGTACCATATAGCCATATAACAGGATGTTACGTGAAATGAACCCCAAGATAGGGACATAAATGATTTTTATTCCATGAGATTCTTATCTCTATATAATCCCCCAAATAAAGTTGGAAGGGGAGCTGTCGTTCAAATACAGGGCACCACCCTTGAGGGAAAAAGCCTAAGTAACAAGGTAAGGTCCTAAGTTTAAACCATAATATCAGCACTCAAAAAACTTGATTTGTTTTCCTTGAGGTTTTTATTAAATTGCTCGGGAAAATAATCGACTTTGTATTTATGTTTAGCATTACTATTAAAATCATGTTATATTTATTTATGTTATTCTTTGTTCTCTTCAATTTTACTTACACTTTAATACCCAGTAATGATAAGAGATGACTACTGTTTCACAAGTTTTTATGTCAGATGCATATATGGATGAGAGGTGCGTACAAGGATTTTGGACTGAGAATAGATATTTTCAATGTCTTCACATAAGAATTCATAGTTGAAGGAGCTGTGGTCATGTATGAAATAAACTAAAGAAACCAGCAAGGAAAGATAAGGTATGATTCTGAAAAGCAAACAATTTTGGAAGAAAAAAAAAAAAGGAAAATATGTAGCTTTCGGTAGGAACTTTGTAACCCAACTACACATTTAATTCCTTACTTCTAGTGGAAGGCATTTCAGTTAACTTTATTTTACAAAGTTAAACATGATTGACATTTAATACTAACTGGCCTTTGTCTCAGGTAAGCAATTATTCTAGCCAGGTGCAAGGGGCTCATGCCTATAATCCTAGCTACTCAGAGAACTGAAACCTCTAGATCCTAGTTCAAACCCAGGCTGGAGAGGAAAATTGGTGAGACTTTTCTGTGGCACTGTGGCTCATAGTGGCAGCACTAGTCTTGAGTAATAAATCTCAGAGGCAGAACCCAGGCCCTGAGTTCAAGCTCTCTGAAATTATTCTTAAAATACTTGTTCTCAGTATTTCTTTAACTTGTCTAGAAGAATGTTTTAAACTTAGGGATTTTTTATTTCATGTTGTCAGAATTGATTTTTAAGATGTTCAGAGAAAAATTATTTATAGTAAGAACTGGTTTGTATTGCTTTGTATTACGTTTTGCTTCTATACCTATAGATCAGCTGGAAAGTAGACGGCCAAACCTCTCCTCCCCCCACCAAATTTGTAAAGTTCATTTTTCGAAATAATGACTTGTATATCTCATTGTTGCAATGTATCCACCTGTATCCCTAGTTAAACGATTTGTTTTTGCCCTTCCCCTCCACAAATTGTACCAATATCAAATACAGTGAAAGCATGAAAGAAAAAAATTGAATACTTATCTTGGTGCTCATTCCGCTAGCATCAATTTATCTGACCTAATCTGCTTGACTCAGACATATACTAGTTATTGCAAATAAGGGAAGCCATGGGACCTATGTTTCTTTGGATCTGGCTTACTTCAATTAATATAATTTTTTCCAAGGCTTTCCCTTTCCTAACAAATGGGGCAATGTCATTCTCTCTGATGGAGGCTTAGAATTCCATTGTGTATATATACCACATTTTCTTGATGCATTCATCTACTGAGGGGCATCTGGGTTGGTTCCATATCATAGCTATGGTAAATAATTCTGCAGTAAACATAGGTGTGCTGGTAGCTTTAGTATGGTCTTGTTTGTGATCATGTGGGTAAATGCCCAAAAGTGGGATTGCTGGGTCATAGCGGAGCTTATGTGGACTCTTTTGAGGAACCTCCATACTGCTTTCCACAGTGGTTGAACAAGTTTACACTCCAACCAACAATGAAGTAATGTTCCTTTCTGTCCACATCCCCTCCAGCATCTGTTGTTATTAGAGTTCTTGACTATAGCCATTCTAACTTGGGTGAGATGATATCTCAATGTTGATTGATTTGCATTTCTTTTATGGCGAGGGAGGTTGAGCATTTCTGCATGTGTTTATTGGTCACCCTCTTTTCCTCTCCAGAGAAGTTTCTCTTTATGTCTTTAGCCCACTTATTTATTGGGCAGTATTTTCTTTGAGTATTTGTTGTTGGGGGACTTAATTTTTTGATTTCCAGGTCTGTTTTAGAAATGAGACCCTTGTCCGTTGTACGGCTAGTGAAGATCTTCTCCTAAACCATGGGCTTTCTAGTGATCTTGCTAGCTATGTCTTTTGCCATGCAGAAGCTCTGAAATTTCATGCAATCCCATTTGTCCCATTTGACTTTGAATTTTTGTATTTCTGGGTCTATATTAAGAAAATTTCGGCCTGTGCCAAGGAGAACTAGGGTTTCTCGTATTCCGTCCTGTAATGTTTTCATAGTAAGACTTCAAACTTTTGAAGTTTTAAATATTACAGGAAGATCTTTGATTCATGTTGAATAGATGTGAGTAGATTGAGCTGTTGCATACATTCGTGTGTGTGTATGTGTGTGTGTGTGTGTGTGTGTGTGTGTGTGTGTGTGTGTAAGGGGGTTATGTGTATCATTGAAATCAAGGATAAGGAACTTGGTTCCTTTTTCTGAGATATGCATTATGGTGTTTCTTTGTTGGAGGTAGGCTCTGATTGTTTGCCTTTACCTGATGTGCTCATTCCAGCTCAATTTTTCAATTAAAGTTTCTTAATTATTATTGAACATATAATGCTCTGATATAGTTTTGTCTTTAGTCTGCCATCTAGGTTCTTCTTTTCCTCTTAAATATTAACATTCAATATTAATTTTACCTCCTGAATAATTTTCCCCTTTAATTTGCATTTGGAAATAAGAATTGTAATACCTTTGAAATCTGTATTCATGAAGAAAAAACATTTTGAATCCTCTGTTTAATGTAATAACACCTGGACAGATTTGTTAGTACCAAGACCTTAAATTTTCTTTTGTAGTTTTAGTTTAAAATAACACTCCTCCATGTTTTTAGAATGGGTAGACAAAGAATTCACACAATGCCTCATAACTTTTATCTTTCACTTTGTCTATGCTTCCTGGTCACTGCTAAATTGTTCTGGATGCCTCTATTAGCTACCCCAACCCCTGCAAAGTTGTTGCTGATACCCAATTTCCTGCCACTGCAACTCATCAATTGCAGTCACAATTACCCTTTCCCTGGTACTCCCTTTCTCTGCTACTATTTTGCTACCCATAATTATTAACACCATGGTTCCAGCTACCTGATCCCTGACAACCCTGTCTCTGCTATCACATTCCCAAAGAAAGCAAGTCAAGAGTAGGCACAGACAGTCGACTTGGGTACTCCTCTTGCAGGCACAATGGGACGTTGTTCCTTGGGTATTTAACATGAAGGACTAACTAGTGGTGGAAAGAAAAGAGGTTACTCAGGGGACTAAAACCCAAGGATATCAACTTATAACTTGTTGCTAGGAAAAGCAGGCCCTAAGTTGAAAGTTAATGAGAAAAGAAAATTTGACAAAAATATTGGGGATTATATAAATAAAAGGTTTAGCTTAGTCTCTTGTACCAGTGATCTGAATTATTTTATGACATAGATATGTAACTACTTTGCACTTTAAAAAGTATATGAAGATGCACATTTATATGGTACTTATATTAATTGATGAAATAGTTGCATATGATCATGTTAATGATACTCAATAGTTTATGCTTTATGATATGCTCATGAGTCTGCCTTTGGCAATATGAATTGAGCTCTCTAACAATAAATGGAATTTCATTGTCAAATACTACAAGGATGTTACTGAGGCTAATACCAAAATGAAAGCTGGTACAAGAAAACTGAACAAAGCTACAAGTTTGAAGGGAAGGGGTCAGTGGTAAGGGCTATGATAAAAGAGAAATCCTTCACCGTGGAATCTTGAAAGAAAGGAATGTGTCTTGTTGCATTACTAGTTTTTTAAACATTCTTAGAAAGCCGAACATGATTTTTGATTCTTGCTTTTTGGAACCTCTTTAATGAGTGGTTAAACAAAAAAATATCGAAATGACTGAAAATCCACTGACATGAATTATTAGATTAACATTATACCCAAAATTGCCTTGAGATGCAGGCAGGCTGGATTCCTTTTCTATTAAATTAATGGAATAATCTTCCTTTGGAATGGTTGGACAGTCCATGACACTTGTTCCAAAACAAGAAAAGATACTGGAGAGAAAAAAAAGAGGAAGGAGAGTCAACGCTGCTGAAATTAGCATATTTCCCATTTGGACTTAATGGTTCGTTTCTACAAAGAATTAGAATTTCATCTTAAGATAATAATTTCAAAATGGATGTGCTAAAGGATAGCTTCCAAATTTAATATTTAATGCTGTTGGATTACTTGAAGACAAAGGTTTTCAGAAAACTTTAAATTCCAGAAAAACTGTAATGTACCAATAAACACCTAGAAGAAATATAATTTAAAGTTCACCTGTTCAAAGCAAATCCTGGCATGAAAGTCTGAGAGTCACTTATCTCCAAACATGAAGTGGCACTGTGGCTCAATTGGGAGAGGGCTCCCCTTGAGCTGAAGAACTCTAGGATATGTTAATACCCAAGCCCTGAGTTCAAGGACCATGACAGACAAAAAATAAATTTTAAAGAGTTAAATCATTAGGGCTGGAAGAAGACTCAGTGGTAGAGTGTTTGTCTTGCATGCATGAGGTCCTGGGTTCAATTCCTCAGCACCACATAAGCAGAAATAAACTGGAAGTTCCACTGTGGCTAAAGTGGTAGTGCGTTAGCCTTGAGCTGAACAGCTCAGGGACAGCACCCAGACCCAGAATTCAGGCCACCCTACCAACAACATCAACAACAACAAAAAATTAAAGCATCAAACAACCTGAAGATGTTGTCCAGAATAATGAATGCAGCATTATCCGTTGACATGACTTAGTGACTTGAGGCCAAGTTTACCAGGGGAGATGGTGGACATTTTGTGTGTGTGTCAAAACCTGCAAAATTATTTTATATATTTTCCCAGGGAGGGAGAAAGGAGGAATTGGGGGGGGGGCGTGAGGTGTTTGGTGGATTTGCCTTTTGTTTCACTGATTGTTTTCTGGAGTCAAATTCAGAGAAATTCTGCTTGCAATCCTAGTTGCATGGGCAATGACGAAGCCATGTCCTGGAAGTGGTTTTGTCCTATCCTTAGCCTGGTTGCAACCATCACTGGATTATTCAAGTCCCACTGCAGGACCAAGATGCCTTGAAGACTACTGATCCATTGGGCAGGTGGACCTAACCACAGCCAGAATAGGCAGAAAATGCAATTCCGAGGGCAGAACTGGAAATCTATAGCAGGTAGAGATTTTTTTAAATATATTTTTATTGTAAAAATACTGTACAGAGGGCTCAGAGTTACAGGACTAGGACTATACAGCATTGTTACCTCCTCTTTTTTTCCCGCTACCATCCTTTCCCTCCCCACATCTCCAACTGCTCCCTCCTCAACCCCTGCCTGACATTGTAAATTCATTTTCAGCACAGTGTCCTGTACATCTCATTGTCACAATGGTCAGCCTGCATCCCCATTTCAGCATTCTGGTATATCACTTCCACTCCTCAAATTACAACATATATACATATATATATATATGATGCAGAACACTGGAATCAAATTCAGTGAAAACAGGGGTTTATCGTTGGGGAATAACATACAGAAGAATCACAGTGTATTATAAGCATATTAAAAACACAAGAAAGAAAGGAAAAACCACTTCTGTCTCTGACTTTGGGTACATTTCGCTTAACATCATCTCTTATGGTAATATGTACCTAGCCTTTGATCTTCTCTGCTTGTCCTAGAGGATGTACTAATCCTAGTAAACAGAGGTAAAACAAGGTAAATCATGGGACCTATGTTTCTTTGGATCTGACTTACTTCACTTAATATAATTTTTACCAAGTCTTTCCATTTCCTAACAAATGGGGCAAAATCATTCTTTCTGATGGAAGCATAGAATTCCAGTGTGTGTGTGTGTGTGTGTGTGTGTGTGTGTGTGTGTGTGTACCACATTTTCTTGAACCTTTCATCTACTGAGGGGCATTGGGGTTGGTTCCATATCATAGCTATGGTGAATAATACTTCAATAAACATGGTTGTGCTGTTAGTTTTGTGATCATTTGTGTAAGTGTGCAAAAGTGGGGTTTCTGGGTCATTGGGGAGCCTTTTGAAGAAATTCCATACTGCTTTCCAAAATGGTTAAACAAGTTTACACTCCTACAAGTAATGCAGTAGGGTTCCCTTTTAGCCACATCCCCACCAGCATCTGTCATTATTACATTTCTTGATTATAGCCATTCTAACTGGAGTGAGGTGTAATCTCAATGTTTTGATTTGAATTTCTTTTATGACTAGAAAAATTGAGCATTTCTTCATGTGTCTAATGGACATTTTTTATTTCCTCTTCAAAGAAGTCTCTCTTTAAGTCTTCAGCCCACTTAGTTATTGGGCAGTTGTTCCTTTGAGTATTTGTTGTTGGGAGATTTATGATTTTGAGTCCTAAGTATATTTTAAATATAAGACTTTGTCTGTTTTATGACTCATGAAGAACTTCTCCCAGTAAGTGGCCTTTTTATTGATCTTGCTATCTATGAACATTACCTTGCAGAAGCTCTGCTGTTTCATGCAATCCCATTTGTCCAACCCCTCTTTGATTTGTTTTGCTTCTGGTTCTCTATTAAGAAATTTTTGGCCTGTGCTAAAGAGCCCTAGAATTTCTCTTGTCCTTCATGTAAAGTTTTCACGGTGTCTGCTTTCATTTTGAGGTCTTTGATCCATTTTGACTTGATTCTCATGCAGGTTGATATATATAATATATTATATATATATATATATATATATATATATATATATATATACACACACACACACACACACATATATATATATGGCTAGCTTTAGTTTTCTTCAGGTGTTTAACCAATTTTACCAGCACCATTTACTGAAAAGGCTGTCTTACTTCCATTCTATTTTTTTAGCTCCCTTGTCAAAGATTAGGTGGCTATAGGTCAAGGGGTTTACTTCTGAGTCTTCAGTCCTATTCCATTGGTCCTCAGGACTGTTCCTGTGCCAGTACCAAGCTGTTTTTATTACTATGGCATTTTAGTATAGTTTGAAATTTGGAACTAATATTGCTCCAGTGCTGTTCTTTCTGCTAAGAATTGACTAACCTTTGAGGATTTGTTGTTGGGGGATTTAAGTTTTTGAGTTCCAAGTATATTTTAGATATGAGAACCTTGTCCGTTGTATGG
This sequence comes from Dipodomys spectabilis, assembly GCF_019054845.1. NCBI lineage: Eukaryota > Metazoa > Chordata > Mammalia > Rodentia > Heteromyidae > Dipodomys > Dipodomys spectabilis. The sequence goes on from NW_024870927.1 coordinate 2,653,298, forward strand.
CTACTGTAGATCTCCCATTCCGTAGGCTTTCTATTGATCTTGCTAGCTATGTCCTTTGCCATGCAGAAGTTCTGCAACTTCATGCAATCCCATTTGTCCAACCTTTCTTTGACTTGTTGTGTTTCCAGGTCTCTATTAAGAAAATTTCGGCCTCCTCCAAGGAGACCTAGGGTAAAAATGAAATCACCCAACAACAAATCCTCAAAGAAACAACAGCCCATTAAATAAGAGGGCTAAAGACTTAAATAGAAACTTCTCTGAATAAGAAAGAAGGATGGCCAAGAGACACATGAAGAAAAGCTCAACCTCCCTAGACATAAAAGAAATGCAAATCAAAACATTGAGATACCACCTCACCCCCGTTAGAATGGCTATAATCAAGAACTCTAATAAAAACAGATGCTGGAGGGGATGTGGACAGAAGGGAACCATACTTCATTGTTGGTGGGACAGTAAAATTGTTCAACCACTTTGGAAAGCAGTATGGAGGTTCCTCGAAAGACTCCACATAGAGCTCCCCTATGACCCAGCAATCCCACTCTTGGGCATTTGCCCAAATGTTTACAAACAAGACCACACTAAAGCTATCAGCACAACTATGTTTATTGCAGCATTATTTACCATAGCTAAGATATGGAACCAACCCAGATGCCCCTCAGTAGATGAATGGGTCAAGAGAATGTGGTATATATACACAATGGAATTCTATGACTCCCTCAGAAAGGATGACATTGCCCCATTTGTTAGGAAATGGAAAGACTTGCAAAAAATTATATTAAGTGAAGTAAGCCAGGCTCTGTGAATTTCTCACAAACTAGCCTCCGGGAAAAGCTACAGTTTGCTGAAGGGCCTCAACTCTACCAAGAACCTAGCGTCAACACAGCATCTCCAAACTTGAGGAAAAAGCCATCTCCCTCTTTTGTGATACTCAAAGCAGACCCTCCTCCGATTGAACTAACTTGGGAGGAGGATCGCAAAATCCTAGGGAAAGCAGAGCATTTTTCTGCCTGTAAAAACAAACTGACTTAAGAAACCAACCAAACCACAGGACCACAAGCAGACCAGAGACTCCAACCAGAGGCTGATTAGAGACACAAGGGAGATACAGGATTTTTCCCAACCCTCCCAAAAAAATCAAAGTACTTTTTTTTTCTTCTTCTTCTTCTTTTTTTATACCTTTTACAAAAATTTTTTTTCTAAAACTTTTTAAAGCTACCAGCACAACTATGTTTATTGCAGCATTATTTACCATAGCTAAGATATGGAACCAACCCAGATGCCCCTCAATAGATGAATGGATCAAGAAAATGTGGTATATATACACAATGGAATTCTATGCCTCCATCAGAAAGAATGACATTGCCCCATTTGTTAGGAAATGGAAAGGCTTGGAAAAAATTATATTAAGTGAAGTAAGCCAGGCCCAAAGAAACATAGGTCCCATGGTTTCCCTTATTTGCAATATCTAGTATAGGTATGAGTCAAGAGGAAAAAGTCAGAGAAGGTGATGTTAGGAAAACGAACCCTCAAATATGTATTTTAATGTTTTTGTTTCTTTCATGCATGTGTTTCTAACGCATTTATAAGATTATTTCTTGGTTGCTTTGTATGTCCCTCCTCCACAGTGTAACCCCTGCTTTCACTATATTTGATGTCAGTATAACATGTGGAGGAGATGGGGACAAACAAGTCGTTTAAGGATTCAGATGGACCTGTTGCAACAATGAGAAGTACAAAATGTCATGTCAAAACCAGCTTTACAATGTCGGAGAGGGGGGGGTATGATTGGGTGGGGGGGAGGGGGGAGGCTGGGAAGGGAGGTGAAGGGTAAACAAAGGAGGAGGCTGCAATGCTTGGTAAGAAATGTATGCATTATCCTGCCCATGTAATTGTAACCCCTCTGTACAGTATGTTCTCAAATAAAATAAAATAAAATTTAAAAAAAAAAAAAAAAAAGAAAAAAATTGTTTTCTAGAAACTCTTTTTCCCCTTATCATCTTTATTTTAGGGATACATGCGTGTGTGCATTTTTCTTTCTTTTTTTAAAAAAATTTTCTTTTTGTTTTTTGCTTAACTCAACTGACCTTCTGATCTTTTTGTTCTTTCTACCTTATCCTCCTCACCTTTTCCTCTCTTTTGTTCTTCTTTATGGGACTTAATTGTTGTTCTGCACATCCTCAGGTAAACCCGTAGTTGACTATTAGACCCCATTCCCCATTGTGTACACACTTAATCCACAAATTTATTACTCAATTCAAAAACTCTGAGACTTAAATTCCTTAATAGCAGTACTACCTCTTCATACCTATATAATATTTTAAGTATTTTTATTTTTAAGTTTTTCACATCTCCTTTATGTCCCTCCCCTTCTCTCATTATATTCACGTTCTTTGAATAGTTTGTTTTTGAATCTGCATATTATTAAGTTTTATTTTTCTATTTTTTCTTGTCTCTGTTTTTTCCTTTCTCTTTCTTCTTGTTTTCTCTCTCTCTACTTTCATCCTAAACAACCTATTTCCTGCTTTGAGACTAGGACTTAGTTAAGTTAACTCTCCCTGTACCTTCCCACATCACTCTATTCCTATTTTTTACCCACATCTCTCCCTAACCCTAATAATCTCTGGTTTACCAAATTCTTCTTTGCAGTTTGTAGCCCATTAATATATAGTTGCTTGATGTTGAATAGAAGCATCTGTTGAACTAGATTGTATCTGCAGACGATTGACTGCAAATTCAGACTTTGGTTGATGCTTGCCTTAAGTTAATGTTCTAGCACATAACTGGTGTTACTTTCATCCCAAATGGGCAAAGTAAGCCAGAAAACCACAAGAAAAATGGCAAGTCCGGGTATCTCCATTCCCACTCATGATAATCAGGAGACAGAACAGATAATGAATAATCCAGAGGAGAGTTCCCAAATAGCTCTACAAACACTGCTGGCAAACATCATAAAAGAAAAGACTGAAAACATACAAAGAACTCTGTATGAGCGTATAGAGAGAGAGAGGAGGCAAACAAAAGGTCAATGCAGGAAAAGATTGAAAACCGACAAAAGACTGTATGAGCGTGATAGGGAGAGAGAGGAGGCAAACAATAGGTCAATGCAGGAAAAGATTGAAAACCTACAAAGGACTCTGTATGAGACTTCACATAGAGCTCCCCTATGACTCAGCAATCCCACTCTTGGGCATTTGCCCAAATGTTTACAAACAAGACCACACTAAAGCTACCAGCACAACTATGTTTATTGCAGCATCATTTACCATAGCTAAGATATGGAACCAACCCAGTTGCCCCTCAGTAGATGAATGGATCAAGAAAATATGAAAATGTGGAATTTATACGCAATGGAATTCTATGCCTCCATCAGAAAGAATGACATTTCTCTATTTGTTAGGAAATAGAAAGCCTTGAAAAAAATAATATTAAGTGAAGAAAGGCAAGCCCAAAGAAACATAGGTCCCATGGTTTCCCTTATTTGCAATATCTAGTATAGGTATGAGTCAAGCAGAAAAGGTCATATAAGGTGATGTTAGGAAAATGAACCCTAAGATTTGTATTTAAATGTTTTTTTTCTTTCACACATTTGTTTCTAACGTATTTATAAGATTATTTCTTTGTTGCTTTGTATGTCCCTCCCCCACAATATAACCCCTGCTTTCATTGTATTTGATGTTGGTATAATTTGTGGAGTCGAAGGGGAAAAACAAGTCAGGATACAGGTGGACCCGTTGCAGCAATGAGAAGTACAAATTGTCATGTTGAAAACGAACTTTACAACTTTGGTGGAGGGGAGGATTGGGGGGCACGGGGGGATGCTTGGAAGGGATGAGAAGGGTAAACAAAGGTTGAGGCTACAATGCTTGGTAGGAAATGTACTCATTATCTTGCCCATGCAATTGTAACCGCTGTGTACATATTTTCACAATAAAAAATAAAAATTAAAAAAAAAAAGAATTGACAAAGGTACAGCCAGCATTATACAGAATAGTGAAAAGTTAAAGCCATTTCTTATTAATTCAGGATAGAGATAAGAATGTTTGCTCTGTCCAGTCCTCTTCAACTTAGTATTAGAATGCTAGCTGAGGAAATAAGACAAGATGCAAACTTATTGGGTCCAAATAGGGAAAGATGAAGTAAAACATACAAGATGAACAATGGAATAGAATTGAAAACCCAGAAATGATCCTACAGTCCCATAGCCATCTAATTTCCGATAAGGGAGCTAAAAAAGTAGAATGGAAGAAAGACAGCCTCTTCAGTAAATGGTGCTGGCTAAATTGGTTAACTACTTTTAGAAAACTAAAGCTAGATCCTTATTTATTAAACTGCACCAGAATCAACTCCAAATGGATTAAAGACCTCAGATTCAAAGCAGATACTGTGAAAATATTACAGGATGGAATAGGAGAAACACTAGGTCACCTTGGCACAGGCCGAAATTTTCTTAATAGAGATCCAGAAACACAAAAATCAAAGACAAATGGGACAAATGGGATTGCATGCAATTTCAGAGCTTCTGCCTGGCAAAGGACCTAGCTAGCAAGATCATTAGAAAGCCCACGGATTGGGAGAAGATCTTCACTAGCCATACAATGAACAAGGGTCTCATATCTAAAATCTACCTGGAACTTAAAAAATTAAATCCCCCAACAACAAATCCTCAAATAAACAACTGCCCAATAAATAAGTATGCTAAAGTCTTAAAGAGAAATTTCTCTGAAGAGGAAAGAAGGATGGTCAATATAGACATGAAGAAATGCTCAAACTCTCTAGCTATGAAAGAAATGCAAATCAAACAGCAATGAAATACCACCTCAGCCAAGTTAGAATGGCAAAAATCAAGAACTCTAATAACAACAGATGTTGGATGGGATGTGGACAGAAGAGAACCTACTGCACTGTTGGTGGCAGTGTAAACTTGTTCAACCAATTTTGAAATATGTGTGGAGGTTCCTCAAAAGACTCTACATAGAGCTCCCCTATGACCCAGCAATTCCACTATTGGGCATTTACCCAAATGTTTACAAACAAGACCACACTAAAGCTTCCAGCACGACTACGTTTATTGCTTCATTATTTAGCATATTAAGATATGGAACCAACCCATATGCCCCATATACACAATGGAATTCTATGCTTTCCTCAGAAAGAATGACATTGCCCCATTTGTTAGAAAATGCAAAGACTTGGAAAATATTATATTAAGTGAAGTACGCCAGGCCCAAAGAAATATAGGTCCCATGGTTTCCCTTATTTACAGTAACTAGTATATGTCTGAGTCAAGTAGAATAGTTCAGATAAGTTGATGTTAGAGAAATGAACACTAAGATATGTATTCAAATGTTTTTTTTTTCTTTCATAGGATTGTTTCTAACACATTTATAAGATTATTTCTTTGTTGCTTTGTATTCCCTCCCCCACAGCATAACCCCTGCTTTCTCTGTATTCGATGTTGGTATAATTTGTGGAGGGGAAGGGAAAAAACAAATCCTTTAAATAGGGATACAGGTAGACCCATTGCAACAATGAGATGTAAAAGTCGTTATATCAAAAATGAACTGTACAACTTTGGTGGTGGGGAGGAGGCTTGGGTGGGGGCAATGGGGGAGGATGGGAAGGGATGGGAAGGGGAAACAAAGTAGGAGGCTACAATGCTTTAGAAGAAATGTACTCATTATCTTGCCCAGGTAATTTTAATCCCTCTGTACAATTTTTTCACAATAAAAATAATATATTTAAAAATAGAAAAAAGAAGAAAAAAACATGAAAGTGACATGATCTTGTATTTAATGGACCCCATGGACTTCACTCACAATTTACATGAGCTGATCAGAACCTTGGCCAACTAGAAGAATATAATTTTCTCTCAATAATACCAAACAAGAAAGGAATGAAAAATAAACAAGAAAGGAATACACAGTTGGAAATTTGGGCTAATTTTGTCATTATGCTGTTAGAAGTCAAGTTTCCTATTGAAATGAAACTCATATATAATCCTCAGTTGTGTTTTAAATTTTGTCTTAATTGCAGAACATTTCTAGATGCAAAAGAGCTCATGATTCCTAACCAAAAATTTGAAAAAGTAAGTATCATTCTGTTAGAGTCCCAAGAAATGATGAAGGATTACAAAAGTTTAAGCCTGATGAAATAGGAAAGTTCATTTAATGTAGGACTTTCTAGAACTCTCTAAATTATAATTTAGATTTAAAATCGATAATTTTGTTTGTAATTTAATATTCTATAGAATCCTACAAAATTCTTTTCAAGTAAAACATTTAATTTACAAATTTACTAATGATTCTAGCATTCTAATTGACTAGACTATTCTTTCAAGTGAGGTATAATAAGAACTTAGTTAATAGATAATTCCAACAGTTCATGTGTAAGATGATAATGTGAATAATCTAGACAAATTGTCAACAAATTCATTATTTTAATTTATAAATATGGAAAAGTAGCAATCTTTTGAGACTTTGGTAACGTTGTATGAAGAGAGTAATTGTGTGACATCTTTCTTTTCTTCCCATACATTACACAGGAAGAAATTTCCTTAATTATGTTCCTCTGTATACAATCAGAAAAATGCTAGGTTTGAGGTTTGTTTTTATTTTGTTTTTGTTTTTTGGTTTGTCCTAGGGCTTAACCTCTGGGCTTGGGCACTCTCCCTGGGCCTATTTTTGCTCAAGGCTACTGCTCTACCACTTGAACCTCAGTGCCACTTGGGTCTGGCTTTTCCTTATGAGTTTATTGGAGATAAGAATCTAAGGAATCTTCCTTCCTGTGTGGGCTTTCAACCATAATCTTCAAATCTTAATATTAAGATATACAGATCTCCTGAATATCTATGATAGATAATATATATAATAAAATAAATATAAAATAAAAATAAAAATAAATAATATCTGCAAGTGTTCTGATCTCAAGAATACCACTGCGGGAAAAATGATGTAGCAAAGTTTAGTGTAGTATTCTTTCCACAATAGGAAGGGCATCACATTAGCAGAATTGTAGTATTTTTTCACAATAGTGATAAAGTAGTCATGTGAATTTAGGGAATTTTAAGGTGCACTTTACAAATTGGAAACTGTTGTGCTAGGATGACTTTATGGCATAAAACTTGGGATTGATTGTCATAGAAATAATAGCTTACTCTGATGAACAAATGCTTACTCTTAAGGAACTAATTATTATAGATACTTCATAGTTTTATCCTCGACCAGAACGTGTCTATTTTTTCTGTTGACTTTTAAATATGTAATGCCTCATTGGAAACTGCATTTTTGCTGAATTAATTAATATGCAAACAGGTACTGTTTAGAATGTCTCTGGTATGGCATGTTCAGAATTTCAAAATGAGTAGTTAGTAGTCATAGGAATGTTGAGGAACAGATATATTCTGTCCTCTTAACAATTAGTCAGTTTTCAAAGTTAGGAGTTTCCATAGAATTGAACTGTTTTCTGTTTTAGTATGAGACAATACTAAAATAATTTTTTTAAAAATAATGGCAAGTATATTCTGAAAATATTGCATAGTTTGATAACATTCACGTTGATGTCCCTCTGACAAAGAAAGAGGAAATTCAAACTAGCAGGCAAAATGTTCATTTTTTAAAAGGTAATACACATAGAATAATATTTACTATACAAATACAGTGATATTATATTTTATGCGGCTCATTTTTAACTTAGTTTTATTGTCAAGGTGATATATAGAAGGGGTTGCAGTAATTGTAAGGTAGTGGATACATACCAGGTCAAAATTTTTACCCCCTCCTTCATTTTTCTCACACTTTTCCTTCACCCTAATACTCCTCACAAGTTGTAATGTAAATTTCTAACATGTTGTCTTGTGAGTATTGCCATTGCTTTGGTTTGCATTTTGTCCTTTGTCTCGCCATTTTATTGTTTCGCTACCCTTGCCAAATGAAGATAAATGTATATACAATACACAGGATACTGAAATCAAATACAACAGTGGGCAAACCATAGAAGAAAACACAAAAGAAAAAAGAAATCACATAGTACATTAAAAATAACAACCACAAAGAAAAACCTCTCTTTCCATATCTAGGAGCTTATTTTGCTCAGCATCATTTTATGTGGTCATTTATACATAGCTATTGAGCCATTCTTCTCATATGCTAGGACTATCCTTGATATTTCCTAGTTATTACAAATGAGGGGAACCATGGAATCAGTTTGTTTGTGTCTTGCTTATTTTTCTTAGAAGAATTTTCCAAGTCTTTCCTTTGCCTTATGAATTGGAAACATAGAATTCCCCGTACATATATAAACCACATTTTGTCAATTCGTTCATCTACTGAGTGGTATATTGGTTTAAAACATGATTGCATGTAAGTATCACTTAAGGCCATTCAAAAATGACAGATTCCAACTCACTAGATATACTAATATCATGATTTCCAGTAAGATAGTATTTTATGGTGGTACAAGTGTTGAGATATCTGGATGACTCTAATGTATATCTTGCACTGAATTAGGCAGGAAGATATCCAATATCATATAGGATAAAAATGGTAGTGACAAAATATTTCCCTTGAGAAAGATATAGGAGGCTGCCAGAAGTATGAAGTAGTTCAGATAATTTTGAAGAATTTAGAAATGCAAGCTCAATTATGTCTCTTTAAATAATAATTATGTAAGTGGAAGGGCAAAAGAAGGGTAAGAGAAGAAAATAACTGACAGCAGATCATTGTCCCAAGTTAGAGTATAAAAAGACATAATCTATAACTTCCAAGTCAAAGAGAGACCAATATAATATGTGCCAATTAATTTAGGTACATGCAAAATGTTTACTTGGCTTTTCCCTACTTAAATGCTCCAAAATAAATGAAAATTTATAAGAAAATTTATGTGATTGACATTGCTTCAACTTGAACACTAACTGTAATCAGCCCTCTTTTTCTCATTTTGCACTTGGAAAATAGTCCCTAAGTTGATGATATTCTGGCTGATTAGGGTCAGAGTTAGGGGCTTCTACTTGTACAATTATCACAGAATAGTTTAAAGCAGTTTTCCCCCAAGATATCCAACTATATTTTCTGAACCTGTACTTTGAACACACCCTCACACCTGAGCACATTATTTGAAATTATACTTCAACTTTTCTTGGCACATTCTACTTTGTGACTTTGTCTTCTTTGCACATTCTTTTTGAGTTCATAGTTGCTCTATTTCCATTTCATCTGTACAAACTGCTAAGAACATTATTCAACTACCACTTCTTGTTTGCACATGCCAAGTCTATGTATGAAGATACTCTGTCCATGTTAAGCAATAGAGTAATACTCACTCTCTGAGGAGGAAAATTCCACAATATAACCCTATGCCCACATTAGAGGATGTAGAATTTAAAGCATTTTGAGAAAACAGTGATATTAGAATTGAAAGACTCCTTGGAGCTCATTAGTTTACCCAGGAGAAATATAAATATCCACAAAATTTGGAGCTAATTAGTAAGTATCCGAAATACCATTAGATCCTAGATTTTGTGCTAATACAAATCACGATTGTATTGTTATATCAGAAACCTTCACAACTTGAAAATGTGTATGAGAAAATGAAAGAAAGGCATTAAAGCAAAATGTCTTATCTTTTAGGCATTTAATCTTAGTGGTGAGGGTAATGTCTGAACTCTTCCATTCAATAAAAGCTTGAAGTTTATAAGAACACTTTCCCACATATAAGAATTTGTATCAGGTTAGTTGACAGGATTGTTTCAGCATGGAGATATACCTAACAAGAATTAAATTTTAATAGAATATTTGGCAGTTATGATGTGTCAATAGCTAGTGAGGCATTTTCTATTCTAAAGAGGAATCAATTCCAGGAGTCTTCAGTCACATCAGTAAAGCTGTATGTTCAACCTAATACTTGGTGTTAGTTGTCCTACATTTATAATGAGTAGGCTGATAAGATATCCAAACATATCTAAATATATTTCAATAAATCCAAAACTGATATGGATAGATGAGTCACTAATTGGAACTGTAGGGCAAATTAAGCTTGTCTGTGCTTATTTCAATCTATAATCTCCTGGCTAAATAAAGTTTTCAAAAATGTTCACAGAATACCTCTAAGAAAAGTTCCTGACAGTTATATCTGAATAATATTGCTTAAGTCAGGATTAAAGTATTTGTTTCCAACATTTAGAATCAACAGGATCTATTGAATTTATGAATCCAGAATTTTATGTCTTCACATTCATATCTCAACATTTTATCAATATGACTTTCACCAAAATACTGTTCTTATTGATCTTGTCTATGTCCTTTTACTTTTCAAATCCAAATAGTAAATTTGCTTCAATATCTTCCTGAAAATTCTTTCCTTCCTTTTCTTCTGTAAATCTGTGTTTATTATTTTTTTGTTTCCTTATTTATCTCTTTCCTCCAATCTTATCCACACTGGTACTCACATTGTTCACACTTCCGTCAGAACTTTCCTTTTCCTCTTCCATTTAATAATGTCCCTGATTTTATTATTATTTTTCATACGCATGTTCGTGGATATTTTGATGATGTTCATACAGACCTATCTTTGCATCTGTTTAACATAAATCTTAGAACTATCAGAGTTTTTTTTCCTGTAAATCCATCTTTTCCACCTGTAGCCCTTATCGCCAAGAATGTAACTAACACAGTTAGGAGACAGAGATGTGGAAACACTTTAGATTTCCTCTTACCCTACCTCCATCCATTAGATAAGATGAATGATCAAGATTTTCTCAGTTTCTGTCACTAATGTAACTTCTAGGTACTCCTTTTTATTCCCCTGACACCAGCCTATTGTAAATACTCATCACCAGTCACTCAGTCCTAAAACAACTGTTTACAAAGTATGCATTTTTCCCCATAGTCTTTTCACATTGGTCCACTCCACCACCATATGACTCTCCTTGTAAGCACACAGAGAGAAGAAGTCAGACAAAAATTCTAGTACCATTATTTACTCACAACATTGACTGTGGCTCTTACATTTCTCATCTGTAAATGGATGTAATCTACTAGAAATATTGAACAATATATTTGTTGACTTCCAGAGCAAGGAAAAAGAATGTAAACTGTCTTTACATTTTCTACCTTAGCTTACAAATAAGGAAAGAGTCAAATTCAGTTTGTTGGTATAAAGTCAGAAATAGTTTCATGCAGAAATAAAAAAAAATTTTAACTCCTGGCTCTACAGCTTGTGTCCTTTTATGGTAACTTCAGACATGTAAGTGGTATTATGTAAATTGTGTCATGTATTTACAGCTGTAATGAAGAACATACTCTTAATATACCATTGTAAAACATTGGTTATTGAATAGTATCTATATGAGAATGTTATTTGAACTAATCACACTAACTTGAAATATACATCTTAGTCCATCAAAATATGGAAATAAATGATTTTATTTATAAGAAAATAATACCACCAAGAACAGTGAATATACATTAGAAAGACTGCTGGAATAACATTAGGGTTTTTACTGTCTCTACCTGTTTATGTGATTGTATTTCTTGATACTGAAACTCTCCTGTTTTTATTCTGGTTTTGTTTTGTTTGTTTTGTTTTTTTGGTTCGTCTTGGGTCCTGGACTCTGGGCCTGGCACTGTCCCTCAGCTTTTCAGCTCAATGCACTTTACCACTTGAGCCACAGTGCCACTTCCCGCTTTTTCTGCTTATGTGGTACTGAGGAATCAAACCCAGAGGCTCATGTAGGCAAGGCCAGCAGTCTGCCACTGAGCCACCTTCCCAGCCTTACTCTTGTTATTGTATATAATCCAATGCTGTTTATAACTATGCATTCAATGTGGGAAATTTTGCTTCAAAGATATCTAAAGTTTTTTTTTTTCCTTTTCAATCACAACATCGTCATCAGGCTACACTGTGGTCATCATCCTTTCCATCCAAATTATTATTAGCATCATAAGTGCTAATTATTGAACATTGCATATGTTTCTATGATTTTACTATTACTTGTCTTTTGATTAATAATTTTAATGTTACCACTGTGCGTGCATCCATATTGAAATTTTGAACAAACAAACAAAAAAACAACCATATCAGGTACCTTGACTACGTGCTTATAACAAATTATGGAATAGATTTTTTGAAGCATTGCAAATTCCTAATCAGTATGAATTAACTTCCTCTCTCTCCTTAACTACAAACAAATATTTAAGAGTTTGGGCAGAACCTTTTCAAGTAATATATTGTAAATATTACTACAATATCATGTGTATATCTAAAATTCCCTTGAAATTAATAAACTCTATTTTCTATTGAAATATTAGTTATTTTATTCTAGGAAACTTTTAGAAAATAGACTGTATATCTTTGAAATGAAAAAGGTCAAAAATAGTAACATAAAAGTTTTAGAGGGAGTCTGTCATATATATATGTACATATATATATATGTATATATATATATATATATAAATGTTATGTGCAGAATAGTACATTTTTAGAGATTATTTGTCATCAGAAATATATACGTATATATTTATTTGCAGAATGATATACATCGTAGTGAAACAAACATCTTAAAACATAATTAAAATAAAAAAAATAAACTTCATGAAACCAAGTGCCAGTAACTCACCCTTATAATAGGAGCTATTCTGGGTGCTGAGATCTTATAATTGTTTTCGAAACTAGCCCAGACAGAAAAGTACTTCTTAGATTCTTACCTCCAATTAACCACTAAAAACAGGAATTAGCTCTTTTCCTCAAGTTGTAGAGTGCTGTCTTTGAGCATAAAAAGGCTTAGGGACAATGCCCAGGCCTTGAAAACAAGCCCCACAACAACAAATTGTATAACATTAATTTCACAAAAGCATCTTTTAACTGCTGTGAACATTTCTTAGAAACATGAATACATACCCCTGGAAAATATTAAGTAAAAAAGTATGGAATATTTATGTCTATGTTAAAGACATGATTATTTAGATTGTTTAAGATATTTAGGTAGTAATTAGAAGTTAAGAATAATGATAGGTAGGTCATATATTGGGACTGGTTTTTTAAATGTTATTTTACAATAGTAATAAAATGATATTTATAATGATTATATAAAATTACTTTTGCTTGGTATTTGAATTATCATAAGTGATAAATATTTTAAATGATTCCCAAAGCAAAGGAGTATCAATTCTTTTGTAATTTTAAAATAATTAAGAAAATGATTTCAATGCTGGTTCATTCTAAGTCTATATTTGTTTTCTTGTTCTAGTTTTAATATGTTAGTAGAAATTAAAATTCAAAAATTTAATGGATATATGCATTCAGGAACATCTTCACATACACTAATATTGGAATTGTTTTATTTCATTTGTTACTTTCACAAATAAATCAAGATGATTGTGTATTTTGTTCTTTTCACTGCTTTTGGCTCTTATCTTGAGAATACATTTTTTCTATTAAAGTAGAGATAAGCAATTGGATTTAGCAAGGAACATATGACTTCCATAAAATGCACATGCATAGATTTGTGTCTTCTGTCATTTGCTAAAAGTTTCTTCTAGAAAAGTTTCTCAATTACTTAGAAGTTTTTCCCCTTCCCCTCCACAAATTATACCGACATCAAATACAGTGAAAGCAGGGGTTATACTGTGGGGTAGGGACATACAATGCAACAAAGAAATAATCTTATAAATGTGTTAGAAACAATCGCATGAAAGAGAAAAACATTTGAATACATATCTTAGGGTTCATTTCCCTAACATCACCTTATCTGACCTTTTCTGCTTGACTCAGACATATACTAGATATTGCAAATAAGGGAAACCATGGGGAAAAAATAGGGATACAGGTGGACCTATTGCAACAATGAGATGTAAAAGTCGTTATGTCGAAAAATTCACTTTACAACATTGGTGTGGGGTGGGTAGCAGGTAGGATTGGGTGGGGAGGCGGGGGAGGATGGGAAAAGATGGTAAGGGGAAACAAAGGGGGAGGCTACAATGCTTGATAAGAAATGAAATCATTATCTTGCCCATGTAATTGTAAACCCTCTGTACAGGATTTTCACAATAAAAAAATAAAAGTAATAAAAAATACTTAGAATTGATGCACAATTCCTAGGTATTCCAGTTATCACATATACTTTTGGATTGAGTTATCTCTGTATAAACTCAAACGGACAAAATACCCTCAAAATAAACAGAAATCACATCTTTCTTTTAAATATAGTAGTTTACCAAGAGTGTTTAGCCAACACCAAAAACATCTTTTTAGATATTCTGCATTTTGTGTGAAGAAGTTTTAACAATAGTTTTTTTTTTTTGCTTACATGCAATTCACTTACAATATATTATCTCCTTTTATTGTATACATTTTAGTGGTTTGGAAGTGAATTGTACCTTCATAGGTTTTCAAAGCCTAATTTTCACAAACTTGCATTTCTTCAAATAGAAATGCTGTAAATGTTAGAACAGACATTAAAATAGATATAAAATTCAGTTACAGTAATTTGCCCAGCATACATCCTCTATAGTGTGTCTTTTCAAAATTTGTTTTTGGGGACCATTTCCAGGGTCTCACACATGCTATTCAAGTTCACTGTCAATTAACTACATTCTCTGTCCAAAAAAGTTATTTACTTCTCTTTAATACATTCATAGAAATGTAATGCCTGCATCCTATACAATTCTCTTTCACCTTCTGAAGACTTGAAAACTTGTTTGCTAAAATGATTGCAGTATCATAAAAATCGATCTCTGTGAGAAGTATATCAATTTCTCCACAAATGCATTATTATATTATTCATCCTCTTTTTATATTATGGTCATACTAGTGAGTTTTCTTTTTATTATTTCTTAGACACTAAAGAGAAACTTATGTCATATGCTCCTCCTATTGACTGTTAATTTACATATGTTATTTAAATAAATATCCTATTCAGGAAAAAATTAATATAGAATTAGAAGATATAAAAATACTTAAGTTTCAGAATCATTGTAGCATTAACATTGTAGCATTCAGAAATATGTGCGCTCTGTTGGATATGTTTTCATTTCTGTTATAGTGTCCCTTGAATTATGAAAGGTTATCACTTGATATAATCCAGTTCTTGCTTTTCTTTAGCCACTAATGTTTTTTATGGCAAATTTTTAGAAACCTTTACTAATCAATGTCATGAATTTTTACATTTATGTTTTATAGGGTTTTACATCTCACATTTAGTTTGATAATCATTCTTTATAAGGTTTGAGGAGATGGGCCAGGTGCCGTTGGATCACGCCTGTAATCCTAGCTACTCAGGAGGCTGAGATCTGAGGATCGTGGTTTAAAGCCAGCCTGGGCAGGAAAGTCCATGAGACTCTTTTCTCCAATAAACCACTAGAAAACCGGAAGTTTTGCTGTTGCTCAAGCGGTAGAGTGCTCACCTTGAGCTGAAGAGCACATGGACAGCACCCAAGCCCAGAGTTCAAACCCCATGACCAACATACAAAAAAACAAAGGATAGAGGTAGTAGTCTAAGATCATTCTTTAAATATAGAGAGGCAATAGTGCCAATACAACCATTTAAGATTCTGTTTTTATTTCATAAAGTCATAGCATCCTTTTCAAAATCTGTGGACCATAAAACTAAGAATTTATTTTTGACAAATCTGTTACCTTCTACGTGTCTGTTCTTATAGTAGAACTATGTTGTATTCACTACTAAACATGGTAATACTATTCAAAGCTAGTATGAAGGCTCAAGCTACATAATTTTACAAGATTGCTCTGACTGACCTGTATTCCTTGAATTTACATACGAGATTATTGAGCAGATGGACCAATATTCTACAGAGATATCTCAATATTTGATAGTCACTCATACTTCGCACCTGGTGAAAATACAAACCCCTGACATTATATATAGAAAATGTTTTTAGAGACTGCTCAATGCAACTAAAATTAATTTAGGAATGTGTTAAGATTTAGATAACAGTACAGCATAATAAAGCTGAATGATAACGACTTGAGCTGTACTGCAGAAGAGAGTGAGAGGGGGAAGAATGGTGGACCACACAGGAGCTGTATGTCATTGGTATTGTTTCAAAAAACACAAAGACTTCAGAGAACAGAAGGAGAAAAATAAAATGTCCTTAATCTAGTTTCTTTTTAATCCACCTGATAGTTTGGAATGAAAGTCAGATCACATGGGAAAAATAAAGTAGAAAATAAAGCATTGTATAGAGCTGTTACAATGTAAAGAAGTTGTAATAGGAATATAATTAATTTCCAAAGAAATAAGAGAAAGAATAACAATAACAATTGCTAACGTGGATAGAAGATGGATCACATTTTATCATATATAATTTTGAAAAAACATACTAGGAATGAAAATTTAAAAGTCATAATTTAAAATACAATTTGTATTATAGCTAGATAGTATAGCTCAGTGATAAAACATTCGGCTAACATATGTGAAGCAATTGTGTGATCTCCCAAGCATTACAAACTACACACAAAACACAAACACAAAAAACCCACATAAACACACACACACACACCACATACACACATTTGTTATTATCATATTAAACAGAGGAAATTATCACAAATAGTAAAAGTATTTTAATATATGAAATCATAATATTGCTCATACTATTTAAAATAGTAGTAAAATAAAAATAGAAATAAAATAGTCACAAGATACATGGATTCTTATAGATTAAGTAAATTGAAAATTAAGAAATAAAAGACATGAGGACTTTGCAAACAAGTTTTAAATAATAAACATTTTGAAATGTGTGTCCTTTTATTTTGACAAAAGATTGATGTTACTGGTGTTATAACTCAAGATTTAGAATATGATAACCATGGGCTCTGTACCTTGCTAGGGACGGCTTTATCTCTAATCATTTCACTCTGGAAATTTTACACTTCCCACCATAGTTAGAAAATGGAAACCACAAATCACTATGCCCACCTCAAACATTTTTTTTTAATTGAAGTATAAATATTTCCAAAAAGTGACCAGGTAATAAAGCCTTTATTAATAAAGTATGTGTTTCTTGAAAATACAGTATTTGTTACATCGACAAACATGTTTAGAACTATAACAAAATAAATTTATTTAAATGAAACAACCAAATAAAATTTAAGAAAATAATTTCTACATGTTCACATGTTAACTATTTTGAAAGCAAAATATATGTCTGAATAAATTACCTGTGTTAAAATTATGCAAAACTAAATTAACTAATCCTACAACTCTGAAAAAAGAATTACCCTAAAGAAATAAAACAAAAGAAGTTCAAAATTTGAAGTTTAGAAAATAAAATGAAGTGTACTCTTTAGTTGACTTAAGTAACTGTAAACCCTCTGTATATCAATTTTATAATAAAAAATGCATGAACAAAGAAAAAAAGTACCCATTGGTCAATAGCGACAGGAAAAACAGCAGTAGGTTTTTTTTTTTGAGTGTGCAAAAAATCATTGGAAGAGATAACAATGTTCCTTCCATAATAAATGTACTCATTACCTTACTTATGTAACTATATCCCCTCTGTACATTACCTTTACAATAAAATTAAATTGAAATTAAAAATAAACTAAATAATATACCAATTAAGTATTCGTAGAGAAATAGGTATGTGGCTCAGTGTTAGAGCCCTTGCCTTTCATGCTTGAGGCCCTGGGTTCGATTCCTCAGTATCATATAAACAAAAAAAAGCCGGAAGTGGCGCTGTGGCTCAAGTGGTAGAGTGCTAGCCTTGAGCTAGCCTTAAGGGACAGCGCCCAGGCCCAGAGTTCAGGTTCCACTACGAGACCCCCCACAAAAAAAAAACAGAATTACTAGAAGACATTGGATAAAAACTGTTTAGAAAACTGCCCTAAGTACCCAAGTAATATACTTTGATGATACTCTTTAAATACTTCAGCAGAGAAGCTAAAAGTTTAAAAACTGTTACAAAGTAAAGTAATAAATCAGAATACATTACTATTAATAATAATCATAAGACGAATTTATAGTGGTAGTCAAATATGTAAGAAATGAGGCAATTTGCCATTTGTTTGCACTTAATAAGTGAGAACGAATTTTTTGGGTCTTTTTAAATATATAATAAGTTTAATGAAGAAACTATTGTGTCACATGATATGATAATCAGATTAAGCTGATATTAGAACCAAGAGCAGATTGTACTAAGTTTTGGATGTTAATGTATATACTTATTTTGGTTGTGGGAAATTGTGTTCAACTTGGGATATTTTTTTTGTTAGACTGGTGTCATATCAGTGGTTAATTTTAGGATAGGGGTTCCCTTTCCACAAGAACATGCACCTGATCTGTCTTTTTAGCCTTCCCATTATCAATGGCATAAGAGTTGCACACCAACTTGTCTAGATTCCTACCTTGAATGGCCTGGATACTGCAGTCCTTCCAATCTTAACCTGTAGATAGTGCAGGACAGTGGAAATAATCCAATGCACCAATGAAGGAACTCCATTAAACTTTTGGCCTGGGTTCTGTTCTCAAGCCTCCTCAATAGTTAAGAATTCATATGGGAGCCCCTGGTGCCAAGCAGTAAGAGTATTTTTTAAAGCAACTAGACATATATATGACTTAGGCAGGTGAACACCTCAGGACAAGAATAAAAGAGCAGTGAAGTATAAAAGACAGGCCCAATTTTAACTAACTACTTAGAGGTTGAATAAGCTTAGCTAGCTACTCAGGAAGCTGAGATATGAAGACCACTATTCAAAGCCAGTCCAATCATAAAAATAAACGGATTATCTCCAAAAAAAGAGAAGTGGAACAATGGCTCAAATGGTAGACCACTATCCTTGGTCACAGAAGCTTAGGGAGAGTGCCCAGGCACTATCAAGCCTCAGGAATGATGAATGAATGAATGAGCACTTGCACATGCACGTGCATGTATATGCGTGCATGTGTACACACACTCTCTGTCACACACACACAAATGAGTATTTCAATGCAAAGTTCTTTTTTTACCTTGCTGTAATCTATTTCCCTGTATTACTTTACAAATTAACAAAAATCAGCTAACCACCTATTTACATATAACTCATCATGTTTCTCTAAAGTCAACTCTCTTTTTGGAAGCATGCTTTTATTTGACCCAAATGTAAATTACTCAGAAGGTCGATTCATCTCCCTCAATTCTGTAGAATTAGATAATTGTTTAGCTTCCTCCAAGCAATAAAATTTTGTGAAATCCTGTATCAAGCAACCTATTTCTTTCACTAGAAATGAAGCCTCTGTCAAACAATTAATAATAGGTTTTTCGTCTCCTTGTTAGCATCTGTAGTTTTATTATCTTCATATATTTCATGATTTGTCTGTGCATGACAAAGACTGCTGTGAATATAAAAAGGCCCTTCGCAGCACTTATCATTTATATACCATTCATGGATATGAAGGTGTTTAAATATTACTGAAATTGCTTTGAAATAAATCATGTTCACATTGACTATCGTGAAAAATAAGAATTGGTTTCTCAGCACTTTAGGTAAGAACTTGATTGAAAGAAACAAAAGTAAAAGTGAGGAACAACTGAACACATACATTCAAATGAAACAAAACAACCCAAGAAAACAAATTAATTCAGTACTCAAGAACCTGCAGGAATTTCAAAGACTTAAAAAAACATCAGCTATGACAAGCTTATGAAAATCCTGACTACATGGAAGTCTACTCTTGTGAGGATAGAGGTTAAAGCCCAGACTGGACAGAAAGATCTGTACACAATGCCATGCACCTGTTATTCTAAATTCCAGGAAGAATGACATAACGTGGACTGAGCCCAAGATCATACACAAGTATATGAAAAATCAGGATAATTTAGGGCTGGAGACATGACAAAGTTTTAAGAACACCCATTTAGGGGGCACAAGACACTCAATTCAAACTCTAATATTATGGGTATTAAAGTAAAAAGCTGTGATTTTAAGTAATTGGAATAATTGTAAGATTTGAGTATTTGAGTGGAAAAATGCATGAGAGAGATAGAACGAACCCATGGTGTAATGCTTCCAACTTAAGTGAAAATGTTTTGTGGTACTTCAGACAAAACACAGTTACCTTGCAAATGATCATGGTTCTGCATTTGGGTGATGGAAAAATTTTACTTACACAAGTGTAAATTAAATAGATTTTATTTGGGTAGATTGTACTTCTTGAACTAAGAGACTGGATGATGTCCCTGAGATTTTTCTCTTAAGGCTACCACTCTACTACTTTGAGCCACAGTACCAATTCTGATTTTCTGTTGGATGTTTGGTGATAAGAGGCTCCCGGACATTCCTGCAGAGGATGGCTTCAAACCATTCAAACCATGATCGTCAGATCTCACCCTCCCGAGTAACCAGGAGGCCAGGCAATAGTTGCCAATAGTTTTAATAATTTAGTAAATTGTACAGTTACTGAAGTTATTCATTATCATTATAACCTATGTAATATATGTGTATATGTATATATCAATGCATACGGATAGAAATATTTTAACATATTTTTGCACCTACAGTAGATTTATGAAATTATCCATTATAAAATAAAATGGAAACAAAAGTTAATAAGGAGCAAAACAAAGGAAATTATCACATGTTTCTTGTTGTTGAATGGAATACGAATTACAAAAATTAGTTTGGGAAAACTATCTCTAAGTTAACAAAATGGATAAGAGCTATTAATTCCATTCCATCTATTTGCTCATATTGTGCAACCTCACACATGAGTGTCAAAATCAAACCACACTTTTTGACTTTGCTTTTAACTAACCTGTTATAATTTACGGGTTAGATAAAGTAATCAAATAAAGATGAAAATAATATTATGTGAGGCTATGAATTAGAGCTGAAGATGATTTTAAATGTGATAATAGCTAATTAAATTGCATACTTCTTACTTTTCCTCTGTCATGTCCTTCATTCCCACATTAGGAAAGTACATAGAAGGTTCTCGCTAAATTATATGTACAGTTATGAAATAATGTATTGAAAGAATATGGGCACAGTGTGGTTTTAGGTTATTGAGACCTGTAGGGGGAAGTGTGTTTCTGAAGACTTGCAATACATTGTGATGAAGATGAAGGGAGGGATGTGCTTATTCTGGAAAACTGGCTAGAGGATTGCTCCCATAAAGGTAGTGATGAATTCTTCCAAAAGGTTACTTTAAAATCACTTTCACAACCATGTTCAATGCTGCGCTATTCACCGTGGCCAAGTTACGGAAACAGCCCAGATGCCCTTTGGCAGAGTGATGGATGGATAAAGTGTGGCACATATAAACAATTGGATTGCACCCATCCATTATGAAGACTGTTACATTATTTGCAACGAAATGGATAGATCTAAAAATATATTAAGTGAACTAAGTCAGAGACAGACACACAAAGGACCCATGTTCTGTCTCAAATTTGGAAGGTTTACACAAAAACATTAACCAAAGCATTCTATTTGCAGTGGAGTATTTCAAAGGTGTAATTTCTTATAAAATTGAACTTTTAATCCAACAAAATATATATCAGGAAACTATCACTTGGAAGTTGTGAGGGGAAGTCAAAGGAAGGAATAAAGAGAGTTATGGAGAAAGAGAGTGAAAGTATAATATTCAATGCAGATAATATGAAACTAGAAAAAATTAAAGTGGGGTGAGGTTTGGAAGGGTGTGGAAAAGTTATAAAAAGATCCATTATACTAAACTGATTTGTTGAATGGAAATTCCATTGACCAAGTATTTAAGATAATAATAACATAATTAAAAACAATGGAGACATCTGATCTTAAATTCTATTTCCATCTCTTTTAAAAAATAAAATTCTTTGCTCTATAAATTGATCAGAGGGATGGATTTTGTGGCTAGCTAGATCATTGCACATCTGTTTCTCTCTTCCTCTCTCCCTTTCATGGTTCTCATAGGTAATATGATTGCCCCATAATTATCCTAATTTTATTTTGCTTTTATATTTTTGGTTGCATCATTTCACTTTGTGCTCTGCCATTTCCCAACTAATTTACATAGAAGGCATCATTTCCTATTTTCTCATTCCTAGAATAAGCTGCACATGAAGATACCACTGGTCCTCATTTCCAGTCTATACATTTGAATAAGGAGGAAAATCTTTCCTCTGCTCTTTATCAATTCCTACACTCCAGTTAGAATAAATTAGAATAGTAAAAATGAAAAAAGAGAAAATAAATAATAGTGAAAAAAACAGATGCAGAAAATTCATCGGATTTTTCTGACCAGTTCATCCAATGTGAAATATTGGGGAAATACATGCACACCTCATTCTCACTGGCACTCAAAGTCTCTGGCTAGGGAATTCTGGTGAAGATGAGGAACAAGATGAAAAAGTGAGAAATGGTATCAATTGCAAGAGAAAAATGGAGAAGGATTCAAGAAAATTTCTTCTTTGGTCTGCCAAAAATAATCGCCTTACTACAGTGCAGAGACGACTTTCCAAATAGGCCACTCCTGTGAATACTAGGGATAACGATGAATATACCCTTCTTCATCGAGAAGCCTACAGTGGACACTTAGACATTGTCCATGAGTTGGTGGCTCAAGGTAGATATTCATGCAATAATTGTGAATGGCTGGACACCCCAACACAGTACTTTTATACATGGAATAATATCAGAGTGGCTTCTTTGTTTCATCATGATGCAGATACCAATGGCCAAACTTAAGGCCTCTTGACCCCCTTGCATCTTGCTGCTGAGATTAGAAATTGCAAAGTTATGCTAGATCTCCTTCTGTTTAACCATTATATCAAATCAAGTCTGAAGCACAACTTGGAAGAAACTGCATTTGATATTGCCAAAAGAATAAGTATGTATCACTACCTCTTTGAAGTTGTGGAAGGCTGTACAAATAGTTCTCCTAAGTCCTAATGGCTTGCGTAAGTTTCTTAAATTTCAAAATTGCCAGTCCATCCTATGTGTCCATACAAAATATTTTCACAATACAAAGCAACAGCATTATCTTACTTAAAAATTCATGGATTCCATGGTATTCTTCCAAGTGAATGGCCTGACTTTGATGTCAAAATATATTCGAGTTGTTTGTATACATCTATAATTATTTCTGTAGAGTTTGTGATTTTAATAAGAAATAATTTTAACATATGTGTTGAAATGAGTAGTACATAAACTAAAGATATTTCTGGCGCTTGTCTGAAAAAAGTATATTTTAAAATATTTCATATTCTATTATAATATCCATAATCTATTTCTTTCTCTCCTAGATATAATACTTTGAATTCGACATTGTTTTATAATATACAGGTTCATTAATAAATGTGTCCTTTCCGATTTCATTCCATATAGAAACAGTTTAAGATTCCTTAAATTCCTAGGTCCTTATAGAATTTTATTTCTTTGGGATAAAATGATAATGCTATCTTATTTCAAAAGTTTTATAAAGGTTACGCTATGTAAAGGCCTTTCTGAAAAGGTGAAGATTGAATTCACTGATTTCAAAATGACTTTTATTTCTATGAATTACATGTATTATTACACATGTATATTTGTAATCAACTTTTTAATAACTGTTTTTCATTTCTTGCATCTGAAGAATGAAAATTATGGAATACTTAACTAATTTTCATATCATTAACATGGCTCTTGTGCAAGAGCCATGTTAATCTCTGTATTGTAATTCGGGTTGAAGTGCTGTTGAAGCATGTAGTATCCTGTAAATTTAAGTAGTTACTGATGCAATCTTAAGACAGGCATATATCCTTGGTTGCCTATTTGTAACAAGGAAACCTTATTATTCCCTAAATTGCTATTCATCTTATTTCTGTAAAATTCTGTTTATGGTGGAAAAAACTTATATTGTTTGTTCGATTGCTCACATTTGCAATTTTTTGTCAATAACTATTTTAAGTCTTTTTCATTTGAAATTTGATCATACTTTGAAGCCTTTATAGGTAGATCCAAAGGTGATGGTTTTTCAAGTACTTATTTATCTACTGAGTTAGCTTTGTGGAGCTAATGGATTCAAAGTAAGCCTTGCTTAAGAGCTACTTCTATTATACCAACATCAAATACTGTGAAAACAGGGGTTATACTGTGGAGGAGGGACATACAAAGCAACAAAGAATTAATCTTATAAATGCGTTAGAAACAAATGCACGAAAGAAAACAAAACATTTACATACATATCTTAGGGTTCATTTTCCTAACATCACATTATCTGACCTTTTCTGCTTGACTCATATATATACTAGATGTTGCAAATAAGGGAAACCATGGGACCTATGTTTCTTTGGGCTTGGATTACTTCACTTAATATAATTTTTTCCAAGCGTTTCCATTTCCTAACAAATGGTGCAATGCCATTCTTTCTGAAAACAAGTCGTATAAATAGGGATACAGGTGGACCCATTGCAACAATGAGATATACAAGTCGTTATGTCGAAAACGAACTTTACAACTTTGGTGGGGGTGGCGGGGAGGATTGGGTGGGAGGGCGGGGGGGGGGGGAAGGGATGGAAAGGAGAAACAAAGTAGGAGGTTACAATGCTTGATAAGAAATGTACTCATTATCTTGCCCATGTAATTGTAACCCCTCTGTACATTATTTTCACAATAAAAAAATAAAAATTAAAAAAAATCAAGAAAACAACTATTTCCAGGGTTGTGTAGCACCTGAGTGATGGTAACTAGAATGAATTGTCTCCATTGAGAGGCAAAGAACATGCAAAGACAAAAGAATGAAAATAAAACAAGTAGATACAATAAAATGAAAAATAAAAAGCCATTTATTCCTGGTTAAAAAAAAAGAGCTACTTCTAAACTTCTGCAGGTTAAAATTTCCCAAATGAGGTCTTACTTGCACAAATGTCTGCCTGACCCATTACCCTTGCTCCATGTAGGAACAGACCAACCAGAATATCTTACCCTGGCAGCATAGCTTGTTTTACTGGAGCAAAACTAATCTTAGTTACAAGGGAACATAGAGAGATGAACAGTTCAGACAGAATTTTTCAGACTAAAAGGTATTTTTTCAAAATATAATTATTTATTATCCCTACCATTTCAAAAGTAGCTAAAGCCAAGAAGGTGAAAAAATTGTTCATATGCATGATTACCTAATGTCCTGGCCTGTCTACCATCCAATCAGGCAGGAACATACAACACTGATTTTCTATCACCAAATATATTCCATAGCACTCGGAGAAGTCCATATGTTTCTGCTTGTTATTAAGCCTTAAATTGGTAATGTTTTAATCACAGTGTTTCCACTTGACACTAGGCTGTACATTTCCGAATGGTAAAGTTTTAGGTCTAATTCTACCAAACACTGAGGTAGAGGTAATGGAATAATATTTTCAAAAAGTTGCCTTTATTACCCTAACCACAACAGAACAATGCAAAACATTTTCTTATATTATAAATACTTATATATTTTATATTTATATGTGCTGATTTTATATTTCACACAGTGAATCTTACTGGAATTAATTGATAATTTGACAAATTTATTGATATTTATTCCAATAAATAGATTGGAATATAAATAATCAGGATTAGAATATATATTAGAATATAAAAAGTATCAATGCAATGTTTTCAGTATAAACTTGTGATACCTTCTAAGTGTTCTTGGTTTCTGAATTCACATGATAAAAAAAATATGTTGTTTTCCTTTAATCTATAAGGGATTTTACTCTGCTGCTCTCTTTATTGTTTTAACTCGCTGGTCCCAAACTGTTTTTCTCCATATTTCTGAAGCATTCCTACTGATTATACCAAAATTTTGCTAATATGATGTCTAAAAGGTATTATTCTTCTGCAGGATCCACGGTTCCTAGGATCCCAGGTCCCAGTTATCTGCATCATCAGATAACTAGGGCAAGAGTTCTCATCTAGGTCCATGCAGCATGCCAACAGAAAGTAATTGAAGACCCATCTCAATTTCTCATTTCCTATATTTCAGGGCCCCAATTCCTTGAAATGCAGGAATTAGCAGTAAGCAATTGTGAAATGCCAGGCAACCTAAAATGCAGGATGAGATCATAAAATGTTAAAGTACAGTAATTCAAACTTTCAATTTTCAGATGACCATCTCATATGAATGAACAAGACCATAAATGTCACAAGATTATTTGTAATACCCCTCTCCAAATGATTAATGAATGATTTCAGTCCAGCATCATCAAGCCAAAAAACAGTTCCTGGAACGATAGATCCATAATTAGTCTATCAAGGCTAGGAAAGCTTGACATAGAGATCAAATATAATTCAGAAAACATGAATTGCTTCAAAACACTGGTACTTCAGTAAAACTTGGTTCTGTAGTATAAAAATGTTGTCATTCTCAAACAAATGATAACCTACATTTAATCTCCTGAAAGTATATTCCATTTCAAATAAACTTTTTAAAATCACATTTGCAAAAATAACACTTTACAAGTAGATAATATTTAGTGAGGTTACAAGTTTTTGAAGTGTAGGGAGCAAGTTACAATAGAGTTGATTTGTTAACCCAGCACTAATTCCAAACAGGTTCAACCATTCATTAAAGTGTAGAAATAGTACCCCCCACCATTTGTGTTTTTCAGTAGGTGCCTTCGAAAATTTGTTAAATAGATCAGCCTCCCATATTTCAAACCAAAACATTAGCTAATAAAGTAAATTTCATCACATAATAAGTACATTTTTAAAAATCATGAATAGTTGCCTTATCATATGTTGTTTTATGTTTTCCCTATCTGTCTAACATAGTAAGAAATATGACTTTAAGTCTTGAATATGGGTATGCATCAGAGATTTGACAAACATAAAATCTGTCTTCTATTTCTGTCATATTCTTCTACAGTAGTAAATTTTAGTTTTCTTCTTTTTCCAAAACTTATAGGTAGTAGAAAATATTATCCCATGTATAACAAAATAATCACAAATCATTGTAAAAAGCCATTTATAAAACTGGTACTTAGGAATATATTCTAAGCCATTTTTAAACTTTCTTGTTGACTACAGATTAATTTTCCAAATGGAGGGGAATAAAATCATGTCTAGGTGCTCCATGTCTCCAGTCTTGCAAATTGTTACTTCAGATGAATGAATTATGGAAATATAAGCTGACATCAGTTCAATTATAATCAGGATTGAAACTCCATTGAATGTATATAAACCTTTCAAAGTATTAGCAAACAGTTTAACAGAATGACTGTCAGGAAGTAGAAAAAAGAAAGGAATAATAGTAAAGACAGAATGAATGAAAATGGAACAAGTAGCAAATACAGCTAGAACACTCAATGTGAGTAAGGACGTGGTAAATCGGAAATAAATCTTGTAGAAGGGGTTGGTTGAGAGTGATAGAAGGAGTGACTCTGATCCCGGAACATTGGACAATTAAATGGACATATTTAATTGTAACACACTTGCACAAGCTTTTGAAATTCAGTGAAAAAAAACACAACAAAAAAACAAAAACACACAAAAAGCACAACCAAACAGCAATCTCTATAGAGTATGATTATGACCTCTCAGAATTTGAAATAGTTTATGAAGGACAATCTTGGGAAAAGCATACAAAGCTGTTTAAATTGGGCAGTTTGGGGTAGAGGAAAGTATTTAACAGATTTAATTAGATTGTCTAAGATTATAAATCATGTACATCTGCTGTAAATATTTTCTTCTGCGAATTCTCTTGGTCTGAACTGGATACTCCAGTCCTGAGCCACACTTGATAGCTCGTGAAGGTAGAATGGAAGAAACAAGGTCAAGAACCCATTACTTCCCTGGAGAGAAAACAGTCCTCTATGTATTCTCTCATTTCTCTTGACTACTTTTATTGATAATTTTAAGTCAAGTGATTTTGAATTGTATTTTTCCTTCTTTGTTCTGGCAAGTAATTGTTCAAAGTAATTTACTAAATATTATTTTCCATTTTTTCTATCATGCTGTTTACTTGTCCAAGTGAATCCATTAAACTTTCCCCTTTCATTTGGTTGCCATGGAAATCCAGCATCAATGTTAATGAGGACAATCTCTAATGTAAAACTTTGTCTCCAAAATACCAGTCAATGAAGCTGTGATCACAAATATTTAGCTATACTTTTTTTCTTTTACCTTAAAATCTTCCTGTGTCTAAAGTGCCCACAAAAATAAGTACTCCACCAGTTTTTGTTTCAATCACTTCTAACCTCAAAGATATATTTTGCTAACAAGATGCTTAGAGGAAACCGAAGAATACTCCACTTTTATCTTCTCTCTTAAGACTCTCCTTAGATACCATATCAGGATCAGTGAAGTTATTCTTTCCAAAACTATTTCAATAGATTATCTTTCTCTTGGTCTTGCATTTGCTCAGCAGGATGTATGGAAAAGAATAGAGTTAAATCATCCATACCTTGGATGACAGTGTCTGTTACAAAAGAACAATGCTCATATGTCCTATTTCTCTGTCCTCCTCTTAGCTCTTGTCTGATTTCCAACTAATAACAGATTCTTGGCTTGAAGTCTAGTAAAGGTGAAGGACTATAAGACCTTCCCCACTGCTACATCTTCATGGTTTCTCTTTTAAAACTCTTTTATTTCGATGTGGAATTAATTTTCATGTCTTCAATCAATCTGTTCTAAATTGTAGTGAGTTAAATAGGCTCTGTAAAATAACATTAGGTAGCAAAAATATTACAAAAATCTATATCAAAAAGTTTGGCCTTCCTCCACTGCTGAAGCCAATATGCTTAGCTAGGGCTTAGAAGAACGCGTTTTCTTGCCTTTTCAATATGCTCAATTCTTTTCTGATCCCAAAACTTTTTGGCTTATGTAATAAGAGAAGTCTTCACTATCTCATGTTAATAATGATATTAAATTTTGTGAGCTACTAAGAAATGTGAAATCATTGGTTTCAAGTATCCAATCAGATTTTTTTGTGTGGTTCAGTGCTTCACATAAATAGACATTGTAGAAAGTATTACACACAGAAAAATGTAAACCCAATACCTTCTTTCATTGTTGAGGGCACTTTCTCCCTAAATATTTTGACCCAAATTATCTTTTTCAGAGAATTACTATTTGGTAATTAAAGTCAATACACAAATTTTGATGTCTTTTTTTAAAAAGAACTTTGAATTTAAATTCCACTACAACCTTGCTTCACACAGTAAGAATATTTCCTGGGAAAGGACAATTCTCAAGGGAACCTACAGGATTTATAGCAAGTTTCTGAGGTTTGTTTGTTTAGTGTGAAAATGAGCCATCTTCACCCACATTGCTCCCTCTGAGCTAAGTCTCCATGGATTACTTTGCATGAAATCCTATTTTCCCAAGCAATTTTAAATTTTCATAATAGGCTAACTTGTTAACAAGTTTGAACAAATTAAAATTTATCTGTCACAATTTTAAAACTCTTTTGAAATTCCTTTATTAGAACCACGAATTCAACAATCCTAACTCCACCTTTACCATCAAAAACAGTTAACATGTTGTTTTCATGATATAGTGTCCATGAAACTATTATTTTCCAGTGGCTTTGTTATGCATATATATAACTTTATAAGCTGATTCTGAGCAAAATGAACTCTAAGATATGGAAGCAGAGAGTATTATTTGTGGTTGTTGTTTTTAATGTACTATGTGATTTCTATTTTCTTTTGGGTTTTTCCCCTATGCTTTATTCCCTGCTGTATTTGATTTTGGTAGCCTGTGTATTGTGTATATATTTACCTTAATTAGGGAAGGGAAGAGGAATAACAAAATGGTGAGACAAAGGACAAAGGCAAACCAATTCAATAGCAATACTCACAAGACAATATGTTGGAAATGTACATTACAACTTGTGAGGGGTATTGGGATGAAGGAGAACTGTGAACAAAATCACGGAGGGAGTAACAAGTTTGAAAAGTTATGTAGTTACTCCTTTAAAATTACTGTAACCCCACTGTACGTCACATTGACATTAAAATTAAATTTAAAAAAATAAGCTGCATGAAATAAAATTTCACTGTATTGGTATAGTAAATATTATTCTTTATGAAGTAACTTTTTAAAATCAATACTGTTTGGCGTCTAATTTGAATTAATTACTGCTTTTTAATCAGAGGACCATCAACTTGAATGCTATCTGACTAGACAATATTTTCACAATATACTTACTAATATTTTGAAAAAAGAATAAATATAGTACTTTCTCATACTAAAAGGAAAAACAGTTTAATTCTATGTTAACCTATAACTTTTAAAAGTAAATAAGTTGTTAAGAAGACACAATATATGTGTTCTTCAACATTCCAATGACTAGTAACTACTCATTTTCAAATTCGGAAGATTCCATACCTGAGAGATTCAAAATAGTACCAGATTGCGTGTTACGTAATTCTGCAACAGATGCATTTTCCAATGGGGTGTTACAGATTGAGAGTCAACAGAAAAATAACCACATTCAGGTAGAGGATAAAACTATGTGGCATCAGTAATAATTAATTCTTCAAGAGTAAGCAATTGTTTATCACAGTAAGCTATTATTTTTATGACCATCAATACCAATATTTATGATATAGAGTCATCCTAGCCCAACAGTTTCGAACTTTTAGGGACCACCTCAAACATCCCTTAATTCAAAGCATGAATAGGTTATCTCTATTGTGAAAAAATACAACTCTGCTAATGTGATGCCATACATGTTCGGGAAAGTACACCACAATAAACTTGGTGGCATCATTTTACCCCCACTGTTATTCTTGAGATCAGAACACATGAAAATATTATTTATATTTATACTTTTTTAACTATCATATAAATTCTGGATATTGAGATCAGAAGATTACAGTTCAAAGCCCACCCAAGCACAAAGATTCCCTAGATTGTTATCTCCAATAAACTTCTCAGCAAAAGCCAGACACAAGTGGTAGGGCACGAACCTTGAGCATAAACAGGCTCAGAGGCAGTTTCCAGACCCAGAGTTCAAGTCCTAGGACAAACCAATAAAACAAAAAAAAAAAATAAAAAACAAATCCCAAACCTATCATATTTCCCAGTGTATACAGTAGCAAATAATTAAGGAAATTGCTTTCTGTGTTACATACAGGTAGAAGAAAGAAGATGTCACACGATTATTCTCTTCATACCATGTTATACCAAAGACTCCAAAAATTGCTCGTATTCCAAATTTATAAATTAATATCATCAATTTGTTGGCAACGCTGTATACAACATTCACATTATCATTTTATACATGAACTCTTGGAATTATCTATTAACTAAGTTCTAATTATAACTCTCTTGAAAGAATATTCTAGGTAAATAGAATGCAAAATCATTTGTGAATTTGTCAATTAAACCCTCTACTTAAAAAGAAATTTGTAGAATCCTATAGAATATAAAATTACAAACAAAACCAAAATATTTATTTTAAATCTAAATTCTAATTTAGCAAGATCTTCAAAATCCTACATTAGACGAACTTTACTATTTTTCCAGGCTTAAGCATTTGTAATCCTTCATCATTTCTTTGGGACACAACAGAATGATGATAACTTACTTTTTCAAATTTTGGATGGGAATCATGATTCATTTTGCATTTAGGAATGTAGTGTAATGAAGAGAGGATTTAAAACACAAGTGAGGATTAAGTATGAGTTGCATTTCAACAGGAAATTTGACTTCTCAAAACATAATGACAAAATTAGCCCAAATGTCAAACTATGTAGTCCTTCCTTGTTGTTTTGTTCTATTTAGACAAAATGATACAACCTGGTCCAGGGAAGGTATCACTATGCAATTCCATTCTCTAATCTCCTGTCTTCATCTCAGTGCTAGAATTCTAGGCTTGTATAACATTGCCCTGCCATCGTTTCTTCGTTTATTTAATCTAGATACAGACTACCAATTCCAAACTTCTCCAGTGATATTGTACACCAGAGTGACGGCTTAGACTGTTTATCTATTATTTTCAAAGATGTTCTAACATTTGACACAGGATATGAACATTTTCAGATGCACCTGTGGGATCTCTGATTCATTCCACCATGGATCCGATCCCTTTAATAATGATTATTGACTCTCTAACTATCTTTGATCCCTACCAATGTAATATTATCAAACATATTTGAAGG
This sequence comes from Dipodomys spectabilis, assembly GCF_019054845.1. NCBI lineage: Eukaryota > Metazoa > Chordata > Mammalia > Rodentia > Heteromyidae > Dipodomys > Dipodomys spectabilis. Next base: position 2,685,334 of record NW_024870927.1, read on the forward strand.
AAGTTCATTTTTTTTTCTAATATTAAAAATTATCACTTGATTCTAGTCTTATTCAGGACATATATTTATTGTTTTCTAACTTTTCTACACATTCTGAGAATTGTTTCATTTGTGTATTTGTGTGTGCACATATAAGTACCTCTGTGTGTATGTGTATGTTTGTATGTATGTATGCAAAAGCCTCAAGCTCTTATTCAGCAATCTTGCTCGTGACTGGTATTCCATCACCTGAGCCATTCTTCCAATCCAGCTTTTGACTGCTAAATTTTATATACTGTTGCAAAGAGTGTTCTGCCCAGGCTGGATGCAAACTGAACTTCCCAGACTCCTTTACATTCTTAGGTTTTATTTCTCCAGGAGTATCAACTTTTAAACTACAAACATTTTTGTGAGGGTAATGTCTAAGCTGTAGCCCAGATTTTTAACTCACGAATACTTTTTTTTTTTGTTTTGGTGGGGGGTTCGTTCATGGGGCCTGAACTCTGGGCCTGGGATCTGTCCCTCAGCTCTTCAGCTCAAGGCTAGGACTCTACCACTTGAGTTACAGCGCCAATTTCAGCTTTTTTCTTTTTTGCTTAAGTGATGCTGAGGAATCGAACCCAGGGCCTCATGCATGCGAGGCAAGCGCTCTACCACTGAGCCAACTTCCCAGCCCCTAACTCAAGAATTCTTATAAAGATAGATGAACACACACATTACATATCCTGAGTGTACACTGTTAGGAATGTGATCGTAAGCTGGGTAATGGTGAGATATGAGTATTGAGGTTCAAAGCCAGCCCAGGTAAGAAAGTCCCAGAGACTCCTTTCTCCAATTAACTAAAAGAAACCTGGAAATGGCACTGTGGATCAAGTGGTAGAGCTATAGCCTTTAGCTGAATAGCAGAGAGACAGCTCGCAGGCCCAGAGTTCAAGCACCAAAACCATTGCCAACAAATACACATATGTGTGTGTGTGTGTGTGTGTGTGTGTGTGTGTGTTTGTGTGTGTAAAGAAAAAAAAGAAATATGATCTTAGCCACCAGTTCATTTCTAACATAATCCCTGTTCTCACAAGGTGGATATTTTTTCCAGTTAAATCCATGCCCTTATATCTGACTTGCATTGGAAACAGAATTATTCTTCCATTCTATATTCTACAAAATTGCATGATTACCAAGCATGATTTAGAATGGGATTGACGTCATACTTCATGTTCCACGTGGGAGTCTTGCTTTCTGTATATCACGCCCATGAATCTACATACAGGACTTGGCTTTATTGTTTCAATGTTGCCTTATTTGTAGTTTTCTATATTGTACTGAACCCTTATACTTAAACACAGGACTTCTCTTTCTCCTATTATTGCTATTGTTTCACTTACTGTTAGCTCATGTACACTTGGGAAATAATGAACAGCATGTACACTCACAAAAAGAATGTTCTGAAAACCTTCTTCCCATTTAAAATTAGCCTTAATTTACAGAGAACTTACAAAGTTTGAACTCAGTGTATTCAAGTATAATGTATTTATAAGCAATATAAATTTCATATTTTCTCTTTACTAAGTTGTCTCTGAAACACGTGTTACCTCAGGTCCATAGGCGTTCTAGTGTTATTTCAGTGAAGCCACAAAAGATTCATTATACCTCAAGCAGCACCAACAATTGTTACTGGAAGTAACCATTACTGGATGTGGAAACTGAACCCAGGAGAGGAATGGAACAAGAGGAATAACAAAGTTCAAGTTACCATGTGCTTTCCTTTTTACTGTACAAGAAAAGTATCCCAAGGCTTGAAGGAAACTCTGTCCCTGGCTTTTCCGAGTGTGCTCTTTACTCATATTAAATTTTTCTGTAAACTTCTAGTTGAGAGTATTACAAAAGGAAATAATGTACCATTTGAAGGCCAGCATAGAACAAAAGGAAATAACTTTGTTTTAAAAGTGTTCTCCTGCAAAGGAACAAAGACATGGAGGTTTTAAAGTGTCTTATGGATGGATATTTCACCCCTGAGATGATTCTCTTGATGCAGGAGTCAGTTATCAATTCCTTTGGTCTGGTCCTGAGTTCTCCAGAGCAATAAGGATTCCAAAAAAGCAGGATCCAGTGAGTATGATCAGCAAAAGAAGCATCATCCCTGACCAGTACTCCTTTAAAGAGGGTCCCAAAGAAATATCTGGAATTTTTGTTTGCTTGTTTGTTTAGTTTGTGCTGGTTCTGGGGCTTGAACCCAGAGGCTGGATCCTGTCCCTGAACAGTTGTCTTTCCTGCCCACCTGCCTGCCAAGCGAGTACTCTACTGCTTGAGCCAAAACTCCACTTCTGGTTTTTTGGTGTTCAATTTTCGATAAGAGTTTGACAGATTCTCCTGCCTGGTTTGGCTTTGAATGAAGATAGTACGAAAGCTAAGTGTCATCAATTGTACAGTCTTCTCTTTTGAAACAAAAATATTATATGAAGTTTATTATGAAGCTAATATTTGACAATGTTTAAAGGAAGAGAATATGTCTAGCAAAGAAGCCATAACTTAAATAACTCAGCAAAACTGGGTGCACTGAATCATTTTGAAATTATTTTTTCTGCTTGGGAAGATTATTGATCTTGTCCTTCCTTTTGGGGAAACTTAAGGTAATATTTGCACTTTTTGTTGTTTGTGGGGCTTGAACTCTGATCCTGGGCGCACTCCCTAAGGTCTTCAGCTCAAGTTGAGTGCTCTACTGCTTAAGCTACACCATCACTTCCGGGTTTCAGGTGGTTAATTGAAGATAAGTGTCTCATGAACATTCCTGACCAGGCTGGCTTTGTACCACAATCCTCTGGTCTCAACCTCCAGATTAGCTAGGATTACAGGCGTGAACCACCAGCACCCAGCTCATATTTTCGCTTATGTGCACTGAATGATACTATATAGACAAATAATGGAAATTTGAATCAAATGATGGCATTGCAGCTTTCCAGAAAATTTGAGGTAGCAATAAATATGTCCTCCTTTCTATGTTGTTTCATTAATGACTCATGAGCTATGGGACCCTTACATTAGCATCTTCTGCCATCTTTTTAGGTGTATTTAGTATCAGGTAATGTTCATAGAGAAATATAGAAGACTGAGATTTTTAGAAAGCAAAGAAGATAAGGTAGGAAAAAACAGCACAGGAGATACAGTTATTGCACAGAAATTAAGAAGTAGTCTAAGAGATTTAGAATGCTAAAGGCAATGAGGAATAAGACTAGTTGATAACTATTTCTTCAATAACCAAAAATGGTTCTCTAAAAATATTCTGGTACCTTAGTTGCTGTCATTTATTCATTATCTCTGGAATTATTCCTTCTCTTTTGTCACAACTGTGAATTTGCCTCTGCCGTTTTGGTGTCATAAATGACCGAAAATATTTCCAAATCTCACTTAGGCTACCCTTCTCATTGTGATTAGCAGTGACCATTCAAAAACCTGGAATCTTTGAATTTCCAGAATTAATCTTCACCTGACATCTAAGCACATTCAAGCCATTAATTGCTGTGACCTAATGAACAAAACTCTTTCTTAAACACAATATCCTAATATAAGTAAATTACATGAATTAGGGACTATTGTCAGGTGTCAGTATGGCAGAAGCAATTATATATTCCAAGTATGGGTTCCTTATTTTGTATTTACTAACTAAATGTTTTTTGGTTTTGGATTTTTTTTTGTTTTTGTTTTTTGGTTTTTTTTGCTAGTCAAGGGGCTTAAACTCAGGCCTAGGGAATAACTCCTGATTTTTTTTTTTTTGCTCAAGTCTATCACTCTACCACTTGAGGCACAGCAGCACTTTCAGTGTTTTTCTGTTTATGTGGTACTGAGGAATTGAACTCAGGGTTTCATGTATGCTAGGCAATCACAGTATCATGAAGCCACATTCCCAGAGCCCTAAATGACTTTCTTAAGTTGACATTATATTTTCATTCCATAACTATGTACCATAATATTGGCCAGGTGCTAGAAAATGATGTAGAAAAGAATACAATAAAATAAATCCAGTAAGGCTAGATGGACAATGAATAACCCTCACAGTCTAGCAAGGGCATAGAGGGCTTATCTCATGGAGTTGTATCAACACGCTGAGTGAGACCGCTCCTGACCAATAGCCCACATCCAGAACCAGAATGAGTAGGCCATCTTGGGTTCCAGCCACCTGGGGACGTTGGGCCACCTCCTGTAGCACACATTCAACCAGTTCCTGAGAGAGAGACAGAGAGAGAGACAGAGAGAGACAGAGAGTCAGTAAGACAGAGAGAGAGACAGAGAGAGAGAGAGAGAGAGAGAGAGAGAGAGAGAGAGAGAGAGAGAGAGAGAGAACCAGAATTACAGTTAAATCCGGTGCCAGTAGCTTAGAACTCTAATCCTAACTAAACAGGAGGCTGAGATATGAGGATCATGGTTCAAAGACAACCCAGGAAGGAAGATCTGTGAGAATCTTATCTCCAAAGAACCACCAGAAAAGTGGAAGGGGCACTGTGGGCTCAAGTGATAGCGTGCTAACCTTGAGCTGAGGAGCTCAGGAACAGTGCCCAATCCTTGAGTTCAAGACCCACGACTGAAAAGAAGTGGACTTCCCACCACAAGAAGTGGACTGAATAGCACCCATTGTGGACTGAATAGCACCCATTGTCGTAGGGAGCATGGTAGAGAAGTCAGGCTGAGCTTCCTGTGAACTTGAGGTCATAAGTAGGTCACCTGGCTTCCTGTGCCTGTTTCCCCAGCTGCAAAACTTAAGAAAGTGAAGGATCCCCTTCCTCATAGGGATAGGGTAATAATGAAAGAGAGCCATGTTTCGGTTCATAATCCTACAATTGATGCACGATTAATAGCAGGTCGCACCTGTGCCCTTTCTGGTATCTTCCTGTCATATGCTCACAGAATTTCAACAAACTCATCTGAAGGCCGCTCCCTCTCTGCCTAGCCATTCTCCAGAGATCTCTCTGTATAAATCCCTTGTTTCCTCACAACTGTCCTGTGAGGAGAATGAGGTCCAATGGTTGAAGCCCTACCAAGAGCTTCATGTGTGGTCAAGAATCGGCTGCAGTGGGCTGAGTTTGAGATAATCCATCTAAACCAATGACTGAGCATGGTGCCACATGTCTACCATCCCAACTAGAGAGGACCAGGCCTGGTGGAGCATATCTTTCATAGGAGGACCAGGATCCAGCCCAGCCTGAGCATATATTTAGTTTCTATCTCAGAAATTCTCAAGGCAGAAAGGTGGCTCATCAGAGCTGGGAGAGGAAACCATCAGGTAGGTCATGGTGCCCCCAGAGGGGTGTTTGACCTGGGTTGAGTTGGTGTTGGGGCAGCCACTCACATGTGCTGCTGAGAGAAACTCTTGGCAGCTGCTCCAAGAGGGGCAGCAGCGATGACAGCAGCATTGCGGACACATGGGCCCAGAGCAGATGACTAGGGGCAGGGACCAGGTTGGGGATTTGGGCATGCTGGCAGCAAGCCATTGCCTGAGGTTTGAAACCTGGCAAGGAATGAAGGGAGGGAAGGGGCCGGGAGGGGGTGAGAGCATCAATTTCCTACTATACTCCAAAGTCACCTCAATCCTCTTCCTCACCACTCAGCCAACTCTACCTTCCTCAACTACTGGTAGTGGTGTAAACTAACAGAGGGAAGACCAGTGCTACCTGGCAGCATGGAATGTGGGCGTGGCCGGCATTCTTGTATCCCATTGGTCAGAAAGAAACAAGAAAGAATGGGGGTGTGGCCAGAATCCTGTGAAGCAAGCAGAATGGGTGAGTGTCAAAAGGCCATCCTGGGGCAATTTGAGCTGACAGGATGTTCCCAGGACTTGAGAACGAGCCCCAGGGCTTAACAAAATAAAAACAGATTGACATGCAGATGGCAGTATGCTAATAAATATATATCTTTATAGAGTGCCAGAGATGTCTATACCTTATTCAGTTATATAGACTATATTCCTACCAATTCCTGAGTATTCATTTTGCATCCATTTAATTAATGTTATTGTTTAAATCCTTAAACTATTAATGAAAGCACTCAGTGTCCTGAAATTATTGTGTTCCTGTAAGTAATAATATTCTTTTAATGATTCTTTAATATTAAATAAAATCAACCAGCCTTCTGAAATGATGCTGTTTAATTTTATAGGATCATCATGCACAATGAACTCATTCAACTGTGATATTGACAAAATTCCAATGTTGTTCCTTTGGATGGGAGCCAGTTTCCTAGTATCTCCTGCATTGGCTCGTGTCAGGACGGGGATTCGAAATGAGGGCCTATGTTGCCACATGGGCAAAGGTTCGCTGATAGTGTGTCAGTCTTCAGCCATGCAAGGTGAAGGACCCTTTGCAACAGTGGCATTCAGACCCAGAAGTGTCACTGCAAAGGAAGAAAACATAAAAGGCCACATTTTTTCTTTGCATTGTTTTCCTTGTGAGACGTGGTGTTCTAGGATCACAGGAGCACCTGCGTGTCCAGTGGCTTCATCCCATCCTAGGGTAATCGAAGCTGAGGCGGACTTGCCATGACCTGAGTTCAAGCCTCATGCTGAGAAAAAAATAGCTCCCTGGCTTGCAATTCACACAGTTTATACTTACAGGCTTTGAATTTGAACTCAGGATCTGGGTAAATCTGCAGCAATGTGGATAAAGGGGAATGTCACCTTACATGAAGATTAAAAAGTCAGACCTGTTCACTAGTCCTGAATTCAAGACCCAGCCCTGGAAAATATACTATATATATATATATATAGTAAAGATAGGATTTATACTTACCCATTGATGTTCAGTCCATACATGTTTGGTGTGTTCCTTGTATCTTTTGTTTTATTCATTTATTTACCATTAATTTTACTATGATGAAACCCATTCTGTTTATTACATTGATGACAACCTATCACAGAACATCTAGATTTGTAGAAATGTTCTCCATCATGCCTGACCCCCAGGATTCTCAGAGAAAAGGAAAAAAAGTTTCACACTCTCCTTCTTACTCCACGATCCACTTGTTGGTAGTGCTGGGATCTGAACTCTGGGGAGAGCAAAACCAATTGGCCAATCAGTCAAGGTGATCATTCAAACCTGTGAGCAACTAAGGAGTGTGGCCAATCCCAGAATCTGACATTGATCCCCAGGGTGGTCCACTATAGTCAGAAAATCATAATTTAAACATAGGATCTATATTGACATACATGTGTGGACAGTATCTTGTGTTCAGTGCAATTATTCTTCTTATTTTGTCTCTAATTCATGGAGGTATTGTGTATTTAAATAAGTATGGTGACAGTTATAACTGTGCAGACATGGATGACAACCTGTTCCCATGGTTACAGGGTTGTCTATGCATGCTCCATCGTATTTGAGACCCAGGACTTTCACAGGAGAGGATAAAAGGCACAACGACTGGCTTCTGACATCAGGATGAATCTTTTGTCAGTGCTGGGATTTGAGCTCAGGTCTGGGGAACTCTGTTGTACTGTGGGGGAAGGGGAAGCTCACCATCTTTGAAGACTAGAATGTCAGGCCTGGTACAGGGCCTGATTTGAAGCCCCAGCACTGGACAAAATAACAAGACCACGTTTTTTAAATGTAGGATTTCTCTTTATCTACAGGTGTGGTATGCATCTTGCATTCAGTGTATTTATTCATTCTATTTTGTGTCTTATTCATGGATGTATTGTGTATTTTAATGCATATGGTGACAGATATAACTGTGCTGACATGGATGACAACCTATTCCCATGGTTAAGAGTTGCCTATATAGCATTCTCCATCCTCAATGAGACCCAGGACATTCACAGGACAGGAAAAGATGTGCCACCATAGACTTCTCACATCAGAATGAATCTTTTGGTAATGCTGGAATTTCAACTCAAAGACTAATAAGGCCCAACTGGTGAATGGGTCATGGTGAGCACACCAGGCTGTGAGGCTCTAAGGAACTAGGCCATTTCTGGGACCTGAGATGGAGCCCTGGTGGGGGGCAATATAGTCATAAATTCATAATTAAACAGTGGATATATATTTCCAAACATGGGTGGGAGGCATCCTGCGTTTGGTGGAGTCATTCTCTTTGTTTTCTGTCTTATTCATTGATGTATTATGTATTTCCTTGAGTATAGGATGACAGATATAACTGTGTTGATCTGGATGACAACCTATTCCCATGAGTATAGAGTCACGTATACATTCTCCTTCCTAGCTGAGACCCAGAAATTGCACAGTACAGTAAAACAGGTGCAACGACTGGCTTCTCACATCAGGGTGAATTTTTGGCAGTGCTGGGATTCGAACTTTGAGCCTAGGAGGCCCAACCGCCCAATGGGTCCACGTGATCACACCAGACTGTGAGCCACTAAGGAGCTGGGCCGTTTCCAGGAACTGAGATCGAGCCCCAGGGAGGCCAAAATAGTCCTCATTGAAACATGGCCATTGAAACATGGGATGTATATTCACATCCGTTTGTGGACTGCATCGTACATTGAGTGCAATTGTTCTCTTTGTTTTGTATGCAATTCATGGGTGTATTGTGTATTTTCTTGAGTATATGATGACAGGTATAACTGGGATGACATGGCTAACAACTTATTCCTATGGCCACAGGGTGGCCCGTGCATTCTCCATCCCAGCTGAGATCCAGGACTTGCACTGGAAAGAATACAGGTGCAATGATTGACTTCTGACATCACAATGAATCTTTTGGCAGTGCGGGGAATCTGAACTCGGGACCTAGCAGGACCAAGTGGCAAGTGGGTCCACATGAGCACACCAGCCTTTGGGACCTGCGATTGAACCCCCGCCCCCGAGGGGACAGCGGGGAGGACAACAGTCATCCATTCATAAGCTGAAGGTAGTATGCAAATAAGTTCACAGTTGTATAGAATAGGAGAGGTGGTAACCTGTGATATAATCCAATCTGTGTGACTACCGATTCTTGGATATTTCCTGATGCCACCATTTCATGACTGTGATGATTATTGTCATGCTTCATCAACTTCTTTACAAATAATCGATACCCCATGAGTCTTGCCTATCTTTTCCTACTTGCATCGTGCACGAACTACTCATTCAAGGATGAGATCGATCACATTCCATGACTCATCCTAGGTCCAGAAACGAGTATCTCAGGATCTCCCGCCATTCCCTCTGCATAGTGGGGCTGAATTCAAGCCTCAGGTCTGGAAAAGATATTCCTTATATACTTTTGGTTTATTTCGTCCACTCATACGCCTGAACTCTGGGCCCAGGGGCTGTCCTTCAGCTTTTCACATCAAGGCTAGTGCTCTACCTCTTGAGCCACAACGCCACTGGCAGCTTTTTTTCTGCTTATGTGCTGCTGAGGAATCCAGCCCATGGCCTCATGCATGCAAGTCAAGAGCTCTACCACTGAGCCACCTTCCCAGCCATCCTTATATATATTTTAAAGATAGGATTTATACTTCCATACAGATGTTCAGGCCATATTGTTTTTGGTATGGTTGTTAATTTTATTTCTTGTGTCATTCATTTATTTAGAATTTATTTTATTGACTCTGATGACTCCTACACCATTTATTACATTGTTTACATCCTATCACACAACATCTAGATGTTAGATGTGTTCTCCATCATGCCTGGCAGTGCCAGGATCTGAACTTAATACCTAGCAGGCCCAATTCATGATTGAGTGAGTTTGAGCATTGCAGCCTCTAGCCAAAGAAGATGTCAGGTGGTTCCCAGGCTCTGAAATAGACCCCCAGGTTTGGCCAAAACAGCGATACATGGATAGGCAGATGGAGGTATACAAATAAATATATATATTGGTAAAGAATTCCACAGCCATCTATCTATGATAGAATGACACCTACTATTATCCTACCAACTCTTAGGTATTTATTATGCCGCCATTGAAGGAATATCATTCTTTTCATGCTTAATAAACTATTAATTATGCTCAATCAGCATTCCAGGATTATTGCATCCAATTTTAGCGTAGACCGGTTTAAACTACTCTTTCAATCAGTATTCCTATGAATAGGAATGAGTCTCTTGTGATTTCCGGCGATTGAAGTCAGGACTGTGATTTGAACCCAGGGCCTATGTTGACAGGTTGGACTATGGCTTCACTGACAGCTCACCAGCCACCAGCAATGACAGGACAGGGCCACATTGCAGCTTTGTAATTTGGACCCAGGATGGTCGCTGTCCAAATGAAAAAATGTTAAAACCCCAGCTCTCTGCAGCTCACCACTTTTTGTGCTTTCCAAATTGTTTTTCTTCCTGAAAGCCCTCTGGGCCCAGGATCCCGGGATTGGCCCTGTGTTCAAACCCCATGCTTGGCCAAAAAAGAAATATATATATATATATATATATATATATATATATATATATATATATATATATATATATAATTTAACTAAAGTAAAAAAATAAAGTTCCCTGGTTTTGAATTTCTGCCAGTTTTCTTTTCTAGCCTGGGATTTGAACTCGGGGTCTTGCTAAATCTGTAGTAATGTGAACAAAGAGTTGCCATTACTTGTGTTCAAACCCCGTGCCAACCAAAAATGAAAAACTAAGTCACTGACCTTGGCAGGGGGAGGTAGTTCTGGAGATGGGATGGAAGGGATAGTAGGGGAAAAACACAGGAGGAGTAAAAAATGCTCAATAAGAAATATACTCATTACCTTGCTCCTGAAACTGTAACCCCTCTGTAGAACATTTTTACAATAAAAAACATACAAAAAAAGAGAAACAATGTAATTCTGAGGGAAGCACTTCACAGGTAAGGGAAGGATGTTTGAATAGCTGTACAAAATTCTACACTGCTTTTTAAATGTTCAGTATGGAACTGAATAAACATAACTGCTTCCATCAAAAAAATTAAGTCAATGTCTTGGAACTGGGGCCAGTATTTCTGCCATTGCTAATTTTTGAGCTCACCTTCCAGGTAACTCTTTTGCACCATAGGTGAATGCGAAGTTCATTGCTCTTGAGGAAAAGAAAATCAGGACAGTGTTCCCAGGGCCTGAATGAAGGCCCTGCAATGGATAAATATTTCTATACATGTGTAATGCATGATGTATACTTATATATGTATGTTAATTTCATATTATGAATTTTTTTATTGATTTTGTATTTTATTTTTCTTTGATTCATCTATTGATTATTGTATTTAGTATTATTATACACATAATATTATATTTTGCACATCTATTTTAAAATTGTACACAATAATTTAGGACATTGACTCATTTTTCATTAACATTATATTAAGTGGATATATATATATATATTAAGTGGATATATATATATTATTATATTATATATATATTAAGTGGATATATATATATATATATATATATATATATATATATATATATATATTAAATGGAAACATTTGTCACAGTTTTCACATGTTTAGAGTCTCTCCCAATTATGAGCTTTGAGTTCAAGCACCAAAACTGGCAAAAAAAAATTCAGCCTGGTGAGACATATTCTTCTGGGACTTCGAGGAGGGCCGAGGTTATAGGTAAGAGGTAGTATTGTGGGCAGGTGCTGGTGGCTCACCCCTGTAAGCTACTCAGGAGGAAGAGATCTAAATATCCCAATTGTAAGCAGGAAAGTCAATTTTCTCCAATTAAACACCCAAAAAGCCAGAAGTAGAGCTGTGGTTGAAGTAGTACAGTGCTAGACTGGAGCACAAAACCTCAGGGATAGGATACCATTAGGGCCTGAATTCAAACAGCAGGATTGGCACACACACACATACACACACACACACACACACACACACACACATACATACAAACACACACACACAAACACACACACACACACACACACACATACACACACACACACACACACACACCAATATAGAGCATTTGCCAGTCAGCATCCACAAATTCCATCTCTAGCAACTCAATATTAAAAAAAAATAATAAAGATGTAGAAGGGAAGTAAAGACTTGCTCCTGGAAATGATATAGCCAGTGCCAAAATTCCACAGTAGTTCTAATATGTGGGTACAAGACAGAGAGCCTCATGCAGAAGGTATAGCATGGGCAAAGGTCCTGAGGTGTGCTGTAGAGCAGGTGGTGTGAATGGTATGAAGGTTCTATGGCTTCAGAAAATTATGCCAGGAAATTCAAGGCTGGGTCAATGTTGACTTGAGTCACAGGGCAAAGGGTGAGGTCCCAGAATGGTGCTCTGGGAGAAGATTAGCTTGGCTTTTCACCAGGGACCCAAAACAATTTCCTGTGGCTGGAAACCTGTTTTCACAGCTCCTGACCCTCAGGCCTCCTTTGCATGGAGGAGTCAGGGGAAACGCAGGGAAGAACTCTTGCTTTAGAAAAGCTTCTAGCGCAGTGCCACCAGTGACTCAACCCCTGTAAATCCTAGCTACTCAGGAGACTAAGATAGACATCGAAGCTGAAGCCAACTCAAGAGAGGAAAGTTAATGATACTCTTCTTGCCGATTAACTACCATAATTCAGAAATGGAGCTGTGACTCATGTGGTAAAGTGGTAACATTGAAGGAAAAAGTTTAGAGATGAGATCCCAGACCCTGAGTTCAAGACCCTGAGTTCAAGCACAGGAAAATTAAAGAAAAGATTTCAGGAGCTCCTAGTCCACTGTGGTGTAAGGCCAGATCATCCAGGCACAGGTGGCTCATGCCTGTCCTCCTAGCTCCTCAGGAGGCTGAGATGTGAGGATCACGTTTCAAAACCAGCCCAGGCAGGAAAGTCTGGGAAACTCTGATCTCCAATGAACTTACAGAAAACCGGAAGTTGCTCTGTGTCTCAAGTAGTAAGGTGAAGAGCTGGGGGACAGCGCCGACGCCCAGAGTTCAAGCCCCATGACCAACACCTGGCCTGCTTGGACCTTACTTTGGCTCTAGGCACAGTACTTTCCAGTGGACCCCTGAGGGCCTCCTAATGTCTAGGTGTCCTACAAGTCTTGATAGCAGCCTGTTTGGAGGCCATTGCCTAAGAGCAGGCCACAGTACCAGAGAAGTATCGAGCCTTGGGGCATGAAGATCATCAGAATGGCATCTGTCATGGGTGCAATGTGGATCCAAGTAGTAAATCACTCTCAGACCACAGTTCTGGGCCAGGAGGGGCATGAGCTACAAGATGTCACACCAGATAATGCCCAGTCACACGAGTATCACAAGAGTGCAAATTTGTCAGTCAGACCTTGGGCAGGTGTTGAGTTGGGCTCATGAAAGTTTTGTAGGCTCAGGAATCCACAGCCAACTGGCTGCTGCTTGTAGCAGTCACTATCCCAGGAGTCTGAGGGCTCGGAGCCCTGGTTTCTTCACCAGTGCTTAGGGAAGGGGGGCAGATGAAGTTCTGCAATCATGGGCCGACTACAAAGGAGCATCCCTAGTGACCTTCCTTGATCCTGTGGCCCTGTGTTGAGATCAAAGTGCAGGTTCCATGGAACTTAATGCCATGGCAGAAACCCCTCAGCCCAAGAAGTACTTAAGGAGAAACCACTTGATCTGGCTTGAGAGTTTACTGTGACTATGACTCAGGACTGCTCCCAGTTCTAGCTCACCTCATCCAGGTCAAAACTAATGCTCCAAAACATTGAGGTACTGGCCATACCAATCTCTCATCCCCCAGTTCCCTGGCCCTGGAATCTAAATTATATGCCTCTCTATTCTGGGCATCTGGAATTGTCTAGATGTACCTGAGAGACCCAGCTGGGGCCTGAAGATAGATTTGCCTACAATAAGGTACATTGACATTTCCTAGACACCGAACACATTACATCCAAGCCACCTTGGCCTCACCTCTTCTGTAGCCACAGATCATCCTTGTTTGGGGAGCTTTCAGTCAGCTATCAAGGTCGAGTTTGCCAGAGCCACTGGCAACCACCCTTGCCCCACACCATTGCCAGGCTGCTGCGAGTGAGACATGCAGTCAGGGGCCAGCATAGAAAAGACAGGACACAGTATGACTGACCCTGGCCCCAAGAGTCTGGAGAGAACATATGCCAGCTGACCCTCAGAACCCAGAATCCCCTGGATGAGGACAAATATATGGACTGCTGGACTTGGGTCCCAAGGAAAAGCTGGAATATGCAAGTCTGTGGCAATTTAGGACTCATTGTAGACTATGATAGGGGCTAAAGACAAGGTTGCTATTAAGGAAAGGCACCATCCAAGGTCAGGAAGAGGCAGACAAGCATCCAGGAAGTGGGCAGACAAAGATGAGGGAAAAACACACACACAAACACACACACACACACACACACACACACACACACACACACACACACACACACACACACACGGGTAGCCCAAGGCGTCAGCAGTCCCTGAGCAACTGAACATCTCAAACTCTAAGAAGATGGCAATACTATCCTCAGACCAAATGTTGATAAAACTCAAAGCCTCTCACACATCTGGAATGGCTCATAAAACAGCATGGCATTTCCTACTGTACACACTGCTATGAAGAAAACTCAGCCACATTATTTTTGGTTGTCTGTCATGGGGTTGGAACTTTGGGCCTGTGTGCCATCCCTCAGCTCTTCAGCTGAAGGTGTGAGCTCTACCACTGGAGTCACAACACCACTTCCAGTTTTCTGGTGGTTCACTTGATTTAAAATCTCACAGACTTTCCTGCCCAAGCTGGCTTTGAACCATGATCCTCAGAACTCAGCCTCCTGAGTAGCTAGGATGACAGTTGTGAGACACTGGCAGTGCCCGGTTTCAGCCACCTTCTTACAACCAGGGGAAAACCAACTTGTCAGGTCATAAAGCACATGTAACCCTATACATTTAGACTTTGACTACAGCATCCAAAAACATTCTTCCTTGGTTGGAGAGAATGTAATTGACATTACTATCCCACACCCACTCCCATTCACCCACTCCGTGCCTAAGACAGGCCACAACCTGTTCTTGGTAAGACAATGCCCACCCTGCTGTAAATTCACACTTGGGCAAACTTGGGGAGTTCTTAGAAATGGCTGTACACTGAGGCCAGAACCTGGTATCACAACCACAGCAACCCTACTCCTTCACCATCTCTGGCAAGCAAGTGATGTCTTTCTTTCTTGTTTTTTGGATGAAGGGCTTGAACTCAGGGCTTGGGTACTGTCCCTGACGATGGTTTTTGGTCAAGTCCAGTGCTCTTCCACTTGAACCATGACACCACTTCCGGTTGGAGATTGGAAATGAGACTCTCATTGGACTTTCCTCTCTGTGCTGGGATACAAGTCCATCTGGATCTCAGCCTCCCGAGTAGTCAGGATGACAGGCATGAGCTCTCAGCACATGGCCTATGGTGTCTCATCCTTTATAATTTCCAACTAGTTCGCCTATAGACACTACCACTTAGACACTCCTCTACCTCCCTCAGAGACAGCAAAGGGAGGCTCAGAATCTGGAGAGGGCCATGGGCATTTAAAGGGCCCCCTTCACATCACTACCCTTTTCTAAGCTCCCATCCGCTTCCACTGGATGACCTGGATGTCTGGGGCAGATCAGACTTACTAGGACTTCTGAGGCCTGCCTGTATCCCCCCGCCACACACAACCGGTACCTGAGGATTTCTTGGGCCAGCTGCTCCATGTCCCAGTGGAATCCTTTGGGAGGGTTGCTGATAACCAGGTCCAGGAATGCCCAGGGCAGAAGGAGTGTCCAGATCCCCTTTATCAAAGAAGGAGACACAAAATATGGATGGAACTACTAAGAGCTACAGGTCACAGCCATCCACCTGTCACTGAGATCCCTTGGAGTGGAGTTTTATGTTGACAGTGCTGGGGTTGAACTCGGGGTCCAGGCGCTGTCCCTGATCATTTTTTGCTTGAGGTGAGCATTCTTCCAACCCAGCCATGGTACCACTTCTGGCTTTTTCTGTATATGCGGGACCTAGGAATCGAACCCAGGGTTTCCTGTGTGCTAGGTGAGCCCACTACTGCTAAGACAAAATCCCAACATTGGATAGCTAGTCTTCTGTGACCACTTGGGTCTGTCTCAGGACAGTCTTGCCCATCTTTACCGAGTTTCTAACCAGCAGCCCTTGCTGGAAAAGAACACTCTCCACTATGTTGTCCTTTATCTATGGCATCTTTTCTCTTTGTGCTTACTGTCACATTCTCCTTGTTAAGCAAGACCTCCCTTTCAACTGCTGCCTCTAAGAAACCCGCTTCAATCACCCTGGCAGAGGGGGACCTTCTCTGCCTGACCTCTCCTAGGTCAGTTAATCCAAGGAGATAAAGTGTCTTTGGAAAAGGCTAACCAGAGTTGGCCTAGTTGAGTGAGTGTGTGTTTGTGTGTGTGTGTGTGTGTGTGTGTGTGTGTGTGTGTGTGTGTGTGTGTCTGTGTCTGTGTGAGTATGAGTTTCAGGGATACCTACCCCCATCTCTCTGGTGCTTCTTTCACCCAGTGGTGAGTACAGTAAGGAACCCCACCCCAAGAAGGTGGGTAAGAGAGGGTACTCAAGGTCAAATCATGTGGGATGATCTGAATTCTATCCTGCAACTAAAGCCAGGGTGATAATAGAGAGAAGGAGAGGTTTAGAGGAATATCAAGGGAAGCCCTTTACCTTTGGCTACAAGTACCAGAGAGAAGAATGAATCCATCCATTTTGGTAGTAAGATAACAAATGCCCACTATTCATTTATTTTATTTTTTGTGAGTCCCAGGTCTTGGATTCAGGCAGTCGGTGTCATCCCTGAGCTTCTTTCACTCAAGGCTGAGGCTCTATCATTTGAGCCACAGCACCAAAACTGGCTTTTTTCATGGTGGGGAGGGAGGTAGTTTATGGGAGATAAGAATCTCACAGACTTGGGGCTGGGAAGGTGGCTCAGTGGTAGAGCGCTTGCCTTGCATGCCTGAGGCCCTGGGTTCGATTCCTCAGCACCACATAAGCAAAAATAAAAAAAGCCACAAGTGGTGCTGTGGTTCAAGTGGCAGAGCACTAGCCTTGAGCTGGAGAGCTGAAGGACAGTTCCCAGGCCCAGAGTTCAGCACCCATAACTGGACCAAAAAAAAATTAATAATCTCACAGACTCTCTTGTCTGGGCTGGCTCTGACTTACAACCATCACAACTCAGCCTCCCCAATATCCAGGATGACAGGCGAGAGCCCCTGGCACCTGACCACCACCATCCATTTACATTCCCCGAGGACCAGTTCTGGGCTACCTGCATTGTGAGTGGGAAGCAGACATGGGTGGTTTGGATACTTCAGCAGCCTACCTACCTTTGAGCATTGTTCTGTCTCAGTCTGATGCTGGCTTCCTCCTTATCCACAGCAATGACTTTGCACTGTCACAGAACAAATGTCCCCAAGGAGGGGCCAGATATGGGGTCTTTCCTCTGCACACTGCCCCTCTCCCCGAAAGGACACACTGCAGCAACGTGAAGTAGACATAGAGTGAATTCAATTTTTTATAATCAGGGTCTGGCCAGATAGGTGGCAGTGAGTATCAGAGGCTCGGGATAGTGCTGTGCAGTTGGATAATGCAATGCCTCCTCATCCACTTTCCTTTCACTGTCTTAGGGTAGTGGGGAAGGACTCACCAGACAGACTGACAATGAGTAACCATCACCTTCCCCGGGCACAGAGGGGCTTACCTAAGGGAGCTTGTTCAACAGGCTGAGCAAGAAAGCTTCTGACCCACAGCCCACCTCCAGAATAAGAGGGTCACCTTGTGTCCCAGGCACATGGGGACGCTGAGGCACCTCGTCCAGCACCCTTTCAACAAGTTACTGAGAGAGAGAGAGAGAGAGAGAATAACACTTAATTCAGCTGCCAGTAGCACAGGCCTACAATGGTAACTACACAGGAGGCTGAGATATGAGGATCATGGTTCATAGCAAGTCCAGGCAGGAACGTCTGTAAGATGCTTATCTCCAAAGAACCACCAGAAAGCCAGAAGTGGTATTGTGCCTCAAGTGGTAGAGCCCTAACCTTGATCTGAGCAGCTTGTGGACAGTGCCCAGGCCCAGAGTTCAAACAACACGACTGATAATAAGTGGACTTCCCACCACAAGAAGTGGACTGAATAGCACCCATTGTCCTAGGGAGCATGGCAGAGAAGTCAGGCCAAGCTTCCTGTCACCTGGGGGTCATGAGTAGGTCATCCGGCTTTTCTGTGCCTCGTTTTTTGATGCTGCAAAGCTGAACAGTGAAGGATCCCCTTCCTCATGGGGATAGAGTAAGGATGAAAGAGAGCCATGTTTTGTTTCATAATACCATACCTGAGGCATGGTAAATAACAAGCCCCTTCTGAGTCCTTTCCAGGTATCTTCTTGTTATATGCTCACAGAATTGTCAAGAAACTTATCTGATGAATATTCCCTCTATGCCTGGCCCTGCCCCAGAGTTCCCTTTGTATTGATCCCTTGTTTCTTCACAACTGTCCTGTGAGGAGACTGAGGACTGAGGTTCCTGTGGTCAAGAATCGGCTGCTGTGGACTAAGTTTGGGACAGTCATCTAAACCGATGACTGAGCATGGCGCTACATATCTACCATCCCAACTACAGAGGACCAGGCATGGTGGCACATGCCTGTCACAGGAGGACCATGATCCAGCTAAGCCTGAGCATATATGGAGTCTCTATCTCAGAAATGCCCAAGACAGCAAGGCTTGGCTCCCATGGAAGAAAATCTGACTGGAAAGCCTAAGCTCTTGAGTTCAAACCCTAATATACCAAAAAGAATCTGAGGCCCAGTGCCAGAGGATCATGCCTATAACCCTACCTACTCAGGAGGCTGAGAGCTGAAGAACACAAGTCAAGATTTAAAGTAGGGTTGGCCTTGCCCATAAGACGTCATGATGAGAAGACCTAGAGTCTGACCCATGCCAATACGTTTCATACTAACAGGACTTAAAGCCTTACTAAGTGCTGACCATGCTCTCTGTCCCCCTGGTGAGCCACCCGCTGTGGGCCTCACCTCCAGATCCTCCCACACTCCCTCTGCCATCAACCAGGCCCACGGAAGTAGACAGTTCCAGGTCTTATAATTTGACGGTGCTGAGTCCCATTCAAGCATCTCACCCTTCCAGGCCCCCAGACCTCAGCCTCAAAGCCCATGCTGCCCCCAAAGACAGCGTTTAGAAGTTACCAAAGGGTCCAGCACTCCTTGTTACAACCAACTTCTACACACACACACACACACACACACACACACACACACACACACGCACACAAAGCCATCACGGGTGGCTCCTGTCTGTTATTCTAGTTGCTCAGGAGGCTGAGGTCTGAGTATCACTGTTCAAAGCCATCCATGTAAGAAAGTTTGTGAAGCTCCTATCTACACTGAACCACCAAATAGCCAGAGGTGGAGCTGTGGCTCAAGTGTCAGAGCTCTAGCTTTGAGCAAGAAATCTCAGGGACAGCATTTCAGCCTTGAGTTCAAGGCCCAGTTCTTCTACCTCCAAACATACAGACACAGACAGACAGACAGACACACACACACACATACACACACATACACACACACACACACACACACACACATGGATAGCTCAAGGATTCAGCAGTCCCTGAGAATAGAAACATGAACTCCCTCAATTAGGATCACATCCCACCCCTGAGAAGGTGGCAGTCCCGACATCAGATCCACTGTAGACAAAACATTGAGGCTCACACATATCTGGAATGTCTCATAGACCTGCATGGCATTTCCTACCATACACACTGCTATGTGGAAAACTTAATCACCTCTTTTTGTTGTTGGTGGTTCAGGGGCTTGAACTGTGGGCTTTGGTGCTTGCCCTGAGCTCCTCAGCTTAAGGCAAGCACTCAGTTGCTTGAGCCACTGCACTGCTTCTGGTTTTCTGGCAATTCCTTGGAGATAAGAGTCTCAGGGTTTTTCCTGAACAGGCTGGCTTTGACCCATGATCCTCAGATCTCACCTCCTGAGTACCTATGATAAAAGCCATGAGCTACTGACACCCAACCAAACATACTTTTCCATTCCTGTCATTCTGTCCCCTCAGGAGACTGAAATCTGAGGACTGCAGTTGGATGCCACTTAGCAGCAAAGCCTGTGAGAACTCTTTATCTCCAATTAAACACCCCAAAGAGCTGGAAGTGGAGCTGTGATTCAAATGGTAGAGTGCTAACTTGGAGCATAAAAGATAAGATCAATGCCCTAGTTTCAAGCTTTTTCTAGCATAGACCCAACCAAGAAAGGGAAGCAGGTGGGCATATGGGAGTTCAAAGCTAACACATAATACTCAAGACTCACAGAACAGACCCCATCCAGCCCTGATTTTCTAGATTCTATGTCCTACATCATGGCAGTCTTAGATGGGACTGACCATGCACCAAGTTGGGACATTCAAGTACAATCTCATACTGAAGATCCCCTGAGCTTATCAAAGACTCAGGATCTCTCACTGTCTTGCCTTAGCACTGGGCAGTGAGGTAAGGTCTAGTTATCCAACCACATGATATGGGAACTAAAAGGTTTCCTGGTCAAGGGATGGAAACTAGGGAGATCTAAGTCCCTCTTGGGGAGGTGAAAAGGGCTGCTCTATCCCAGAAATGTTCCTATGTTGTGAGTATTATCAAAGAAACAACCCTGCTCAGAGCCCAGTGCCTCTGGTTTTCGCACCAGCCTCTACCCAGCTCTGCTGCACCTTCAGCCTGTCCTCTCTGAATCCCAGATCTGCCATCTGGACTAAAGACTGAACCAGCCAAGAGACCCACTTCCTGCCCTCATTCCCAGGCTGTCCTGTGGCAGTTGCATGCTTAGCTCAGTCTTTGGTGGAGGAATGAACACCGGGGGTGGGATCGTCAGATTGAGCTCTGGAAAGTCCTAGTCCCAAAGGATGTACTGCACAGGATCCTGCAGTTAACGACAGCCAGGTCGTCAATGATGAACTCAAGGTGCCAGGACTTTTAATAGCAGTGTGGCTGGTTCAAAGGCTGGTAGTCTATGGTGTCAGGCGAGGTCATGGCTGCAATTTCCTGACACACCTGACCTGGGACCATCCACCCTCTTCAAATTCCGGCTTATCTCTTGAAACCCCATTGAAACTCTCTCACTCCAATACCTCCCTAGCCCTTGGAAACTTTCTTCTTATCTGACCAAGAAATAAACTCGATGAGGCTGGGGATAATTGAAACCTGGTTACCCATCCTGAGCCCTAGGTTCTACCTGAGGCTGGTTCCCTTTACAGTCGGTGAACACAGCTCCTGGCTGTCATGAAGTGGTTGAGGAGTCAGTGGCTTGGTCCTACATACTGGCTTTAGGCTCTGAAACTGTCCCCACATAGATCGTGAATTGTTGGCTCCCTTGATCCTTGGACTCCAAACCAAGGCTTGCATGTTCTCCCTTCTTCCTTACTTTCCTCTTTTTCTCCTGTCTTTCCATCCTCTTTCTCTTTACTTTCTTTGTGTCAGTCCTGGGCCTTGTACTTGGAGCATAGGTGCTGTCCCTAAGCCTTTTTACTCAAGGCTAGCAGTCTATGGCTTGAGCCACACAGCCACTTCTGGCATTTTGTTTTTGGTAGTTAATTAAGACAAGAGTCTTATAGGCTTTCCTGCCCAGGCCAAAAGCCTCAATCCTCTTATCTCAGCCTCCTAAGTAGCTAGGATGACAGGCTTGAAGCACTGGCATCCAGATCAATCCAATGTTTCTTCATGGGCTGTGGAACCAGTACTGGAACTTTTCATTGTCTATGACCCCCCAGAGCCTGGTGCACACTGTAGTGGTTTGTTAGTTAAATAAATGAGCATCTGTCTAAGACAATACTACAGAAATGTCCCATCTGATTCAGGTAAGAATCCTCTGTGGAGGAGAGGGAACGAAACCTGATGTAGCTCTCCCTCAGTTCTCCCTCCTCCCTCTTACCCCCTCCTGGTGCCACCACAATTAACTGTTTTGGCTCTGAGGATGTGACCCACTATGTACTCGCTGGACTCCAGGGCCTCTGGGATGCCTACCTTCTCAAAGATCTCTGTCCAGCAGCTGACCAGCTCTGTGGCACTCAATTTCCCATGTAGGTGTGAATGAGGTTGCTGTGAGATGAAGGCCTGGCTCAAGGGGCCTCCTCTCCTCCCCTGGAGCCAGTCAGGATTACCACATCCGGCCCCCAAGTTTCATGTTGCAGAGGAAGGATCCTCGAGGAATCCCTATTTTCTGAATCTCCCAGAGTCCAGTGCAGGTGCTGGGAATTGTCTCTGCTCACAGCTGGCAGGCTAGGGATGATGAGGTCACAATCTCTGCTCCCTATGACATCCTTGACTGTGGTGGTCACCCTAGCGAGAGCCGGAGGAGAATCAACAACTGCTGAAGAAAGTCAGTCAATGCACGACATTCATTACAGCAGACCATTTGGCTTGGGAACTCTTCTTGTGCTGCTTTGAACGTCATTGTTTGGAGGCTGCAATCGTCTTTCTAATTTGACCCATCATCCCAGGCATTAGTAGAAATTGCTAGCTTCAAGAAAAAAACCTGGAAAGTATTACATTTCAGTTGTCCCAATCAAACTTGAAGAATTCCAAATTCAGTGGTCTGCTTTTTCTTCCAGACAGCCTACAGCAGGTTACAGAAAGTGGCTTTCAGAGATCCCTAGCTAACTGCCATGGCTGTTAGCAAGCCGGCTCCAGCAGGGGGAATGCACTTGCTTACCACTGCCCTGCTGGAAACAGCCCAGGCTGGACACAGACTGGAGTCTGCAGGACTCCAGGGAGGACTGCCCACCAGTACATTGCACCAGGAGGGTATCCATGCGACCAGTGGGGGCCTGGAGTCCCCTGCCCAGATGCCCATGGACACAGTCAATGCCCTGGGTAAGTTTCCCCTCTCATTCTTGGTGGTGGTGAACCATCTGCCATGTCACAACCTTTACCACTCCCCATACCCTCCTAGCCTCACAACCCCTGCCCTACTGCTCTCCCCAATCTCGTTCCCTAATTACATTTGGCAGACACATTCCCAACCCTTGAATTAGCTCCAACTATACACACTAGAGCAGACTGTCTGGCTGGAAGAGTACGGCTGTGGTCACAGTTGCCTCACGAGCCTTCTGGCTGAAGACAGAAGGACAGGTGTCCACTCTGGTCTGTGGTTCACACAGGCCTCCTAGGGGAGACCCACGCAGGCCCAGCAGCTACTGTGGGCTACAGGAAAGGGAGAAGAGAGAGATGGAAAGGAACGTGTACTGAAACCTTCCCCAAAGAAGCCATGAAACGGTGAAGGAGAAAACACAAATTATCACTAGACTCGTACTTGGCATTGATGAAAAAAGAACAACACACACACACACACACACATACACACAAATAAAATGCTTTCTCTCTTTGTAGACACGGTGCCTTAAATATGTTTTCATTGTTCTCACCTCCCTGCTCTCCCAACACACACACACACACACACACACACACACACACACACACAACACAACACAACAACAACAACAACACACACACACACACACACAAATCCAGAACTGTGACAGATTAGTCCATGCAGCACCTGCAATTTGCCAACGGATCACTCACCTGAGCACAGTCAGGCTGATCTGTATATCTGTCTGTCTGTCTCCCTCCCTCCCTCTCTTTCTCTCTATTTCTCCTCCCCATGCTCCCTCTCTCTCTTTCATGTACACACACACACACACACACACACACACACACACACACACACAAACAGACTCAAAGCAGTGCCTCTCCTGAGTTTGTTAGTTCCTCCTTTGGGACCAGGTACAAGCTGGAGCACAGGGGTTGCCTGGTCAGAACAGGGGATCCAACCAAAGGGAGCACCACTCTAATAATGCAGAACAACCCTGCCTCTCCCTTTCTCCAAGGCCAGACACTTTCCCTTGGGAACAACCAGTGTTGATTCCCCATTCACCAAAACCCTAGGCCAGGACACTTGGTGAAGGTGTCCTGAGATAGGTGGCTTCTCAGAGCCAGGGCTGAAAACAAGCAGGGGGTCATGGTGCCCCAGCGGGATGTCTGACCTGGGTTTGGGGCAGTGTTTGGGAAACGGATGGGGTATTAAAGGCTACATACATGGATGGACTCCCTACTTCCAGCCTAGATGTTTCTGGGTGATTTGGTGGATTCTTGGAGAGGATGAGAAGACCAGATGGACCTGGAGCACCAGCAGATTCTGGGAGAACTGGGAAATGTGATCACTCTGTGAGTACTGTTGACAGCTGTGATGGGGGGTAGGGCAGACAGGCTGGGTGTATGTGGGTCGGAGTGTGTATATTCCTCTCAGATATTCACCTTATTTCTGACTCCAAGTGCCCTCCCATACTTAGTGGGCTCTTCTGGGACCCTCCTCAGATGAAAGGGTGACTGAGCACAGAAGACAAGGGCTCACACCGCAAGGAGGGCCTGCATCCAACACCCACCAACCCCAGCAAAAAGAAAAAGACTCGAGAAGGCAGGTGTGGAGGCACTGCGCCCCACCTCTGATTAAAGCCACCAGGCTCCCACCAGAGAGAGGAAGGGTGCAGATGTGCGGCTGTGTGGCTCCCACTGCTCCAGGCCAGGAGTTCTGTGGCACCCATCCTCACCCATTCCTGCATCTCCCTGTTTCCTGGGACACTGGCCACTAGGGATGGGGGTGGGATCCCCAGGTCAAAACACACCCCTACCCCCCACCCCTAGGGCACATTTGTGACAGGGCCATGGTAGACTGTGGGGAGGGGGAGGGTGGACTAGAGGAGGAGACAGAAAAGTGGAGACAGGAGGTGGAGGTCCGGATCAGTGGTTGGTTGATTGGATGGAGTGTTTCCAGGCTGTGGGCCCTCAGAGCCACCACTCACATGTACTAATGGGAGAAGCTGTAGGTGGTGGCTGTGGGTTCACATGGGCCCGTAGTCCTAGGACCACGGACAGAGACCAATTTGGGGCCGCAAGCCGGCTATGGGTGCGCCATCTCCTCTGGGCGAATGTGAGAGGTGCAGCTGGTCTGAGCTGAAAGTGCCATGTTTGAAATGCAATGCTGCTGGAAGGGCGCAGGAGCACCTGCAGGCACATGGCAGGAATGCATGTGGCCTCTGCTCCTCTTCTTCAGCCAACACCACCCCCACCTCAGCCCCTCCTGTGGCCCCCTTGCCGGGACCTCAGTCTTAGGGCCACCATGGCCACCGTGCCTCCACGTGCCTTCCCATGGTGACGTGCCTGCTGCACCAGCTCCACGTGCTCTGTGCTCCCCACCAGAACCTGAACTATGATTAGAGAGGCTGCCAGCTGATGTCCACTTGCCCTTGTATGCACTCGCTCTGCTCTCTGCTCTCTCTCTGCCCCCACTTCTCTCATGGGCTGTGTTGCCCCACCCCCTCGCCCTCCCCTGAGTTGTGACCCTGGCCATTGCTGCCATGGGAGTGTGCCTTGGGCCCGGCCCCCTCCTCCTCTTGGCCCCCTCCCCATCTTCCCCTTGGGCCTGGCCCGGACACCTGGCTGCAAGCCAAGCCCTGGCTGGAACCAAAGGCTTCCAGGCCATGGAAATTATAGCCTCACACCAGCTCATCACTCCCTCCCAACCCCAGTACCTGCCCAGGGTATCAAATCTCCCCTCAGCCCCACCGCTGGAGGAGACTCTCTTCCATGCTTCTCCAATCCACACACCAAAAGGTGCACAGTGACACTTGTGTGTATGTTTGTGTGTGTATGTTTGTCTGTGTGTATGCTAGTGTGTGTATGTTTGTTTGTGTGTGTTTGTGTGTGTGTGATTGTTGGGGATAACTACCTCTCAAGGACTCAGAACATAGTATCTTTTGACATGAGTCAGCACACAGCACACTTCAAAAAACAGCACAAAGCACCCTGTGTAAAGGACACAGCACAAAGCTCCCTTTGAAGGTCTCAGCATAAAGTACCCTGTGTAGAGTTCTCAGCACACAGCACCCTTTGATGGAGGGAGTCCATAGCCCACAAGGTAATGGACTAAGTGCATGGCATGCTTTGATAAACTCAATGCGTACATTCTTTCCCAGGGACTCAGTACATAGCACCCTGTGTTAAGACCACACACAGCCCCCTTTGAAGGGCTGAGTACATAGCACACTGTGTAAAATAGTGCACAGCACCCTTTGAAAAACTCAGCACACAGCACAATTTTGAAGGACTCAGCACATACCACTTTGTCAAAGGACTCAGCACATAGCACCATTTGAAGGACAGTACAGAGCACCCTGAGTAAAGGACTCGGCACATGGCACTTGAAAAATTCACCTTATCCATCTCTTCTCAAGGGCTCAGCACATATCAGTACCCTTTGGGATGAATTAGTACACCGCACCTTTTGAAGAACTCAACATACAGTAGCTGTGTAATGGACACAGCACACCGCACCCTTTGAAAAACCCAGCACGGCCCACTCTTCTCAGGGATTCAGCACATAGCACCTTTTGGGATGACTTAGCAAACAGGACTTTTTGAGGACTCAGCACAAAACCCCCATGTCGGAAGGACCCAGCAAACAGGACCCTATGAAGGACTCAGCGTATAGCTGTATGTCACAAGTTCAGCTTTCATTAGAATTAGGGTGCTTTCTTCAGTATCACCATTTTTCAGAAACACTTGACAAATCCTACTAGTTCATATATAGCTAAACTGGGGGAGGGTCAGCTGAGGGTCTTGAACTCAAAACTTGGGGGCCCTGCCCCTGAGCTCTTTGGTTCAATGCTAGAGCTCGCTCTAGCACTTGGAGGCACAGCTCCAATTTTTTTTTTTGGTTTATTCTTTGACAGGTCTTACGGTGATTAGGAAGGCCAACTTGGGGTATCCATGGGCAAAGGCTCTTAGCTCGGCCTTGAGCTGACCTCTCCCTTCCTTGGGCCTCTGGGAGCCAGGCCTCCTGCTCTCTTGGCCTAGGGTGGAACATACCTATTCTGGCATCAGCACTCAGGGTGAGCAAAAGTCAGCTTGGTCCTGGTCACTTCACCCAATTGAACACTAGAGGACAATGACATGGGTCTGCATGTCCCACCTCTGGCCACGAGGAGGCAGCAGTCACACACCATAGGGATTGTACCTGTGAGTTATGTTTACTTTTATTGCCCTGGGGCCCCTGTCATGCTTTGAAGCCACCCTGGACAGGAAAGTCCTTGAGACTCTTACATAAAATTAACCATCAAAAATCGAGTGGGGCTGTGGCTCAAATGGCAGAGCACTAGGCTTGAGCAAGAAAACTCAGGGATAGAGCCTAGGCTCTGAGTTCACACACACACACACACACACACACACACACACACACACACACACACACACACACACACACACACACACACACACACACCGCATGCATGCAAAATCAGAGATTTCTACAGTGCAATCTTTAGGTATTCTCCACGTTTTCCCCACTAAGCCTCATGGCTGTTGGCCTAGGTGTTTGATGCATACAAAACCACCTGGCATCTTTAATTTTGTGGAACAGTATGGCTAGAAGGTCAGCCTTCCCCCATCCCAGATCCTTGATTGGCTTGTGGTCTATCCAGGCCCTTTGGGGCTCCTTATACAGACTCGCAAAGATGCCTTCAAAAGGTATCACATGCTGGGCACTGGTGGCTCATACCTGTCATCTTAGATACTCAGGAAGCTGAGATCTGGAGGATTATGGTACCAAGCCAGCCTGGGCAGGAAAGTGTGTGAGACTCTTATCCTCGATGAATTATCAGAAAACAAGAAGTTTCCCTGTGGCTCAAGTTGTGTAGTGCCAGCCTTGAGAAAAAGAGCTCAGGGACAGTGCTCACAGCCAACAACAAGGAGAAGCATTGCATGTTGACTTTGGGAATGGTATGGGTCAAATATAATTGGAATTTTCAAGTGCTCCAAGACAAAGCAGTACCTCCTTTAGTCCTGCGTTCCTCCATCTCGTCTCACACTCTGGCCTTGGCCATGCTTTGGTTAGCATGACTCTGGCTTGACAGGAGGGCTCCAACGAGGAAGATCTCAGAGCAATCACCCTCACCACATCCTTCTGCCCTGTTCACTCTGTTGTTTCTGATCTTTGCTACAGACCATCTTCCTGGAATCCATACATGAGGTCATTGCCAACATTATGGTGAGTGGTGAGTCTGGTCTAACACAGGGCAGTCAGAGATGGAAGTCGGTCTGGGACTAGGAGCTTCTACCCTGTGTTTGGGCTGAGGCCAGGGCCGACATTTATTTCATCCTGAGCATTGAAGAGGTGAGGAGACAGTGTAGAATCCACATTGAGTCAGCTAAGATTGGAATCTAGAGGATCACTTGTGTGAGGTAGGCTGTGGGGTCAGGGGGCCACTGTTCTTGGTACTCCTCTCTCAAGACTCCCCCCTTCTTCTCTCATCCCTCAATGTAGAAGAGAAACTTCAACTAAGTGGGTCCAAGAGGGGACAGAGGAGTATTTCTTTGTGAACGAGACTGTGCTTCATATTCATCCTAGCCCTTACTTCCTATTTATATGGGTTTGGGATGGGGAGAAATCATCCTAGCTGAGAATGTGCCTCAGTGGTAGAGTGGTTGCATAGCATGCCTGAGACCAGGGGTTTCATTGCACACAGAAAAAGCTGGAAGGGGAGGTGGGGCTCAACTTTTAGAGCACCAGCCTTGATCAAAAAGATCTCAGGGACAGTGGCCAGACCCTGAGCTCAAGCCCCAGGACTGGAAGAACAAATCTTTGTTGGAGACTTTTCTTCCCTTTGCAAACAATTTATTGTTTGTGATAAGCATAACATGGGTCTCTTCCCTGGCCACCAATGGGCCATTAGATGTCCCTTGAATTTGGGCCACTTCCCTGCAGCCTCTGCCCTACCTGACCCAGTTTACCCCCATCTTGTGAAGATGGTGGCCTGAGAGAAGGCCACCTCCCACCTACTTCTGGTGGCTGCTGTGGCTTTTTAGAGTCAGTATGTCACATAGAGAGTTATTATCCACATCGAGAAGAAAGGGAGGGAGTGCTCCTTGCCTGAGCCCTCAAGCTGTTGGCGGCTCTGGATGTGGGGCATCTGCCACAGGATGTGTTCCATGGGGGAGTCACTATGGAGTTGGAACCCCGACCTCTCCTCTGGCAGTTTCCAAGCTGTCTTGAAGTTGCAATTCTTCAAAACCTTTCTGCTCCTCCCTCATTTCTCCCACCCCAGAGCCTGAGGCATCTGAAGAAGTGGTGGGGGGGGGGGGCTCAGCCTGTGCTGGCATCTAGAGCCCACTGTCCATGCCTTCCCTTGCGAGGACCCACAGCAGCTCCTGCAGCTTCTCTTCTTCTCCATCTTCTCCTGGGAGAGCCAGCACATGTGATTGGCTTTCTCCTGACACAGCACATCCAGGACAATCATCTGCTCTTCAAATGCCATGAGGGAATCCTTGATTGTGCGGATGTGTGCCGACAGCTGGCTACATTGACTGTGAAGCTCATCCACTGGACTCTGGAAGTCCACCTCATTAGACAGGTAGTGGATGAAGCAGATTTTCTTCTCAGATGCCCACGTGTCCCACTTGCCATCCCCATGCCAGCTGTGGTAGCAGCTCACAGAGCACAGGGCCTGTGGCTCCAGCTCTGTCTGGCACTGAGCTGCAGGTGGGCTGGACGACTGCAGCAGGGCTGCTGCTCCTGCAGCAGGGCTGCTGCTCCTGCAGCAGGAGTTTTCCCCTGTGGATCTCAGCCTCTGAGAGGGCTCGCAAATCCATGTACCTCTAGGTCTGGGCCATGTCTTCATCCTCTAGGATGGTCACATCAGGGGGAATAACCACCTCTCCTTTTCTTCCCCAGGACTCACACTTTCCACTTCCCCAGGGAAAGCCCGGAAGCTCAGCTGGGCCTGCAGGCGCTCCTCCTATTTTCTGGTTACTTCCAGGCACTTGAGAATGTCCTGCCACTTTGGGGGCACCACCAGGCCCCCCCAGTTGTTCAGGCCCTGCGGTTGCTTCAGCAGCTCCAGCAGCTGGGTCTGCCTCTGCAGGTGCTGCTGCAGGGCCTCCTTCTCAGAGTTCAGCCGCTCATTGGAGGCAATGTGCTGCTCACAGGTGGCTCTGAGTACCTGCATCTGGGCCAGGGACTGATCCTGCTGCTCCTGCAGCTCCCATGATGCTTGGCTCTCTCTCTCTCTCTCTCTCTCTCTCTCTCTCTCTCTTTCTCTTTCTCAGCCACCTCTTTCCATTCCTCTATCTTCTCCTCTGAATGGTCTAGGTATTCCCGCAGTTCTTTCTCCACCTGTTGCTCTGAGTCCAGGATGCTGGTGAGCTCCTCCTTCTCACCGCTCACCCTATGGAGAATGTCCAACAGCAGGGCCAGCTCTTTCTCTGGCTATGGGTCACACACACACATGCGCCTTGTGGGGTCTAGGGTATCTCCTGCAGATCCTTGGCCTTCTCCTCCAGTCTCTGCAGTTGCTCCTCCTGCTCTGTCTTCTGGAGGCATAGCTTCTGGTTTTCCTGGACCTGGATGTGACGTTGTTACTCCAGGTTTTTCAACTCCATCTGTGTGCAGTAGGCCTAGGCCTGCAACTGCAGCTCCACCTGAGATGGTCCTGTGGGGGGCCATGGTTCTGTCAGCTTCTTTCTCAGTTCCCCCAGCTCATTCTCCAGCACCCGACTCGCACTTCTCTCCTTCTCCTCTGTCAGTTGGTTCACCTGCTCAGTCAGCCACTGAGTCTCCCCTTTCCATGAGGACCTCTCAATGCTCAGGTCCTCTGTGAACATGTCTCTCACAAGACTTGCTGAGGTCACAATCTAGTTCAGGTTGTCCAGTAGTCTCTTCAGTAACTCATGCCCCACCAGCACTAGTTGGAACTTGCAGATTCTGTTCTTCTGGTGCTGTTCTCTGTCCAGAGCACTTCCAGCTTCTCCTGCATCTCTGTGTTCACTTGCTGCAGGTCATTGAAGCTTCTGGTCTTTTCCTCAAGCTGAAGGGTCACATCATTCAGCCGTTCAAAGAACATTTTCATCTCCTTCTGTGCAGCAGTGACCGCAGATGCCACCATATCCAGCTCTGCCACACACCGCTCTGCGGCCTGCAGGTGGCTGATAAGAGCTTCGTGCTCCATTTATCTGATATTGGCGACCTGGTTCACTTGGGCCGGTGCAGATTGTAAATCTCTTTCTGCTGAAACCAACCTCTGTATGGGTGACTTGTGGATCTCTAGCTCTGTTTGTGGTGCTTCATGTAACTGGGCAATCTTCTCCCTCTCTTTATCTAGTCGAACCTGCAGGTCTGTCGTCTCCTGCTTCAGTGGTGAAATCTTAGCACTGAGTACCTGATTTCTTCTTTTGCTGCAGTCCAGGGTGAGCACCAGGTGTCACTAGCACATCTGCAGATCCTTGATGGTATCAGGACCCTAGACAATCTGGCCCCTGGTGGCTTTGACTGTGTCCAAAGGCAGGGAAGGCCTACGGTCTGCATCACCTTTGGCCAGACCCTCTGTTGAATCACACTCCCCAGTGGTGTTTGTCTAGGGGATCTCTCCCTTTTTTGTGTTCTTTGTTTTCTTGAATGTTGCAGGTTTGATGGGAGGATTCCTTTGCTGGTGTTCTGGAGGTAGTTTCTTGCCTGTAGCTCTTTCATAGAGTCCTGTTGTTTCAGATATCTGAGCACTGGGATGGGAAAGATGGGCTGGCCATGTTCCCAGGCTCTGGGGAATCCTCTATTCTCTCATTATCTGACTAGGACATCAATTTTCCACTCTACTCCAAAGTCACCACATGTCTCATGCTCACCACTCAGCCTCCTCTACCTTCCTCAACTGCTGTTGGTAGTGTCAACCACCAAAGGGAATCCTGGTGCTGGGCATCATGGAATGTGGGTGTGGCCACCATTCTTGTATCCCATTGCTCAGAAAGAAACATGAAAGAATGGGGGTGTGGCCAGAATCCTGTGATGCAGGCAGCATGGGTGGAGTAAGGATGACAGCGGTTCCCCCAGCCCCTTTCCCAGGGAACTTTGTCCAATCCAGTTGGGGACAAGAGGGTGACCTGCTTTAGCTGGATGACTGCACATATTGTTGTGTATGTCTGTTTGTTGCCAGTCCCGAACCTTGAACTCAGGATCTGGGCACAGTCCATTAGCTGCTTTTGCTTAAGGCTAGCCCTCTACCACTGTAGCCATATGGCTCTACTTCTGGCTTTATTGGCACTGAAGGGGTCTCAAGGACTTTCTTGCATAGGGTGACTTTTACTATGATCCTCCTATCACAGCCTTGTAAATATCAAGGAGGACTGCTGAGAGCCACGGGTGACTGCCTAATCACTGGTCTTGCTGATGTTCTTGGACAGACCAGTGAGTTCCCTATCCTCAGGTTTAAGTGGTGGGAAATGGAGCCTATAGTTCGAAACCTTATCCTGCCATCTCCAAATGGCAGAAGATCATAACAAACTCATTCCTATCCATATGAATACCAGTGGAATGTGATGTATGTCATGATTGAATGGGCCGTTCTTGAATGATTCTAGGATAAAATTATACACAATTATATTATAAGACACTGATCAATTTTAATTAATACTTCATGAATCATTTAAATAATCACATTCAGGCGAGTTCCGGCAAGATGGCGGAGGAGAAGCTGGAATCTGAACAAGCTCTTGCATGGAAAGCAGTTTCAGAGTTCCAGTGAACAGTCCCAAGCCAGAGAATCACACCAAGTGTGCCATCACAGGACAGAGAGTTAGTCAAGAGAGGGGAAGCCAAGCAGACACATCTGAGCGCCTGCCAGCAGCTGCCGCTGCGGCGACAGGGTCGCGGTGGTGACCACCGCCGCGGGGGCATACCTGAGACACAGTCCGGGACGAAGGAGCCAGATGCAGCAGACGAGTGGATTCTACTCAACACCAGCAAGAACCGACAAGGAGCGGACAACTTCATCCTGCACTTTGCAGACCAGAGACGACCGAGGATCCAAGACTCAGCGTGAGTAGAAGCCCGACTTCCTCACGCCTTCTCAGGGAGCAGAGGAGGGAAGGCCACCCCTCTCCCCCCCCCCAGCACCGGTGATCTCCATCTTGGATACCGACAAAGCTCGGAGGAGCGGCTAGCTCCAGCTCAGGCCTTGGAATAAAA
This sequence comes from Dipodomys spectabilis, assembly GCF_019054845.1. Lineage (NCBI taxonomy): Eukaryota > Metazoa > Chordata > Mammalia > Rodentia > Heteromyidae > Dipodomys > Dipodomys spectabilis. The sequence continues at coordinate 2,718,259 of NW_024870927.1, forward strand.
CGAGTCATTTAGCAGGTCACAAGAACTTAACGGTGAAGTGACCTCACAGACTCAGTTCCATCCAGGGAAAAGTCACCCAGCTCAGGCACCAGCCATTGGAGTGGCTCTCCTCACTGGGTAACCAGAGCCAGAGGCTGCCCCTCCCTCGAGCAGCCACCACAACAAATTGAAAAACAGAAACCCTGAGAATGGCTCCAGGCTGGGTGCTGTGAGTTTTTTTTTTCACAAAATAGCCCCAGGGAAAAGCTACTGTTTGTTGAAAGGCCTCAACTCTACCCAGAACCTAGCCTCATCACTGCATCCCCCTCTTTTGTGATTCTCAAAGCAGATCACCCTCCCAGTAAACTAATCTGGGAGGGGGAATCTCAAAATCTTGGGTGAAGCAGAGCATTTTTCTGCCTGTTCCAACAAACTGACTTAAGAAACCAATCAAGCGACAGGACCTCAAGCTGACCAGAGACTCCAACCAGACTCTGGTTACAGACAAAAGGGAGATACAGGACTCTTCCCACCCCTCCCCCCCAAAAAAAATCAAAGAACTTTTTTTTTCTTCTTCTTTTTTTCTTTTTTTTGTTTTGTTTTTTTTTTCGTTTTTTGTTACCTTATATACATAAAAAAAATTTTTTTCCTTTTCTAAAACATTTATTAATCTTTAATTTTTGCCTCTTCTGAAAAAATAATTGTTTTCCAGTAACTTTTTTTTTCTCCTCTTATAATTTTTATTTTAGGAATATGTGAATATGTGTTTTCCTTTCTTTTCCTGTCTTCTTTCTCGTTTTCTTTCATTCTTAATTATCTTTTTGTTTTTTGTCTAGCTCTACTGAACTTCTGATCTTTTCTTCTCACTTTCCTATCCTTTCCACATTTTCCTCTTTTGATCTTCTTTATGTGACTTAACTCTTGTCCTGCACATCCTCAGATAAACCCGTAGTTAACTAGTAGACCCTATCCCCCATTGTGTACACACTTAATCCACAAACTTATTACTCAATGCAAAACCTCTGAGACTTAAATTCATTAATAGCAGTACTACCTCTTTATACCTATATAATATTTTAAGCATTTTTTTAAAGTTTTTCACATCTCTTCTATGTCCCTCCCTTTCTCTCAACATATTCACATTCCTCTCTAAATAGATGGTCTTTTAATCTCTATAATAACATTAATTTTTACATTTCTATTTTTTTTTCTGATCTCTTTTCATTCCCCTTTCCCTTTCTTCTTTTTCTCTCTCTCTCTACTTGCATCCTACCCAACCTATTTCCTGCATTGTGATTAGGACATAGTTAACTCTCCCTGTGCCTCCCCACACCAATCTATTCCTATTTTTTACCCATATCTCTCCCTAACCCTAATAATTTCTGGTTTTCCAAATTCTTCTCTGCGGTTTGAAGTCCTTTAACATATAGTTGTTTGATGTCGAATAGATGTATCTGTTGAGCTAGATTGTATCTGTAGACTATTGACTGTACAAATGCAAACTTTGGTTGGTGGTTGCCTTAAGATAGTGTTCTAGCACAAAACTGGTGCTATCTTCATCTCAAATGGGCAGAGTAAGCCGGAAAACACAAGAAAAATGGCAAATTTGGGTATCTCAATTCCCAATCTTGATAATCAGGGTTTAGAACAGATAATGAATAATCCAGAGGAGAGTTCCCAAATAGCTCTACAAACACTGCTGGCAAACATGATAAATGAGAAGTTTGACAACGTACAAAGGACTCTGTATGAGCGTGATAGGGAGAGAGAGGAGGCATCCCAGAAGTTTATACAGGAATATCATAAGCGTGAGGAAGCTACTCAAAAACTGATACAGGATTTGGGTGAACAACTTGAGAATACTCAAAGAGAAAGGGAGGAATGGCGTGAGCAGGCTGAGAACACTCAAAGAGAACTGCAGGAATCCCATGATCGGGAGGAAGCTAATCAAAGAGTAATACAGGAATTGAGAGACCAGGTAGAGAACACACAAAGATCACTAAAGGCATTCATGGAATCCATTAACAAAGAGCTGAAGGAAGTCAGGGAGACCACAAAGGGAATGCTGAATGGAACCCAACAGAAGGAATGGGAGCCCAAAGAAACCATAACCAATCAACTAAGTGATTTGAGGACAAACACTGAACACCAAATTAAGGAAGTAAAGAAATTCATACAAGACCTAAAACAGAGCTTCAACAAAGAACTTGAAGCCATCAAAGCTGACCAACTAGAAGGAAAAGAGATAAAAAACAAAGTAGAGAGTCTTGACAGCAGGTTAGACCATGCAGAAGATCGAATCTCAGGGATTGAAGACAGCCTAGATATTATAGAGAAAGAACATACAACCATCCAAGACAAGTCCAAGAAATATGATAGATCTATCCAACACCTGGAAGACACCATCAGAAGGCCTAATCTAAGGATAATGGGTGTAGAGGAGCACCTAGAAACAGAAGTTAATGGTCTAGGAAATCTGTTTAACAGGATCCTAGCAGAGAACTTCCCAAACATGCAAAAAGATAGGCCTGTCCAGATACAAGAAGCCTTTAGAACCCCAAATAGACCAGACCAGAATAGGACATCCCACCGCCACATTATAATCCACACAGGATCAACTCAGAACAAGGAAAAGATCCTTAAAGCTGTCAAGGAGAAAAGGGTAATCACCTATAAAGGGAAAACAATTAGAATCACCTGATTTCTCAGCAGAGACAATCAAAGCATGAAGAGCCTGGAATGATGTATGCCATGCCCTAAAAACAAACAACTATCAATCAAGAATACTGTACCCAGCTAAACTCTCCTTCATAACTGAAGGCCAAATAAAAACCTTCCATAGCAAAGAAAAATTGAAACAATACATCTCCACCAAACCAGCCCTACAAAAGATTCTTAAAGATGTCCTACACATAGAAAACCAACAAGACCGCAATAAAGGCCAAGAAACTGCACCCAAACTGAGAATCCAAGAACCATAGGAAGAACCCAGTTTTCGCAGCCCCCAAGAAGGTAGATAACATGGCAGGAACTCCCAAATACCTCTCAGTCCTATCTCTTAATGTTAATGGACTGAACTCTCCAATTAAGCGACATAGACTGTCTAGTTGGATTAAAAAACAAGACCCTTCTATCTGCTGCCTGCAGGAGTCACATCTTGCCCGTAAAAACAAACACATTTTCAATGTTAAAGGCTGGAAAAATATCTACCAAGCAAACGGACCGCATAAACAGGCGGGAGTTGCAATCCTAATATCAGATAAAATAGACTTCAAATTAAAATTCCTGAGAAGAGATAAAGAAGGTAGCTACATACTAATTAAAGGATCTCTCCTTCAGGAGGATATTACAATTCTAAATATCTATTCGCCAAACAATGGCGCACCCAAATTTATCAAAGAAACACTACTTTCCCTCAAATCCCATATAGATCCAAAGACATTAATTGTTGGGGATTTTAACACACCACTCTCCCCACTAGATAGATCAACTCGGCAAAAAATCAACAGAGAAACCGCAGATCTAAACAGCTGCATAGATCAACTAGACTTAACAGACATCTGCCGAACATTTCACCCAGCAGCATCAGAATACACGTTTTTCTCAGCAGCACATGGAACGTTTTCTAAAATAGACCACATTTTAGGCCACAAAGCAAACTTGTCTAAATTCAGAGACATTGAAGTTATACCTTGCATTCTCTCTGACCACAAGGGAATAAAATTAGAACTCAACACCAAAAGCCACCAAAGAAAGTCCGGTATCACATGGAGGCTGAACAACACACTGCTGAATCATGAGTGGGTCATGGAAGAGATTAGAAAGGAAATTCAAATGTTCATGCTATTCAACAAAAATGAACACACAAAATACCAGCTCCTCTGGGACACAGCAAAGGCAGTACACAGAGGCAAGTTTATAGCTCTGAGCTCCTACATCAACAAATTGGAGAGATCTGAAACTAACAATCTAATGACACATCTAAACCTCCTTGAAAAAGAGCAGCAAGATAAACCCCAATCCAGTAGACGGAAAGAAATAATCAAAATTAAATGAATTAGAATCCAAAAAAACTATAGAAAGAATCAACAAAACAAAGAGTTGGTTGTTCCAAAAACTTAACAAAATTGACAGACCCTTAGCAATTCTTATCAGAAAAAGAAAAGAACACACCCAAATTAATAAACTCAGAGATGAGAATGGAAACATCACCACGGAAACAACCAAGATTCAGAACATTATAAGGGAATACTTCTCAAAACTTTATGCTAATAAGTTTGAGAACTTGACAGAAATGGACCTCTTCCTAGCAAATATTGACATGCCAAAACTAAACCAAGATGAGTTGAACTATCTTAACAGGCCCATATCAAGCATTGAAATAGAAACAGCAATAAGAGACCTCCCAGCTAAGAAAAGTCCAGGACCAGATGGTTTTACAGCGGAATTTTACAAGGCCTTCAAAGCAGAGCTCACACCAATTCTCCTCCAACTCTTCAATGAAATTGAAAGAGAAAGCTCACTACCGAACACATTCTATGAAGCCATCATAACCCTCATCCCAAAACCAGGCAGGGACTCATCAAAGAAAGAGACCCATTTCTTTGATGAACATTGATGCAAAATTTCTCAACAAAATTTTGGCCAACCGACTTCAACAATTCATCCAAAAAATCATACACCACGATCAAACAGGATTCATTTCAGGGATGCAAAGCTGGTTCAATATACGCAAATCAATTAATATTATTAATCACATCAACAGGAGCAAGAATAAGAACCTCATGGTTATCTCAATAGACGCAGAAAAAGCATTCGACAAGATCCAACACCCCTTTATGATGAAGGTTTTGGAAAAATTAGGAATCCATGGAACATTCCTCAATACAATAAAGGCTGTATATGACAAACCTACAGCCAGCATTATACTCAATGGTGAAAAACTAAAGCCATTTCCCCTTAACTCAGGAAGAAGACAAGGATGCCCACTCTCTCCACTTCTCTTCAATCTAGTTTTAGAATGCCTAGCTACAGCAATAAGACAAGATGCAGACATAAAGGGGATCCAAATAGGGAAAGAAGAAATAAAACTCTCCCTCTTTGCAGATGAAATGATCTTGTATTTAAAGAATCCCATAGACTCCACTCCCAAATTACTCAAGCTGATTCAAAACTTTGGCAAAGTAGCAGGTTATAAAATTAACCCCCAAAAATTAATGGCTTTTCTGTATGCCAACAATGAGAAAAGTGTGGCTGAAATTAGGAAAGCAACTCCATTTGTAATAGCCCCACAAAAATAAAATACCTAGGAATTAACTTAACTAAAGAAGTGAAGGACCTCTATGATGAAAACTTTAAAATCTTGAAAAAGGAAATCAACACAGAACTTAAAAAATGGCAAAACCTCCCATGCTCCTGGATTGGAAAGATTAACATCGTGAAAATGGCAATACTTCCCAAGGCTATCTACAAATTCAACGCAATACCTATCAAAATTCCACCCTCATTCTTCAAGGAAATAGAAGAGGCAATCCAAAAATTCATATGGAACAATAAAAGACTCCGAATAGCAAAAACGCTCCTCAACGGAAAGAACACTGCTGGAGGAATATCAGTACCAAATTTCAAACTCTACTATAAAGCCATAGTAATCAAAACAGCTTGGTATTGGCATAAGAACAGACCTCAGGACCAATGGAATAGAATTGAAAACCCAGAAATGAACCTACAGACCTATAGCCATCTAATCTTCGATAAGGGAGCTAAAACAATAGAATGGAAGACAGACAGCCTCTTCAGTAAATGGTGCTGGCAAAACTGGTTAACTACATGTAGAAAACTAAAGCTAGATCCTTATATATCACCCTGCACCAGAATCAACTCCAAATGGATCAAAGACCTTGAACTCAAAGCAGACACTCTGAAAACATTACAGGATGGAATAGGAGAAACCCTGGGTCTCCTTGGCTCAGGCCGAAATTTTCTGAATAGAGAACCGGAAACACAACAAATCAAAGAAAGTTTGGACAAAGGGGATTGCATAAGGTTGCAGAGCTTCTGCAGGGCAAATGACATAACTAGCAAGATCAATAGAAAGCCCACGGATTGGGAGAAGATCTTTACTAGCCATACAACGGACAAGGGTCTCATATCTAAAATATACTTGGAACTCAAAAAATTAAACCACCCAACAACAAACCCTCAAAGAAACAACTGCCCAATAAGTAAGTTTGCGAAAGACTTAAAGAGAAGCTTCTCTGAAGAAGAAAGAAGGATGGCCAGTAGACACATGAAGAAATGTTCAACATCCCTAGCCATAAAAGAAATGCAAATCAAAACAACATTGAGATATAACCTCACTCCAGTTAGAACAGCAAAAATCAAGAACTCTAACAACAACAGATGCTGGAGGGGATGTGGACAGAAAGGAACCTTACTTCATTGTTGGTGGGAATGTAAACTTGTTCAACCACTTTGGAAAGCAGTATGGAGGTTCCTCAAAAGACTTCACACAGAACTCCCCTATGACCCAGCAATCCCACTTTTGGGCATTTACCCAAATGATCACAAACAAGACCACACTAAAGCTACCAGCACAACTATGTTTATTGCAGCATTATTTACCATAGCTAAGATATGGAACCAACCCAGATGCCCCTCAGTAGATGAATGGATCAAGAAGGTGTGGTATATATACACAATGGAATTCTATGCCTCCATCAGAAAGAATGACATTTCCCCATTTGTTAGGAAATGGAAAGGCTTGGAAAAAATTATATTAAGTGAAGTAAGCCAGGCCCAAAGAAACATAGGTCCCATGGTTTCCCTTATTTGCAATATCTAGTATAGGTATGAGTCAAGCAGAAAAAGTCAGATAATGTGATGTTAGGAAAACAAACCCTCAAATATGTATTTTAATGTTTTTGTTTCTTTCATGCATGTGTTTCTAACGCATTTATAAGATTATTTCTTTGTTGCTTTGTATGTCCCTCCCCCACAGTGCAACCCCCGCTTTCACTATATTTGATGTCAGTATAACATGTGGAGGAGACGGGGACAAACAAGTCGTTTAAGGATTCAGGTGGACCTGTTGCAACAATGAGAAGTACAAAATGTCATGTGAAAACCAGCTTTACAATGTCGGTGTGGTGGGGGGGGAAGGGGGGTATGATTGGGCAGGAGGGAGGGGGGAGGCTGGGAAGGGAGGTGAAGGGTAAACAAAGGAGGAGGCTGCAATGCTTGGTAAGAAATGTATGCATTATCCTGCCCATGTAATTGTAACCCCTCCGTACAATATGTTCTCAAATAAAATAAAATAAAATTTAAAATTAAAAAAAAAAAATAAATAAATAATCACATTCATTAAATGGAGTCATAATGAAAAACCTAAGAATTGGGCATTACATAGTATAGAGATGCCATTTTTCTGCCAGGACTTTCTTTAGTTAATTGGTATATACCATTTTCTGAATGTAGTTTGGTATATGAAACTAGGATATATTATACCTGACCTGATAATCAATTATTCAAACAGTTTTATCAGAAATGCTTATATCCAAATGTAGAGTGTAATCCAAGTTATGTATATTTGAAGACAATGCTTGGTTAGTCCTCTTCTCACATTACCCATTCCCTTCTTGAGAACAATACACATTGTAAGGAAATGCTTAGAATGTGTTGGAGAAATTGGTTGACTTCAAACCAGTGAGTTACTCTATACTGAATTTTGTTTACTTTATATCTAGAAAAGCTAAATTCTTACTTTATCATTTTCCTTAGGCTTTATACTCAGATTTAATCTCTGATCGGTGGCAAAGATATAAATATTTTTTTAACAGTAGCAAAATTCAGGCTGAGGAATCTAGGTACAATGATACTCATGCAGATAGGCCTCATCAGTCATGAGACCATGATATCAAAATGTTAACCAATGCTTACTGGTGTCATGCTTATGAGATTTTGTGTATTATAAACAGTGGTTATTAGATTTTTTTGTAATCAACATCATTTCATGGGATAGGAGCTGAAGTGAGACATTATACTCAGAACAAAATTTAACGAGGCATCCAAAATTAGTTACTAAGATACACATCATGTAACACAATGTTTTGAAAATGCAAGCTAAAGGAAATAATTTATAAAAAATCAACATTTACAATAAATACAGAATCAGTATGACTGATTTTTCTTTTACCCCAGTTGCAATAGGGCTTACATGATGATTATATGTTTAGTTAGGTCTTGATATTTAGTTGGAGAAGTTCTTTCATATATTCATTTGTCAGATCGAAGAGGAAATGAATTCCTTGCCAGACTCTACACCCATAATAATGTTACAGATGTATACTGATACTATGCCAAAGTTTCAAATCTGCACGATTAACTTGGGGTCTTTTTTGGATCTAAATAAATAGATATGCAATTTTGTCAGAACTAGAAAGATTTTGACCACCATTTATTACACTATTATTTTCTAGAAACTACTTCTCTCTTTTCATGAGATTTTTAATTTCCTTCATATCATGTGTTGATGTTTTCCTTTAGATAAGCCACATTCAGTCTTCTACAAAGTGTAATTTGGAGTAGTTTAAAATTATATACACTCATGTACAATGCTCAGATTCAACTATTTGCATTTTTTTTTGTTAAATCAGTAGGAATTAGTTCTCAATATGGATACTATTGGAGTTATTCATTACATTTCTGAATTTTTTAAGTATTTCATGATTTTGTTATTTTATTCTTTTAAATATGTGCAGATCTCACTCCGCATACAGTCACATTTGTTTTAAACAATTTTATCCATTCAAGTGATTTGCTATATTAGGTTCATCTAGATGAATTTAATTACAAATTAACACAACCATATTTCTGAGACACAATTACCCTTATGGCTCTACGCCATGTTAACATGTAAAGTCGTTTAAGGATACAGGTGGACCCGATGCAACAATGAGAAGTACAAGTTGTCATGTCAAAAACGAACTCTACAACTTTGGTGCGGGGGGGGGAGGGGGGGGGCGGGAGGGAGATTGGGTGGGGGGGTGGAGGGAGGCTGGGAAATGATGTGAAGGGTAAACAAAGGAGGAGGCTGCAATGCTTGATAAGAAATGTACTCATTATCTTGCTCATGTAATTGTAACCCCTCTGTACTATGTTCACAAAAAATAAAAATAAAAATTTAAAAAAAGACAAAAAAAAAAGAACATAGTAGATTCTGCACATTAAAAAAAAAAAAAAAAAAAAAAAAACAAAACTGGGCACAACATGCTTTTGTTCCTGGGGGAGTTCTACTTTGTTAGCTGTTTTTCCAGTTGTGACTTCAACATATGTGAGCATTTTATTTCAGTTGTTTTGTGTCTATACGTTGTTTCCTATAACAGAAAGTACAAAAAGAATCAATGATTTATAACTTTTCCAAATAGAATTCTAACAGAGACACTCGAAATGTTGTGACAACTGGGGATAGGCAGGTCTTCATAAAGAGACATGGTTTGACATGATTTGAATTCTTCCTCCTTGCCGGGCACCGGTGGCTCACTCCTGTAATCCTAGCTACTCAGGAGGATCACGGAGATCTGAGGATCACGGTTCAAAGCCAGCCTGGGCAGGAAAATCTATGAGACCCTTATCTCCAATAAACCATTAGAAAACCAGAAGTGGAGCTGTGTCTCAAGCGGTAGAGTGCTCACCTTGAGCTGAAGAGCACAGGCACAGGGCTCTAGCCCAGAATTCAAGCCTCACAACTGACGAAAAAAAAAAAAAGATTGAATTCTTCCTCCTCTTGCCTCACTATTTCCAATAGTACTACTGCAAAGACATAAGTGGAAAGAAAATAATTTTGTCTGTATGAATTCAGAATTTTTGTTTCAATTGGGACACCCTACAAATTCATACTTCATTATAACTTGAAAATCTTCTTTCCTTCGTTTAAAATCACAGATTTGAATTTATAATCCTAAAATAGCAGCTACTAATTTATATGAAATGATCCAAACTATTTTCACTTCACATTATATGTAATATAGAGTGTAATAATAATAGTATGTAATATAGTATGTAATAATTGACTTTGGGGAAAGTCAATAACTGTGGATTTTTGTGAGATACTGAGTAATAGTAAAACTTATATATGATTCGATTAAAAAATTCACAGTTACATCTAAAAATAAATCATAGTTATAAATTAATGCTGAAAAAGTAAGAATTGTTTATTGGAAAAAGCCAGAAGTTTCAATAAGCTTCCTTTTTAAAAATTATCTTAGATCTGGGCTTTGTTGGGTGATGCCTGTAATCTTAGCTACCCAAAAGTCTGAGATCTGAGGATAGTGGTTCAAAGTCAGCCTGGGCAGAAATGCCTGTGAAACTCTTATCTCCAATATATCTCTTGAAAACTAGAAACAGCACTGTAGCTGAAGAGATACAGTGGTATCCTTCAGCTGAAGAGAGGAGGGACAGTGCCCAGGCCCAGAGTTAGAGCCCCTACGACCGACAAAACAAAATTGACATGAATTTTACTTTATTTAATGATTTTTTTTATTGTGAAAATACAAACAGAGTGTTTACAATTACATGAACAAGGTAATGAGTACATTTCTTATCAAGCATTTTTGCCTCCTCCTTTGTTTCGCCTTCCCATCTCTTCATATCTCCCCTTCTACCAACCCACCACCCCCTCTGTACCAAAGTTGAAAAGTTCGTTTTTCGACATAATGTCTTGTACATGTCATTGTAGTAATTAGACCTCCTGTACAAAAATTTGTTTTTCCCTTGCCATCCCCAAATTATACCAACATCAAATACAGTGAAAACAGGGGTTATACCGTGGGAGAGGGCCATAAAAAGCAACAAATAAATCATGTCATAAATATGGCAGAAAAAATAGCAAGAACAAAAAACAATTTGAGTCCTTATCTTAGGGTTCATTTTTCCTTACATCAACTTGTCTGACAGTTTCTGTTTGTCTCAGACATATACTAGTTATTGCAAATAGGGGAAACCATGGCAGTTATGTTTCTTTGGGCCTGGATTACTTCACTTAATATAATTTTTTCCAAGGCTTTCCATTTCCTAACAAATGGGGCAATGTCATTATTTCCGATGGACGCATAGAATTCCATTGTGTATATATACCACATTTTCTTGATCCATTCATCTACTGAGGGGCATCTGGGTTGGTTCCAGATCTTAGCTATGGTAAATAATGCTGCAATAAACATAGTTGTGTTGGTAGCTTTAGTATGGTATTGTTTGTAATCATTTGGTTAAATACCCAAAAGTGGGAGTGCTGGGTCATCAGGGAGCTCTATGTAGAGTCTTTTGAGGAAGCTCCATACTGATTTCCAAAGTGGTTGAACAAGTATACAGTCCCATCAATATCCCCACCAGTTTCTGTTGTTATTAGAGTTCTTGATTATAGCCATTCTAACTAGCGTGAGGTGGTATCTCAATGCTGTTTTGATCTGCATTTCTTTTATGGCTAGGGAGTTTGAGCATTTCTTCGTGTGTCTATTCTCTATCCTTATTTCCTCTTCAGAGAAGTTTCTCTGTATGTCTCTAGCCCACTTATTTATTGGGGAGTTCTTTTTTTGAGGATTTGTTGTTGGGGAATATAATTTTTTGAGGTCCAGGTATATTTTAGATATGAGACCCTTGTCTGTTGTATGGCTAGTGAAGATCCTCTCTGAATCTGTGGATTTTCTATTGATCTTGCTAGCTTTGTCCTTTGCCAGGCAGAAGCTCTGCAATTTCATGAAATCCCATTTGTCCAACCATTCTTTGATTTTTCATGTTTCTGGGTCTCTATTAAGAAAATTTCGGCCAGTGCCAAGGAGACCTAGAGTTTCTCCTATTCCATCCTGTAATGTTTTCAGGGTGTCTGCTTTGACTCCGAAGTCTTTGATTCATTTGGAGTTGATTCTGGTACACGGTAATATATAAGGATCTAGCTTTAGTTTTCTACAAGTGATTAACCAATTTTGCCAGCACCATTTACTGAACAGGCTGTTTTTCTTACATTCTATTTCTTTTAGCTTCCTTATCGAAGATTAGGTTGTTATAGGTCTGTAGGTTCATTTCTGGGTTTTCAGTTCTATTTCATTGGTCCTGAGGTCTGTTCTTGTGCCAATACAAGCTGTTTTGATTACTATGGCTTTGTAGTAGAGTTTGGAATTTGGTAGTGATATTCCTCTAGCACTGTTTTTTCTGTTAAGGATCATTTTTGCTATTTGGGATCTTCCATTGTACCATATGAATTTTTGGATTGCCTCTTCTGTTTTCTTGAAGAATGAGTTTGGAATATTGATAGGTATCACATTGATTTGGTAGATAACCTTGGGAAGTATTGCAATTAGCACGATGTTGATCCTTCCAATCCAGGAGCATGGGAGGTTTTTCCACTTTCTAAGTTCTCTTTTTACTTTCTTTTTCAGGTTTTTAAAGTTTTCATCATAAAGATCCTTCACTTCTTTGATTAAGTTAATTCCTAGGTATTTTATTTTTTTCGGGGCTATTATGAATGGAGTTGCTTTCCTGATTTCGACCACACTTCTCATTGTTGGCATGCAGAAAAGCCATTGGTTTTTGAGAGTTAATTTTATACTATGCTTCTTTACCAAAGTTTTGAATCAGCATGAGTAATTTGGGAGTGGTGTCTCTGAAATTCTTTAAATACAAGACTATGTCATCTGCAAAGAGTGAGAGTTTTACATCATCTTTCCCTATTTGGATCCCTTTTATGCTTGCATCTTGTCTTATTACTGTAGGTAGGCATTCTAATACTAAATTGAAGAGAAGTGGGGAGAGTCGACATCCTTGTCTCGTTCCTGAGTTAAGAGGAAATGGCTTTCGTTTTTCACCATTAATTATAATGCTGGATGTAGATTTGTCATATACAACCTTTATTGTATTGAGGAATGTTCTCTGGGTTCATAGTTTTTCCAGAGTCTTCATTATAATGGTGTGTTGGATCTTGTGAAATTCTTTTTCTGCATCTATTGATATATCCATGTGGTTCTCATCATTGTTCTTGTTGATGTGATGAATTATATTATCTGATTTGCATATATTGAACCAGCTTTGCCTCCCTGAAACAAATCCTCTTTGATCGTGTGTATGATTTTTTGGATGAATTGTTGAAGTTGATTAGCCAAAATTTTGTTGAGGTGTTTAACATCCATGTTCATCAAAGAAATGGCTCTATAGTTCTCTTTCTTTGATGAGTCCCTGCCTGGTTTGGGATAATGGTTATGTTGGCATCATAGAATGAATTGGTAGTGAACTTACTCTTTCAATTTTTTGAATAGTTGGAGGAGGTTTGGTGTGAGCCCTGATTTGAATGCCTTGTAGAATTACGCTGTAAATCCATCTAGTCCTGGGCTTTTCTTAGATGTGAGGTCTCTTATTGCTGTTGCTATTTCTATGCTTGATATGGGTATGTTAAGTTAATTTAACTCATCTTGGTTGAGTTTCGGCATGTCGATATTTGATAGGAAAAGGTCCATTTCTGCCAGTTCTCAAACTTATTAGCATAAAGTTTTGAGAATATAATGTTCTGATGGTGATGTTCCCATTCTCATCTCTGAGTTTGTTTATTTGGGTGTGTTCACTTCTTTTTCTGATATGATTTGCTAAGGGTCTGTCAATTTTGTTAATTTTTTTGAAGAACCAACTCTTTGTTTTGTTGATTCTTTTTATGGTGTTTTTGGATTCTAATTTAGTTAATTCTAATTTAATTTTAATTATTTCTTTCTGTCTACTGGATTGGGGTTTATTTTGCTGATCTTTTTGAAGGAGGTTCAGATGTCTTATTAAATTGTTGGTTTCAGATCTCTCTAATTTGTTGATGTAGGAATTCAGAGCTATAAACTTGCCTCAGAGTACTGTTTTTGCTGTGTCCCAGAGGAGCTGGTAATTTGTGTGTTCATTTTTGTTGAATATCATGAACATTTGCATTTCCTTTGTAATCTCTTCCATGACCCACTGGTGATTCAACAGTGTGTTGTTCAGCCTCCATGTGTTACAGGCCTGTCTTTGGTTGCTTTTCATGTTGAATTCTAATTTTATTCCCTTAGATGCCATTTCTTGGCTGTTGTCTTGTTAGTTTTCTATGATATCTTTAAGTACCTTTGTAGGGCTGGTTTTGTGGAGATATATTGTTTCAATTTTTCTTTGCTATGGAAAATTTTTATTTGACCTTCAGTTATGAAGGAGAGTTTAGCTGGGTATACTATTCTTTGTTGTGGTTTGTCTTTAGGGCATGGAATACATCATTCCAGGCTCTTCTTGCTTTAATCATCTCTGCTGAGAAATCTGAGGATATTCTAATTGGTTTCCTTGTATAGGTGATTGGCCTTTTCTCCTTGACAGCTTTCCTTTCCTTGGTCTGAATTGATCCTGTGCGGATTATAATGTGACCAGGACATGTCCTGTTCTGTTCTAGTCTATTTGGCTTCTTGTATCTGAATAGGCCATAGGCCTATCTTTTTGCATGTTTGGGAAGTTCTCTGTTAGGATTCTGTTAAATAAATTTCCTAGACCATTAACTTCTGTCTCTAGGTGCTCCTCTATATCCATTATCCTCAGATTAGGCCTTCTGATGGTGTCTTCCAAATATAGAATAGATCTATCATATTTCTTGGATTTATCTTGGATATTTGTATGTTATTTCTCTATAATATATAGGCTGTCTTCAATCCCCAAGATTTGATCTTTTGCCTGGTCTAACCTACTGTCAAGACTTTCTATTTGTTTTTAATTTCTTTTCCTTTTAGTTGGTCGGCTTTGATGGCTTCAATTTCTTTGTTGGAGCTTTGGTTTAGATCTTGTATGAGCTTTACTTCCTTAATTTGGCTTTCAGTGTTTATTCTCAGATCACTTAGCTGATTGGTTATGGTTTCCTTGGACTCCCATTCCTTCTGGCAGGCTCTATTCTGCATTCCCTTTGTGGTCTCCTTGAATTGTTTCAGCTGTCTCTTTATGGATTTTTTTAATGCCTCTATTTATCTCTGTCTATTCTGATCATGCTCTCGCAATTCCTATATTACTCTTTGATTAGTTTCCTCACATTAAAGCAATTCCTGTAATTCTCTATGACTGTTCTCAACATGCTTAGGCAATTCCTTTATTAATTTTTAAGTAGCTTCCTAATTCTCACAAGATTCCTGTACTACAATTTGGATTGCCTCCTCTTGGTCCCTATCACGCTCACACTGAGACTTTTGCAAATTTTCAATTATTTTAATCACCATGTTTACCAATAGTGTTTGTAGAGCTTTTGGAGAAAAATTAATTATTATTATTATCATTAACTATTCTTATTATTATTATCATTAACTATTCTGTCACCTGATTATCATTAGTGGGAGTTCAGATACTTGGACTTGCCATATTTCTTGTGTTTTTCTGGCTTGTTCTGCCTATTTGGTATGAAAATAACAGCAATTTTGTGCTAGAACACTATTTTAAGGTAAGTATCAATCAGAGTCCTTCAGTTGCACAACCAAAATGGCTGCAGATACAATCTAGTTC
This sequence comes from Dipodomys spectabilis, assembly GCF_019054845.1. Lineage (NCBI taxonomy): Eukaryota > Metazoa > Chordata > Mammalia > Rodentia > Heteromyidae > Dipodomys > Dipodomys spectabilis. The sequence goes on from NW_024870927.1 coordinate 2,733,766, forward strand.
AACAGATACAGTCTATTCTGAATCAAACAACCATGGATTAATGGGTTAAGAACAATGAAGAAGGATTGGGCAAACCAGAAATTGTTAGCTTCAGGGAGAAATGTGGGGAAAAACAGGACTAGAGGGATGTGGAGAGGTAAAATGAGAGTAAATGTAACCAATTCCTAATCTCTGAGAGGGAAATGGATTGGACAGAATCATAGGAGAGAAATTTTTTTAAAAAAGAAAAAAATGGGAAAACAAAAATTTAAATTTAAGAAATGAAACACTTAAAAATTATGTAAGTTTAAAGAAACGAAATTGAGAGAAGAAAAGTATAGGATGAGAGGAGGGGAGGGATAGAAAGGAAACGTGAAAACTAAAAAATAAATTTTTTTAAATTAGTTACTTGAAAATTATGTAGGTAAAAAGAGATAATACTGCTATTAAAGAAGTTAAGCCTAAGTGGTTGTGACTGAGTAATAAATTTCTGGCTTAAGTATGTACATAATGGGGGACAAAGTCTAACAGTTGAGACAGGTATGTATCTGGAGTTGAGCAGAACAGTAATTAAGTCATGCAAAAAATAAAGAAAGAGAGAAAAAATGAAAACAATAAAAAGGACCAAAAGGCCAAAGAGATTAAACACACACACACACACACACACACACACACACACACACACACACACACACACACACACCAAAAATAAAAATTATGAGAAAATAAAGGTCAGCAGAAAACACTTAAAAATAAAAATTAAAAAAAAAAGTTCAAAAAAGAGTTCTTTGTTTTGGGGTTTTTTTTTTGGAGGGCGGATGGGAAGAGCCTGTATCTCCCCTGTGTCTATAACCAGTGTCTTGGTGGAGTCTCTGGTCTTCTTGTGGTGTTTGGTTTTCCTATGGCTTGATTGGTTTCTTAAGTCAGTTTGGTCAGGCAGAAAATGCCCTCTGTTAGGCACGATTTTGTGATTCTCCTCCCAGGCTAGTTCAGTGAGAGGGAGATCTTTGAGTATCACCAAAGAGGGAGATGGCTGTTTCCTCTAGTTTGGAGATGTTGTGATGAGTCTAGGTTCTGGGTAGGGTTGAAGCCTTTCAGCAAACAGTAGCTTTTCCCTGAGGGGCTAGCTCCTGAGACACTCACAGAGCCCAGCTTGGAGCCATTCTCAGGGTTTATGTTTACTGAATTTCAATTGTTGTCTAGGCTTCTGTAGGGTGGGCCAGCTTCTGGCTCTGTTTACCCGGTGAAGAAAGTCTCTTCTCCAAGGACAAAGTTTACTCTGCCTGGGCAGAGTGACTTTCCCCTGGGTGGAACTGAGCCTGGCAGGTCACTTCTAGTTCCTGTGACCTGCAAAAGGACTCTTTTTGTGTTTTCCCAAGGCCTGAGTAGGAGCTATCCGCTCAACCGGGCCTTTGTCAGTTTCAAAGATGGAGACCTCCGGTGGTGGTGAGGGGATTGGTAGCCTTCCCACCTCTGCTCCCTGAGAAGGAGGGAGGAAGTCAGGGTTCTACTCACACCAGATTCTTGGTTCCTGGACCCTCTCTGGTCTGAAATCTGCAGGATGAAGATATCTGCTCCTTCTCAGTTCTTGCTGGTGTTGAGTAGAATCTGCTACTCTACTGTGTTTGGCTCCTTTGTCCTGGACTCTCTGTTGTAGGTATGGTATCTATGGCCGCCGCTGCCACCACAGCCCTTGCAGCCGCGGCTACTGGCAAGTGCTCAGATCTCTTACTTTGCCTGGATTTTCCCTCTCTGGCCATACTCTTTGTACTGTGATGGCACACTTAGGTGTGATTCTCTAGCCTAGGACTGTTCACAGGAACACTAAAACTGCTTTCTATGCGAGCACTTGTTTCGAATCCAACCTCTCCTCAGTTATCTTCTTCTGAACTCCCTTAACACATTATTATGACATGATATTGTGACATCACATTGATATTGTGATATCACTGTGCCCTTCTGTTTTCACAAACTTATTAAGACATCACATGTTAGAAAAGTCATGGGTTTTAGGACTTCTAGCTCCTTCCTTGAACTCTTGTCCTCATTGTAAACTAGTAGCAATTGAAATCAGACATGTGATTGTAATATTACAAACTAGTAGAGACATCACTATTCCATGGGTGACCTCATTACCAAAGTGATATCACAAACCTATTGCAGTAACACATTGCCATTGTGACATCACAATCACATTGTGATATTTCAATCGGTTATGACCTTTTAGCACCTTTAAAAAAGCATATGGCTTTTGTGACATCAAAGTTCAGTTGTTTACCCAAATAATCATTGTGATCTAACAATTAAGATCAGTTATACCATTGTAATATTACAACCCCTTGGAGGCAGGATCACCAGTGTGACATCATTAACCGGTCCTTTCCTCATAACTTTGACACGATGCCCTTGTGATACATAGGCCTTTGTGATCTCATAATGTTTTTGACATGACATGGTATATTGGAAATGCACTCTATCATGAAAATTGTGTCATCACTGTCAGATATCATGAGCATTGTGTTACATTGTGATATCACATACCTGTTGGGAGTTCACATTTGGACCAATGAATGACTTTGTAGATCTCACAATCCCATTCTGAATTCATATTTTCATTGGGAGTTAACGAAAATTGAAGTCCAGCATGCCATTGTGACATCATCAACCCAATTGTGACATCATAAACCTATTGTAACCTCATCAACATTATGGAATCACCACCTAATTATTACATCAAAATATTATTATGACTTGATATTGTGACATCATATTGCCATCACTGTCCCATTCAGATTTGCAAACCGATTATGACCTCATAACATTTTAAAATTTCGTGGCCTTTGAGACTACTAACATGAACTAGTATACTTATGATGCATAAAACACAAGACAATCTGATGAGGCACATTGAAAATAACTTTATTTACACTCGAAATGGGCCTGCATTTACCTTGTCCTGGGCTGTACACTCAGTAACAAGCCAGCCCCAAACACCTAATCTCAGATCTCCAATGGCCAGCCACACATAGTTAATTGGTATGCAAAGCACCAACTCCCCAAATTATCATCTCCAAAGCTCCAAACTTCAATAGGTAAGGCTTTGTCCTTTTCTTTTATTCCCTACTTCTTTATAGACTTTCCTTCATTTCCCTTTTTCCCTTCCATCACTTCCTTTTTCTCTTTAGGCCTCTCCACTATCCACAGGCCTACACTCCTCTGACCTGGTGGCCAATTGGCATACTTTCCCTCCTACTCTCCCTCAATTTCCGCTTCTCCCAAGTCTTTCCCCTCCTGCTGTCTCACCACTTCCTTCCCTTGATTTTCTCCAATTCCATTTCTCTGACCATGCAGCGTATACATAGGTTGAACCCCTCTATCACTCCAGTGGGTCTCCTGCCTAACAGTTTTCAACCATCACTTCACAAACTGCCCGTTCCCCAATCACTTCTTCACAGCTAATCATGTGAGGATGACATCCTACCCCTTCCAACAACATACCTTGGCCCTTTGGTTGTATATCCCATGCACTCCAGTGGGCCAGGACATGGGGCCACATTGATTAGTGGCCCTGCTGATTATTAGGGCCCTGCTGCTTAATACACCTCCACTGGTTTTCATGTCCAATCAAATCCTTGATTCCCTCTTACCAAATCCTAAAAATTCCCTTCACTCCACCAAATGAAAAGGCTTAAAATGTAAATTTAATAGAAAACAAGTAAATTATAGAAACACACTAGTTAGCAGTAATTAACACTTAGTAAGTCTTATCCTTAAGGGATCATCTGAATGTCTCTGAACAGTGCATCTTGCAGCCTTCTCTGTATATTGGTCCTAGCACCACCAAATATGGTCCTTGCCACTTTGGTTCTAATTCAGGAGCATGATGAATTTTTACCCACACCAGCTGTCCAGGCAAGAAAGAGTGGGTGAAGTTTTTTTTCTTTTCATCTCCATTTCTTAGTTTATTTCACTTACTTGAGGTCTACCTTTTGAATTTATTGCTGAAGGAGACTTGCTATAGAATAAACTACATCACTCTCCCCAAAGAATTTTGCCTTCCAATTGGATTTAATTTCTTATTTTATATTTGAACTTATCTGTTGCGATACTGTTTATTTATTTTTTAAACACTTTGTATTGTTATTATTTTTAAGTAGTTGTAGAAAGAAGTTCCCATTCTACAAAACAGAACATGACTATAAGGTGTCTGACAACATTGTCACCCATCCCTCATAACCCTTCCCTTCTCACACTTTTTTGTAAAAATTGAGATATGTGATTACATATATTCCACATTTTTCACAATATTGTGGAATTGTGATACTTAGTTAAAGTCACAAACACATTTTAACCTTGACAAGGCAAAGTATCGTTATCATGGTATAAAGTTTGTTAATTCTATGAGCTTTGACAATCCAAATTATTTTTCCCACCTCAGGTGATGTTTACATTTTTTCCCTTTTGCTTACTGTAAGCTATTCTTCTTTCCCTCTTTCCTTCTCACTCCTCCCTTCCCATCACTGTGTTTGGGTTACTTAGTTATTTTTCTTCTATGTCCAGTGCAGCTGATGGACCCCTTTGTTGTATGTTGTTCCATTTTCCACTTTTTCTGTTCCTCCTCTTGGCTTCCCTCCATTGCGTGCATATTTCTACCATCTACATAGTCAAGAACATAGAGTCATTAATGGTGATACAACAAAAAGAGTGGCTGTCCTTTGTTTCTCGAGTCCTGTTTACTTTGTCATACCTTCTTGCATTTTGGCTTTAGAATCCACATATCAGGTAGACCCTGTGATATTTGTCTCTTTGTTCTTACTCAAATAATTTGGTCTAGTTCCATTCATTTCCCTACAAATGCCATCATTTTGTCCTGTCTAATGGCTGCATAGTATTCCATTGTATATAGGTACCACAATTTTTGGATCCACTTATCAATAGTGGCTCATCTGGGTTGTTTCCACATTTTGGCTCTTGTGAACAGTGCTGCAATAATCATAAAGGTGTGTGTGTCTTTGTATACTGGTTCCTGTTATTCTGAGTAGATGCCTAGGAGTGGTATGGCCAGTTCATAGGGCAGGTCGATATTTAGCTTTTTGAGGTACCTCCAGACTTCTTTCCAAGTGGTTGTATTTGTATACATTCCCACCAGCAACGAAGTAATGCTTCTCTTTCTTTGCATCCTTTCCAGCATTTGTCATTGGCTGAATTTAGGATGTGCGCCATTCTGAATGGAGTAAGGTGGTATCTCAGAGTTGTTTTTATTTGCATTTCCTTTACAGCCAGGGATGATGAACATTTCCTCACGTGTTTCTTTGCCGTTTTTACCTCTTCTTCTGAAAAGTCTCTCTTTAGCTCCCTTGACCATTTCAAAATTGGTTTGTTAGGTTTATAAAGGGTTAGTTTCTTGAGTTTGCCATATATAATGGATAGACCCTTGTCTGATATATTGTGGTAAATATTTTTTCCCAATTATTTGGCTTTCTTTCTAGTTTGGTTGCTATTTTTTTATCTGTGCAGAAACTTTATTTTAAGGTAGTCCCATTTATCGAGTCATTCTCCAATTTGTTGTGACCCTGGGAATCTGTTCTGGAAGTTCCTGCTTTTGCCTATAAGTCCAAGTCTCTCTCATACTCGGTCTTTTAATAGTTTCAGAGTTTCAGGCTTGATGGTAAAGTCTTTAATCCATTTTGAGTTGATGTTAGTGTATGGTGATAAGCTAGGGTTCACTTTTAGTTTTCTGCATGTGGCCAGTTTTCCCAGCACCAGTAGTTGAAGAGGTTATGATTCTTCCACCGTATGTCTTTGGCTCCTTTGTCAAATATCAACTGACTGTACATATGCTGCTATATTTCTGGGTCCTCTAAACTTTCTCACTGATTTTTGGGTCTCTTTTTTTGCCAGTACCAACCTGTCTTTGTTATTATGGCTCTATAATAGAGCTTGAAGTCCTGTATCATCATCCCTCCCGCATCCTTTTTTTTGCCTAAAATTGTTTTGACTATGCTAGGTCTTTTGTTGTTTCATATGAACTTTTGTACTATTTTCTCTATTTTAGTAAAGTAAGTCATTGGAATTTTAATGAGAATTACATTGAATGTGTTTATTAATTTTGGCAGTATGGCCATTTTCACCATATTAATTCTGCCTATCCGGGAACATGGGAAGTCTTTCCATTTCCTGGTATCCTCTAAGATTCCTTGTTTTAGGCTTTTATAGTTTTCATGAAATAGACCCTTTACATCTTTGGTTAGGTTACTTCCTAAATACTTTATTTTTGAGGTTATTTTGAATGAGGTTGTTTCCTTGATGTCCATTTCTGTTTGTAATTTGCTGGTTTACAGAAAGCCAACTGATTTTTGTGGGTTAATTTTGTATCCTGGTACTTTGCCAACTTGGTTTATAAGCTCTAAGTATTTGGGGATGGAGCTTTAGGGATCGTTATTTTATAAAATAATGCCATCTGCAAAAAGAGAGAGTATATATTCTTCCTCTCCTATGTGGATCCTTTCAATGTATTTTTCTTTCCTTATTGCTCTGGCTAAAAATTCCAGAACTATATTGAAGAGTGGAGAGAGTGTGCATCCTTGCCTTGTTCCTGTTTTTAAGGGAATTGGTTGTAGTTTTTCCCTACTAAGCATAATATTGGCTTTTGATCTGCCATGTAAGGCTTTTATTGTCTTATGAAATGTTCCTTCTATTCCTATTTTTTCCAGAGCTTTTAACATGAATGAGTGTTGAATTTTATCAAAATCATTTTCCAAATCAATGGAGATAATCATGTGGTTCTTGACCTTTGATCTGTTTGTTTAGCTCTTCTGTTTTTATTCCTAATGCTCTTTCCCTTTCCATGGCATTCTCTATCAAAGCAAGTGGTCCTTTAACTCTTTCTGAAGAGAAACAATCTCTTTCTTGAGCCTGATATTTTCCTGTTCTCTTTTCTTGGCCTCATCTTCTATGACTCAGCACATCCCCGTCTTCTCTGCTAACTACTCATTCTTTCTTACTCTGTTGCTTTGAATTTCTAGTGACACTTTTCAAAGCTTACAATTGACATGTACTTCAACCTAATATATTCTTATATCAGGTCCAGCTCCTTTTCCTTTTTTTTCCTTTTTATTTTGGGTCGGGTCGTGGGGCCTGAACTCTGGCCTTGACACTGTCCCTCAGCTCTTCAGCTCAAGGCTAGCGCTCTACCACTTGATCCACATTGCCACTTCTGGCTTTTTTCTTTTTGCTTATGTGGTGCTGAAGAATCGAGCCCAGGGCGTCATGCGTGCAAGGCAAGCACTCTACCACTGAGCCACCTTCCCAGCCTCCCAGCTCCTTTTTCATAGTCATAATTTCTTTATGGAATTCAGAGGTCCTTTGCATGTTTCTCCAGAGCTATGAACATATTTTCCATGTGGTTAATGTGATTACTTAACCTGTCATTTACGTTTTCCATGTGGTTAATGTGCTTACTTAACCTGTCATTTTCTATCATTCTTCTCCTTGGACATTCCTTTTCCTAATGTCCATTTTGCTTGCATTAAGCTCACTGATCTAGTCCTAGAGGTTCCCTACTGCCATTTTCAAATGAATTGTACTGTCTTTACCAAATGTTTCTTGATCCCTATTCTGGTGCTCCTACCAAAACTCAAACTCCCTTCTTAGACTTGTTTTTTTTCAGGGTGTGTCTGTTATAAAACACCAACTGGGCAACCACTTTACCTCAAAACCTTCTAACTTTTCAAGCTTTCTTCTAATATCTGTGGCTGACTGCGTAAAAAAGGCCACATTTAGGGCTCTTTGATTCTCCAGGACTTAAAGATCTATAGCCTATAGGTCCTATAGGCTTCTGGGAGAAGTTCCAGAAAAAGCATTAGGGTACTTACTGGGGAACAGTACCATCTCACTCACCTTAGATTGAAGACTTGGCTTTCTAGCACTGCGGTATCCCTGCTAGCTGAACCTGGAAATAATTTGTAAGCACCTCCATACCACGACTGCTGTTAATCTCAGCTTGGATAACTCTGAGGAAAGACTTGCTCCAAATAGTCTTCTTAAATAGTGGGGCTACTGTCTGGTCTAAGGACCACCGTCAAGTCACTGATAGTATTCACTCGCTTTTCTTCCAGGTGAAAAGCACCTGTAAAATTTGCTGACAGTCATCCCAGATGTGCTTGTGTGTGAAAATTACTGTCTCTAATGAAGTAATGAGCCCCTGTTTTTTTTTCTGAAAAGGATGGATTTTGCTGTTTCCAGTTATACAGGTCACTACTTGTAAAGGGAACATATATTAGAAAGGGCCCCTGCCCATCATCTCCTCCATGTTCCTCTCTCAAGGGTAATAAGGGTAACATACCACATTGTACCACTTCAGTCTGGTACAAGTAACCACTTTTGGTATGGGAGGACTTATTTGAGTTGCTGATGACAAAGAATAGGAGAGAAAGTACATCAGTGCATCTTCCTCTGAGGGATTCTGTAAACATGGGGGAGAATATTTTTGGATATGACTACCTAAGGCTTGTTCTCCCATCCTGAGAAAAGGAGTAAACAGGTGCATACAGGACACAGATAGAACTATCAGCATACATACAAAGACCAAGAGCCACAGACACTTAACCCACATGTGCCATACCTCTCAATGTTGACCTCTATAGGAAGTCCTAGATGACAGAAAGAATGTCCCAGATTGCCTCTTGACAGGCCACAGATGACCTCTGGAGGATGTCACATATGTCCTCCCTAGGAGGCCCTAGATGACCTCTCATGGAGGTTCCAAATGGATTCCCAAGGAAGTGTCAGATGACCTCCAAAGGAGTTTCCAGATGTCTTTTCAATGAGGCTGAGATTACCTCTCAAGTAGTTCCCAGATGGCCACTCAAAGAGGCCACATATGAACTCCAGAGGAAGTTCCAGGTAACCCTCTTGAGAAAACAACAGTTGACCTCCAGAGAAGGTCCTATAGAGCTTCTCAAGGAAGTCCCAGATGATGTCCAAAGACAGTCATAGTTTTCTCATCATGGTAGCCTGAGATGACCTCCCAAAGAAGCTCCAGATGACCTCAGGAGGTAGTCCTAGATTGCCTCTTACGAAAGCCCCAATGACTACTTTTGAAGAGGTCTCAGATGGCCTCCTGAGGAAGCCCCAGATGACCTCTGGAGAAAGTCCAAGATGGCCCCTGGAGAAGGACCAGGATGACCTCCACTGTAGGTCTCAGATGGCTTCTCAAGGAAGTCGCAGATGTACTTTTGATGAGGTTCCAGATGGCTTCCCATGGAAGCCCTACATTATCACTCAAGTATGTTCCAGATGGCGTCCCAAGGAAGCCACAAATAGTTTCCACAGGTGCCCAAAACAAGCTGACAAGCTTGCCAAGATGCACCTCTAGAGGTACATAATGACTTTTGTCCATGTTGGACCTCTAGAGACAAACACTCGAGGTAGACTCTCAACCCTTAGGGCTGACACTCTCACCTATGGGGATTTTTCCCTGGGGCCAAGGCCTGATGCAATCCAAATGGATTATCTCGAGGGAGTCTTCAAAAATAAGGAACTGTATAGATCACGAAAATCTATCAAGACATGTTTTATATAATAAATGTTCTCCCAACCACCAACTCCCAAAATTATGATATCCAAAGTTCCAAACATCAAAGGGAAAGCCTCTTTTCCTCTTTTCTTTGTTTCTCTTTTGCTACAGACCTATACTTCTTTCGAGGTCTTTCCCTTTTTCCCTTCTACCAGTTCCTTCTTCTCTTTAGGACTCTCCACTCTCCAGAAACCTGAACTGCTTTGCAAGGCTCGTAGGTTGCCATCCTTCACCTTCTGCCATCCCTCAACTTCCTCTCCACCCAGATCTTTCCCCTTTTGCTATCACACCACTTCCTTCCTTCCAGGACTTTTTTCCTTTTTCTCTCACTTTCTATTGCTCAGAACAAGCAGCCAATATAAAGTCTGTACCACTTCTCCACTCCAACTGCCTGTTTTCAACTATCACATCCCAAACTGCCCACAGCCCAATCACTTCTTAACAGCTCAACACGTGGTGATTAATGCACCAGTCCCTCACACAGGATGCTTCACCTTCTTTGGTGGCATTCTTTGTCCTCTCCAGCTGGCCAGGAGATGGGCCTATGCTGATTATCAGACCCTATAGATTACGGGCCCTGCTGGTTATTATAGTATCCTACTTGGGAACTAGTAGCAATTGAAATTGGAAATCTGATTGTGGTATTACAAACTCATTGTGACATCACAAGCCCATTTTGACATCATCACTACCACGATATAACAAACCCCTTGTCATTGTCATTGTCATTGTGACATCATGATTCCATTGTGACATCTCAAATCTATTATTACCTCTTATCTCCTTTGAAAAATAACAGGCCCTTTTCAAAATCACAGTCACCTTGTGTACTCATATCCTTGTTGTGAACTGACAGTTGAGATCAGACATGCCATTATAACATGAAAAAGTGTTTGTGACATCCTCAACAGTATGACATCACATTTTCATTATGAGAGCATCAGCTCATTGTGACATCACCAAATTCAATGACAGAATCTCATTATGACAACAATTCTCGTTGTGACATCATAGACACATTGTGAATGCCTATTCTGTGATTTCATTGTATTTCAAATGTGGCATTAGAGTTGATATCAGAAACGCATTTTTGTGCCTACATAACCATTTTGACATCATAATCACTTTGTGACATCACAGTACCATTGTGAAATCACTAACACAATATGACATCACAAACCTCTCTTGTCCTCAGAACTTTTGTGACATGCTGACATTGTGTTATCTTTGACCTCTTTGCCCTCATAATTGGTTTCAACCTCATATTTCATGTATGACGAGATAACAGAAGTAAACTGTGACATCATGACCATTGTGACATCACACTGACAGATGTCATGATCATGGTGTCACATTGTGACATCACAAAAGGTTTTTATGTCACAATTAATTGGTGATGCCATACGGTAAGTGGTCTATGATGTCACAATTGATTAGTGATATCCAAATGGCATAACGGAACTCATTTGTCATGAAATCACAGAGAATATGAGCTCACAACAGACTGTGGTATCTCCAAAGTCATGTATTTTCACAAATGTCATGAAGTCCTGGGAGGATTGCGATGTCACAGTCTGACACAATGTTTATGATGTCTGTCAGTGTGATATCACAATGGTCATGATGTCACAGTGGATTTCTGATATCATATATCATAACTGCAATATTATAAGGTTGAAAACAGATTATGAGCTCATAAAGGGCCTAAGACACCACAATTGCTGCACATCACAAGACTTAGGACAGGGCAGGTTTGTGATATCATAGTGTATTATTGATATCACCATGGCACTGTGATGTCACAAAGTGATTGTGATGCCATATATTTATGAGATCACAATATATTTCTGACATCAACCCACATGCCACATTTGAAATAGAATGAAATAAGAGAATAGGCATTTACAATGTGTTTAAGACATCACACTGACAATAAATGTCATAATGTTATGAGGTCATTGTAAATTGGTGATGTTGCAAGGAGGTAATTGTGTAATAAAGAATATGTGTTGTCACACTGGTGAAGGGGTCACAAAGGGTTTGTGATGTTACAATGGCACATATTAATTCAATTGTCATGTGTTCACAATGAGGATATGGGTACCCAAAGGGACTATGATGTCACATATGCCATGTGTGTTTTCAAAGGTACTTAGGGGTTATGATAACTTTATGATACACAGTTGTGATGAGGTCAAGATGGGCTTTTGATGTCATAATGATTTTGTAATATCTCAAACACAAGTCTATTTTCAATTGTTACTATTTCACAATGTGCATACAAGTTCACAGATGAGCTGGAAGCACTAATGGACATGAATTTTTTCAAATTTTAGGAGGTCATTTTAGGTTTGTGAATATACAATGGGACAGTGATATCACCATGACAATGTCAACTCATTACATCATGTCAAAATATTGTTTTGGTGTCACAATTAGTTGATGATTCCACATTGGTGGTGAGATCACAAAATATTGGTGATGTGTTGGGCATGTCACAATGACATGATGATTCTCGTTTGTCTTAACTTACAATGAGTATATGAGTTCACAAAGGGACTGTGGTTTCTCCAAAATTATGTGTTGTCACACATATATTGAAATCCTAAAAAGTTTGTGATGTCAGAATTTGACACAATGGATATGACATCTGGCAGTGTGATGACACCATGGTTATGATGTCACTGGGAATTTGTGATATCAAATGTCATATGTGAAATCTAATGAGGTCGCCAACAGATTATGAGGACAAAAGGCCTAAGGTATCAGAATTGCAGCATGTCACAAAAGTTATGATGAGAGGATAGGTTTGTGATATCATGGCTGGTTAGTAATATCACAATGGCAACATGATATACAAAGGGATTGTGATGTCACAATGGTTATGAGTTCCTGATTTGTTTATGATATCAACCTACATGCCTCATTTGAAATAGAATGAAATCACAGAAAAGGCATTCATTATGTGTCTATGATGTCACCATGACAATGTGAAGTTATAATTCTATCATATCATTGTAATTTTGTGATTTCACAATGAGTAGATGGTATAAAAATGATAATGTGATGTCACAATTATGATGATCTCACAAACTGTTTTTTATGTCAAAATGTCATGTCTGATTCTCAATTGTCAATATTTCACAGTGTGGCTTTGAGTACACAAAGGGCCTCTGATATCACAAAGCTATGTATTTTTCAAATGTTATGAGGTTATAATAGATTTGGAATGTCACTATGTGATCCTGGTATCAAAAACAACAATGTGAAGTCAAAATGGGTTTGTGATGTCACAGTGGTGATTAGGTCACAATGGGTTAGTAATGTCACCGGTTTGTAATATCACAATTATTTGTCCAATTTCAATTGCTACTAGTTGACCATGAGGACACTGTAATAACCAGAAGTGTCCCTATAATCCATGAGAACAGATAGTCATCATTGCCTCCTAGTCTGGACCAATGGGGGGGTGCATGACACTGGAGGGGGCAGGACATGCTGCTGAAGGAGATAGGATATCAAGCCCCACATGGTGACCTGCCAAGAAGTCATTTGGCATGAATACTTGGTAAGTGGTAATTGAAAACTGGAAGGCAAGAACCTTATTGCAGTTGGGGAAGGGTACAGCCTATATATAAGTTGCATTTTCAGATCAAGAGAAGGGGTGAGAGAAAGGTTAAAGGCCTGGATGGAAAGTGATGAGACTGCTGTAGGGCAAAGAACTGAGAGGAGAGGAAATTGAGAGAGAGCAGGAGGTGAAGGACAGCAACTGGCCACCTGGACAAGGCAGGGCAGGCCTGTCAAGAGCAGAGCAGCCTGAAGAGAAGAATGGAATGGTGGAAGGAAAAAATGGAAAGACCTGAAAGGTAGGACAGATCTGTAGAGAAGGAGAATGAAGAGAAAGGAAAAAGCCTTGTCCTTTGAAGTGGGGAGCTTTGGAGATCATTATTTTGTGGGTTGGTTGTTTGCAGACCAGTTAACAAATGGCTGAACTGCTCTTTGGAGGTCTGAGGGTTCATGGATGAGACTGAATTTAGCTCTCGGCATCCACCCCAGGCTAAGGTAGTCGCTTGTTACAAAATTTATGAGGACAAGACAGGTTTGTGATGTTACATTGCATTAATGATATCACAATGTCAATATGAGATCACAAAGGGATTGTAATGTCACAATGATGGTGTGGTCACAGTGGGATTCTGAAATCAACCTATATGCCACATTTGCAATAGAATGAAATCACAGAATAGACAATAGTATTGTCTCTAGGACCTCACAATGAAAATGTGATGTCATAATGCCATGATGTCATTGTCATTTTGAGATGTAACAATGGGCTGATGGTATTATAACAACAATGTGATCTCACTCTGGAGATGATGTCATGCGTTTGTAATGGTACACTGACATGTCTGAGGTCAGTTGTCTTTGTTTATAATGACGACATAGTTACCCAAAGGGACCATGATATCACAAAAAAACATGTGCTTTTTCAAAGGTGCTAAGCGGTCACAACAGTTTTGGGATGTCACACGGTAATCATGATATCACTGTGGCAATATGATGTCACAATGGGTTTGTGATGTCAAGTGGTGATAAGGTCACACTTGGATAGTGATGTCACAATTAATGTGTAATATCACCATTACATGTCCAATTTCATTCTACTAGATCACAATGAAGATACGAGTTCACGTAAGGAGCTAGAAGTCAGAAAGGCCATGAATTTTGTAAAATATTATGAGGACAAAATAGGCTGGTGAAAATGCAATGCAACAGGGATATCCCGTTGGCAATGTGATGCTACCATTATATGAGATAGTATTGTTTTGAAGTCACAAATGGTGATGCCATACAGGTGATGAGGTCACATAGGTTAGTGATTTCACAATAGGATGGTGATGTCACAATCTCATGCAAGATCTCTAATTGACAATGACTATATAAGTTCACGAGGGATAATGATGTATCCAAAGGCATATATTGGCACAAGTGTAATGAGACTTAACATGTTTGTGATGTCCTCATGTGACTCAGTGGTCAAGACATCTGGCAGTATGATGTCCCAGTGATCATGATATCACAGTGGATTTTTGATATCACATGTCATACCTGAAGTATTATGAGTTAAACAATTTATGAACTCAGAGAGGCCAAAGAGATCACACTGTCAGCATGTCAAAAAATTTATGATGATAAGACTGTTTTGTGATGTCACAGTGGGTTAGTGATATCAGAATGGCAATGTGGTGTCATCAAGGTATTGTGATATTATAATGCTTATGTGGTCACAATGTATTTCTGATATCAACCCACCTGCAATACTTGAAATAGAATGAGATCACAGAATCGGCATTCCAATATGGATTTGTGACATCACAATTACATGTGATTTGATGTCATTGTTGTTTTATGATGTCATGATGGGCTGTTGTTATCATAATGACAATGTGATGTTACACTGGCAATGATGTCACAAAGGTATTGCGATGTTAAAATGGCATGCTTGATCTCAATTGTCATTAGCTCAACATGAGGATATGAGTACACAAAAGGCTTGTCATGTCACAAAGGCCATGCTTTCTTTCAAATCTTCTGAGGTCATAATAGTTTTGGGATTTCACAATATGATAATGTTGGTACAATAGCAATGTGATAACACAATGAGTTTGTGATGTCTCCGAGGTGATGAGGTCACAAAGAGTTAATGATATCTCATCAAGTTTGTAATATAACAGTGACATATACAATTTCAATTTCTTCTAATTCACTATGAGGATACTATAATAACTAGTGGGGCCAGAGTTATCTGTGGGAGCTGATATTCATTGTAAATTCTTGGCTTGGCCCACCAGAGAGTGTGGGGAATGCCGCCAAAGGTGGAGGTGTCAAGCCTCATGCCGTGAGCTGTCAAGAAGTGATTGAGCATTGGGCAGTTTTGGAAGTGATACTTGACAACTGTTTGGCAGGAGATCCGTTGGAGGGAGGAGGTGTACAGCCTATATATAAATTGCATTTTCAGAGCATTGTAAGGGGAGATAAAAATGGGAGTTACCCGGATGGAAGAAAGTGGTGAGACAGCAGGAAAGGAAAAACCTGAGAAGAGAGGAAGCTGGGGGAGAGCAGAAGGTTGGCAAGTGGTCACTGAGGCAGAGTAGGGCAGGCCTGTGGAGAGTGGAGAGACCTGAAAAGAAGAAGGAAGTGGTAGAAGGGAAAAAAGCAAAGACCAGTAAGGAATGACAGGTCTGTAGAGAAGTAGGGAAGAATGGAAAAGAAAAAAGCCTTGACCATTGAGGTTTGGAGCTTTGGAGATCATAATTTTGTGGTTGGTGGTTTGCAGAAAAATTAAGAAAGGGTGGGGCTGCCCATTGGAGGTCTGAGGTTTGGTCAAGGCTGCTCTTGAACCTGGGTATCCTGTCCAGGATAAGGTAATCACAGTCCCCTTTCTAGTGAAAAATGGTTTATTGTATTAAATGTAACTCGATGGTTTTTCTCCTTGCCTTAGAGGTCATATGTACATGAGTTCACAGAAAGAGCTTGAAGTCTCAAAGTCCATGAATTTTCTAAGATCTGATGCCATAACAGGTTTGCAAAAACACAATGGGAGAGTGATATCACAACAGCAATACCACAATATCATGTCAAAATAATGATTTGATACAACAATTATTTGTTGATGTCATTCTCATTATGAGGTCACAATAAGTTTGTGATGTCACAATGGGTTCACGATGTCAGAGTGGCATGGGAGATCTCAACTGTCATTAATTGGTAATGAATATATGAGTTAAAAAAAGGGACTGTAATGTCTCCAAAGGCATGTTTTGTTAGAAATGTGATGCCATTCTAACAGGCTTGTGAGGTTACAATGTGACACAATGGTCATGACATCTGGCAGTTTGATGTCACCAGG
This sequence comes from Dipodomys spectabilis, assembly GCF_019054845.1. Taxonomy (NCBI): domain Eukaryota; kingdom Metazoa; phylum Chordata; class Mammalia; order Rodentia; family Heteromyidae; genus Dipodomys; species Dipodomys spectabilis. The sequence continues at coordinate 2,750,232 of NW_024870927.1, forward strand.
GATTTCTGATATCACCTGTCATACCAGAATATCAGATTGAAAACATATTATAAGCTCACAAAGGGCCTAATATATGGCAATGGCAGTATGTCACAAAACTTATAAGGACAGGACTGGTTTGTGATGGCACAGAAGGTTAATGATATCACAATGGCAATGTGATGTCACAAAGGATTGTGATATCACAAAGGTTATATGGTCAAAATGGGTTTCTGAAATAGAATGAATTCACAGAATAGGCCTTCACACTGTTAAGTCTCTGATGTAACAATGTTACTGTAATTTATAATGCTATGATGCCATTGTTGCTTGGTTATGTCACAATGAGCTGATGGTGTCATAATGACAATTTGATATCATTGCTGATTTATGGTGTTACAATGGTTATGAGGTCACATTATGTTTCTGATATAAACACACATGTCAAATTTGAAATAGAATGAAAAACCTGGGCGCCTGTGGCTCACGCCTGTAATCCTAGCTACTCCAGAGTCTGAGATCTGAGGATCGCGGTTCAAAGCCAACTCAGGCTGGAAAGTCTATGAGAATCTTATTCCCAATAAAAACCATTAGAAAACCGGAAGTGGCTCTGTGGCTCAAGCGATAGAGCACTCGCCTAGAGCTGAAGAGCAGGGACAGCATCCAAGCCCAGAGTTCAAGCCCCACGACCTACAAAAAATAAAATTAAAAACAGTCATTCACAATCTTTTTATAACATCACAATGACAATGTGATCTCATAATGCTATATTGTCATTGTAGTTTTGTCATGTCAAAAGTAGTTGATGCTGTCATAATGACAATGTTATGTCATTCTGGTGATGTCATAAAGGGTTCATGATGTTAAATTGGCATGTCTGATATCAATTGTCAGTTCATAATGAGGGTATAGTTCCACAAAGGGACTGTGTTGTCACAAAGGGCATGTGTTTTTTCAAAGGTGCTAAGAGGTCCTAATAGGTTTGCAGTGTCACAATGTGATAGTGATGTCAAATGGCAATGAAAGCTCACAATGGTTTTATGATGACACATTGGTGATGAAATCAAATAGTTTTGTGAAGTCACATCTCATAATCTCATGTCCAATTTCACATGTCCAATGAGGATATGAGTTCACAGAATAAGACAAGTATAAATGGCCATGAATTTTCTAAAATGCTATGAAGACATACTAGGTTTTTGAAAACACAATGGGACAGTGATATCACGATGGCAATGTCATGTTGCAGTATGATGACTTAATACTGTTTTGATATCATAATTTGTGATGCCACACTCATGAGTTCACAAGAAATGTGCGATGTCACAATGGGTTGGTGATATCAAAATGACACATGTGATTTCAATTTTCATTAACTCACAATGAGTACATGAGCTCACAAAGGGACTCTGATGTCTCCAAAGGCATGCATTTTCACAAAAGTGATGAAGTCCTAACAGGTGTGTGTTGTCAGAATGTGACAAAATGCTCATAACATCTATCAGTGTGATGTCACCATGATCTAGATGTCACACTGGATTTGAGTGTCACATTTTATACCTGGATTGGGTTTGAGATTGGAATTTCACAGTGGGTTAATGTTATCACTATGGAAATGTGGGGTCACAAAGGGATTGTGCTATTACAATGGCTATTAGATCACAATGTGTTTCTACTATAATAGGTTTGTGCTGTCACAATTGGTTGGAAATGTCACAATGGCATGCCAGATCTCAAATGCCATTAATTCACAATGAAGATGTGAGTTCACAAAGAGACTGTGTTGCCTCTAAAGTCATGTGTTTCACAAATATGATGAAGTCCTAACAGATTTGTGAGTTCATAATGTGCCACCATGGTCTTGATGTCTATCAATGTGATGTCACAATGTTCATGATGTCAGAGTCAATTTCTGATATCATATGTCATACCTGAATTATTATGAGTTTCAAAACAGATTATAAATTTACTAAAAGCCTAAAATATCCTAATGGCAGTATATCACAGAAGTTATGACTAAGTTATGACCTCCTCATCAGTATGGCATCACCAATTGTGATATCAGAACATTATTATAACATGATGTTGACACATCACATTGTCATTGTGAAATCACGGTTCCGTTGGGTTTTCACATAGTATGACCTCACACTACGAAGCTTCTTCTATCAACTGGTATCCTCATATTGAATTATGAGTAATTGAAATTGGATATATCATTCTGATATTACAAACAAACTGTGACATCACAAAGCCATTGTGACCTCATCACCACTTTGACATCAAAAACCCAATGGGACATCCAATTTCCATTGTGACATTATGGATCACATTGTGACATTCCAAAACTATTTCGACTTATTACCACCTTTGAAAACACACATGGCCTCTGTGACATCACAGAACCTTTTTTGTATCCATACCTTCATGGGGAACTGATGACAACTGACATCAGACATACCAAGGAAACATAACAAATCCTTTCTGACATCATAATTGTGACATCATGTTGTCATTATGACACCATCAGTTCATTTTGACATGTAAAACTACAATGACATCATAGTATTGCAACATCACATTGTTATTCTGATGTCATAGACACGTTGTGTTTGCCTATTATGTTATTGATTCTATTTCTAATGTGGCATGTCAGTTGATATCAGAAACCCATTGTGTGTTCATGACCATTTTGATATCATGATGCCTTAGTTCCATCACATTGCCATTGTGATGTCACATTGCCAAATTGATGTCACAAAAGGATTTTGCTACGACAATGGTTATGACATCACAATGAGTTTCTGATATCAACCCACATGCCACATTTCAAATACAATGAAATTACAGATTAGGCATTCATAATGTGACTATGATATCACAATGACATAATGGAAAATGTTATAATGTCATTGCCATTTTGTGATGTCACCATAAGCTAAAGATGTCATAACAACAATGTGATGTTACACCAGTTATGATGTCACACAGGGTTTATAATGTTACAATGGTTATGAGGTCACAATGTATTTCTGATATCAACTGACATGCCACATTTTAAATAGAATGAAATCACAGGTTATACATTCACAATGTGTCTAAGACAGCAAAATGGCAATGCGATGTCATAATGCTATGAGGTCACTGTAGCTTGTTGATGTCACAATGTGCTGATGGTGTCATAATGATTGATATCACACTGGTGATGATGTCACAAATGGTTTGTGATGTCACAATGGTATGTCAGATCTTAATTGCTATTAGTTTACAGTGAGGACATGAGAATGAATTCACCATGACATACACAAATGAACTGTGATGACACAAATACCATGTTTTTTGTCAGAAGTGTTAAAGTTCCTAACAGGTTTTGGTTGTCAAAGTGTTAATGATATAAAAATGGGTTAATGATGTCAAAACTAGTTTGTAATATCACATATTATTTCAAATTTCAATTGCTACACAATGATACAAGTTCACAGAAGGAGCTTCATGTCCCAAAGAACATGCATTTTCTAAGATGTGATTAGGTCATAATAGGTTTGTGAAAGCATGATGGTACAGTAATATCACAATTGCAATATGATATCAAAATCTAATTAATTGGTGATGCCATAATAGTGATGAGTTCAAAATTGTTTTGTGATGTCACAGTAGATTCATGATGTGACCATGGCATTCCAGACCTCAATTGTCATTAACTCAAAATGAGTATAAAAATTTAGAACAGGCTTGTGAGGATTCCAATGCATTTGGTGGTACACATGCGATGAAGTCAGAACAGATTTGTGAGGTGACAATGTGACACAATGGTCATTACATCTAGCAGTGTGATGTCACTATGCTCATGGTGTCAAAGTATATTTCTAATATTTCATGTCATTCCTGAAATAATATGAGGTCAAAAATAGATTGAGCTATCAATGGACCTAACATAACACAGTGGCAACATGTCACAAAACTTTTGAGGACAGGACATGTTTGTTGTCACAATTTCAATGCTACATCACAAAGGAATTGTGATGTCTCAATGGTTATGAAGTAAAAATGTGTTTTTCATATTAACCCACATGCCACATTTGAAATATAATGAAATCATAATAGGCATTCATAATGTATATGTGATGTCATAATGACAATGTGATGTCATAGTGGTATGATGTCATTACAGATTTGTGATGTCACAATGAGCTGATATTGTCATAATGACAATGTGATGTCACACCGATGATTATATTGTAAATCCTTTGTGATATTTCTTTGACATATCTGATCTCAATTGACATTTCACAATGAGGATATGGATACACAAAGGGACTGTCATGTCACAAAGGCCATGTGTTTTTTCAAAGGTGCTAAAGATGTCATAATGGATTTGGGAGGTCTCAAGGTGATTGTAATGTCACAACAGCAATGTGATATCACAATGGCACACATGACAGCCAAGAGCTGTGTGATCAACGACTATAGAAGGAACCAGCCTTGGGTAGAACCTAGGGCTCAGGGTGGGTCACCAGGTTTCAATTATCCCCAGCCTCATCGGGTTTATTTTCTGGTCAGATAAGAAGAAAGTTTCCAAGGGCTAGGGAGGTATTGGAGTGAGAGAGTTTCAAGGGGTGGGGGCAAGGGATAAGTAGGAATTTGAAGAGAGACAATGATACTAGGTCATGTGTGTCAGGACATTGGAGCCATGACCTCACCTGACAACATAGACTACCAGCCTTTGATCCAGCCACACTGCTATTAAAAAAGTCCTGGCACCTTGGGTTCATCATTTACAACCTGGCTGCCATTCACTGCAGGATGCCTGTGCAATACATCCTTGGGGACTAAGACTTTACAGGGCTCAATCTGACGATCCCACCCCCGGTGTTCATTCCTTCACCAAAGACTGAGCTAAGCATGCCACTGCCACAGGACAGCCTGGGAATGAGTGAAGGGAGTGGGTCTCTTGGCTGGCTCAGTCTTTAGACTAGACGGCAGTTCTGGGATTCAGAGAGGGCAGGCTGAAGGTGGGGCAGAACTGGGTAGATGCTGGTGGGAAAACCAGAGGCACTGGGCTCTGAGCAGGGTTGTTTCTTTGATAATACTCACAACATAGGAACATTTCTGGGACAGAGCAGCCCTTTTCACCTCCCCAAGAGGGACCTAGATCCCCCCAGTCTCCTTGACCAGGAATCCCTTTGGTTCCCATATCATGTGGTTGGATAACTAGACCTTACCTCACTGCCCAGTGTTCAGGCAGGACAGTGAGAGATCCTGATTCTTTGATAAGGTCAGGGGATCTTCAGTATGAGATTGTACTTGAATGTCCCATCTTGGTACATGGTCAGTCCCATCTAAGACTGCCATGATGTAGGACATAGAATTTAGAGAATCAGAGCTGGATGAGGTCTGTTCTGGGAGACTTGAGTATTATGTGTTAGCTTTGAGCCCCCGTGTGCCCACTTGCTTCCCTTTCTTAGGTGGGTCTATGCTAGAAAAAGCTTGAGTCTAGGGCGTGGATCTTGTCTTTTATGCTCCAAGATAGCACTCTTCCATTTGTATCAGAGCTCCACTTCCAGCCCTTTGGGGTGTTTAATTGGAAATAAATTCTCACTGGCTTTGCTGCTAAGTGGCATCCAACTGCAGTCCTCAGATTTCAGTCTCCTGAAGGGGGAGGATGACAGGAATGGACAAGTTTGTTTGGCTGGGTGCCAGTAGCTCATGGCTGTTATCCCAGCTACTCAGGAGGTGAGATCTGAGGGTCACGGGTCAATACCAGCTTGGTCAGGAAAGACCCTGAGACTCTTACCCAAAGGAATTGCCAGAAAATTAGAAGCTGTGCTGTGGCTCAAGCAATTGAGTGCTTGCCTTAAGCTGAAGAGCTCAGGGACAGCATCCAGGCCCAGAGATCAAGCCCCAAAACATAAAAAAGAAAGAAAGACATCTTTGCCTGCAAATGGTGGTGGAGGTGTGGGGGTGTGGGGAGGGTGCTGTGTTTGGGAGACTAAGTGCTCGCCTCACTGTACAGATATTTGTAAGAACTCCTCAAGTTTGCCCCAGTTTGAAGCCACAGCTTCAAGAGGTCGTGTCCTGTGACAGGCAGGGAGTGGGCAAAGGGGTGCAGGTGTGAGATTGTTGTGTCTTTATTTTCTCCATTGAAGGATAGATTTGGATGCTGGGTATCAAAATCTGAAGCGACGGGTTGCAAAAATTTTGGGGCCTGATGAGATGGGTTTCCTCTGTGTATATGAAGGTGGCTGAAGCCGGAAGCCACCCGTGGCTCACAACTCTCATCCTAGCTACTCAGAAGGCTGAGATGTGAGGACTGTTGTTTCATGTCAGCTTGTGCAGAGTAGTCTGTGAGACTTGATGATAGACCACTAGAGAACAGGAAGTGTTGCTTTGGCCCAAGTGGGAGAGTGCTCACCTTCAGCTGAATTGCTGAGGGACAGCACCTTGGCCCAGAGTTCAAACCCCTTGACCAACAACAAAAAAAGAGGTGACTAAGTTTTCCACATAGCAGTGTGTATGATAGGAAATGCCATGCTGGTCTATGAGACATTCCAGATATGTGTGAGGCTCAATGTATTGTCTATAGTGGGTCTGATGTCGGTACTGCCACCTTTAAGGGGTGGGATCTGATCCTAATTGAGGGAGTTCATGTTTCTTTCCTCCTTGGGCTATCCTGTGTGTATGTGTGTGTGTGTGTGTGTGTGTGTGTGTGTGTGTGTGTGTGTGTGTGTGTGTGTGTGTGTTTGTGTGTGTGTGTCTGTCTGTCTGTCTGACTGTCTGTGTCTGTGTCTGTGTATGAATGGAGGTAGAAGAACTGGGCCTTGAACTCAAGTCCTAGGTGCTGTCCCTGAGATATCTTGCTCAAAGCTACAGCTCTGACACTTGAGCCACAGCTCCACCTGTGGCTATTTGGTGGTTCAGTGTAGATAGGAGACTCACAAACTTTCCTGTGTGGCTCGCTTTGAACAGTGATCCTCAGATCTCAACCTCCTGAATAACTAGGATGACAGACAGGAGCCACCCGTGATGGCTCTGTGTGTATGTGTGTGTGTGTTTTTGTGTGTCTGTATGTGTGTAGAAGTTGGTTGTTCCAAGGAGTGCTGGACCCTTTGGTAACTTCTAACCGTTGTCTTTGGGGGGTACATGGACTTTGTGGCTGAAGTCTGGGGACATTTGAAGGGGACTCAGCACCTTTAAATTATAAGAGCAAGGGATCTTTGTGACCTGGAACTGTCTACTCCCTTGGGCCTGGTTGCTGGTAGAAGGAGCACGGGAGGACCTGGGGGTGGGGCCCATACGGGTTGGCTCTCCAGGGGGACAGAATGTGTTTTCAGCACTTATTAAGGCTGTGAGCACTGTTAGTATGGACCTTATTGGCATGGGTCAGACTCTGGGTCATCTCATCATGACGTCTGATGGGCAAGGCCAACCCTACTTTAAATCTTGACCTGTGATCTTCAGATCTCAGCCTCCTGAGTAGGTAGGGTTATAGGCATGATCCTCTGGCACTGGGCCTCAGATTCTTTTTGGTATATTAGGGTTTGAACTCAAGAGCTTAGGCTTTCCAGTCAGGTCTTCTTCCATGGGAGCCAAGTCATTCTGTCTTGGGTATTTCTGAGATAGAGACTCCATATATGCTTAGGCTTGGCTGGAACATGGTCCTCCTGTGACAGGCATGTGCCACCATGCCTGGTCCTCTGTAGTTGGGATGGTAGATATGTAGTGAAATGCTCAGTCATCAGTTTAGATGACTGTCCCAAACTGTTAGTCCACAGCAGCCGATTCTTGACCACAGTTGAAGCTCTGGGTTCATCCTGGAACCATTGGTCCTCAGTCTCTTCACAGGACAGTTGTGAAGAAACAAGGGATCAATACACGGGGAACTCTGGGGCAGGGCCAGGCATAGAGGGAATGCTCATCAGATAAGTTTCTTGGCAATTCTGTGAGCATATAACAAGAAGATACCTGGAAAGGACTCAGAAGGGGCCTGTTATTTACCATGCCACAGGTATGGTATTATGAAACAAAACATGGATCTCTTTCATCCTTACCCTGTCCCCATGAGGAAGGGGTTCCTTCACTGTTCAGCTTTGCAGCTGGGGAAAACGAGGCACGGTAAAGCTGGGTGACCTACTCATGACCCCCAGGTGACAGGAAGCTTGGCCTGACTTCTCTGCCATACTCACTAGGACAATGGGTCCTATTCAGTCCATTTCTTGTGGTGGGAAGTCCACTTATTTTCAGTCGTGGGGCTTGAAGTCTGGGCCTGGGCACTGTCCATGAGCTGCTCAGATCAAATTTAGGGCTCTACAACTTGAGCCATAACACCACTTCTGGTTCTCTGGTGGTTCTTTGGAGATAAGCGTCTTACAGACGTTCCTGCCTGGGCTGGCTATGAACCATGATCCTCATATCTCAATGTGTAGTTACCATTGTAGGCCTGTGCCACAGGCAGCTGACTTAAGTGTAGTTCTCTCTCTCTCTCACTCTTTCTCTCTCTCCCTCTGTCTCTGTCTCTGTCTCAGTAACTTGTTGAATGTGTCCTGGAGGAGTTGGCTCAGTTTCCCCATGTGGCTGAAACCCAAAGTGACCCTCTCGTCTCATTCTGGAGGTAGGCTGTGTGTCAGGATCATTCTCGCTTGGACTGTGGAACTAGCTCCCTTAAGTAAGCCCCTCTGTGCCCCGGGTAGACCGTGATGGTTACTCATTGTCAGTCTGTCTGGTGAGTCCTCCCCCACTACACTCAGCTAAGACAGTGAAAGGAAAGTGGATGAGGAGGCATCACATTGTCCAACTGCACAACACTATTCCGAGTCTCTGATCCTCACTGCCACCTATCTGGCCAGACCCTGATTATAAGAAACTGAATTCACTCAATGTCTTCTTCATGTTGCTGCAGTGTGTTGTTTCAGGAAGTAGAGGCAGTGTACAGAGGAAAGACCCCAGATCCGACACCTCCTAGGGGACACTTGTTCTGTGACAGTGCAAAGTCATTGCTGTGGAAAAGGAGGAAGCCGGCATCAGATTTAGCCAGAACAATGCTCAAAGGTCAGTAGGCTGTTGAAGTATCAAACCCTCGCATGTCTGCTTCCCACTCACAAAAAGGAGGATGCAGTACAGGTAGCCAAGCACTGACCCTAGGGGACTATAAATGGATGGTGGCGGTCAGGTGCCAGTGGTTCTCGCCCGTCATCCTGGCTATTCGGGAGACTGAGTTTGAGTTCTGATGGTCGTGACTCAGAGCCAGCCTAGGCAAGAGAGTCTGTGAGATTTTTATCTCCCTTAAACTACCTCCTTCTCCCCCCCCCCCCGAATAAAGCCAGTTGTGGTGCTGTGGCCTTAAGTAAAAGAAGCTCAGGGATGACACTGAATCCCTGAGTCCAAGACCTGGGATTCACACAAAATAAAATAAATGAATAGTGGGCACTTGTTATCTTACTACCAAAAAGGATGGATATATTCTTCTCTCCGGTACTTGTAGCCAAAGTTAAGGGACTTCCCTTGATGTTCCTCTAAACCTCTCCTTCTCTCTATTATCTCTCCTGGCTTCAGTTGCAGGATAGAATTCAGATTATCCCACTTGATGTGACCTTAAGTACCCTCCCCTACCCGCCTTTCTTGGGGTGGGGATCCTGGATGTAATCACCACTGGGTGAAAGAAGCACCAGAGAGATGGTGGTAGGTATCCCTGAAACTCATACACTCACACACACACACACACACACACACACACACACACACACACACACACACTCACCTAGGCCAACTCTGACTAGCCTTTTCCAAAGATACTTTATCTCCTTGGATTAACTGACCTAGGAGAGGAACTTGATCCCCTATAAATGACTATTTTAACTAGGGATTGCTAGTTGACACGAGATAAAGAGAAGCCCAAAGGAAAGGTTCTGGAGCCTGTCTGGCTCAGGCTCACACTTGACATCCTGTCTCCTCGGTAGGCAGAGATCTCAGGATCAAAGTTCGAAGCCAACCATAAGCTGGAAAGCCGATAAGACTCTTCTCTGCATGGAACCACCAAAAGTACAGACATGGAGCTGTGGCTCAAGTGGTAGAGTAGCAGCCTTTAGCATGAAAACTCAGACAGACAGCTCCCAGATCCTCCGTTCAAACCCACACAAGAAATGGCCCCATTTGTTGCCCTCAGACTGCCTGGGCCTCAAGTGCACTCTCACAGAGTGTGATACTGCACTGGTCCCTGGGTAGTGTATCAGAGCCTTCAGAAACTGGTTGATGAAAGCCAGGCCTTCGCCTTTGTGCGCTCTCAACCACAAAAGCTGGAGGCAGAGCATGACAAAGCCAGCAGCTTGAAGAGTGGAGAAGATCCTCCTCTGCCAGGGTGATTAGAGCGGGCTTCTTAGAGGCAGCACTTGAAAGGGGGTCTTGCTTAAAAAGGAGGATGTGACAGGAAGCACAGATAGGTAAGATGCCATAGATAAAGGACAAAATAGCAGAGCATGTTCTTTTCCAGCCAAGGCTGCTGGTTTGATACTTGGTAAAGTTGTGCAAGACTCTCCCGAGACAGGCCCAATGGCTCACAGAAGAACAGCTATCCAATGTGTCTTAGCAGTAGTGGGCTCACCTAGCACACAGGAAATCCTGGGTTCAATTCCTAGGTCCCACATACACAGAAAAAGCCAGAAGTGGTACTGTGGCTCAGGTGGAAGAGTGCTCACATCAAGCAAAAGAAGGTCAGGGACAGCGGTTGAACCCTGAGTTCAACCCCAGCACTGTCAAGGTAAAACTTCACTCCAAGGGACCTGGGTGACAGGTGGATGGTGTGCCCTGTAGCACTTAGTAGATCCATCCATGCTTTGTGTCTCCTTCTTTGACAGAGGGGATCTGGACACTCTTTCTGCCCTGGACACCCCTGGACCAGGTTATCAGCAACCCTCCCAACGTCTTCCACTGGGACATGGAGCAGCTGTCCCCAGAAATTCTCAGGTACCGGTTGGGAGTGGCGGGGGGATACAGGGCAAGCCTAAGAAGTCCTAGTGGGTCTGATATGCCAAAGACAACCAGGCCATCCAGAGGAAGTGGATGGGAGCTTAGAAAGGGGTTGTGAAGTGAAGGGGGCCCTTTAATGCCCATGGCCCTCCCCAGATTCTGAGCCTCCCTTTGCTGTCCTTGAGGGAGGGAGAGGAGGGTCTAGGTGGTAGTGTCTAGTGGAAGACTCGTTGGAAATTGTAAAGAATGAGACACGATAGGCCATGCGCTGATGGCTCACGCCTGTCATCCTGGCTACTCGGGAGTCTGAGATCCAGAGGGTCTTGTTTCCCAGCACAAGGAGGAAAGTCCGATGAGAGTCTCATTTCCAATCTCCAACCGGAAGTGGTGCCATGGCTCATGTGGTAGAGCACTGGCCTTGAGCAAAATTCATCATCAGGGACAGTACCCAAGCCCTGAGTTCAAGCCCCTCATCCAGAAAACAAAAACGAAAGACTCACCTTGCTTGCCAGAGATGGTGAACGAGTGGGGTTGCTCTGGTTGGGACACCAGGTTCTGGCCTCAGTGTACAGCCCTTTCTAAGAACTCCCCAAGTTTGGCCGCGTGTGAAGTTACAGCAAGCTGGGCGTTGTCTTACCAAGAACTCCATAGGTTGTGGCCTATCGTAGGCAGGGAGTGAGCGAATGGGAGCAGGGTTGGAGGGTAGTGTCGATTATATTCTCTCCAACCAAGGAAGAATGGCTTTGGATACTGGTGTCAAAGTCTGAAAGTGAAGGGTTGCATGTGCTTTATGGCCTGACAAGTTGGGTTTCCCCTGGTTGTAAGAAGGTGGCTAAAACCAGGCACTGCCAGTGTCTCACAACTCTCATCCTAGCTACTCATGAGGCTGAGATCTGAGGATCACGGTTCAAAGCCAGCTTTGGTGGGGAAGTCTGAGACTTTAACTCAGGGGAAGCACTAGAAAACTGGAAGCGGTGCTGTGGCTCCAGTGGTAGAGCTCACACCTTCAGCTGAAGAGCTGAGGGATAGCATGCAGGACCAAATTTCAAACCCCATGACCGACAACCAAAATAATGTGAGTTTTCTTCATAGTGGTGTGTACAGTAGGAAATGCCATGCTGTTTTATGAGCCATTCCAGATGTGTGAGAGGCTCTGAATTTTGTCAACATTTGGTCTGAGGATGGTAGTGCCATCTTCTTAGAGATTGGGATGTTCAGTTGCTCAGGGACTGCTGATGCCTTGGGCTACCTGTGTGTGTGTGTGTGTGTGTGTGTGTGTGTGTGTGTGTATGTGTGTGTGTGTGTGTGTTTGAGTGTGTGTGTGTGTGTGTGTGTGTGTATTTTTCCCTCATCATTCTCTGCCCACTTCCTGGGTGCTTGTCTGCCTCTTCCTGACCTTGGATGGTGCCCTTCTTCAATAGCAACCTTGTATTTAGTCCCCTATCATGGTCTACACTGAGTCCTAAATTGCCAGAGACCTGCATATTCCAGCTTTTCCTTGGGACCCAAGTCTGGCTGTCCCTATCTTTGTCCTCATCCAGGGGATTCTGGGTCCTGAGGGCCAGCCTGCATATGTTCACTCCAGACTCTGGGGGCCAAGGTCAGTCATGCTGTGTCCTGTCTTTTTCTCAGCTGGACCCCTGGCTGCATGTCCCACTCCCAGCAGGTTGGTAGTGGTGTGGGGGAAGGGTGGTTGCCAGTGGCTCTGGCAAACTCGACCTTGATAGCTGACTGAAGGCTCCCCAAACAAGGATAATCTGGGGCTACATGAGAGGTGAGGCCAAGGTGGCTTGGATGTATTGTTCGATGTCTAGGAAATGTCAATGTACCTTATTGTAGGCAAATCTATCTTCTGTCCCCAGCTGGGCCTCTCAGGTCCTTCTAGACAATTCTGGATTCCCAGAATACAGAGGCTTATACTTTAGATTCCAGGGCCAGGGAACTGGGGGATGAGAGATTGGTATGGCCAGTACTTCAAGGTTTGGGGGCATTAGTTTTGACCTGGATGAGCGGCGCTACAAATGGGGGGCAGTCCTGAGTCATAGTCACAATAAACTCTCAAGCCAGATCAAGTGGTTTCTCCCTATGTCCTTCTTGGGCTGAGGGGTTTCAGCCTTGGCAGTAAGTTCCATGGAACTTGCCCATCGATCTCAACTTGGGGCTACAGGATCAAGGGAAGGACACTAGGGTTGCTCCTTGGTGGTCGGCCTATGATTGCAGAACTTCATCTGCCCCCCTTCCCCAAGCACTGGTGAGGAAAGCAGGCCAGCGAGCCCTTGGACTCCTGGGATAGTGACTGCTACAAGCAGCAGCCAGTTGGCTGTGGATTACTGAGCCTACAATACTTTCATGAGCCCAACTCAACACCTACCCAAGGTCTGACTGATAAATTTGCACTCTTGTGATACTCGTGTGACTGGGCATTATCTGGTGTGACATCTTGAAGCTCCTGCCCCTCCTGACCCAGAACCGTCGTCTGAGACAGTGATTTACTGCTTTGATCCACATTGCACCAATGACAGATGCCATTCTGATGATCTTCATGCCTCAAGGCTTGATACTTCTCTGGTACTGTGGCCTGCTCTGTAGGCAATGGCCTCCAAACAGGCTGCTACCAAGACTTGTAGGACATCTAGACATTAGGGGACCCTCAGGAGCCCACTGGAAAGAACTCTGCCTAGAGCTACAGAGTAAGGTCTAAGCAGGCCAGGTGTTGGTCATGGGGCTTGAACTCTGGGCCTGGGCATTGTCCCCCAGCTCTTCACCATACCACTTGAGCCACAGAGCAACTTGCAATTTTCTGTAGATTCCTTGGAGATCAGAGTCTCCCAGACTTTCCTGCCTGGGCTGGCTTTGAAACGTGATCCTCACATCTCAGCCTCCTGAGGACCTAGGAAGACAGGCTTGAGCCACCTGTGCCTGGAAGTTCTGGCCTTTCACCACAGTGGACTAGGATCTCCTGAAATCTTTTCTTTAGTTTTCCTGTGCTAGTATTGGGGCCTGAACTCTGGGCTCTGGTCTCTAAACTTTTTGCTTCAAGGTTACCACTTTACCACTTGAGCCACAGCTCCTTTTGTGGATATTGGTAGTTAATCGGCAAGAAGAGTCTCATTAACTTTCCTCTCCTGAGCTGGTTTCACCCTCGATCTCTATCTTAGTTTCCTGAATAGCTAGGATTTACAAGGGTTGAGTCACTGGTGGCATTGGACTAGAAGCTTTTCTAAAGCAAGAGTTCTTCCCTGCATTTGCCCTGACTCCTCCAGGCAAAGGAGGCCTGAGGGTCAGGAGCTGTGAAAACAGGTTTACAACCACAGGAAATGGCTTTGGGTCCCTGGCAAAAAGCCAAGCTAATCTTCCCCCTGGGCGCCATTCTGGGACCACACCCTCTGCGCTGTGATTCTAGTCAACATTGACCCAGCCTTGAATTTCCTGCCATACTTTTCTGAAGCCATAGAACCTTCGCACCACTCACACCACCTGATCTACAGCACACCTCAGGACCTTTGCCCATGCTATACCTTCTGCCTGAGCCTCTCTGTCTTGTACCCACATATTAGAACTACTGTGGAATTTTGGCACTGGCTATATCACTTCCGGAGCAAATCTTTCCTTCCCTTCTCCATCTTTATTTTTTTTAATATTGAGTTGCTAGAGATGGAAATTGTGTGGTCTGACTGGCAAATGCTCTATATTGGTGTGTGTATTTGTGTGTGTGTGTGTGTGTGTGTGTGTGTGTGTGTGTGTGTGTGTATGTGTGTGTGAGTCCTGGGGTTTGAATTCAGGACCTGGATGCTATCCTGTCCCAAAGTTTTTGTGCTCCAGGCTAGCACTCTACTACTTGAACTATAGCTCCACTTCTGGCTTTTGGAATGTTTAATTGTTGAAAAGTGACTCATATTGACTTTCCGGCTTGCATTTGGGATCTTCCGATCTCTTCCTCCTGAGTAGCTTACAGGGGTGAGCCACCAGCACCTGACCTCTACCCTACCTCTTATCTATAACCTCGGCCCTCCTCTGAGTTCCAGAATAATATGTCTAACCAAGCTCCCTTTTTTTTTGCCAGTCTTGGGCTTGAACTCCAAGCTCATACTTAGGAGAGACTCTAAATATGTGATGACTGGGACAAATGCTTCCATTTAATTATGTATCATGTTTCAACACCTAATAAAATGTTAATTAAAATGAGTCAATGCCCTAAATTATTGTGTATAATTTTATAATAGATGTGCAAAATATAATATTATGTGTATAATAATACTAAATACAATAATCAATAAATGAATCAAAAAAAATAAAATACAAAATCAATAATAAAAATCGTTATATGAAATTAACATACATATATAAGTATATATCATGTATTACACATGTTTAGAAATATTTTTCCTGTTGCAAGGCCGACATTCAGGCCCTGGGAAAACTATCCTGATTTTCTTTTCCTCAAGGACAATGAGCTTCGCCTTCATCAATGGTGCAAAAGAGTTACCTGGACGATGAGCTCAAAAACTAGCAATGGCAGAAATACTGGCCCCAGTTCCAAGACAGTGACTTAATTTCTTTGATAGAAGCAGTTATGTTTATTCAGTTCCATACTGAATATTAAAAAAAGCAGTGTAGAGTTTTGTACATGTATTCAAACATCCTTCACTTACCTGCAAAGTGCTTCTCTGAGAACTACAATGTTACTCTTTTTTTGTATGTTTTTTATTGCAAAAATGTTCTACAGAGGGGTTACAGTTCCAGGAGCAAGGTAATGAGTACATTTCCTATTGAGCATTGTTTACTCCTCCTATGTTTTTCCCCTACCATCCCCTCCCTGCCAGCTCCAGAACTACCTCCCTCTGCCGAGGTCAATGACTTAGTTTTTCATTTTTGGTTGGCATGGGGTTTGAACTCAAGTAATGGCAACTCTTCGCTCACATTGCTACAGATTTAGCAAGACCCTGAGTTCAAATCCCAGGCTAGAAAAGAAAACTGGCAGAAATTCCAAACCAGGGAGCTTTATTTTTTTAATTTAGTTAATATATATATATATATATATATATATATATATATATATATTTTTTTTTTTTTTTTTTTTTTTTTGGCCAAGCATGGGGTTTGAACACAGGTCGTGGAAATTCTACTTCAGCTTGGATCTCCCTTGGCTGGGGTGCAGTCTCTGGACTCATTGCCGATCCTGGGATCCTGGGCCCAGAGGGCTTTCAGGAAGAAAAACAATTTGGAAAGCACAAAAATTGGTGAGCTGCAGAGAGCTTGGGTTTTACAATTTTTTTCCTTTGGACAGTGACCATCCTGGGTCCTAATGACAAAGCTGCAATGTGTACCTGACCTGACATTGCTGGCGGCAGGTGAGCTATCAGTGAAGCCATAGTCCTACCTGTCAACATTGGCCCTGGGTTCAAATCGCAGTCCTGACATCAATCTCTGGAGATCACAAGAGACTCATTCCTATGCATTGGAATACTGATTGAAAGAGTAGTTTAAACATCGGTCTACAAAAAATTGGATGCAATAATCCTGGAATGATGATTGAGCTTAATTAATGGTTTATTAAGCATGAAAAGAATAATATTCCTTCAATGGTGGTATAATAAATAACTAAGAGTTGGTAGGATCATAGTAGGTGTCATTCTATCATAGATAGATGGCTGTGGAACTCTTTACCAATATATATATTTATTTGTATACCTCCATCTGCCTATCCATGTATCGTTGTTTTGGCCAAACCTGGGGGTCGATCTCAGAGCCTGGGAACTGCCTGACATCTTCATTGGCTAGAGGCTAGCATGCTCAAACTCACCCAATCATGAATTGGGCCTGCTAGGCACAAAGTCAGGTCCTGGAATGGCAAGGCATGATGGAGAACACATCTAACATCTAGATGTTGTGTGATAGGATGTAAACAACATAATAAATGGTATAGTTGTCATCAGAGTCAATAAAATAAATTCTAAATAAATGAATGACACAAGAAATAATATAAATAACCATACAAAAACATTATGGCCTGAACATCTGTAAGGAAGTATAAATCCTACCTTTAAAATATATATAAAGATGGCTGGGAAGGTGGCTCAGTTGTAGAGCTCTTGCCTTGCATGCATGAGGCCGTGGGCTGGATTCCTCAGCAGCACATAAGCAGAAAAAAAGCTGGCAGTGGCGCTGTGGCTCAAGAGGTAGAGCACTAGCCTTTAGGTGAAGAGCTGAGGGACAGCCCCCGGGCCCAGAGTTCAGGCGTATGAGTGGACCAAAAAAAAAAAAAACAAAAGTATATAAGGAATATCTTTTCCAGACCTGAGGCTTGAATTCAGCCACCCTAAACAGAGGGAATGGAGGTAGATCCTGAGATACTCGTTTCTGGACCTAGGATGAGTCATGGAATGTGATTGATCTCATCCTTGAATGAGTAGTTCGTGCATGATGCAAGTAGGAAATGATAGGCAAGATTCATGGGGTATCGATTATTTGTAAAGAAGTTGATGAAGCATGACAATAATCATCACAGTCATGAAATGGTGGCATCAGGAAATATCCAAGAATCGGTAGTCACACAGATTGGATTCTACCAAAGGTTACCATCTCTCCTAGTCTATACAACTGTGTACTTATTTGCATACTAACTTCAGCTTATGAATGGATGACTGTTGTCCTCCCCGCTGTCCCCTCGGGGGCGGGGGTTCAATCGCAGGTCCCAAAGGCTGGTGTGCTCATGTGGACCCACTTGCCACTTGGTCTTGCTAGGTCCCGAGTTCAGATTCCCCGCCCTGCCAAAAGATTCATCGTGATTTCAGAAGTCAATCGTTGCACCTGTATTCTTTTCAGTGCAAGTCCTGGATCTCAGCTGGGATGGAGAATGCACGGGCCACACTGTGGCCATAGGAATAAGTTGTTAGCCATGTCAGCCCAGTTATACCTGTCATCATATACTCAAGAAAATACACAATACACCCATTAATAGCATACAAAACAAAGAGAATAATTACACTCAATGTACGATGCAGTCCACAAACGGATGTGAATATACATCCCATGTTTCAATAATCATGGAGGACTATTTTGGCCTCCCCGGGGCTCGATCTCAGTTCCTGGAAACGGCCCAGCTCTTTAGTGGCTCACAGTCTGGTGTGATCACGTGGACCCATTGGGCGGTTGGGCCTCCTAGGCTCAAAGTTCGAATCCCAGCACTGCCAAAAATTCACCCTGATGTGAGAAGCCAGTCGTTGCACCTGTTTTACTGTACTGTGCAATTTCTGGGTCTCAGCTAGGAAGAAGAATGTATACACGACTCTATACTCATGGGAATAGGTTGTCATCCAGTTCACCACAGTCATATCTGTCATCCTATACTCAAGGAAATACACAATACATCAATGAATAAGACACAAAACAAAGAGAATGACTACACCAAACGCAATATGCCTCCCACGCATGTTTGGAAATATAGATCCTCTATTTAATTATGAATTTATGACTATATTGGCCCCCACCAGGGCTCCATCTCAGGTCCCAGAAATGGCCTAGTTCTTAGAAGCTCACAGCCTGGTGTGCTCACCATGACCTATTCATGAATTGGGCTTGTTAGTCTTTGAGTTGAAATACCAGCACTACCAAAAGATTCATTCTGATGTGAGAAGCCTATGGTGGCAAATGTTTTCCTGTCCTGTGAATGTCCTGGGTCTCATTGAGGATGGAGAATGCTATATAGGCAACTCTTAACCATGGGAATAGGTTGTCATCCATGTCAGCACAGTTATATCTGTCACCATATGCATTAAAATAAACAATACATTCATGAATAAGACACAAAATAGAATGAATAAGTACACTGAATGCAAGATGCATACCACACCTGTAGGTAAAGAGAAATCCTACATTTAAAAAACGTGGTCTTGTTATTTTGTCCAGTGCTGGGGCTTCAAATCAGGCCCTGCACCAGGCCTGACATTCTAGTCTTCAAAGATGGTGAGCTTCCCCTTCCCCCACAGTGCAACAGAGTTCCCCAGACCTGAGCTCAAATCCCAGCACTGACAAAAGATTCATCCTGATGTCAGAAGCCAGTCATAGTGCCTTTTATCCTCTCCTGTGAAAGTCCTGGGTCTCAAATACGAGGGAGCATGCATAGACAACCCTGTAATCATGGGAACAGGTTGTCATCCATGTCAGCACAGTTATACCTATCACCATACTTATTAAAATACACAATACCTCCATGAATTAGAGACAAAATAAGGAGAATAATTGCACTGAACCAAGACGCTGTCCACACATGTATGTCAATATAGATCCTATGTTTAAATTATGAATTTCTGAGTAAAGTGGACCACCCTGGGGATCAATGTCAGATTCTGGGATTGGCCAAACTCCTTAGTTGCTCACAGGTTCATATGATCACCTTGACTGACTGGCCAATTGGTTTTGCTCTCCCCAGATTTCAGATCCCAGCACTACCAACAAGTGGATTGTGGAGTAAGAAGGAGAGTGTGAAACTTTTTTTCCTTTTCTCTGAGAATCCTGGGGGTCAGGCATGATGAACATTTCTACAAATCTAGATGTTCTGTGATAGGTTGTCATCAATGTAATAAACAGAATGGGTTTCATCATAGTAAAATCAATGGTAAATAAATGAATAAAACAAAAGATATAAAGAACACACCAAACATGTATGTGTGTGTATATATATATATATATATATATATATATATATATATATATATATACACACACACATATATATATGTATATATATTATGTTTTCCAGGGTTTGGTCTTGAATTCAGGACTAGTGAACAGGCCTGACTTTTAGCTTCATGTAAGGTGACCTTCCCCTTTATCGACATTGCTGAAGATTTGCCCAGAACCTGAGTTCAAATCCAAAGCCTGTAAGAATAAACTGTGTGAATTTTAAGCCAGGGACCTATTATTTTCTCAGCATGAGGCTTGAACTCAGGTCGTGGCAAGTCCGCCTCAGCTTCGATTACCCTAGGATGGGGTGAAGCCACTGGACACGCAGGTGCTCCTTTGATCCTAGAACCCTAGGTCTTGCAAGGAATACAATGCACAGAAAAAATGTTGCCTTTTATGTTTTCTTCCATTGCAGTGACACTTCTGGGACTTAATGACACTGTTGCAAAGTGTACTTCACCTTGCATGGCTGAAGACTGACACACTATCAGCGAACCTTTGCCCACGTGGCAACATAGGCCCTCATTTCGAATCCCCGTCCTGACACCAGCCAATAACAGGAGATACTAGGAAACTGGATCCCATCCAAAGGAACAACATTGGAATTTTGTCAATGTCACAGTTGAATGAGTTCATTGTGCATGATGATCCTATAAAATTAAACAGCATCATTTCAGAAGGCTGGTTGATTTTATTTAATATTAAAGAATCATTAAAAGAATATTATTACTTACAGGAACACAATAATTTCAGGACACTGAGTGCTTTCATTAATAGTTTAAGGATTTAAACAATAACATTAATTAAATGGATGCAAAATGAATACTCAGGAATTGGTAGGAATATAGTCTATATAACTGAATAAGGTATAGACATCTCTGGCACTCTATAAAGATATATATTTATTAGCATACTGCCATCTGCATGTCAATCTGTTTTTATTTTGTTAAGCCCTGGGGCTCGTTCTCAAGTCCTGGGAACATCCTGTCAGCTCAAATTGCCCCAGGATGGTCTTTTGACACTCATCCATTCTGCTTGCTTCACAGGATTCTGGCCACACCCCCATTCTTTCTTGTTTCTTTCTGACCAATGGGATACAAGAATGCCGGCCACGCCCACATTCCATGCTGCCAGGTAGCACTGGTCTTCCCTCTGTTAGTTTACACCACTACCAGTAGTTGAGGAAGGTAGCGCTGGCTGAGTGGTGAGGAAGAGACTTGAGGTGACTTTGGAGTATAGTAGGAAATTGATGCTCTCACCCCCTTCCGGCCCCTTCCCTCCTTTCATTCGGTGCCAGGTTTCAAACCTCAGGCAATGGCTTGCTGCCAGCATGCCCAAATCCCCAACCTGGTCCCTGCCCCTAGCCATGTGCTCTGGGCCCATGTGTCCGCAATGCTGCTGTCATCGCTGCTGCCCCTCTTGGAGCAGCTGCCATCAGTTTCTCTTAGCAACACAGTTGAGTGGCTGCCCCAACCTCAACTCAACCCAGGTCAAACACCCCTCTGGGGGCACCATGACCCTCTTGATGGTTTCCTCTCCCGGCTCTGATGAGCCACCTTTCTGCCTTCAGCATTTCTGGAATAGAAACTAAATATATGCTCAGGCTGGCCTGGATTGCAGTCTTCCTGTGAAAGATATGTTCCACCAGGCCTTGTCCTCTCTAGTTGGGATGGTAGACATGTGGCACCATGCTCAGTCGTTGGTTTAGATGGATTATCCCAAACTCAGTCCACAGCAACCGATTCTTGATCACTCATGAAGCTCTTGGCTGGGCCTCAACCATTGGACCTCATTCTCCTCACAGGACAGTTGTGAGGAAACAAGGGATTTATACGGAGAGATCTCTGGAGAATGGCTAGGCAGAGAGGGAGCGGCCTTCAGATGAGGTTTTGGCAATTCTGTGAGCATATGACAGGAAGATACCAGAAAGGACTCAGGTGGGACCTGCTATTAATTGTGCATCAGGAGTGGGATTATGAACTGAAACATGGCTCTTTCATTATTACCCTATCCCCATGAGGAAGGGGATCCTTCACTTCGTTAAGTTTTGCAGCTGGGGAAACAGGCCCAGAGAAGCCAGGTGACCTACTTATGACCTCAAGTTCACAGGAAACTCGGCCTGACTTCTCTACCATGCTCCCTACGACAATGGGTGCTGTTCAATCCACTTCTTGTGGTGGGAAGTCCACTTCTATTCAGTCGTGGGTCTTGAACTCTAGGATTGGGCACTGTTCCTGAGCTCCTCAGCTCAAGGCTAGCACTCTATCACTTGAGCCCACAGTGCCCCTTCCACTTTTCTGGTGATTCTTTGGAGATAAGATTCTCACAGATGTTCCTGCCTGGGTTGTCTATGAACCATTATCTTCATATCTCAGCCTCCTGTTTAGTTAGGATTAGAGTTCTAAGCCACTGGCACCGGATTTAACTGTAATTCTGGTTTTCTCTCTCTCTCTCTCTGTCTGTCTCTCTCTCTCTGTCTCTCTCTCTCTCTCTCAGGAACTGGTTGAATCTGTGCTGTAGGAGGTTGCCCAACGTCCCCAGGTGGCTGGAACCCAAGATGGCCTACTCATTCTGGTTCTGGATGTGGGCTATGGGTCAGGAGCGGTCTCACTCAGCATGTTGATACATCTCCATGAGATAAGCCCTCTGTGCCCTTGCTAGAACTGTGAGGGTTATTCATTGTCCATCTAGACTTACTGGATTTATTTTATTGTATTCCTTTCTACATCATTATCTAACACCTGGCCAATATTATGGTACATAGTTAAGGAATGAAAATATAATGTCAACTTAAGAAAGTCATTTAGGGTTCTGGGAATGTGGCTTCATGATACAGTGATTGCCTAGCATGCATGAAACCCTGAGTTCAATTCCTCAGTACCACATAAACAGAAAAACACTGAAAGTGCTGCTGTGCCTCAAGTGGTAGAGTGATAGACTGGAGAAGAAAAAAATCAGGAATTATTCCCTAGGCCTGAGTTTAAGTCCCTTGACTAACAAAAAAACAAAAACAAACAACAACAAAAAATCCAAAACCAAAAAACATTTAGTTAGTAAATACAAAATAAGGAACCCATACTTGGAATATATAATTGCTTCTGCCATACTGACACCTGACAATAGTCCCTAATTCATGTAATTTACTTATATTAGGATATTGTGTTTAAGAAAGAGTTTTGTTCATTAGGTCACAGCAATTAATGGCTTGAATGTGCTTAGATGTCAGGTGAAGATTAATTCTGGAAATTCAAAGATTCCAGGTTTTTGAATGGTCACTGCTAATCACAATGAGAAGGGTAGCCTAAGTGAGATTTGGAAATATTTTCGGTCATTTATGGCACCAAAACTGCAGAGGCAAATTCACAGTTGTGACAAAAGAGAAGGAATAATTCCAGAGATAATGAATAAATGACAGCAACTAAGGTATACCAGAATTTTTTTTAGAGAACCATTTTTGGTTATTGAAGAAATAGTTATCAACTAGACTTATTCCTCATTGCCTTTAGCATTCTAAATCTCTTAGACTACTTCTTAATTTCTGTGCAATAACTGTATCTCCTTCTGTGCTGTTTTTTCCTACCTTATCTTCTTTGCTTTCTAAAAATCTCAGTCTTTCTATATTTCTCTATGAACATTACCTGATACTAAATACACCTAAAAAGATGGCAGAAGATGCTAATGTAAGGGTCCCATAGCTCATGAGTCATTAATGAAACAACATAGAAAGGAGGACATATTTATTGCTACCTCAAATTTTCTGGAAAGCTGCAATGCCATCATTTGATTCAAATTTCCATTATTTGTCTATATAGTGTCATTCAGTGCACATAAGCGAAAATATGAGCTGGGTGCTGGTGGTTCACGCCTGTAATCCTAGCTAATCTGGAGGTTGAGACCAGAGGATTGTGGTTCAAAGCCAGCCTGGTCAGGAATGTTCATGAGACCCTTATCTTCAATTAACCACCTGAAACCCGGAAGTGGTGGTGTAGCTTAAGGTGGAGAGCACTCAACTTGAGCTGAAGACCTTAGGGAGTGCGCCCAGGATCAGAGTTCAAGACCCACAAACAACAAAAAGTACAAATATTACCTTAAGTTTCCCCAAAAGGAAGGACAAGATCAATAATCTTGGCAAGCAGAAAAAATAATTTCAAAATGATTCAGCGCACCCAGTTTTGCTGAGTTATTTAAGTTATGGCTTCTTTGCTAGACATATTCTCTTCCTTTAAACATTGTCAAATATTAGCTTCATAATAAACTTCATCTAATATTTTTGTTTCAAAAGAGAAGACTATACAATTGATGACACTTAGCTTTCTTACTATCTTCATTCAAAGCAACCAGGCAGGAGTGTCTGTCAAACTCTTATCGAAAATTGAACACCATAAAACCAGAAGTGGAGTTTTGGCTCAAGCAGTAGAGTACTAATTTTGGGGGCAGATGGGCAGGAGAGACAACTGTTCAGGGACAGGATCCAGCCTCTGGGTTCAAGCCCCAGAACCATCACAATCTAAACAAACAAGCAATCAAAAATCCCAGATATTTCTTTGGGACCCTCCTTAAAGGAGTACTGGTCAGAGAAGACGCTTCTTTTGCTGATCATACTCACTGGATCCTGCTTTTTTGGAATCCTTATTGCTCTGGAGAACTCAGGACAAGACCAAAGGAATTGATAACTGACTCCTGCATCAAGAGAATCATCTCAGGGGTGAAATATCCATCCATAAGACACATTAAAACCTCCATGTCTTTGTTCCTTTGCAGGAGAACACTTTTAAAACAAAGTTATTTCCTTTTGTTCTATGCTGTCCTTCAAATGGTACATTGTTTCCTTTTGTAATACACTTAACTAGAAGTTTACAGAAAAATTTAATATGAGTAAAGAGCACACTCGGAAAAGCCAGGGACAGAGTTTCCTTCAAGCCTTGGGATACTTTTCTTGTACAGTAAAAAGGAAAGCACAAGGTAACTTGAACTTTGTTATTCCTCTATGTTCCATTCCTCTTCTGGGTTCAGTTTCCACATCCAGTAATGGTTACTTCCAGTAACAATCGATGGTGCTGCTTGAGGTATAATGAATGTTTTCTGGCTTCACTGAAATAACACTAGGACACCTTTGGACCTGAGGTAACACGTGTTTCAGGGACAACTTAGTAAATAGAAAATATGAAATTTATATTGCTTATAAATACATTATACATGAGTACATTGAGTTCAAACTTTGTAAGTTCTCTGTAAACTAAGGCGAATTTTAAATGGGAAGAAGGTTCTCAGAACATTCTTTTTGTGAGTGTACGTGCTGTTCATTATTTCCCAAGTGTACATGTGCTAACAGTAAGGGAAACAATAGCAATAATATGAGAAAGAGAAGTTCTGTGTTTAAGTATAAGGGTTCAGTACAATATAGAAGACTACAAATAAGACAACATTGACACAATAAAGCCAAGTCCAGTATTTAGATTTATGGGAGTGATATACAGAAAGCAAGACTTCTACATGGAACATGAAGTATGAGGCCAATCTCATTGTAAATCGTGTTTGCTAATCATGCAACTTTGTAGAAAGAATGGAATAATAATCCTGTTTCCAAAGCAAATCAGATATAAGAGCATGGTTGGTGTGATGGCCTACAGCCTGGCTTTCACTCCTGTGCATATAGGCTGTTTTGCCATTGACATTGGGGGTGGCCTGATCCGTTTATGGTATATACTGCCAATAAAAACCAACTATGATGTAAACAATGTTTGACAAGGTGTTAAGTCCAAAGTAACAGTGGTAAGGATGATTACTGTTTAGCTTTTTTATTGGGGGGGGTCCAGTCGTGGAGCCTGACCTCGGGGCCTGGGTGCTGTCCCTCAGTTCTTCAGCTCAAAGCTAGCACTCTAACACTTGAGTCACAGCGCCATTTCCAGCTTTTTTCTTTTTGCTTATGTGGTGCTTAGGAATCGAACCCAGGGCCTCAGGCATGCAAGGCATGCGCTCTACCACTGAGCTACCTTTTCAGCCCTAGCTTTTTTTCTTTAAATAGCTAATTGCTTTTTAAAGTTTATCTGCTTATTTAATCTAGGAAATCAAAAGTTAATATTTGGGTTTTTTGGTGAAATTTGAAACTAGGCAATTAAAAACACTCATTATCCTCAAATTCAACATTTAAAATTATTTTTTTTTTTTTTTTTTTTTTTGTCAGTCGTGGGGCTTGAACTCTGGGCCTGGGTGCTGTCCCTCAGCTCTTCAGCTCAAGGCGAGCGCTCTACCACTTGAGCTACAGCGCCACTTCCAACATTTAAAATTATTAAAACTTTGTTCATATGTTTTAGTTGTCAGAAATTTGAGCCACGCATGGGAGCTCATACTTATAATGCTAGCTGCTGGGTCTTGACTGATACAGAGAGGATTATGATTTGAGGCTAGCCCCGGGAAACTTTCACAATATTGGATCTCAATCAATATCTGAACCCAATGCTTTGTGCTTTATATTTCATCTACTCAGAAAAGGTAAAAAGAAGGATTGTGGACCATGCTGGCCTGGTCATAAACAGAAAACCCTGCCATAAGAATGGAAAAAGCAAGGCTGGGAAGGTGGCTCAGTGGTAGAGCACTTGCCTTGCATGCATGAGGCCCTGTGTTCGATTCCTCAGTACCACATAAGCAGAATAAGGAAAAAGCCGGAAGTGGAACTGTGGCTCAAGTGGTAGAGCGCTAGCCTTGAGCCTTGAGCTGAGGGACAGTGGCCAGGCCCAGAGTTCAGCCCCCCCGCAAATAAGGGTAAAGCAGAGCTGGGTGCAGGTGCCTCATGCCTGTAATCTTAGCTACTCAGGAGGCTGAGATCTGAAGATCACAGTTCAAAAGCAGTCTAGGCAGGAAACTCTGTGAGACTCTTATTCCCATAAACCACCAGAAAATCAGATGTGACACTGTGGCTCAAACAGTAGAGCACTTGCCTTGAGCTGAAGAGTGCAAGGACAGTCTCTAGGCCCAGAGTTCAAGCCACATGACCAACAAAAACAAAAGTGACTAAGGCAAAAAAGGCAGGCGTGTAGCTCACCTTTTAGAGGACCTACCTTAAGTGCATGAAGCCCTTAATTTAACTGCTAGTATAGAAAGGAGGAAAGGATATGAAGAAAAGAAGTAAGGGAGGAATTATGATATAATCAAATACTGGAATTATAAGTATTAAATAAAGGGATTATAGGTATTTTATATGAAAATATACTGATTGTTTACTAAAAAGAGAATTATAAAATGTGGAATTCAGGCTGAAATACAAGTACAACTTTTGTTTTTCTGTAAAATGATACTTATGTGCCCCTTTAGTTTAAAAGTAGTAAATGAGTTTAAAACAATATGAGTGGTTAGAAATGAATCATTATTTTTATCACTTTTTCTGCTATATTCACCACTTACAAAATCGAAATAATGTTGATCATTTTAATTATTAATTCATTAATTTAATCTTTCATCTTTAGTGTATAGTCTATTGTGCACATCATTTAAATGTTTGAACTATCTTTGTTTGTTTGTTTATTATCCACCATGGATCTTGAACTCTGGCCTGGGCACTGTCCCTTAGCTCTTCACCTCAAGGCTAGCACTCTACCACTTGAGCAACAGTGCCACTTCTGGCTTTTTCTGCTTATGTGGTACTTAGGAATTGAACCCAAAGTTTCAACATGCAAGGCAAGCATTCTAACAGTGAGCCAAATTCCCAGCCTTGATTTCTATTTTTCCTTCAGACATGGGACTTGAACACAGGGCATGGATATTGTCCCAGAACAGTTTTGCTCAATGCTAGTACTCTACCATACCAGTTTAAACCACAGTGCCATTTCTTGTTTTTTAGTGGTTAATTGGAAATAGCAGTCTCTGGGAACTTTTCTGCCCAAGCTGTCTTTAAACCACCATATTCATTTCTCAGCCTCCTGAAAAGGTAGGACTACAGGCATGAGCCACCTGAACCCAGGTGCTCATTTTTTTTAAATGTTTAGTTCCCCCTCAAATACGTACAAAGTGAGATGCAAATTAACTTTAAATGAACCACCAATTGAGGAAGTTGAGATTACAAGTGATTGTAATTTTTTTTTTTACATTTTTTATATGTGGGGCTTGAACTCAGGGCCTGGGGAGGCAGTCCCTCTTCTTTTGTGCTCAAGGCTATCACCCTACCAGGTTGAGCCAGTGCCCTTTCTGGTTTCTTACTAACCAGTTTATGAGATAATAGTCTCACAGACTTTCTTACCCAGGTTGTCTTTAAACCACAATTATCAGATCTCAGCCTCCTGTGGTGCTACGATTACAGGCATGAGCCACTGGCACCAGCTTTTTAAAAAAGGGACAACAATTCATAAGCCATAAACCTTGACTCATGCCTATAATGCTGCGTACTCCAGAGGCTAAGATCTGAAGATGATGATTTTCATCTATAGGTGCAAAAACGTCTCTGTGAATCTATTATCTCCCATAAACTATTCAAGAAAACCAGAACTGAAGCTTTGGCTCAAGTGGTATAGTGAACTCTTGAGCAAAAAAGAAGCTCAGGGATAGCACCTAGACCCTACGATCAAACTCCATTTCTTACACACACACACACACACACACACACACACATAAACCAAAAAGTAAATAGAAAATATGAAGAAATCAATGAAAAATTTGAATATTGTAAGGACTTTTGGGTTTAGAGGTATGACTCAGTTGGTAGGACAATAGCTATTGATTGAAACTATCAGGTATCAAGGACGTAAAAAAAGAATTATCTGCTCTGTATTTTCCTATTCTCCTGTGTTCTCATTTGGGAACTCTCTTCTTTTAAAAAAAAATTGTTATAGCGGTGATATAGAGCAGCGTTACCTTTCTGTATGTCAGGTAACTAGTACATTTCCTTCCTTTTACATAATCTTATCTGTTCCCCCATTCTCTTCCATACCCTCCCTCCCATCTTGACCCTCAACTTGCATGGTTCACTTTCATCAATGTCCAGTACAGCCAGAGGGCTCTGCTGCTGCAATTTTTCACCCAGTTCCCACTAATTCTGTGCCCTTCCCCCATCTTCCCTGTATATTAGGTGAAGAATACAGACTCATCAGAAAATGAAAAGACAAATTAAGAAAAATTCCTTTGTTTCCTTATCATTGCACTTCAATAGTATTATATAGAAAAGGTGCTTGAGTATTAAAACTTGGTGATTTTCGCCAAAGGCTTCCTCTTTGGTTCTTACTGTATATGATGCCTAGAGTCCTGCACAGTATGTCATATCCCATTGTGTTTTAAACTTTTCTTCCACATATCAGGAGAACATGTACCATTTGTCAATTTGATGTTGGCTTAACTTTCTTAACATGATTCATTCTAGTGTCATCCATTTCCCTGCAAATGACATTATTTTATCCTTTCTAATGGCTCTGAAAATTTCATTGTATATAGATAGCATAATTATTGGTTCCATTCATTTATTGTGGGGCATCTGCGTTGTGTACATTTCTTGTCACTGTGAATTGAGCAGCAAGGAACATGGTTGTACAAATGTCCTTGCCATTTTCTAATTTCTCCACTTCCCCACCAACATTTGTTGTCTGAATTCAAGATATTTGGATAAGATGGTATCTCAGGATTACTTTGATTTATATTTTCTTTATGGCCAGGGATGATGAACCTTTCCTGATATGTTTCTTTGCCATTCTTCCTTCTTCTTCTGAGAAGTCTCTCCTTAGCTCCTCTGCCCATTTGGTGATTGGTTTATTAGTTTTGGGAGGGGTAGTTTCCTGAGATCCATGTATACATTGAAAATTAGCCCTTTGTCAGATATATTGCAGGTAAATATCTTTTCCCAATTTGTTAGCTGTCTTTTTAGTTTAGTGGCTATGTCCCTAGCCTGTTTATGTTTTTTCCTTTGATGTAGTCCCATTTGTTGTGTCTCTGTTCTATCTGTTGTGCCCCTGGGATTTTATTCAGGAAGTTCCTGCCAGTACCTATAAGTTCTTTTTTTAAATTATTATTTTAATGGTAAAAACTTTATTTACTTTTATAAATATATCGCAAGACAAAACTTTTCAAAAATACTTTCCCCCCCCAAAAATTAAAAAAATAAAGGAAAGCTTTTAATAGGTAGGCAGACTATCTTGAGACCTCTTTTTGTTCTTAAGGAGAGCAGTGTAGGGCAGGACAATTGCCACACACCAAACACTGCCATGGGTTTGGCTTTGGGGAGAGAAAAGCTCCACCTGGACTGAGTGTCCTCTCCTGGTCACAGCCATAGTTACACCTTCTAGTATCTATAACACTATCTAGGATTATCTAGTATGGATCCTATTATCGTTGGGCTATGCTGTATACAATGTTAACCATTGAGAACATCTCTCTCTCTCTGCATATATGTGTGAATTATAAAGTATAATTTGGACTCCAAGTTCAACAAACACAAGTTATTCTCTATGAGTTCCCAGTGTCCCTATGAGGCTCTCTCAACAAGCTGTTCATCTTTCCTGTTTAGATAATATTAAACACCATTGTTTTGTTAGGTCAAGAATGAAGATGAGGGGTGAAAATAAACTTTTGCCTTTAAATAGCTTATTATCCTCAACCCCAAACTAGGAGTTAAATTAGAAAACATTTTGTTGTTGTTGTCTCCAAAGCGATTACTCCATTACTGGTGAGGCATGTGAGGTGTGGGGTACACTCCCAGCTTCCCCCATGCCCTGCTGGACCACAGTCAAGACAACGCTGGGCCTTCCACTGGGCTCCATCCTTGAAAAGCTACCTGATGGAAGGAGGTCAGAAAGATCTGCATTTACAAGTTTCCCAGAATGTGCTAGAACATTTTTGGTCAGTTTTGTAGAACTTTCTTGGTCAGTTAAGATTCCACCTCAATCTCTCCAGTATTTTCCAAGCTGATCAAGTCACTTGCAGATAATAAAGAAGCTTTGTGGCCTAGGGGTCCAGGCCTTGGAATCAAAGATAAGACCAGGATGGCCAGGGGTCTTGTGTATGGTAGAGATGGCCAGGTGGCCTGAGTTTCTGACTTTCCTGTTCTCCATGAGGCCTGAGCAGGGTGGAGGGCAATGAGGAGGTGTCTTCTACAATAGCCACTGAAGTGAGGGAGGCAGAAGGTCAGCTGTTCCAGTGGGCAGATGTGGAGAGGATTCTAGAAGGGGATCAAGTCTGCTCCTTTCAGCAGGAGTATGTTATTTTTACAGAAAGCAACAGAGAAATTAATTTTCTTTTCTGACTACTGAAAAGTGGAAATATGCTCAAGTTTACCATTTAAAGGAACAATAGACATTTCAAATATCTCTGTCTAAACTTTGGTTTTCTTAAAAAAAAACACACAAAAAACAGTTCATCACAAAAAGAAATATAAGTTGAGGCTGTAGCCAGGTGGTTTTCTGTCCGTTGCAGTCTTTTGTGCAAAGTAAAGCGTATTGGAGCTCCAGTTTAACTGATGCTGTGGGGTTTACTGGCTCTGCATGCTGAGGTAGTGCTAGTCATGCATGCCCTTGCTGTCGAAGCCTGGGAGGGGCTGACCATACTTGTCCACGCACCAGCAGAAGCCCCGCTTTCTGCCTTTGGAGGGGTGACACTGCTTCTTATAAAGCCCTTTCTTGTCGCAATTCGGGATGTGCACACCCCTGGGACTCAGCACATTGAGGAACTTCAGGTGATTCAGGGTATCTTCCATCTCTCTAAGGCAGGGACCATATTCTGTCTCCCGTTTGGACTCTGAGGAGAAGTTCTGGGTGTCCGTGCTCTGGGACTCATAGTCGACTTTGTAGCGCTGGCAGTCCTTCGCGTGACCTTTCTTGATGGTGTCCAGCTTTGCATGAATGGAATGGAACTTGGAGTCAGGCACCCTATGTGTGCTCAGTGGGGCAGGTTCCCCCTGCCTTGGTCCTCCTCCAACTCACTAGCATTTCCTGAGGTGGAGGGCACCAGCAACAGGTAGGCGCTCAGGTGGCCGGGGACGTTGGAGTTGGCGCAGAACCCGGAGCCGTAGAGCAGCACCCGAATCGGCGCGGTTCAGCCGGTGGCAGCTGCAGCTGAGCCCACAGTTGCGGGGTTCGGTGTAGACACGGCATGGCTGGCCCTCGCGCAGTGCTCATGTCAGGCAGCAGCCACAGCCTGGCTCGTACACCAGCTTGGAGCACGCGGGCGTGGCAGGCGGAGGTGTGCACTGGGCCAAGGAGTTCGCATCACAGGGCTCTCAGCGCACTACGGGGCCGAGTTACCGGTGGCCCGCGGAGCAGGGCCAGGGCAGTGAGCAGAGCTGCCCAGAGCGTGGGGCGCACCTGATGCATGGCGCCCATCGCAGTGGCCAAATGGAGTAAGCGGTTATCGGGTCGAGGCACGTGGTGCGAGATTGCGGGATCTGGAGCACAACTACCGGTGCTCAGCATGCAGCTGCCCAGCTCGCACCTCAGTACCTATAAGTTCTAATGTCACCCTTATTCTGTCTTATAGTAGATTGACTGATTTTAATGTATTTAATCCATTTTGAGTTGATGTTAGTGCAAGCAGAGATCCACTTCTAGTTTTCTGTCTATGGATGTCCAGTTTTCCCAACACCAATAGTTGAAAAGGCTATGATGTGTGTATGTGGTGTGTGTGTGTGTGTGAGTGTGTGTGTGTGTGTGTGTGTGTGTGTGTGTGTGTGTGTGTGTGTGTGTGTGTGTTTGTAGGTCATGGGGCTTGAACTCTAGGCCATGGAGCTACCCCTCAGCATTTCATCTCCAGGCTAGTACTTGAACCAATATTCCACTTCCCATTTTTTGTGGTTTATTGGAGCTAAGAGTCTCATGGACTTCCCTGTCCCTGCTGGCTTTCAAAAACCATCCTCAGATCTCAGCCTCTGAGTAGCTAGAATTAAAGGCATGAGCCACAGGGACCCAGCAAGGCTATGTTTTTTTCACATTACATCATTCTCTCTTTTGTTGAATATCAGATGATTGTAAGTATGTAGTTTTATTTCTGAGTATTTTCATCTTTTTTAATATGTTTTTATTGTAAAAATAATGTACAAAGGGGTTACAGTTACATGTTAGGTAATGAGTTCATTTTCTCTCAAGCATTGTTACTTCCTCATTTGTTTTTCCCCTACAATCCCTACCCTTCCACCTCCACAACTATTCCATTCCATCCCCACTCCCCACTCCCTGCCTAAATTGTAAAGTTCGTTTTTGAACATAGTGTCTTGATCTCATTGTTAAAATGGGTCAAACTGTATCCCTAGTTAATCATTTGGTTTTTTCCCCTTCACCTCCCAAAGCTAGAGAAATGTATATACAAGATACAGGGCACCAACATCAAAGAAACAAAAAAACCCACATAACTTAGGTTACAAGATTGGGTGAAAGAATGATGACTGTTGACTTAATTTGATAAATATTATATAGTTTTTTAATGGTAAGGCTTATTAACTCAAAGGGGGAGCAAAAACATTCAGAATAATGGAATGTGGCTACTATTCATTTGATGTGTGTGTATAGATTATGATTAATAAAAATATATCTATTAATTCCCAGTGGTAGACTGCTATGCTAACTGGGAGGAGACTTTGGTAATGCCAGGGGTTTGAATACTGGTAATGAAGCAGAATATGAGGGGAGAGCATTTGCTAAGGATGTAACTTCCTAGGCTCATACCAAATACATTGAAGTAGAATGCTAAGTGATGATCGACTGAGCACGAAATTTTATTTGTTGACATCTTTGTTTTGTGAAGTCCAGGGATTTGAACCTAGACCCTGGGTGTTGTCCCTTAATTTTTTTCTCAAGGCTAGTGCTCTACCAGTTGAACCACAGTTTCATGTCTATAATTTTGGTGGTTAATTGGAGATCAGTCTTTCCAAATTTCCTCTTTGGGCTTGCTTTAAACCTGATCCTCAGGTATCAGACTCCCGAGTAGCTAGCATTCCAGTTGTGAGCCACCAGAGCCTGGCTAGAATCACATTTTAAAAGTATTCTCTAGGTGAATCGGATGTGTCTACTATTTGAGCACTTTGGTTCCAGTGGGTCATGTCAGATTTAGAATAACAGAATTTTTCTTATTGTAACCCGAAGCATCCAATACCTATATAATTTATTCCGATCTTCATGTCTGATCTTTTTTTCTTTGTTGTACCTTTTTTTCTTACTTCACAAGCAAGCATGTCAGTGAGGTTTTCCTTTTCTGAAGCAAGTTACGTCCTTTCCCTTCACTGAGGGATGTACTTGCTGTTCCTATTGCCTGGAGTATCTGCTTCTAGGTAATTGCATGGATGATGGCTCTCAGATTAACTATCTCCTCCTCAGGGATATGTCCTCACATACCCGCTGTGAAGTTGTTGCCACAAAACTACCAATGTCATGCCTCTGATTTATAGAAATTATCATTATGATTTCTGGTTTTCTTTTCAGCATGAAATTGATGAGGAGAGAGCCACATTCACTTGTTTCTCCAACACCTATAATAGTGCCTGGTCCTTAGTGCTCAGGAGCCTTGCATGGGGATCAGCCTTCTCCAGCTCAATTTTTCCTAGCTTCTGGTCAGGACAGCTCTTGAAGCTGATGTCTGGTGGCTAGCAGTCATTCCCTCTAGTTCTTTGTGCCTTTCTGTGTTGCTTAGTCCACCTCAGAGCAAGATCAGTGCCTGACACCTATTTGCTGCTATGGAAAGATGGCTATGTCATCATACAAGTTAAGGGCATTGTTTTGTGAAGCTGTGTGAGGAGACACATCACCACACAAGTTCTCCAAGGCAAGTGTCTCCCATGCCCAGGAGTGCATTCCACAACTCAGCATCCAAACTATCACCTACTCCCTGATGCATTCAGTGTATATTCCCATTT
The DNA here is from genome assembly GCF_019054845.1 of Dipodomys spectabilis. NCBI lineage: Eukaryota > Metazoa > Chordata > Mammalia > Rodentia > Heteromyidae > Dipodomys > Dipodomys spectabilis. The sequence continues at coordinate 2,784,667 of NW_024870927.1, forward strand.
CCATTAAAAAAAGAAAAATTCAAGATATGCCTTTGATGATTTGTCCTTGAATTACTGAAACAAAGTATATAATTTGGGGGCTGGATACGTGGCTCAGTGGTAGAGTGCTTGCCTTGCATGAATGAGGCCTTGGGTTCGATTCCTCAGCACCATATAAGCAAAAAGAATATAAGCCGGAAGTGGCGCTGTGGCTCAAGTGGTAGAGCGCTAGCCTTGAGCTGAAGAGCTGAGGGATAGCGCCCAGGCCCAGAGTTCAAGCTGACAACTGGACCCCCTCCCCAAAAAAAAGTATATAATTTTATGTATTTGTAAGTCTTTGTCCATCTCTCTTGAGCCCTGGGCATATTTCTATGTGTTTGCAGCTTGGGAAGGGAAATAAGGTTTAATTCAGGATAGTCAAGAACATTTTGGGAAGGAATGCCAACTTTCCATCTGATGTTCTAGAGATGGCCATCTTGGCACAGGAACTGAGTAGACTGTCATAGCATAAAAGGCTTGTCCTGATTTCTACTGACTTTCCTCTGGGGTCACAGAGTGTGATCTTACTGCATACGTGTTTCTTGGCTACACTCGAGGGACCAGGTCTCCTCTGAAACTCTAATGGCATAGGGGTAAGAGAAATAAAACTCAGAACCCAGCTTCCCACATCACTAAGATTACAGGCCTGAGTCTCATATACTAACTCCTAACTGCCTTTTTATACATCGTGTAGCCTGTGTCATTATATTCACCTCATAGACAGATATACAAATATATGTTTATATTTATTCATTATTTATAATCAATGTTATATCTAGAAACACAAAAATATATATTCATGTAATTATAATCAAAGTTATATTACCACTTTCCCCAATAATGTTTTACACTAATAATATGTAAAAAAAATACTTAAGATTGAAAAGGTTAAAAGCCCTTGTATTATGAAAAATCATATTCGATCTTATATATCATATAATATACTATATAAAATGTAATGAATATAACATGTATTACCATATAACTGATTTAATTGCATCATGATTTTGTTTGTCCATCTATATAAGCCTTCTTTCTTCTATTGATAATGGCTTATACTTTCCAGTGTCGGTATTTCCTATGTATTTTGTCAAATATATTCAGCACTAAGTAGAATTTTTATGTCAATGGAGCCAAATTTTTCTTCAATATTTCCCAAAGCACAATGAATATATATACAGATTTGAACTCACTGTTGGAAGAAAGTCCCACATACCACTATTAGTATTGTAGCATTTGTCCCAATTGACAGAACAGCTTTCTAGGTCATCTGATCTGGTATGTCCTAGAGCTTTTGTAGCCACCTTATCACCCCATGCAGGCATGGCCTGGCTTCCTTGCAACTCCCTGTGCATTTAACCGTTCCCATTATATCCAGTAGGGTCTCTTGTTCAGCCCCCTGTCACTCTATGTTTTTCCACACACAGAACACATGTGCATGATGCTTTACATTGTAGGTTGAAAAAACCACATGTAAGACTCATGAATTGTATAACATAACATAAACATTGACATTTTAATAACGTTAGAAAAATAACCAGAATGATCATTTTACAACAATCAGGATCAAAAATAAATATAAAGATTTTCTAAAGAAGGGGAAAAGCAATCTCTATATCTGGATTGTATTCTAAGTTGCCTTCAGACACAAATTCTGCCTCAGAGTCCTCAAAAGGATCTACTTCCTTATTAAAGGCAGTATTTTCTTCCTGAGTCTAGGGAGGGACAGATCTTATTTTGCAATTGGAAATTGGATCCCCAGCAGCAGGACAGATTGGTCTGGATATTCTGTGAGGACAGATTCCCTTTCCTCAACTGAATCTAGACTTTGGACCTAACTTATTGGTTTTCCTGAACATAGACTGGAGTCATTTTCCATTAGCACATATTTACCTTGCACTCCAAGACCAATACTTTTTACTGGTTTGGTTGTGATCTAGGTGAATTGTGAACATCGATGGAAAACATTCTGGATCATCTTCTTCCTTGGTGGTATGTGCAGGTACACCTACATCACATGTGGAGGTCAGAACCAGTGGGATGTCCACAGGACTCAAAACCTACTTGGGCTTTTCTACATATTGAAAAAAGCCTCTATGTTCACATGCTTTCTGGAGTCCAGTGTTGGCTTCCAATCTCCATCAGTCACCATAAGAGACATCACTGATGGGTTCTTTATCTGGAGTTCAGCAGGAAGTTCTCTACAGTGACACAAACATAAGAATGGAAATAGGTACAAGAGTCTTAGAGTAGACTCTAGAAGTTAAAGTTTGACTAAACTTCTATAGGATTTAATAGGAGAAGCTGTAGAACTTGAGTTTGGACTGAACACTGATAAGAAGGTAGGGTGTTTCTAATGAGTGGTTATGTCCATGTTCTTTTAAAAAGGGAACAGACATTACCAGGCATAGAACATCCATAAAAGGACATTTTGTCAAGCTGGGTATTACAAAGGGCTCTTGGACAAGCAGGCCCATCCCTTGAGACCTAGGTTCCATCCCTACTCACAAGCTCTAAGGCATCTAAACAAGGACTACTTACTCTTTTTCTTGGTCTCACGGGTCATTCGTTGCTTCAGGTGATCCAGAAGAATATGTAAGCCGAACAGCAAGTCTGAAGAGGGCGTGTTGAGCTTGTCATACTGTGTAAGTATGTCAAGTTTCTTGTGATCATAAAAATCATCAAGGTAGAAGTCCATCCAAATAGTTAAGATGCAACAATCGATGCTGTAGGCAGATTGGTGACAAGGAAAATAAGAGTCTGCCCTCTCCATCCTCAGCCTTCTACCATAGAACCTTTCTGGCAGGACTAGAATGTTGGGAAGTGGGAAGAGACTCCTGGAAGCAGAATGCTCCTCACAACCCACTTCTAAACATTTCTAATACAGTCCTCCAAAATTCTCCCTGTGATGGGCAGAGAAAGTTGTTTCCCCACTGTATCTGACTTACTACACACAACCCTCCTTGTCATCGAGGGATTGTGATCCATGCAGGCCTGGTCATAAACAGAAAACCCTGTCATAAAAATGGCTAAAACAGTGCTGAACACAGGTGGCTCATGCCTGTAATCTTAGCTACTCAGGAGGCTGAGATCTGAAGACTCCAGTTCAAAGCCTATCTAGGCAGAAAAGTGTGTGAGACTCCTATCTCAATAAACCACTAGAAAACCAGAAGTGGCACTGTGGCTCAAACAGTAGAGCACTCGCCTTGAGTTGAAGAGTGCAGGGACAGTGTCCAGGAGCAGAGTTCAAGCCACATGACCAACAAAAACCAAAGTGACTAAAGCAAAAAGAGCAGATGTATGGCTCACTTTGTAGAGCACCTACCTAAAATGTATGAAGCCCTGAGTTTACTTGCTAGGATTGAAAGGAGGAAAGGATATGAAGGAATGGAAGGAAGAAAAGAAGGGAGGGGTTTTGGTATAACCAAATACTGGAAAGATGTGAAGTATTAAATAAAGGTATCACAAGAATTTTATTTGAAAAGATACTGATTGTTTACTAAAAGGCAAATTATAAAATGTGGAATTCAGGTTAAAATACATGTTCAATTTTGTTTGTCTGTAAAGTGATACTTACGTGCCTCTTTAGTTTAAAGTAGTAAATGAGTTTAAAAAATGGAAGAGTTGTTAGAAATGAATCATTATTTCTTATCACTTTTTCTGCTACATTCACCACCTACAAAATTGAAACAATGTTGATCATTTTAATTATTAATTTATTAATTTAATCTTTCATCTTTAGTGTATAGTCTATTGTGCACATCATTTATTTGTTTGAACTCTTTTTTGTTTGTTTTTTGTCCATCATGGGTCCTGAACTCTGGGCTTGGCACTGTCCCTTAGCTCTTCACCTCTAGGATATCACTCTACCACTTGAACCACAGTGCATCTTCTGGCTTTTCTGCTTATGTGGTACTGAGAAATCGAACCCAAAGTCTCATACATGCTAGGCAAGCACTCTACCACTTAGCCACCTTCACAGCCCTGAACTCTTTATTTTTTCCTTCAGACATGGGGCTTGAATACAGGGCATGGGTGCTGTCTCAGAGCTTCTTTGCTCAAGGTTAGCACTCTACCATACAAGTTTAAACCATAGTGCCATTTCTTGTTTTTTAGTGGTTAATTGGAAATAGCAGTCTCATGGGAACTTTTCTGCCCAGGGATGGCTTTGAACCACCATCCTCATTTCTTAGCCTCCTGAGAAGTTAGGATTACATGTGTGAGCCACCTGTACCCTTGTGCTCATTTTTTTTCTTTTAACTGTTATATAAGTTTAGATCCCCCACCCAAATACGTGCAAACTGAGATGCTAATTGGCTATAAATAAACCACTAGTTGAGGATGCTGAGATTACAAATGATGGCAAATTGTTTTAAACTTTTTTTAATATGTGAAGCTTGAACTGAGGGCCTGGTTGAAATTCCTGTTCTCTTGTGCTCAAGGCTATCACTCTACTAGTTTGGCTCACAGTGCCCCTTTTAGTTTCTTGGTAACCAGCTAATGAGATAATAGTCTCATAGACCTTCTTACCAAGGCTGTTATTAATCTTCGATTATCAGATCTCAGCCACCTGAGTTGTTATGATTTACAGGCATGAGCCACAGGCACCAGTTTTTTAAAAAGCAACAACAAATTACTTTAGGGGAGGATGGAGAAGGAGAAGCTAGAGGCTAAACAAGCTCTCACATAGAAAATACTTGTAGTGTTCCAGTGAAGAGTCCTAGGCCAGAGAATTACCAAACTCACAGTACAGTGAGTTTGGCCAGAGAGGGAAAATCCAGGCAAGGAGACAAATCTGAGCACTTGCCATTAGCTGCAGCTGCGGTGGCAGCGGCAACGGCAGCAGCCTAGCCGCCTAACGAACAACACAGAGTCTGGGACAATGGTGCCAGACACAGTAGGTGACTGGATTCTACTTAAAACCAGAAAGAACTGACAAGTAACAGATATCTTCATCCTGCAGATCACAGACCAGAGACAACCGAGGAACCAAGAATCCAGCGTGAGTAGAATCCTGACATACTCACTCCTTCTCAGGGGGCAGAGGAGGGAAGGCCACCCCTCCCACCCTCACCCCCTGACATCTCTATATTTGATATTGAAAAGGCCCAGCTGAGCAGCTAGCTCCAACTCAGGCCTTGGAAAAAAAAGTCATTTAGGAGGTCACAGGCACCTGACCTGACCTGCCAGGCTCAGCTCATCCCTGGGAAAAGTCACCCAGCCCAGGAAGACAAAGCTCTGCCCCGAGGGGAGAGACTTTATACACTGGGTAAAAAGAGCCAGAGGCTGCCCCTCTCTACAGCAGCCTTGACAATCAAGTGAAATTCAGTAAACATAAACCCTGAGAATGGCTCCAGGATGGGCTCTGTGAGTGTCTCAGAGCTACCCCTCAGGTAAAAGCTACAATTTGTTGAAAGGCCTCAACTCTACCCAGAACCTAGCCTCATCACAGCATCTTCAAACTAGAGGAAACAGCCATCTCCCTCTTTTGTGAAACTCAAAGCAGAACTCCCTCTCATTGAACTAGCCTGGGAGGAGGATCACAAAATCCTTGGTAAAGCAGAGCATTTTTCTGCCTGTTCAAAAAAATTGATTTAAGAAACAATCAAGCCACAGGCAAACCAAACACCACAAGCAGTCTAGAGACTCCACCAAGAGACTGGTTACAGACACAGAGAGATACAGGATCTTCCCATCTACTCCCCGACCCCCCCCCCCAAAAAAAAAATAGAACTCTTTTTGGTACCTTTTTTAATTTTTAGTTTTTTAAAAAAACTGTTTTCTATTAATCTTTTTTCTCCCTTCCTAATTTTTATTTTAGGTGTATGTGTGTGTGTGTGTGTGTATGTGTGTGTGTGTGTGTGTGTGTGTGTGTGTGCTTTGTTTAAATCTCTACTGACCTTTTGGTCCATTTTTCTTTTTTATTCTTTTTCATTCTTTTCATTTTTTCTTCTGTGTCCTTCTTTTTGTGTGACTTATTTGCTGTTCTGCTCATCCTCAGATATATGCCCCTCGTCGAATATTAGACCTTACCCCCATTGTATATACAGTTAAGAATTTTATTATTCAATTCAAAACTACTTAGCCTTAAATTCGGTAATAACAGTATTATCTCTTTATAGCTATATAATTTTTGAGAATATTTATTTTTTAGTTTTTCATATCTCCTTTCTATCGCTCCCCTCCTCTCATTGTATCCTTTTCTTCTCTCAATATCACTTAAACTTAGATAATTTTTAAGATTCATTTATTAAACTTAAATATTTGTTTTTCCCATTTTTTTCTTGTCTGTTTTTTCTCTCTCCTACTATTCTGTCCAATCCATTTCGCTCTTTGAGATTAGAACTTGGTTAAATTCACTCTCCTTTTACCTCTCCACATTCTTTTAATCCTATTTTTCCTCACATTTGTCCCTAAATATAATAATTCCTGGTTTGCCAAATTCGTCCTTGCTGTTGTTAGCCCATTAATCCGTAGTTGCTTGATGTTGAATAGATTGTATCTGTAGAACTAGATTATATTTGCGTCCTTTTGCCTGTGCAGCTACAGGACTTTGGTTGATGCATGCTTTGAAAAATTATTGTAGCAGAAAATTTGTGTTACTTTCATATCAAATGGGCAGAACAAGCAAGAAAACACAAGAAAAATGCAAGTCCTGGTATCTCAACTCCCACTCATGATAACCAGGTGACAGAACAGATAATGTGTATTCCAGAGGAGAGTTCCCCAAAAGCTCTATGAATATTACTGGGAAACATGGTGAATGAACAGATAGAAAACCTGCAAAGGACTCAGTGTGAACATGGTAGGGAGAGAGAGGAGGCAAACCAAAGATCAATACAGTAATTTCATGAGCATAAGGAAGCTACTCAAAGATTGATACGGAATTGCATGAACATGTTGAGAACACTCGAAGAGAAATAAAGGAATTGTGTGAGCAGGCTGAGAACAGTCAAAGAGAAGTACAGGAACTGCATGAACATGAGGAAGCTAATCAAAGAGTAATAAAGGAATTGCAAGGGAGGGACGAGAATAAACAAATATCAATAGAGGCATTCATGGAATCCATAAAGAGACAGCTGAAAGAATTCAGGGAGACCACAAGGGAATGCTGAATCTAACCGGACAGAAGGAATGGGAGTATAAGGAAACCATAACCAAACATCTAAGTGATTTGAGAATAAGCACTGAACACCAAATTAAGGAAGTAAAGAAGTTCATACAAGATCTAAAACAAAGCTCCAACAAAGAATACGAAGTCATCAAAGCCAAACAATTAGAAGGAAAATGAATAAAAAACAAAGAAGAAAGTCTTGACCGTAGGTTAGACCATGCAGAAGATCGAATCTCGGTGAATGAAGACAGCCTAGATATTATAGAGAAAGAATGTACAATTATCCAAGACAAATCCATAAATATGATAGATATATTCAGCAATTGGAAGACACCAACAGAAGGCCTAATCTGAGAATAATGGGTGTAGAGGAGCACCTAGAGTCAGAAGATAATGGTGTAGGAAATTTGCTTAACAGGATCCTAGCAGAGAAATTCCCAAACATGCAAAAAGATAGACCTATTCAGATAGAAGAAACTTTTAGAACCCCAAATAGACCAGACGAAAGCAGGACATCTCACCGTCACATTATAATATGCACAAGATCAATTCAGACCAAGGAAAAGATCCTTAAATCTGTCCAGGAGAAAAGATCAACCATCTATGAAGGGAAATCAATTAGAATAACTTCATTTTCTCAGCACAGAAAATTAAAGCAAAGACAAAGTATGAACCAAGAATACTGTGAACAGCTAAATTCTCCTTCATAACCAAATGTGAAATAAAAACCTTCCATAGCAAAGAAAAACTGAAAAAAAATATATCTCCACCAAACCGGTCCTACAAAAGATACTTAAAGATGTCCTACACAGACAGAACCGACAAGACCACAATAAAGGCAAAGAAACTGCACCCAAACTGAGAATCCAAAAAGCATAGGAAGAACCAAGTTGCCGCAGCCCCCAAGAAGGTGGATAAAATGGCAGAAACTACCAAACACTTCTCAGTCCTTTCTCTCAACATTAACAGACTTAACTCTCCAATTAAGCCACATAGAATGTCTAGTTGGATTAAAAAGCAACATCCTTCAATCAGCGGCCTTCAGGAATCACACCTTGCCCATAAAAACAAACACACTTTGAAAGTGAAAGTCTGGAACAAAATCTACCAAGCAAATGACCCCATAAACAGACGGGAGTTGCAATCATAAGATCAGATAAAATAGACCTCAAATTAAAATTAGTGAGAAGATATAAAGAAGGTCACTACATTCGAATTGAGGGGTCTTTCTTTCAGGAGGATATTACAATAATAAATACTATTCACCAAACAATGGATTACCGAAATTTATCCAACAAACACTACATCCCCAAAATCTCAAATTGATCCAAAGACAAGAATTGTTGGGGACTTTAACAGACCACTATCCACACTATATAGATCAACTCGACAAAAACTCAACAGAGAAACTGCAGATCTAAAGAACTGCCTAGATCAACTAGATTTAACAGACAACTACTGAATATTTCACCCAGCAGCATCAGAATACACTTTATTCTCAACACTGCATGGAACATTTTCCAAAATAGACCAATTTTTTATTGTGAAAATACTGTACAGAGGTGTTATAATTACGTGAGCAAGACAAAGAGTACATTTCTCATAAAGCATTGTAGCCTCCTCCTTTGTTTCCCCTTACCATCCCATCCTTCCTCTTTTCCACCACCCAAACCTTCTCCCCCCACCAAAATTGTAAAGTTCGTTTTTGACATAATGACTTGTACGTCTCCTTACAATGGGTCCAACTGTATGCCTATTTAAACGATTTGTTTTTTCGCTTCCCCTCCACAAATGATAACATCAAATACTGTGAAAGCAGGGGTTATACAGTGGGGGAGACACATACAAAGCAACAAAAATAATCTTATAAATGTGTTAGAAACAATTGCATGAAAGAAAAAAGAACATTTGAATACATATTTTAGGGTTCATTTCCCTGACATCAACTTATCTGACCTTTTCTGTTTGACTCAGACATATACTAGTTATTACAAATAGAGGAAACCATGGGACCTATGTTTCTTTGGGCCTGGCTTACTTCAATTAATACAATTTTTCCCAAGTCTTTCCATTTCCTAACAAATGGGGCAATGTCATTCTTTCTGATGGAGGCATAGAATTCCATTGTGTATATATACCACACTTTCTTGATCCATTCATCTGCTGAGGGGCATCTGGGTTGGTTCCATATCTTAGCTATGGTAAATAAGGCTGCAATAAACATAGTTGTGCTGGTAACTTTCTTGTAGTTTTGTTTGTGAACATTTGGTTAAATGCCCCATCGTGGGATTGCTGGGTTATAGGGGAGCTCTATGTGGAGTCTTTTGAGGAAACTCCATACTACTTTCCAAAGTGGTTGTACAAGTTTATACTCCCACCAACAATGCAGTAAGGTTCCCATCTGTCCACATGCCCTCCAGCCTCTGTTATTGGAGTTCTTGGTTCTAGCCATTCTAACTCGGGTGAGGTGATATCTCAATGCTGTTTTGATTTGCATTTCTTTTATGGGTAGAGCGGTTGAGCATTTCTTCATGTGTTTATTGGCCATCCTTCTTTCCTCTTCAGAGAAGTTTCTCTTTAAATCTTTAGCTCAATTATTCACTGAGCAGTTTTTTCTTTGAAGGTTTGTTGTTGGGGGGGTTTAATTTTTTGAGTTGCAGGTATATTTTAGATATGAGACCCTTGTCTGTATATGGCTAGTGAAGACCTTCTCCCAATCTGTGGGGTTTCTATGATCTTGCTAGCTATGTCCTTTGCCATGCATAAGCTACGCATTTTCATGTAATAGCATTTGTCCAACCCTTCTTAGATTTGTTGTGTTTCTGGGTCGCTATTAAGAAAATTTTGGTCTGTGTCTTTGGATCTATGTGGGATTTGAGGGAAAATAGTGTTTCTTGGATAAATTTGGGTGCTCCATTGTTTTGAGAATAGATATTTAGAATTGTAATATCCTCCTGAAGGAGAGATCCCTTAATTAGTATGTAGTGACCTTCTTTATCTTTTTTCACTAATTTTAATTTGAAGTCTATTTTATCTGATATTAGGATTGCAACTCCCGCCTGGTTATGGGGGCCATTTGCTTGGTAGATTTTGTTTCAACCTTTCACATTGACAATGTGTTTGTTTTTACGGGAAGATGTGACTCCTGAAAGGAGCAGATAGAAGGATGTTGCTTTTTAATCCAACTAGACAGTCTATGTCATTTAATTGGAGAGTTCAGTCCGTTAATGTTGAGAGATAGGACTGAGGTATTTGGGAGTTGCTGCCATTTCATCCACCTTCTTGGGGGCTGCGGCAACTTGATTCTTCCTATGGTTCTTGGATTCTCAGTTCGGGTGCGGTTGCTTGGCCTTTATTGTGATCTAGTGGGTTATGAAGGAGAGTTTATCTGGGTACAGTATTCTTGGTTGATAGTTGTTTGTCGTTAGGGCATGGCAACATCATTCCAGGCTCTTCTGGAATTAATTGTCTCTGCTGAGAAATCTGAGGTGATTCTAATTGGTTTCCTTTTATAGGTGATTGAGCTTTGCTCCTTGACAGTTTTAAGGAACTTTTCCTTCCTCTGAATTGATCCTGTGTGGATTATAATGTGACAGTGGCATGTCCTATTCTGGTCTGCTCTATTTGGTGTTCTAAAAGCTTCTTGTATCTGAATAGTGCTATCTTTTTGCGTATTTGGTAAGTTCTCTGCTAGGATCCTGTTAAACAGATTTCCTAGACCATTAACTTCTGTCTCTACACCCATTAGGCTCAGACTAGGCCTTCTGATGTTGTCTTCCAAGTGTTGAATAGCTCTATCATATTTCTTGGATTTGTCTTGGATGGTCGTATGTTCTTTCTCTATAATATCTAGGCTGTCTTCAAACCCTGAATTTTGATCTTCAGCATGGTCCAACCTACTATCAAGTCTTTCTACTTTTTTATTTCTTTTCCTTCTAGTTGGTCGGCTTTGATGGCTTCAAATTCTTTGTTGGAGCTTTGTTTTAGATCTTGTATGGACTTCTTTACATCCTTAATTTGGTGTTCAGCATTTATTCTCAAATCACTTAGTTGATTGGTTATGGTTTCCTTGGACTCCCATTCCTTCTGTTGGGTTCCGTTCAGCATTCCCTTTTGTGGCCTCCCTGACTTGTTTGAGCTCTCTGTTTATGGATTCCTTGAATGCCTTTAGTGCTCTTCCTGTATTCTCATCCCACTCTCTCAATTTCTCTATTACTTTTTGATTAGCTTCTTCACATTCATGCAGTTCCTGTAGTTCTCTTTGAGTGTTTTCAGCCTGCTCACACTATTCATGAGTTTCTCTTTGACTGATCCCAGCCTGCTCACGCAATTCCTTTATTTCTCTTTAAGTGTTCTCAAGCTACTCCTGCAAATCCTGTATCAATCTTTGAGTAGCTTCCTCACACTCATGATATTCTTTGTTTTGCCTCCTCTCTCTTCTTATCATGCTCATACAGAGTCCTTTGCAGGTTTTCAATCTTTTCATTTACCATCTTTACCTGTAGTGCTTTTAGAGCTTTTTGGGAACTCTTCCATGGATTATTCGTTATCTTTTTTGTCCCCAGATTATTATGAGTGGGAGTTGAGATACCTGGACTTGCCATTTTTCTTGTGTTTTTCCGGATTGCTCTGACCATTTGGGATGAAAAGAAAATATTGTGCTAGCACACTATTTTAAGGCAAGCATCAACCAAAGTCTGTAGTTGCACAGTCAAAAGTCTGCAGATACAATATAGTTCAATAGATATATCTATTCAACATCAAACAACTAAGTATTAATGGGCTATGAACGGCAAAGAAGAATTTGGCAAACAGAAATTATTAGGTTTAGGGAGAGATATGGGTAAAAATAGGCATAGAGGGATGTGGAAAGGCAGTGGGAGAGTTAACTTAAATAAATCCTAATCTCAAAGGGGGAAATATGTTGGATAGGATGAAAGTAGAGAGAGCATAAAAGAAGAAAGAGAAAGAAAAAAGAGAAGACAAAATAGAAAAACAAACTTTAAAAATTAAGAAGTGCAACACTTAAAATTATGCAAATTGAAAACATAATATTCAGAGAAGAATGTGGATAGAATAAGAGAATGGGAGGGATAGAAAGGAGATGTGGAAAATTTAAAAATAAAAATGCTTAAAATATTATATAGGTATTAAGAGGTAGTAATGCTATTAAGGAAGTGAAGTCTAAGCATTTTTTAATTGAGTAATAAATTTCTGGATTAAGTGTGTACACAATGTGTCTAAAGCCAAATAATCAACTACAGGTATATATGAGGATGAGAACAGCAATTAAGTCACGCAAAGAATGAAAGAGAAGAAAATGTGAAAAGAAGGAGAAGGAAAGAAAAAAAAGGATCAATTGATCACTAGAGCTAAACAAAAAAAATTATTTTAAAAGAAAAAAAATACACACACATATAACCGCAAAATAAAAATTATTAGAGGAAAAAAAAAGTTAATAGAAAACAAAAAAATTTTAAGTTAAAAATTTAAAAAAAAAGTTTAGAAAAAAATTTATAAAAAGAACAGAAAAAAGATCTTTGATTTTTTTGGGGGGGATGGGACAATCATTTATCTCCCTTGTGTCCATAACCAGTCTCTTGTTGGAGTATCTGGTCTGCTCGTGGTGTTTGATTTTCCTGTGGCTTGGATGGTTTCTTAAGTCAATTTGTTTGAGCACACAGAAAAATACTCTGCTTTACTAAGGATTTTGTGGTCCTCCTCCCAAGCTAGTTCAATGGGACAGAGATCTACTTTGAGTTTCACAAAAGAGGGAGATGGCTGTTTCCTCTAGTTTGGAGATGCTGTGACGAGGCTAGGTTTTGGGTAGAGTTGAGGCTTTTCAGCAAATAGCAGCTTTTCCCTGAGGAGTTAGCTTCTGAGAAACTCACAAAGCCCAGCCTGGAGCCATTCTCAGGGTTTATGTTTACTGAATTTTAATTGATTGTCAAGGCTGCTGTAGAGAGGGGCAGCCTCTGGCTCTGTTTACACAGTGAAGAAAGCAACTCCTGGGGCTGCCGGCCCAAGCTGGGTGACTTTTTCGAGGGAGGAGCTGAGCCTGGTAGGGCAGGTTAGGTTCCTGTGACCTGCTAAATGACTCTTGTTTTCTTCCAATGCCTGAGTTGGAGGTAGCTGTACAGCCAGGCTTTGTCAGTATCAAAGATGGAGATCTCCAGTAATGGGGGGGAGGGTTGGCCTTTCCTCCTCAATCCCTGAGAAAGAGTGAGGATGTCAGGCTTCTACTCATGCCAGAGTCTTGGTTCCTGGGTCATCTCTGGTCTGCGAAATTCAGGAGGTGTGCTCCTTGTCAGTTCTTGCTGGTGTTAAGTAGAAACTGCTCGCTTGCCGCGTCTGGCGCCTAAGTCCCAGACTATCTGTGTTGCACGTATGGCGGCTATGGTTGCCACCACTGCCGCCACCTCCGTGGCTACTGGCAAGTACTCATATCTGTCTCCTTGCCTGGATTTTCCCTCTCTGGCCTAACTCTCTGTCCTGTGATGACACACTTGGTGCGATTCTCTGGCTTAGGACTGTTCATTGGAACACTAAAATTGCTTTCTATGCGAGAGCTTGTTTAGCCTACAGCTTCTTCTCCGCCATCTTCCCAGAACTCATCAGAAAATAACATTTAAAGGCCAGCCCATGCAGGAAAGTACATGGGACATTTTTTCTGTGTGTGCCAGTCATGGGATTTTAATTTGTTCTACTTTACTCAATCCTGGTGTCCTATTAATCTCAGCTAATTGGTGGGATCACTACCAGCTAATTGGAGGTAGTCTCATGGAATTCTCTGTGCAGGCTGACTTCAAACTGATAATCAGATTTCAGGTTCCTGAGACATTCTGTGCTTTGCATGAGACACTTATCTCCAATGAACCACCAAAAAGAAGCAAAAAACACCTGGGGTTGAGCTGTGGCTCCTCCAAATGTGTCTCCAATGAGACAATGATTTCTGGGACAGCACCCACCTTGAGATCAAGCTCCAGGACCAGCACACACAAGAATAAAATAAATAAATGAAAAGAAAGGTGGAAGAAGAAAAGGGAGAGCCGATTTCAGTGGTTAAAATGAGCAAAATTGAGTTAGCTTACACTTGTTACTTTACTTACTCAAGGTCTCACATCTGAGGATCAGTGTTCAAGGCCAACCAAGGCGGGAGTCCATGAACTCTACTCTAATTAGCCAACTACAGTTTTTTTAAAAAGCTCAAATTGTGCTGTGGCTCACATATTAGAGGGCTAGTATTAAAAAATGTACTGGGACGGGGCAGCGAAGGTGACTCAGTGGGAGAGTGCTTGCCTTGCATGCATGAGGCCCTGGGTTTAATTCCTCACCAACACATGAGCAGGAAAAGCCAGAAGTGGCGCAGTAGCACAAGTTGTACAGCTCTAGCCTCAAGCTGAAGAGCTGAGGGACAGCGTCCAGGCCCAGAGTTCAGACTCCATGACAGGCAAAAAAAAAAAAAAAAAAAGGAACTGGAACAATACATAGGCTCTGATTTATAGCTCCAAGCCCATCATACATATGGAAATAAAAAGTAGAAATTAAAAAATGTATAAGAAAATCCAATTAAATTTTCAAAATTAGTCATGAGTTTTTGGTTTTAGTGTGTAATACTCTTTTTTTGGTCAGTTGTAGGGCTTAAACTCTGGGTCTGAGCGCTGTCCTTCAGCTCTTCAGTTCAAGGCTAGTGCTCTACCACTTGAGCTACAGTGCCACTTCCTTTTGTGTGTAATCCTAAATACTAAGATAGATTAAATCTGAGGGCTATGGTCTCTCATCTTCAAATCACCAGCAAAAGAAATAAACAAGAAAACAGTAGTGAATCTGTGATGGAGTTGTAAAGCACCAGGCTGAGTGAGATAGCTATGCAACAGTGCCCTGACTCAGAGATCCAGCCCCAGGATCACAAAAATGTAAATAAGAAGAGAACCGGGGGCTGGTGACTCATGCCTGTAATTCTCCAGGAGGCAGAAATATGGGTATCCAGTGTAAAGGCCAATTCTAGCAGGAAAGTCCAGAAGACAGTTGCTTGTGGGCCATCCTGGGGCTAGAACTGTAGTACTCCCAGATTTTTGGCAGTTAATTGGAGGTAAGGATCTTAGACTTTCCTGCTCAGCCTGGCTTTGATCCATGATGGTCAGATTTCATCCTCCTGAAACAGGCCAGGCCTTGCATGAGTTCTGGCTCCAGCACTAGCATACTCACGAAAAATGAAATGAATACATGCAAAGAAGACTAGAAGAGAAAGAAGAACCAATAACTGAGGCTGCAATGAGCCAATCAGCCCGTCACTGGTGGCTCATAACTAATTCTGTTTACTCAAAAGGCTAAAATGTGTGGATAATATTTGAAGGCCAGACCGAGTAGGAAAGTCCATAAGACTTGTGCGTGTGTGAGTGTGTCTTTGTGTGAGTCCTGTTGCTTGAACTTGTACTGTTTTGCACAAAGCTCTACCAATCTCAGCTTTTTAGTGGTTATAATTGGAGATATCATGTACTTTCCTGCCCAGGCTGGCACCAACTTTGATTCTCAGATTTCAGCCTCATAAATCTGGTCAGGCTCTACATTATATTCATTTCTAATTAAACACCAAAACAGAAAGAATATCCTGGAGTGTAGCTGTGGTTCAACTGGCAGAACTGGAAAAATTTCTGGGACAGCACCCAGACCCTGAGTTCAAGCTGGAGGACAAACACAGGAGAAATAAAAAGAGGATAGAAGTACAAAAGGAAGAGTCAATGACAGAGGTTGAAATGAATCAAACAATGGTTTCTCACACATGTTGTACAAGGTACTCAGGAGAATTAAATCTAAGATTCATGGTTCATGGTCAGCCCAGGCAGGAGGGTCCATGAGACTCATATATCTAATTTGCCACCAAAAATAAGCTACAATTTGTACTTTGGCTCATTCGGTTGAGTGCTAGTCTCAAATATAAACTTTGGGACAAAACCTAGGCCCTGAGTTGAAGTCCTAGACATACATTTCAAAACAAACAAACAAAAAATTCCCCCACGAATTAAAAATTGTTGGGAAAAAGAAAACTAAGGTTTAAAAATGAGGCATGGTTTTTGGTTCATGTGTGTATTCCTATCCATTCTAGGTTCAAAGCTAGACTGGGCAGGAAAGTACATGAAACTGTTAACCCCAACTACCTAGCCAAAAGCTGGAAGTGCAAATATGACTCTACATGTAATGCACTGTATTTGGTGCAAAAGCTAATTAAAAAAACTGCTGACCCAGAGTTCAATTCTTAGTGCTAAATAATTGTAGGAGAAGTGAAGAAAGGCCAATTGTAAATTTAAATATTAGCCTGGTGTTTGTTGATCATGGCTGTAGTTGATACCTGGCTACAAAAATCTTGGGATCAAGTTTCAAGGCCAACCCAAAAAGCAAAGTCCAGGAGACTTTGTGCGTGTATGTGTGTGTATATGTGTGTGTGTGTGTGTGTGTGTGTGTGTGTGTGTGTGTGTGTTTCTATGTGTGATGTGTGTGATTCTGTAGTATCCTTTGCCTAGTGCCCTAGCATTCCCAGCTTTTGGGTGGTGAATTGGAGATGAGAGGGTCATAGACTTTCCTTCCCAGGCTGCCTTTGAAACATGGTCCTCAGATTTCAGCTACCTTATTTAGCTGCAAGTTTAGTTGTGGCTTAAGTGGCAAACTGGGCAAATATTTTCTGGAACTGCATGCAGACCCTGAGTTCAAGCCCCAGGACATGCACAGAAGAATGAAAGAAGAGTAGAAGTAACCAAGGAAGAGCGAGTGACAAAGGCTTAAATCAATCAAGCATCAGTGGCTCATACATGTTCTACTAGCTATTCAAGAGCCTGAAATCTGAGGATGATGGTTCATGGCCAGCCTAGGCAGGAGATTCCATGATTCTTGTCTCTAATTAATCAACCCCCCAAAAAAGTGCCAAAAAGTTATGATGTTTCTCATGTAATAGAGGATGTCCTTGAAAAAAAACTTCTAAGACAGAATATGAGCCCCAATTTGTAGACCTAGGAATAGCACACACATGCAAAAAATAAATAGTTAACAAAAGAAGGAAGTGGCATGCACATATTAAAGTTTTAAAATGACACAAGGATTGTTGGTCCTGTGGATAATCCTAACTACACAAGAGCCTGACATCTGAGGATTGTGGTATCAAGTCAGCCTGGGTAGGATCGTGCTTGAGATGCTTATCCCAGCTATCTAGCACAAAGCCCTGAGCTGGAGCTGAGGTAGTAAAGCAACAGACTTCAGTTAAAAAGCTAAGAAACAGTCCCCAGAGCCAGAGGTTAAGCTGTAGGGCCACTAAAAATTACAAATAACAAACAATCAATACAAAAGAGAGCGGAAGAAGAAAGACTGAAATCTGAGGATCCACAATTCAAAGTTAATGCATGCAAGAAAATCCATGAGACGTTCTTGTATGTGTGCATCTGTGTGTCATCTTGCAGATTGTGTGTGCCTTCTTGAACTTGTGCTGGTTTGTTCAAGGACAGAGCTCTACCACTCGAAGATTTTCAGTGGTTAATTGGAGGTCATGGTCTCATGGACTTTCCTTCTCAGCCTGGCTTGATTCATGGTAGGCTTTCCTCAGACTCTTATCTCCAATTAATTGTCAAAAAGAAAAAAAAAAGCCTGGGAATTGAGTTATGGCTCAAGTGGCAGAATTGGGCAATCAGTTTCTGGGACAGCAACAGGCCCTGAGTTCAAGCTGCAGGACAATCACAGAAGGATTAAAGAAAGAGACGCTAGAAGTGCAGAAGGAAGATCCAATGACAGAGGTTTAAATAAATCAAGCATTGGTAGCTCACCGATGTTCTATCAGCTACTCAGGAGGATGAAATCTGAGGATGACCACTGAAGGCCAGCCCAGGTAGGAGAATAAATGAAACCCTTCTGCCTCATTTGTCACCAAAATATGACACTAGCTGTGCTCTGGTTCATGTAGAAAGCTCTGGTACAGCACACAGGCCCTGGTGCTGATGTCCCAGCACAAAAACGTACAAAAACAAAGAAAAAAGAGCACAATTAAAGATGAAAGAAAGAGAAAATTATCATTTCAAAATGAGCCATGGGTTGTTGGTTTATTTGTGTATTCCTAGCTACTGAGGAAGTTGAAATATGAGGATCACAACTCAAAGCCAGCCTTGGTAGGAAAGTGATTGAAATTCTTACCTTCAACTACCCAGCAAAAGCTGGAAATGAAGGTGTGATAGTAGTTGTAAAGTACTGAAATTTGAAGAAAACCTGGGAAATGGATTCCTGGTCCATAATTCAACCCAAAGTCGACCAAAAACAAAACTGAAAGAAGAGAAGAAATGACCATTTGAGATTTAAAAATAAGACTGGCGCTGGTGGTTCATGCTTATAATTTTAGCTTTCAGGAGGCTGAAGTTTGAAGACAGTATTTAAAGGCCAGTCCAAACAGGAAAGTCCAATCTAGGGCTTGAAATTGTGTAGAACCTCTACCACTCCCAGCATCTTGGTAGTAGATGAAAAGAATCTCATGAAATATCCTGTTCAGGCTGGCTTCTAACTATGATACTCAGATTTCAGCCTCCTGAGTCTTGCTGGGCTTTACATGAGACTCTTATCTCCAAAAGCAAGAAAAATAAAACCTGGTGATTGAGCTGTGGCTCCAATGGCAGAAATGAGAAAATAATTTCTGAAACAGCACCCAAACCTTGATATTAACTTCAGGGCCAACACACATACAAAGAATAAAATAAATGTGGAGGAGGGTGGGAGAAGAAAGAGCCAATTTCAGAGTTTAAAATGAGCCAAGCATAGGTGGCACACACTGTGATGGTAGCTACTCAGGAGGCTCAAATCTGAGGCTCACCGTTGAAAGCCAGCCCAGATAGGAGAATTCATATACTCAACTCTAAGTAGCTACTTAAAACCAAACAACATCAAAAAATAGCCACAAGTTGTGCGGTGGCTCATGTCTCAATTTGCTAGTCTTGAGTAAACCCCTCGGGGATAGCACCTGGGCTGATTTGTAGCCCCAGGACAAACATACACAAGGAAATAAAAATACAAATAAAAAGGTGTAAGAATGGCAGGAAATATGGCTTAGTGATAGAGTGCTTGCCTAGCATGTTTGAATTCCTGTGTCTGTTTCCTCAGTACCTCATGAATAGAAAAGGCTGGAAGTGGCACTGTGGCTCAAATAATAGAGGCCTCACCTTCAGTAAAAGAAGCTCAAGAACAGTGCCCAAGCCCTGATTTCAAGCCTGAAGGCTAGAGAAAAAAAGGTGTGCGAAAATCCAATTGAAGTATCAAAATTAACCATGAATTTTTGGTCGATGTGTTTAATCCTAGTGATTCAGAAGGCTGAAATCTAATGGTTGTTGTTCATAGCCAACCTGGGCAGGGAAGTGCCTAAGTCTCCAACTAATCAGCAAAAGAAGCCAGAAATGAGGATGTGTTTGTAATTGGAAAGCACCAGCCCTGAGGAAAATCCTATGAAACAGTGCCCTGGCTCAGAGATCCAGCCTCAGGATCACGATAACTGAATTAAATGATTGGAAGTAGAGAACCTTGGACTGTTGGCTCATGTCTGTAATTCTAGAAAAGGAGGAGGCTGAAATATAAGATCCAGTTTAAAGGCAAACCAGTCAAGAAATTCCAGAAAACCATGGGACCTATTTTTCTTTGGTCCTGGCTTACTTCACTGAATATAATTTTTCCCAAGTCTTTCCATTTCCTAACAAATGGGGCAATGTCATTCTTTCTGATGGAGGCATAGAATACCATTGTGTACTGAGTCAAGCAGAAAAGGTCAGATAAGGTGATGTTAGGGAAATGAACCCTAAGGTATGTATTCAAATGGTTTTTTTTCTTTCATGCGATTGTTTCTAACACATTTATAAGATTATTTCTTTGTTGCTTTATATGCCCCTCCCCCACAGTATAAGCCCTGCTTTCACTGTGTTTGATATCGGTATAATTTGTGGAGGGGAAGGGGAAAAACAAATAATTTAAACAGGGATACACGTGGACCAATTGCAACCCAGAGATGTACAAGTCGTTGTGTCGAAAATGAACTTTACAACTTTGGTGTGGGGGAAAGAAGGGGGAGCGGGGAGGATTGGGTGGGGGGGCAGGGGAAAGATAGGAAGGGATGGGAAGAGGAAACAAAGGAGGAGGCTACAATTCTTGATAAGAAATATATCATTATCTTGCCCATGTAATTATAACCCCTCTGTACAATATTTCCACAACAAAAAAAAGGAAAAATAAAAAAAGAAATTCCAGGAGACTGTTTTGTGTGTGGTAGCCACACTGGAGATAGGATTTTGTTGATTGAATAGAAATAAGAGTTTCATGGACTTTCTTGCTCATGCTGATTTAAACTATGATGGGCAGATTTCAGTCTCATGTATCAGGCCAGGCCTTGCATGAGTTCAAGCTCCAGGACCAACAAACACAAAAATATTGAAATAAATGAATAGAAGTGTAGAAGAAGAGAAGAAAGTGGCAATACCAGAGGTTTCAATGAACCAATCATTGGTGGCTCATATCTGTGATTCTAGCTACTCAGGCTGAAATTTGAGGATACTGTTTAAAGCTCAGCTCAGTTATATGAGTTTATAAGATCTCTCTCTCTCTCTGTATCTCTCTCTTTGTTTCTCTCTCTCTCTCTTTCTCTCTCTCTCTCTCTCTCTCTCTCTCTCTCTCTGCCAATCCTGGTGTTTGAACTTGCACTATTTTCTTCAATGACCTACTTACTTTCAGATTTTTAGTGGTTAATTGGAGAAAAGAGTGTTAAGGACTTTCCTCAATTTTCAGCTTCCTGAATCTGGCCTAACTATATATGAGTCTCTTGTCTCCAATTAACTTCCCCCCAAAAGCCAAATGTTATGGTTAGTCCCATATATACACTGAGACAGCATCTGAGCTTCAATTTCTACTCCTAGTACAAGCAAAAATGAAGAAAATAAGAAAAGGTGGAAGCAAGCACATATTAAAGTTTTAACATGACCTAAATGTTGCTGGTCATGTGTATAATCCTTATTATACAAGAGGCTGACTTCTGAGGATTGCAGTGTCAAATCAGCCTGGGGAGGAATGTGCTTGAGACTCATCTTCAACTAAACAGCACAAAACCTTGAGCTGTGGCTGAGGTTGTAAAAGCATCAGCCTTGAGTGTAAAGTTAAGATATAGGCCCCAGAGTTATAGGTCAAGCCACAGGACCAATAAAATTTTCAAAGAAGAGAAGATAGATGAAGAGAGGCTGAAATCTGAGGATCATGGTTCAAAGCTAGCCCATGCAAGAAAGTCCATGAGGCTTTCTCTGTGTGCATCTGTGTGCTGTCCTATGGCTAGAACTTGTGCTGTTTTGTTTAAGGATAGAGCTCCACCACTCCTAGTTTTTCATTGATTAATGGGAGCTAAGATTCTCATGGACTTTCCTGCCTTGGTTGCTTTTGAACCATGATCCTCAGATTTCAGAAAACTGATCCATGCTGGACTTTGCATAAGACTCATCGCCTATTAGCTACCAAGAATTAAAAAATAAAGAAAACTGGCGTTTAGCTGTGACCCAAGTGGCAAACTGGGCAATCACTTTCTAGGACAGCACTCAGGGCCTTATTTCAAGCACCAAGACAAAACAAGTATAGCCACAAGTTGTATTTTGGCTCATGTGGTAAGCCACTAGTCTTGAAGAAAAAGCTCTAGTATTTTATCCAGGCCCTGATTTGTAGCCCCAGAAATAACACATAAACAAAAATAACAAACACGGAAAATTTTAAAAAGAAAAATTGGAAAAAATAACATATTAACGTTTTATGTGAACAATCGGTTTGTGGTTCATGTGTATAACCACAGCATTTCAGGAAGCTGAAATCTGAGGATCATGGTTTGAAGCCAGACTACCCAGAAAAGTACATTAAGATCTTATGTTCAATAAGCCAGCAACAAGCTACGAGTGGAGCTATGGTTGAGTTGTAAAACATAATCCTTGAGTCAAAAAACTAATAAACATAAGGGCGCTGAGACTCTAGCCTGTAATCCTAGATATTCAGGGGTTTGGTATATGAAAATTATGGTTCAAAACCAACCTGGGAAGGAAAGTTAATGAGAACTTATCTCCAATTAACCACCAGAAAACCTGAAGTGGCGCAGTGGCTGAAATGTTAGAGCATTCGCCTTAAGCTGAAGAGCTCAAAGACAGCACTCAGGCTGAGGCTTCAACTCCACCCTCCTTAAAAATAGGTAAGAAACAGCAATGAGGCCCGGAGATCAGGTCTACTGACCGCAATTAAAAAGCATTGAAATTGAAGTTAAGAAAGAGCTGAGCAAAAATATGAAAATGTCAGAGGCTGGTTGCCCATGCCTATAGATTCTAGCTACCCAGGCCTCAGTTCAAAGCCAGCACTAGCAAGAAAGTCCATGAGATTTGTGTATGTAATTACCAGTACTAGGGGTTGAATTTGCCCTATTTTACTCAAGTCTAGAGAACTAAAACCCCCAGCTTTTTGGTGATAAATTGAAGAATCTCAGACTTCATCTGGGAAGTTGGCTCAGTGGTAGGGTGCTATCCTTGCATGCATGAGGACCTGGGTTTGATTCCTCAGAACCACATAAGCAGGAAAAGCCGAAAATGTTGCTGCAGCTCAATTGATAGAGCATTAACCTTAAACTGGAATGCTGATGGACAGCGCCAAAGCCTAGTTTTCAGGCACATAACCAATGGCAAAATAATAATTAAAAAAACACTCAGACTTTGCTGCTCAGACTGGCTTCAAACCAAGATCCTCAGATTTCAGCCTCCTTAGTAGTGCTGGGGTTCGCATGAGACTCTTCAAAAAGAAAGAAGCTGGAAGTTGAGCTGTGGCTCAATTGGCAGAACTGAACAAAATCTCGGAGACAGTGGCCAGTCCCTAGTTGGAGAAAAAAAAACATAAAAAATTTCAAAAATAAATAATAAATTGTAATACAGAAAAAAATCATGTTAATATATACAAAGGAAAACTTTTTTTTAAGTGCAGCAAACAAAAACATACTACAAAGTTTCAAAAAGAGTAAGGGAAAAAGGAAAAATTTTAAAATTCATGTAAATATTAAATCCCAACTGACATGACCAAAACAGAATATGATCAGAGACTTATCTCTCACTTGTAATTGCTTACAAACAATTGTCCCTCCAGTTTCAGCACTAGCATGGGGATTTAGGAAGGACTTCTCTTTGCAGCCTTGACTGAATAAGGATCTTCCTGTTTTAGCCACTTGAGTTAGAAATACAGGCTTTACCCTTATTTTAATACACAAATTACACTTTAAAACTCAACATCAATATTCAAATAATGGATCATGTGTAAAAGCATGAATAAACATCCACCAGAGAAGCTCTGAGCAATACTATCATAACAGGAGAAGAGCACCTACCAATTAAGGTAGGTAACAGAAGGAAGATTTAGCATTTTTTTGGAAGTTCAGGGGTTTGAACACAGGGCCTCATGCTTGCTAGGTATAAAATTCAGTGACATTAATTATATCCACACTGCTTTTTAACCATTACCTCTGCATGTGAACTTTCTTTTCAATACTGATGGAATCCACACAATGACCTGCACCAGAAACTTTTGTTTTGTTTTGTTTTGTTTTTGGTCGGTCATGGGGCTTGATCTCTGGGTTAGGCACTGTCTCTGTGCTCTTCAGCTCAAGGCGAGTTCTCTACCGCTTGAGCTACAGCACCACTTCCGGTTTTCTAGTGTTTTATTGGAGATAATAGTCTCACATACTTTCCTGCCCAGGCTGGCTTTCAACTGTGATCCTCAGATCTCAGCCTCCTGAGTAGTTAGGATTACAGGTGTGAGCCACCGTCACCCACCCCAGAAACTTTTAATCTTCCCTTTTTCCCTTATGAAATTGTTTAGTCAATATATTTCACATAGATTATTTTGTGTCCATCCATGACAGACATATTAATTGCAGCCTTTTGTGGATGAGTCATAATTTATGCACACCTCACATTTGATAAACCTATTCATCTGGGCCCACATTCAGCAGCTTGTTCTGAGAAGAATGGTAGCTATTTTGCTAGCCACCTCTATCCTCTGCCCTTTCCTACTCAAATTAGTCTTTGATATCAGTTTGAGTCTGCTCAGAGGGTAGAGCCATACGGGCTGGCTTTGAACCATGATCCTCAGATCTGGGTCTCCTGAATAGCTAGGATTACAGGTGTGAGACACCTGTACCAGGCCATCATTTCTTCCAAGAACATTTCAGGGGGATGGAATAGCAGTGCACCACATACATTCATTAGCAACTGCCCCAGAGTGAGCCAGATGCTCAGACCAAATCCACTGACCTTGATATTGTCTTTGGTGTCCAAAAGGATATTGTTGGACTTAAGGTCTTCGTGTATGATTTTGTTTGATGTAAGTAGTGAACAGCACTTACAACATGTGTGACAAGACTCCTGGCTTCATCCTCATATAGGTGGCAGAATTTTCAGATCCACCCCAGGAGGTACCCCTAGTGGCCAGTTCCATAATGAGATACATATACTCTTCCTTCTCCATTACCTGGTACAACCTGATGATGTGTTTGTGTCATACCTTTTTAAAAATGTCCACCTCATTCTTTATCCAATGATGAGGACTTTCACTTCCAGAGTATTTTAAATGCTATGTCCTTGTCTGTGAGGAGGGAATGGGCCAGCTTCACTTTTCTATAGGTACCTGTGTCGAAGAGCACTTTCTTCTGGTATTGTTTGATGATCTCCTCCTTCAAGGAGCTTGAGATTGATTCCTTCTGTACTTCCATATTTCTGCTACAATGGCAGGTAGCAAGTCTACCTAAATAAATTAAATAAAATAAAGGAAAACCCAGAAAGTAAAAAGATATACCAAAATCCAAATAACAGCCTGTCCCCACTACCAAAAAAATCATTTAACTTTGATTCAGTCCAGCGAGTCATCAAGCAAGAGCTCCAAGCTCTGTTAACTGACATAGGTTGGAGCACAGTGGCTTCCTATATATCCTTCATGACCTCACACAATGGTGCAATCACAACCAGGCATAGTGATATCATAGAAGAAATGGACCAATCAGAGTCTGGGCCAGTGAGGTCAGAGAAATAGTGGACCAATCACAGCCTGCCAGCATTGACACTCTAGCTCTTAGACCTCAAAGACTGTTGCTAAGGAATCCATGTGGCTTGAGGTTGCTCTGGTCATTCTCGTGGCATTTCTGAAACCACTAGGACAGTGGTCAAAATCCTCTGATTTTCTAGAGGACTACTGAATCTTATAAATTGCTTCTCTGGACACACTAGCTAATAGCCTCCATTCTTGATGGCCACCTTATCTAATGTCTTTTTCCAGCAATAGCACTGCACAAAGGCCTCCGTCCTTCTCAAGGGCAGCTGTGTCCTATAACTTCCTCCTGAGAGGACAAGTTCCAGGCTGGCTTTGAGCCACCACCCTCACAATTCACCTTCTTGAGTAGTTAGATTATAGGCCTGAGCCATCTGTAGGTACTTAGCTCATCTCTTACATTTGGAGGAAGTATATTTGTTAGAAAGTTGGGTTTTAGATATGTCCTTTTAACACTTTAAATTTGTTGTCCTTGCTGTCTAATAGTGAATCTAGTTTCTGATGAGAAATTTGTCTTAATATCATTGAAGATTACTTGTGTGTGATGAGTTGTGTCTTTGTGCTCTGGGAAGTTTTCTGTTTTTGTTTAATTAGAATGTGTCTTAATGTGGACCTGTGTAATTATGTTAATTGAATTTTTTGAGCTGATAGATTCCTGCATGGAAGGGTTCATGCTTTCAATCAAAATTGGGAAGGTATTGGTTTTTATTCCTTCAAATACTATGTATTTCTATTTTTCCCTCTGTATACACATATATATTATACATTATATATTCATATTGTATATGTGAACATACATATATATGCCTGCATGTTTATATTATATATACATTTATATACATATATAGTTTCACATAGCTTCCACTTTTGTGATTGTTTATGGTAGGAAGTTTAGATTGATCCTAGCTACCCCATCAGAGTTAGAGTTTGAAGTTTTCCTCTTTATTTCTTGATAAAAATATGCATTACTCACCAAGGATATTGAAATAGGTATTACTCACCAAGGATATTGAAATAGGTATTAAGCACAGATAGCCTCTCTCTCTCTCTCTCTCTCTCTCTCTCTCTCTCTCTCTCTCATTCCCTGCCTTGGTTAGGTCTCTGAGCACAGGGCCATTGCTTGTCGGGTTCTTCTAGTGTGCTGTGAAATTTTTCAGTGTCATAATCTGCTTCAAAGTCCACCAGGTAGGCCTGCACTTGGAAGAGGAGCTTCTCAAAGGCAGCCTGCATGGGTGGACCTGCCTGCCTCTGTCTTGATGTCAGAGCCACACAGCTACTTGGGGTGGCCTTATCAGATGCCCCTTTGCCTGGACTGCTGACTGGTGACTGTGCCAGCACAAGCACAGCCTCTTTTTATTAAACATTAGAGGTCTGTGGTGGAAACTGGGAGTGTTCCCTTGTTGGTAGCTATGCTTGCAGCAAGGCTGGGGGCTGCAGGAGCCTCACTGTGGCCTGACTTCTGCCACACAACAACTGCCAAGGGTTTCTCTAGGTTCTTTACAGAATACATGGGCAGGTTCAGGAGCAGAAGCTGAGCTCAGGGGGCCCCTAAACACAGGGTGGGCTTTAGAGCTGGGCATCACAGATTGATCTTTTTGAAGGGCTGCGAACACCATCTGGAAGCTGTTGGACCTTTAGGAGATTAGATGTGGGCCTCTGAGCTTCATCCATTGTTTGCAATAGGGCTGAGCCCTCCATCCCATATTGTCCTGGTGCCCTCTGAGTGTGTACTGGTTTCTGGCAGTGAGAAAAGTTTAATGTGTCTTTTATTCCCTGAGCCTCACTAGGAAGTTCTATTGTTGGCAGGGATGATTCTGTCATTGGGAGGTCTGTGTGTTCTCTGAGTAAGGGAATCTACAGACCTCAGAGCATATCTTGGCTTTCTCTCTGAATATTTAGTTTCTGTGAAAGACTGGTCTCTGAAAGGCCTAAGTGTTTAAGGCTTCAGATGCTTTATAGGTTTCCAGACATATCCAGGGCTTGTTCTTTTTAATCTTTCAATGACAGCTCTAATTTCCTCCCTTAGTCATGCTCTATTGACCCCTTTGACTCTGGCATAAATGAGGGAAGACAGGCAGGGATGTTGTGTTGCTAAGGAAAGCAGACAGGGCTGCCTTGTTGCTGAGAAAAAGCAGGCAGGCCTGTCTTGTTACATAGTTTCATTTTATTCCCTGATAATGGTAAATAAAACTTCCAGGTTGGACTTCAGGAGCTGCCCATGATCATTGTTCCATTCCTTTTCCCTGCTCTTACCATACTGCCTTTCTATTTATATTCATTTTTACTTTTAATTTTTGTCAGAAACAAAGAGGCAATTAAAAATTTATATGTAATGTTAATTTTTAGTCTTGAATTACTAAAATACATGAAGAACATGTCAATTAAAGCAGCATAAAATGGCAGATGGCGTGAGCTTGATCACTATCTCTCTACTCTGTCTCTCTTGCTCTACCCTGGGGTGACCACTGTGACTAGTTAGTTATGTATCCCTGCATCTAAACCAAATGTGCACAAAGAACAGGCTATTAGAAAGAGACTTGCCCACAGCTATCCAGGTCCCTCAAACTGCTATCTTAGTAGGAGGCCAAATTTCCATTCACACTATGGAGATTCAAACGTCTACACTCAGGTTCACAGACCTGAGCCAAGTCTGAGCTGGAACCAGGACTGAAGGTGGTAACTTATTTTTCACTAAGGGAGAAGTCTGCAATAGCTAGAAATCTGCCCTTTGCCATTCCCACTAAGTCACAGAATCAGGTATGAGGACCAAGGAGTTACACAGGCCTTTTAGAGGTTACTAGACCTTGGGTTTCAACTTTTGTAATTCCAAGTTTCTCTTCAGATAAAATATTGGTCCTGCACAACAGCAGCCCATGAGGAAGTGATGTCCAGAACTTGTGTGTCTCAGACTCTTTGAATTTGTTTTTACTGAATTGTCTTTTTTTCTACAGTCCACACCAATGGCCAAATAGGGTGTAGAAAAACAAGGCCACTTCCACCAAAGCAGGTTGTTGGTGTTCAAGACCTAACTTGAGCCCACTACATTTGATGCAATTCTGTTCAAAGGAACATTCATTCAGTGAGGAGTAAAACATTGTACATCTGTCAGAGATCGATGTTAACAGATATCCTTGACTTTTAACATTATAGGTGGTATTTAAGCCAGATGTTAGTGGCATATACCTGTAATCCTGGCTACTCAGCATTCTAGTTTGAAGCCATCCAGGTCCAGAATGTCTGTGAGACTTTTTATGTCCAATTAACCACCAATAAGCCCGAAGTAGAGTTGTGGTTCAAGTGGTAGAGCAATAGTCTTGGATACAAAAGCTCAGGAACAGCACCAAGGCCTTCAGTTCAAGTGCCAGGGCTAGCAAACACATAACAAAAATGTGGTATTTGCAACCAAAGAATAAATTTTAATTTGATCTCTTTTTAGCCAATGTAATGTCTGAGCTCTTGATCTACAAGCCTCTTCGCCACTCTACTCCTGGAGAATAACAATTATTCAAATGGAAAAGAAGGATCTAGAATGATTCTCCATTAGCGATGCTGATGTTTGAAAGACTATGTGAAAAAAAATACTTCAGTCTCTAAAAGAATATAGCACTCACAGTGGAACCTCTGAATTTGTTAATTGATGGTCAGTATCTAGGCTTGAACTCAGAACCTGGGCTTCATCCCTCAAGGCTAGCACTCTACGACTTGAGACGCATATCCACCTCTAGTCTTTTTGGCAGTCAATTGGAGTAAGAGACCCATGGATTTTCCTATCCGACCTGGCTTTGAATAACGATCCTCAGATCTCAGCCTCCTGAGTAGCTAGGATTACAGGCTTGAGCCTGTGATGGCTAATTGAAATTTAGTGGTACCTACTGCCAGAGATGGTAGTTAAGACATTTACATCCACCACAAAAGTCCAAGTTAATTTCAGCTTTGGTATCTCCAACATACTTAAGAGAAAGATCAGTAGAGATCTATAATTAAACCTTAATAGTAGAATTCAAATACTCTTGGCTTATTTTTTTTTTGATTGTGAGAATAACATACAAAGGAGTTACAACTACATGGGCAAGATCTTGGTTTATTTTGAGTCCTGCTAAATCCTAGATGTCCAGAGACAAATCCCAAAATACAAGTGTTAGGAGGTCAGAGACAGGAGAGTTCCCTGAAATTGCATTAAAATTAATATTAACAATAATACCATTTGTTTAACTACCAATCTAACAAATACACTTAATATAATTTTTTTCCAAGCCTTTTCATTTCATAACAAATGGAGCAATGTTATTATTTTTGATGGAGGCATAGAATTCTATTGTGTATATATACCACATTTTCTTGATCCATTCATCTACTGAGAGGCATCAGGGTTGGTTCCATATCTTACTTATGGTAAATAATGCTTCAATAATAAACATAGTCGTGCTGGTAGCTTTAGTGTGATCTTGTTTGTGATCATTTGGGTAAATGCCCAAAAGTGGGATTGCTGGGAAATAGGTTAGCTCTATGTGGACTATTTTGAGGAACCTCCATATTGCTTTCCAAAGTGGTTGAACAAGTTTACACTCCCACCAACAATATAGTAATGTTCACTTTTCTCAGCATCCCCTCAAGCATCTGTTGTTATTAGAGTTCTTGATTATTGCCATTCTAACTGGGGTGAGGTGGTATCTCTATGTTGCTTTGATTTGCATTTCTTTTATGGCTAGAGAGGTTGAGCATTTCTTCATGTGTCTATTGGCAATCCTTACTTTCCTCTTAAGAGAAGTTTCTCTTTAAATCTTTAGCCCACATATTTATTGGGCAGTTGTTTCTTTGGAGATTCGTTATTGAGGGATTTAATTTTTTGAGCTCCAGGTATATTTTAGATATGAGACCCTTGTCGGATGTATGGCTAGTGAAGATCTTCTCCCAATCTGTGGGCTTTCTATTGATCTTGCTAGCTATGTGCTTGGCCATGCAGGAACTCTGCAATTTTGTGCAATCCCATTTCTTCAACCTTTCTTTGATTTGTTGTGTTTCTGGGTCTCTATTAAGAAAATTTCGGCCTGTGCCAAGGAGACCTAGGATTTCTCCTATTCCATCCTGTAATGTTTTCAGATTGTCTGCTTTGACTCAGGTTTTTGATCCATTTGGAGTTGATTCTGGTGCAGAATGATATATAAGAATCTAGCTTTCATTTTCTACCATAGTTAACCAATTTTGCCAGCAGCATATACTGAAGAGGCTGTCTTTCTTCCATTCTATTTTTTGAGCTCCATTATCGAAGATTAGTTGGCTATAGGTCTGTGTGTTCATTTCTGGGTTTTCAATTCTGTTCCATTGGTTCTGAAGTCTGATCTTGTGATGCTGTTTTGATTACTATGGCTTTGTAGTAGAGTTTGAAATTTGGTATTGATATTCCTCCAGCCTTGTTCTTTCTTTTGAGGATTGTTTTTGCTATTCGGGGACTTTTACTGTACCATATGTATTTTTGGATTGCGTCTTCTAATTCCTTGAAGAATGAGGTTGGAATATTGATAGGTATTGCATTGAATTTGGAGATAGCCTTCAGAAGTATGGTCATTTTCCCGATCTTGATCTTTCAAATCCAGGAGAATGGGAGTTTTTGCCACTTTCTCAGTTCTGTTTTGATTTCCTTTTTCAGGTTTTCAAAGTTTTCTTCATAGATATCCTTCACTTCTTTGGTTAAGTTAATTCCTCAGTATTTTATTTTTTGTGGGGCTATTACAAATGGAGTTGCTTTCCTAATTTCAGCCTCCCTTTTTTCATTGTTGGCATACAGAAAAGTCATTGATTTTGGGGGGTTAATTTTATACCCTGGTACTTTGCCAAAGTTTTGAATCGGCTTAAGTAATTTGGGAGTGGGGTCTGTGGGATTCTTTAAACACAAGATCATGTCATCTGCAAAGAGGGAGAGTTTTACTTCTTTCCCTATTTGGATCCCCTTTATATTTGCATCTAGTCTTATTTGTAGCTAGGCATTCTAATACTAGATTGAATAAAAGTGGAGAGAGTGGACGTCCTTGTCTCGTTCCTGAGTTAAAAGGAAATGGCGTTAGTTTTTCACCATTAACTGTAAGGCTGGCTGTAGGTTTGTCATATACAGCCTTTATTGTATTGAGGAATGTTCCATGGATTCTTAATTTTTCCAGAACCTTCATCATAAAGTGGTGTTGGATCTTGTCAAATGCTTTTTCTTCATCTATTGGTATAAACATGTGATTCTTATCCCTGCTCCTGTTGATATGATGAATTATACTAATTGATTTGCATATATTGAACCAGCTTTGCATCTCTCAAATGAATCCTGTTTGTCTTGCTGTATGATTTTTTGGATGAATTGTTGAAGTCTATTGGCCAAAATTTGTTGAGAAGTTTTTCATGAACGTTCATCAAAGAAATGGGTCCATGATTCTCTTTCTTTGATAAGACCCTGCCTGGTTTTGGGAAGAGGGTTATGATAGCTTCATAGAATGTGTTCCATAGTGAACTTTCTCTTTCAATTTCATTGATGAGTTGGAGGGGTATTAGTGTAAGCTCTGCTTTGAAGACCTTTTAGAATTCAGCTGTGAAACCATCTGGACCTGGGCTTTTCTTAGATGAGAGATCTCTTATTACTGTTTATATTTCAGTGCTTGATATGGGCTTCTTAAGGTGATTTAACTCATCTTGGTTTAGTTTTGCTATGTCAGTATTTGCTAGGAAAAGTTCCATTTCTGCCAAGTTCTCAATCTTATTGGCATAAAGTTTTGAGAAGTATTTCCTTATAATGTTCTGAATCTTGGTTGTTTCTCTGGTGATGTTTCCATTCTCATCTCAGTTTATTTGGGTATGTTCTTTTCTTTTTCTGATAAGATCTGCTACGGGTCTGTCAATTTTGTTAATTTTTTCGTAGAACCAACTCTTTGTTTGTTAATTCTTTACATGGCTTTTTTGGATTCTAATTCATTTAATTCTGATTTAATTTTTGTTATTTCTTTCTGTCCATTGGGTTGGGGTTGATCCTGCTGCTCTTTTTCAAGGAGGCTCCGATGTCTCATTAAGTTGTTGGTTTCAGATCTCTCCAATATGTTGATGTAGGAACTCAGAGCTACAAACTTGCCTCTGAGTACTACCTTTGCTGTGTCCCGGAGGAGTTGGTAATTTGTGTGCTCATTTTTGTTGAATATCATGATATTTGAATTTCATTTCTAATATCTTTCATGATGCACTCCTGATTCAGCAGTTTGTTGTACAGCCCCCATGTGTTACAGGACTTTCTTTAATGGCTTTTGGTGTGGAGTCCTTCTTTTAATCCTTTGTGGTCTGAGAGAACACAAGGTATAACTTCAATGTATCTGAATTTGGACAAGTTTGATTTGTGGCCTAAAATGTGGTCTATTTTGGAAAATGTTCCATATGCTGCTGAGAAAAACTTGTATTCTGATGCTGCTGGGTGAAATCTTCGTAGATGTCTTAAATGTATTTGATCTATGCAGTTGTTTATATATGCAGGTTCTTTGTTGAGTTTTTGTCAAGTTGATCTATCTATTGGGGATAGTGGTGTGTTAAAGTCCCCAACAATTAATGTCTTTGGATCTATGTGGGATTTGAGGGAAAGTTGGGTTTCTTGGATAAATTTGGGTGTTCCGTTTGGTGAATAGATATTTCGAATTGTAATATCCTCCCGAAGGAGAGATATATTAATTACTATGTAGTAACCTTCTTTAACTCTTCTCACTTATTTTAAATTGAATTCTATTTCATCTGATATTAGGATTGCAACTCGTGCCTGTTTATGGGGGCCGTTTGCTTGGTAGATTTTGTTCCAGCCTGTCACATTCAAAATGTGTTGTTTTTATGGGCAAGATGTGAATCCTGAAGGCAGCAGATAGAAGGTTCTTGATTTTTAATCCAACTAGACAGTCTATGTCTCTTAATTGGAGAGTTAAGTCTGTTAATGTTGAGAGATAGAACTGAGAAGTATTTGGGAGTTTCTGCCATTTTATCTACCTTCTTGGGGACTGCGAAAACTGGGTTCTTCCTGTGGTTCTTGGATTCTCAGTTTGGGTGTAGTTTCTTGGCCTTTATTGTGGTCTTGTTGGTTTTCTATGTGTAGGACGTCTTTAAGAATCTTTTGTAGGGCTGGTTTGGTGGAGATATATTGTTTCATTTTTTCTTTGCTATGGAAGGTTTTTATTTGACCTTCTTTTATGAAGGAGAGTTTAGCTGAGTACAGTTTTCTTGGTTGATTGTTGTTTGTCTTTTTGGCATGGCATACATCATTCGAGGCTCTTCTTGCTTTGATTGTCACTGCTGAGAAATCTGAGGTAATTCTAACTGGTTTCCTTTTATAGGTGATTGATCTTTTCTCCTTGACAGCTTTAAGGTTCTTTTCCTTGGTCTGAATTGATCCTGTGTGGATTATAATGTGATGCTGGGTTGTCCTGTTCTGGTC
Source organism: Dipodomys spectabilis (assembly GCF_019054845.1). Lineage (NCBI taxonomy): Eukaryota > Metazoa > Chordata > Mammalia > Rodentia > Heteromyidae > Dipodomys > Dipodomys spectabilis. The sequence goes on from NW_024870927.1 coordinate 2,818,347, forward strand.
TGGCCTATTTGGAGTTCTAAAAGCTTCTTGTATCTGAATAGGCCTATCTTTTCGCATGTTTGGGAAGTTCTCTGCTAGGATCCTGATAAACAAATTTCCTAGGCCATTAACTTCTGTTTCTTGGTGCTCCTCTACACCCATTATCCTCAGATTAGGCCTTCTGATGGTGTCTTCCAAATGTTGAATAGATCTATCATATTTCTTGGACTTTTCTTGGATGGTTGTATGCTCTTTCTCCATAATATCTAGGCTGTCTAAATGCCTAAGACTTCATAGGAACATAGTAGATATCATTGAATACTAGATACACGGCTCTGGCACTCTCTACTAATACACATTTATTGGCATACTACTACCTGCCTATCCATGTATGGCTATTTTGGCCACCTCTAGAGCTTGACCTCAGTGCCTGCCAAGAATTTCATCCTCGAGTAAGAAGCCATGTGTGATACCTGTTTTCTTTTTCTGGGAGAGTGCTGGGTGTCAGGCATGAAGGAGAACAAGTCTACAAATCTAGATGCAATGTGATAGTATGTAAACAATATCATACTTGTTTAGGTGTTCTCACAGTCTGTAAAATAAACAGTAAATAAATGAATAAAACAACAAATACAATGAATAACCACACTAAACACGATATAGACTGAAAATGTATATGGAAGTTCAATCCTATCTTTAAAATATATATAAAGAGTATGACTGGGGCATGAATTCAGGCCTAGGGAACAGGCCTGAACTTCTGGTCTTCAAGCATAGTGAGCTTCCCCTTCCCCCACAGGGCAACATAGTTACCCAGTCCCTAATTTCAAATACCAGGCCTTGCAGATAAAAAATCGCACATTCCAAGCCTATGAGTTTCATTAGCATTTTTAATATTTTTTTTAAAGTTCACTTTGACTTTATTTGAAACATTTTGACTTTATAACATGAGAGTTTTTCAAAAAAGGGGTTTAAACTTTTACATTTCAGCATAGCACATTGTTGTTTTTTACCATCTGCCATGAAGAGTGAGAATGAAAATGAGGTTATCATTTCTCCCTAGAAGTTTGGGACAGTTGATGTTATTTCTTATTTTTTCTATTTTTTTTTTTATTTGTTGATCATGAGGCTTGAACTCTGGGCTTGGGTGCTTTCCCTGTGCTCAAGGCAAACGCTCAAGCACTTGAGCCACAGCACCACTTCCAGTTTTCTAGAGGTTTATTGGAGATAAGAGTCTCACAGACTTTCCTCCCTGGCTGGCCTTGAGTCACCTTGCTCAAATCTCAGCTTCCTGAGTAGCTAGGATTGTAGGCATGAGCCATCCGTGCCCGGCAGTTGATGTTATTTCTATTTAGAGTTATTTCTATGATTATAAAATGTCTGCAATTGTGTTCTGTGAGTTTTCCTCAGTGCCTACCACGAACTAGAATAGGGGATTCCTCATACCACAAAAGGTTGAGTTTCTGAATAAACACTCGCTTCTGTGAGGACAGTAGGTACTTGTAAGCATTTTGGGAATAAACTAGATTCTAAAATGAAAAACAAAAACATTGGTACTAAGATGTAGCTCAGTGGTGGAATAGTTGCCTAAAGAGCATAAGACCCTGGAAGAAAAGTTTCATAAAGCTCAAAATGTTAGAATTTTGTATGAACAAACTTCTTTCCTTTTTTTTTTTTTGTCGGTGGTGGGGCTTGAACTCGGGGATTGGGCATTATCCCTGCACTCTTCAGCTTGCGAGCACTCTACAGCTTGAGCCACATCACAACTTCCGGTTTTCTAGTAGTTTATTGGAGGTAAGAGTCTCCCGGGGCTTACCTTGAACTGCTATCCTCAGCTCTCAGCCTCCTGAGTAACTAGGATTATAGGTGTGAGCTACTGACGCCTGGTACATGAACAAACATTTTAAGATTGATTCTAAAGAAAGAAACCTCGAACATACTTTTTGTACAAATAATTTATAATGCCATGGTTAAGACACTAATTCAGAAGTATTTTTTCATTGGCTGTTTTCTTAGTTTATTTATATATACATACATGATTAATTTATATATACACATATTATTAAAAACATAGCTTTGAAGTGTACCTAAGAACATATGTGCTCATGTAAAATTATACAAATGCACAAGCTTGATTTTTTTTTCAGTTTTTTGGTACCATAAATTAGGTGGATTTTGTGTACTGTTGTTTTGCTCTCTGTTTTTGGAGGTTTTCTCTTCCCTTTATCCCCCTACCCCCCTCCCTCTCTGCACTTGAACTCAGCTTGCTCTTTCTTGGCTTGGTTGTTCGTAGCTGATTTTCTACCACTTCAGCCATACCTGTAGACTGGCTTTTTGCCAGTTAATTGGAGATGATATCTCTCAGGCTTTGCTGCCTGGATTGGCTTTGAAACTTCATCATCCAGTTCTCACCTCCTGAGTAGCTGGGATTACAGATGTGAGCCACTGGGGTGCCTAGGGATAAATTAATTTGGTTGATATATTCTTTCTGTTTTTCTAAGCATTGGATGATCTACTATAGAATTTTAATGAATGTCCTGGGTCTGAAGTAAGATATATAATACATATGCAAATCTGTATAGTTCTCATAAGATGTAATCAATTTAATAAATGTTATAAGTGTAATAATAGTCAATAAAATAATGAATGAATAATACAAAAAATAAATATACTCAAAGCAAATTGCAATAAACATAATTATGTAGATATTAATCATTATTTCAAATGTGGATGAATATTACATTAACAGGGCTGTGGATTGAATTCAGGCCTAAGGAACAGGCCTGAATTGCTTGTCTTCCAAGAGGGTGAGTTTCCCCATCCCCCCAGTGAATTAAAGTTACCCAGACTCTGAGTTTAATTCCCAGGCCTTGCAGAAAAAAAGGGCACGAATTCCAAGCCATGGAGCTTCATTAGTATTGTATGTATGTATATATGTATGTATGTATACATATATCATGGGACTTGAACTGTGGCCTTGGGAGCTGTCTTTGTGCTTTTTAGCTCAAGGTGTGTCCTATAATGCTTGAGCCACAGCACCACTTCTGGTTTTCTAGTGGTTTATTGAAGATAAGTGTCTCATAGACTTTCCTGCCCTGGCTGGCTTTGAACCGTGATGTTCAGATTTCAGCGTCCTGAGTAGCTAAGATTACAAGTGTGAACCATAGCCGGTGCAAGGCTATTTTTAATATTTTTAAAATTATTTATTTATTTATTTATTTTTTGCCCAGCACTGGGCTTGAACCCATATCGTGGCAACTCTGCCTCAGCTAACATCAATCTAGGCTGGCAGGGTGCAGCCTTTGGACCCACAGCCTATCCTGGGGGCTTCGGGGGCTGACAGGAAAACAAAATGAAAATGGCACGAAAAAAAATCCAGGAACCACATACGGATGGCAGTTTCTTGGTTTTCCTTCCTTGCATGGTGACCATCCATGGTCCAAATAACACTGCTGCAACCTGTAGGTCACCTGGCATTGCTGAAGGTTGACGGGCTGTCAGCGAAGCCATAGGCCAACCAGGACACCTAGGCCCTGAGTTTGAATCCCAGTCATGCTACTTACCAATGGCTGGAGAGCCTAAGAAACTATTGCTTGTCCATAGGAACGCCAGAGAAATGTGATCAGTGTCATGGTTGGGTGAGTAGTTCATCAATCAGTCTAGTATAAATTTAGACCCAATAATCACAGAACACAGATTGATTTTAATTTATAGTTTATTATGCATTAAAAGAATACTATTCATTAAATGGAGTCCTCACTAAAGACCTTAGAATCTGTATGAACATAGTATATGTCATTTCATTCCACATAGACATCACTGGCAGTATCAAAATATCTAAATATATATTTATCTTTATACCATCTTCTGAATAGAAAGGTACTGCTATTTTGGCCAAACCTGTGGCTCCATCCTAGGTCTTGGGATCCACTTGGCACCTGAATGGGCTAGAGGATGCCATGCTGACACTCACCCATTCATGAATTGGGAGTTCTAGGCCCTCAGTTCAGGTACCAACATTGCCAAAAATTTCATCTTGGAGTAAGATTCCAAGTGAGACACCTGTTTTCCATTTCTGTGCAAGTGCTGGGTGTGAGGTATCATGTGCATAATATGTGTGCAAAGCTACATGCTACGGAATAGGTTGGAATAAATTTAATAAATGATATAGGTGCACTCACAATCCATAAAATAAATGTTAATTCATTCAATCAATAATAATATATAATGAATCACTCCAACAAACACGATACAGACTGAATATATAGATGTAAATATAAATCACATATTTAAAATGTCTATAAATGTTACAGTTTTCGGGCTGGTGTTTGAATTCAAGCTTAGGGAAGAGTTGAGAAGTTCATGCATGATTCACATAGGAAATGATATGCAAGACCTTTGGCACAACAATTATTTTTAATTAAGACATCACGAAATGTGACAATAATAATTACATTCAGGAAATCGAGGCATTGGGAAAGATCCAAGATTTGGTAGTCACATGGTAGATAGGATTCCAACACAGCTTGCCACATCTTCTCTATACAAATAGTTATTTATTAGCATACTTGCTTCAGCTTATGAACGGATGAATATGGTGCACAAACCCCACCCCAGAGCTCAATCTCAGGTCCTGGGTAGCTAGATCCTTAGTAGCTCAAAAGCTGGTGTGCTCATATGGACCCATTAGAAAGTAGGGCCTGATAGGCCCAGAGTTCAACTCCCAGCAAAGCCAAAAGGTTCATCCTGATGTGAGAAACCAATCCTTACAGCTGTTTTCCAGTCCTGTGAAAGTCCTGGGCCTCAGTGAGGATGGAGAATGCTATATAGGCAACTCTATAGCCATGGGAATAGGTTGTTATCCATGGCAACACAGATATACCTGCCACCATACTCAATAAAATACACAATACATCCATGAATAAGACTCAAAATTAAAAAATAACTACATTGAAAGCAAGATGCATACAACACCTGTATGTAAATAGAGATCTTATGTTTAAGAAAGGTAAGCTTGTTATTTTGTCCACTGCTGGGATTTCAAATCAGGCCCTTGACCAGACCTGACATACTAGTCTTCAGGGATGATGAGCTTCCCCTTCCCCCACAGTGCAACGGGGTTACCCAGATCTGAGTTCAAATCCCAGGCCTGACAAACGATTCATCCTGATGTCAGAAGCCAGTCTTTACACCTGTTTTCCTCTCCTATGGAAGTCCTGGGTCTCAGCTAGGATGGAGAATGAATGCATAGGCAACCCTATAACAATGGGAAAATGTCATCATCCATGTCAGCAGAGTAATACCTGTCACCATACTTAGAAAATACACAATACCTCCATGTATTAGACACAAAATAAGGAGAAGGATTGCACCGAATGCAAGATGCTATCCACACATGTATGTCAATACATATCCTATGTTTCAATTATGAAATTATGCCTATCCTGGCCCTCACTGGGACACAACCTCAGGTCCTGAGAATGACTTAGCTCCTTGGTTGCCCACAAGCCGGTGTACTCACCTTGACTCTTTTGCCAATTGGTCCTGCTAGGCTCTCAGTTCAAATCCCAACACTGCCAAAACATGAATCTTGATGTGAGAAGCCCATTGATCCACCTGTTTTCCTGTCCTGAGAATGTCCTGAGTCTCAGCTAGGATGGTGAAGGTGTAGGAAACTCTGTAGAAATGGGAATATGTTGCTATCCAAGTCAGCACAGTTATATCTGTCATCATATGAAATAAAATACAAAATGCATCCTTGACTAAGACACACAATAAAAAGAACAACTATACTGAAAATATGATGCATTCCACACATGTATGATAATAGAGATCCTATGTGTAACATAGGTGGGCATATGATTTTTGCCTGAGCTTGGGCTTCATTTCAGGCCCTGGGACCAGGCCTGACCTTGTAGTCTTCAACGATAGTAAGCTTCTCCTTCCCTCACAGTGCAACAGAGTTACCTAGACCTGATTTCACATCCCAGCTCTGGAAGTAAAATGGCGTGAATTCTGAGCTAGGGTGCTTCATTAATAATTTTTCAATTTTTTAATATTTTTTGCCAGACCTGGGGCTTGAACTCAAGTTGTGGCAACTCTGCCTCAGGTCCAATCATCCTAGGCTGCAGTCTCTGGACCCACAGCCCATCCTCAAATCCTAGGACCCCAGGATTTGTAGGAAAAAATAAAAAGCCGGAGGAGGAAAAAGCGGCAGGAAGTTCCATCTGGCGCTTTTAGCTTTATTTTCATTTGAATGTTGACCATGTGAGACCGCACCCGGTGGACTGCAGATTGAAGGTGACCTGGTGTGGCTGAAGGCCTGCTGGCTGTTGGGGGAGCCACAGGACGACCGGGCAACGGAGGCCCAGAGGTCGAATCCTGGTCAGCTATCCTACATTGAGGGAATGTCAGGAGTTCCTGAGATACTCAATTCCAGACCTAGGAAGAGCCGTGAAATGCAATCAATCTCTTTCTTGAATGAGTAGTTCCTGAGAATTCGAGTAGGAAATGATAGTCAAGACTCATGGGGTATCGATTATTTTTAGTGAAGAGTTGATGAAGCGTGACCATAATCATCACAGTCATTAAATGGAGGCATTGGGGAAGATCCAAGAATTGGTAGTCACAGGGTAGATTGGATTCCATCACAGGTCACCATCTCTCCTACTCTATACAGATATGTACTTATCTGCTTACTACCTTCAGCTTATGAATGGATGACTATTGTGCTTCCCCTGCCTTACCCCTGGGACTTGATCTCAGGTCCTGGGAATGGCCTAGGTCCTTAGTGGCTCACAGGCTGGTGTGCTTATGTGGACCCATTCGCCTATTGGGCCTGCTAGGTGCTGAGTTCAGATCCCAGCAATGCCAAAATATTAATCTTGTCAGAAGCCAGTCGTTGCACCTGATTTCCTTTCCTGTGTGAGTCCTGGGTTTCAGCTAGGATGGAGAATGCATAGGCCACCCTGTGCCCATGGGAAAAGGTTGTCATCCATGTCAGCCCAGTTACACCTGTCATATATACTCAAGAACATACATAATACATCCATGAATAGCATAAAAAATAGAGAGGATAACTACGCTCAATGCATGAGGCAGTCCACACACGGATGTGAATATGCATCCCATGTTTCAATGATGCATTGAGGACTCTTGTGGCCTCCCTGGGGCTTGATCTTAGCTCCTGGGAACAGCCCAGTTCCATAGTAGCTCACAGGCTGGTTTGCTCATGTAGACCCATTGGGCAGTTGGGCCTCCTAGGCCCTGAGTTCGAATCACAGCACTTCCAAAAATTCACCCTGACGTGAGAAACCATTTGTTGCACCTGTTCTTCTGTGCTGTGCAAGTTCTGGGTCGCAGCTAGGATGGAAAATGCATAGACAACTCTATACTCATGGGAATAGCTTGTCATCCAGGTCAACACAGTTATATCTGTCATCCTATACTCAAGAAAATACACAATACATCAATGAGTAAGACACCAGATAAAGACAATAACTACGCTGAGCCCAAGATATCGCCCACCCATGTATGGAAATAGAGTTCCTCTGTTTAAATTCTAAATTTATGACTACTATAGCACCAACCGGGGCTTGATCTCAGGTCCCAGGAAAGACCTAGATGCTTAGTGGCTCACGTGATGGTGTGCTCACCATGACTCATCCACCACTTGAGCCTGCTAGGCCTTGAGTTCAAATCCCAGCAGTACCAAAAGATTCATCCTGATATGAGAAGCCAATGGTTGCGCCAGTTTTCCTATGCTGTGAATGTCCTGGGTCTCAGCTAGAATGGAGTATACTGTATAGGCAACTCTGTACTCATGGGAATTGGTTGGCAGCCATGTCAGCATACTTATAACTGCTATCACACTCAGTAAAATACATATTGCATCCATGAATAAGACACGAAATCAAGAGAATGAGTACACGGAATGCAAGATGCCACCCACCCATGTATGGAAATATAGCTCCTGTCTTTAAATTATGATTTCATGTATATATTGATCCCTGCTGCCGGGCACGAGCTCAGGTCCTGTGAACGGACTAGCACCTTAGTGGCTCACAGGCTGGTGTACTCACCTTGACCCATTCCCCAATTCTGCCTGCTAAGCTCTGAGTTCAAACCCCAGCACAGCCAAAAGATTCATCCTGATGTGAGAAACCAATGGATCCACATGATTTCCTCTCCTGTGAAGGTGCTGGGCCTCATCGAGGATGGAGAATGCTATATAAGCAACTCTATAGCCATGGGAATAGGTTGTCATCCATGGCAGCACTGATATACCTGTCACCATACTCAATAAAATACACAATACATCCATGAATAAGACTCAAAATTAAAAAATAACTACACTGAAAGCAAGATGCATACCACACCTGTATGTAAATAGAGATCCTATGTTTAAGAAAGGTAAGCTTGTTATTTTTTCCACTGCTGGGGCTTCAATTCAGGCCCTGGACCAGGCCTGACATTCTAATCTTCAGGGATGATGACCTTCCCCTTTTCCCACAGTGCAACGTGGTTACCCAAACCTGAGTTCAAATCCCAGGCCTGACAAAAGATTCATCCTGATGTCAGAAGTCAGATATTGTGCCTGATTTCCTCTAATGTGGAAGTCCTGGGTCTCAGCTAGGATGGAGAATGAATGTATAGGCAACCCTATAACCATGGGAACAGGTTGTCATCCATGTAAGTACAGTTATATCTGTCACCATACTCAGTAAAATTCACAATACCATCATGAATTAGACACAAATTAAGAGAAGAATTGCACCAAATGCAAGATGCTGCCCACACATATATGTCAATACAGATCCTATGTTTCAAGTATGAATTTATGCCTATCCTGGCCCTCTCTGGGGCTCATTGTCAGGTCCTGGGAATGGCCTAGCTCCTCAGTTGCTCATATGCTGGTGTCCTCACCTTGACTCTTTCACCAATTGGGCCTGCTAGGCTCTCAGTTCAAATCCCAACACTGCCAAAAGCAGAATCCTGATGTGAGAACCCATAGGTCGACCTGTTTTCCTGTCCTGTGAATGTCCTTGGTCTCAGCTAGAATGGAGAAGACATAGGAAACTCCATGGACATGGGAATAGGTTGTCATCCACGTCAGCACAGTTATATCTGTCATCATACTCAATAAAATACAAAATGCATCCCTGGCTAAGACACACAATAAAAAGAATAAATACACTGTAAGCATGATGCATTCTACATACGTAAGTAAATAAAGACCCTATGTGTAAAATAGTTGGGCATATGATTTTTGGCAGTGCTGGGGCTTCAATTCAGGCCCTGGAACCTGTCCTGACATTGTAGTCTTCAAAGATGGTTAGCTTCCCTTCCCCAACAGTGCAACAGACTTACCCAAACCTGAGTTCAAATCTCAGTTCTGGCAGTAAAATGGCGTGTGCGCTAGGGTGCTTCCTTCATTCATATATATATATATATATATGACCCTGTGTTCGAATTCAAGTAGTGGCAACTTTGCCTCAGCTCCGATCATCCTTTGCTGTGGCCTCTGGACCTACAGCCCATCCTTGAATCCTAGTAACCCAGGGCTTGCAGGAGAAAAGAAAGCTGCAAGGGGAAAAAAAGCGGTGGGAAGTTCCACCTGGTGCTTTTACGTTCATTTTCCTTTGTACGGTGAAAATGGTGGGTCTGAAATCCGCGACCTACAGAGTGAAGTTACCTGGAGTGGCTGAAGGCCTGCAGCTCTTGGGGAAGCCCCAGGCCATCCAGGCAAAGAGGCCCAGAGGTCGAATCCCATTGAGGGATTGGCGTGAGATCCTGAGATACTTGTTTCCGGACCTAGGAAGAGTCGTGGAATGTGATCAATCTCATCCTTGAATGAATAGTTCCTGCAGGATGTGAGTAGGAAATGATAGGCAAGATTCCTGGGGTATCGATGACTTTTAATGATCAATTGATGAAGCGTGACCATAATCATCACAGTCATGAAATGGAGGCATCGGGAAAGATCCAAGAATCAGTAGTCACAAGGTAGATTTGATTCCATCACTGGTCGCCATCTCTCCTAATCTAAACAAATATGCATACTATCTTCAGCTTATGACTATATGACTATTGTGCTCTCCACCTGCCCTATCCCCAGGGCTTAATCTCAGGTTCTGGGAACAGCCTAATTCCTTAGATGCTCACATCATGGTGTCCTCACCTTGATCCTTTCTCCAATTGGGCCTGTTAGGCTCTGAGTTCAAATCCCAACACTGCCAAAAGAGGAATGCAGGTGTGAGAATCCAATCCGTCCCCCTGCTTCCTGTCCTGTGGAAGTTCTGGGTCTCAGCTAGGATGGAGAAGGCTTAAGCAACTCTATAGACATGGGAATAGATTGTCATCCATGCTAGCACAGTTATATCTGTCATCATGCTCAATAAACAAAATGCATCCATGACTAAGACACACAATAAAAAGAATAATTGTACTGAACGAATGTATGTGAATAGAGATCCTATGTTTAAAATAGATGGGCATATGATTTTTGCCAGTGCTGGGGCTTCAATTTAGGCCCTGAGAGCAGGCCTCACCTTGTAATCTTCAAGGATGGTAAGCTTCCCCTTACCCCACAGTGCTGTAGTGTTACCTAGACCTGAGTTGGAATCTGAGCTGTGGCAGAAAAATGGTGCGAATTCTGAACTAGGGTGCTTTATTAGTTTTTAGGTGGTTTTTTTGTTTTTGTGCTAAGCAAAGGATTTGAACTCACTTCATGGCAACGCTGTCTCAGCTTCGATCACTTTAGGCTAGTGGGCTGCCATAGGCCCATAGTTGACCCTGTGATCCTAGGCTCTGAAGCCTTGCAGGAATAAAAAAAAAAAAAAAAAAACCCACACAGAAAAATAGCCACAGGATGGATTTTTTACATTTTCTTCCTTTGCATGGTGACCAACATGGCTCCAAATTACATGGCTACAAAGGGTACTTCACTTTTCATTGGCTGCAGCTAGCAGACTATCGGGGAAGCCACAGGCCCATATGTCATCATAGGTGCTGATTTTGAATCCTGGTCCTGATATCTACCAATGGGGGGACTTCCCACGAGACTCGTTCCTATGCATGGGAGTAACGATGGAATGTGAGCAAACTCATGATTGAATGAAAAGTTTCTGCGGGCATAGTTCTAGTCTAAAATTAGATGCAATGATCCTAGGATGTTGATTGATCTTCATGAATGGTTTATTAAGCATGAAAACAATACTATTCCTTCAATGGAGGCATAATAAATACCAAAGAGTTGGGAGGAACGTAGTTGATATCATTGAATCCTAGGTAGATGTCTCTGGAATTCTATACAAATATATAGTTATTGATATATACCACATGCCTATACATGTATGGCTATTTTGTCCACCCTTGCAGCTCAATCTCAGGGTCTAGGAACTGACTGGCAGCTTCCTTGGCTACAGGTTGCCGTTTTGACACACCCATTCATGAATTGGGTCTGCTAGGCCCTGAGTTCAGGTCCCAGCACTGCAAAAAATTAGATCATGGAGTAAGAAGCCGAGTGTGACACCTGTTTTCCTTTTCTCTGAGAGTCCTGGGTGTCAGACATGATGGAGAACACGTCTACAAATTTAGATACTATGTGATGGGATGTCATCAATATAATAAATGGAATGCGTGTCATCACAGTCAATAAACGGTAAATAAATGAATAAAACAAAAATACAATCAATAACTAAAATACGGACTGAACATCTATAGGTAAGTACAAATCCTATCTTTCTAATGTTTATAAACAGTATGTTTTCCAGGGCTGGGGATTGAATTCAGGCCTAGGGACCAGGCCCAACTTCACTGTCTTCAAGCATGGTGAGCTTCCCCTTCATCCACAGTGCTGCAGAGTTTCCCAGACCCTCAGTTCAAATCCAAAGTAGAAATAATGATGAGAATTGCAAGCCAGTGAGCTAAATTTTTTGTGTGTGGGGAGGGATTTTTATTTTTGTTTTGCGAAGCAAGGTCTTGAACTCAGATCATGGCACTCTGCCTCAGCTTCTATCACCCTAGGCTGCAGTGTAGCCACTGGAGCCACAGCCGATCCTGGGATCCTAGACCTCCAGGCCTTGTGCTGGGAAAAAAATATGCAAAAAAAAAAGTGGCAGAGCCGGGTTCTGGTGGCTCACCCCTGTAATCCTAGCTACTCAGGAGGCTGAGATCTGAGTATCTCGGTTCAAAGCCAGGAAAGTCTGTGATACACTTATCTCCAAGAAACCACTAGAAAACTGGAAATGACGCTGTGACGCCAGCAGTAGAGTGCTTGCCTTTAGCTGAAGACCACAGGCACAGCGCCCAGGCCCAGAGTTCAAGCCCTATGACCGACCCCCCCGCTCAAAAAAAAATGGCAGGATTGGGTTTTTACATTTTATTCCTTTGCACTGTGACCATTTGGGTCTGAATGACATGATCCCAAAGGGTACTTCACCTTGCATTGCTGAAGGATGGCGGTCTATTGGGGAAGCCAAGTCTCGCATGGCAATGTAGGCCTAGAGTTGAATCCCAGTAATGCCACTTCCAGATGGGAGAGATCCTAAGAGACTCATTCCCATACATAGTAATAATGATGGAATGTTATTAATGGCATGGTTGAATGAGATGATCGTGAATACTACTCGTATAAAATTAGACATCATGATTTCAGTAGACTGATTTTATTTAATATGAAGCATTAAAAGAATAGTATTTCTTACAAAGATGCAATAATTTCAGGACACTGATTAACTTAATAATTTATTAAGGTTGAAAACAATAACATTAATTAATGGAGGCATAATAAATACACAAGAATTGGTAGGAATGTAGTCTACATAACTGAATAATGTGTAGACATGTCTGGCACTCTATAAAGATATATATTTATTAGCCTACTACCATCTGGGTGTCACTCTGTTCATATTTTGTCAAACCCTGCGGCTCGATCTAAGGTACTTGGATCTGCCTGTCAGCTCAATTTGCCCTAGGATGGTGTGTTGACACTCACCCATTCATGAATTGGGCCTTGTAGGCTGTGAGTTCAGATGGCAGCACTCCCAAAAAATGAATCATGGAGTAAGAAACTGATGGTGACAAACGTTTTCCTTTTTTGTGAAAGTCCTGGGAGTCAGGTATGAAGTGGAACATATATGCAGACCTATATTCTATGGAATCAATGTTCTATGTGCCATAATAGTCAATAAAATAAATGGCCAATACATGAATAAAACAAAAAATAAAAATGAATACACTGAATGCTAAATGGAGTCAACCTATGTATATAAATATAAATCAAATATTTAATGTCCATGAATAGGATGTTTTCTAGTGCTGGGGATCGATTTCAGGTCTAAGGAACAGACTTGAATTTCATGACTTCAAGGAGGTGAGCTTCCCCTTTCCACACAGTGCAAAAGAGTTACTCAGACTATGAGTTCTGATCCCAGTCCTGACAGAAAAAATGGCAGCTGTATACTATGTGATGTCCAATTCTTAGGTATTTCAATCTGCCTCCATTTAAGAATGTGATTGTTTAAATGTTTCATAAAGTATTAATTAAAATTGATCAGTGTCCTATAATATGATTGTATATAATTTTATCCTAGAATCATTCAAGAACTGCCAATTCAATCACATATATCACATGCCATTGGTATTCATATGGATAGAAATGAGTTCATTAGGATCACCTGCCATTTGGAGGTGACAGGACCAGGATGTGGGCTCTAGCTCTCACCACTTAAACCCAAGGATAAGGAAATCACCAGTCTGTCCAAGAACATCAGCAAGACCAATGATTAGGCAGGCACCAATGGCTCTCAGCAGTCCTCCTTGATACTTACAAGGCTGTGATAGGAGGATCATGATCAAAGTCACCCTAGGCCAGAAAGTCCTTGAGACCCTTGTCCAACTTCAGTGCCAACAAAGCTAGAAGTAGAGCCATGTGGCTTCACTAGTTGAGGGTTAGCCTTGAGCAGAAGCAGCTCAAGGACTGTGCCCAAATCCTGAGTTCAAGGTCAGGGACTGTCAACAAACAGACATACAGAACAATCTTTGCAGCCATCCAGCTAAAGCAGGTCACCCTGTTGTCCCCAACTGGACTGGACAAAGTTTCATGTGAAAGAGGTGCTGTCAGCTTGACTCTTCCCATTCTGCCTGCATCACAGGATTCCATCCACACCCTCATTTTTTCATGGTTCTTTCTGACCAATGGTAAACAAGAATGGTGGCCACGCCCACATTCCATGCTGCCCAGTAGCACCTGGATTCCCTAAGTTGGTTGAAACCACTACTAGCAGTTGAGGAAGGTAGAGATGGCTAAGTGGTGAGCAAGATACTTGAGGCCACAATGGAGTAGAGTAGGAAATTGAGGTCCTAGACAGTGAGTGGGTGAATAGAGGATTTCTCAGACCTTGGGAAAGTGGCCAGCCCATCTTTCCTGTCCCAGCGCTCAGATGTATGAAACAACAGGACTCCATGAGAGAGCTGCGGGCAAGAAATTGCCACAGGAACACTGGCAGAAGAATCCTCCCAACAGATCTGCAACATTCAAGAAAACTAAGAACATGAAAAAGTGAAATATCCCCGAGACAAACACCACTGGGGAGTGTGATTCAAAGGAGAGTCCAGCCAAATGTGATGCTGACCATGGACCTCCCTGGCATTTGGACACAGCCACAGCCACCAGGGTACAGACTGTCAATGGTCCCAATAACACCAAGGATCTGTAGAGGTGTACTGACATGTGGTGCCCACCCAGGATCCCAGCAAAAGAAGAAAAGAGGTGCTCTGTGCCAAGATCCAACCAGTGAAGCACGAAAAGACAGACCTCCAGGATGAATGGGAGTAAGAGAGGAGAAGATAGCCCAACTGCACGCAGCAATGGAAAGGGAGCTAGAGATCCACAAGGCACCCATACAGAGGTTGGTTTGGGCAGAAAGTGATTTACAATGTTCACCAGCCCACGTGAAGCAGGTGACCGATGACAGAGAAAGGGAAAATGAAGCTCTCACCAGCTGTCTGCAGACTGCAGAGCAGCACAGGGCAGAGTTGGGGATGGTGGCTTCTGTGGTCACTGCTCACAGAATGAGACCAAAATGTTCTTCGAACAGCTGAATGATGTGACCCTTCAGCTCGAGGAAAAGATCAGAAGCTTCAATGACTTGGAGCAAGTGAACACTGAGTTGCAAGGGAAGCTGAAAGCACTCTGGACACAGTGGAGCAACATGAAGAGCAGAATCTGCAAGTTCCAACAAGCACTGGCAGGGCGTGAGGTACTAAAGAAACTACTTGACAACCTGAGCTGAATGGTGACTGCAGCGAATCTAGAGAGAGACACCTTCACAGAAGACCTGAGCATTGAGAGGTCTGTGCAGAAGGAGGAGGCCCGGCGGCTGACCCAGTGGTTGAACCAACAGGCAGAGGAGAAGAATCGAGGGGCAAGGCAGGTGTTTGTCCTAGAAAAGGAGCTGGGGAAACTGAGAAGGAAGCTGGCAGAGACATGGCCCCCTTCGGGACCATCACTGGCCAAGCAGCAGGTGCAAGCCCACGCCTACTGCATGCAGATGGAGTTGAAAACCTGGAAGAACAAGTTCACATCCCGGTCCATGAAAACCAAAGGCTCCGTTTCCAGAACATGGGGCAGCAGAAGCAACTGTGCAGACTGGAGGAGAAGGCCAAGGATCAGCAGGAGATTTGCAAGATCCCAAGATGCGCATGTGTGAAATGGACAGATGGAAGAACAGCTGGCCCTGCGGTGGGACACTCTCCACATGGTGAGCAGTGAGAAGGAGAATCTAGCCAGCATCTTGGACTCAGAGCAGCAGGTGAAGAAACATCTGTGGGAACAGCTGGACCACACAGAGGAGAAGATAGAGGAATGGAAAGAGGTGGCTGAGAGAGAGAGAGCCAAGCAGCTTGGGAGCTGCAGGAGCAGCAGGAGCAGTTCCTGGCCCAGCTGCAGTAGCTCAGAGCCACCTGTGAGCTGCACATCACCTCCAATGAGCAGCTGAGCTCCAAGAAGGAGGACCTGCAGCAGCACCTAGAGAGGCAGACCCAGCTGCTGGAGCAGCTGAAGCAAGTGCAGGCCCCACCAACTGTCGGGACCAGGTGGTGCCCCCAAAGTGGCAGGACACCCTCAAGTGCCTGGAAGTGACCAGACCACAGGAGGAGTGCATGTAGGCCCAGCTGAGCTTCCTGGCTTTCCTTAGGGAAGGGGAAGTTGAGAGCCCTGGAGAAGCAAAAGGTGAGGAGGCAACTCCCCCAGACGTGACCATCGAAGAGGATGGAGACATCCCCCAAACCGAGAGGGACGTGGATCTGGGGGTGCTCTCCGTGACTGAAATCCACAGGGGGAAACTCCTGCACCAAGAGTGGCAGGCTCACTGCGGGTGCCCAGTCCACCTGGCAGCTCAGTGCCAGAGAAAGCTGGAGCCACTGGCCCCACCCCACGAGCTAGCACCACAGCATACGTGGGGATGGGAAGCAGGACACGTGGGGATGGGAAGCAGGACACGTGGGGATGGGAAGCAGGACACGTGGGCATCCGAGAAGAAAATCTGCTTTGTCCATGACCTGCCTGTTTAGATGGACTTACGGAGTCCAGCGGATGAGCTCCACCATCGATGCTGTCAGCTGTTGGCACACATCCACACCATCGAGGACTCCCTCTTGGTGTGTAAAGAGCAGATGTTTGTCCTGGATGAGCTGTGTCAGGAGAAAGCTGAGCACATGTGCTGGCTGTCCTAGGAGAAGATGAAGAGGAGAGAGCTGTGGGAGCCCCTGTGGTTCCTCTCAGGGGAAGGCATGGACAGCAGTCACCAGATGCCGGCACAAGCTGAGTCCCCTGCCACCACCACCGATTCAGACACCTCAGGCTACGCGATAGTCAAAATGAGGGAGGAGCAGAAAGGTTTTGAAGAATTGCCACTTCAAAGCAGTGTGGAAACTGCCAAAGGACAGGTCGGGGTACCCTATCCTGTAGAGGACTCCCCCATGGAGCACATCCTGCTGCAAAAGCCACACATGCAGATAACCCAGAGCTCACAGGCTCAGGTGAGGAGTGTTCCCTCCCTTTCTTCTGTAGACTGATGCAGATGATGACTCTCTATGTGACATACTGACTCTCAACGCCTCAGCAGCCACCACAAGTAGGTGGCCAGGTAGCCTTCTCTCAGGCCTCTATCTGCCAGGTGATGGAAAGGGTAAACTGCAAGTCAGGTAGGGCAGAGGCTGCCGGGAGGTGGCCCATATTCAAGGGACATCTAATGGACCATTGGTGGCCAGGGAAGAGGCCCATGTTATGCTTATCACAAAGAATGAATTGTTTTCAAAGGGAAAACAAGCCTCCAACAAAGATTTGTTCTTCCTGTCCTGGGGCTTGAACTCAGGGCCTGTCCACTGTCCCTGATCTCTTTTTCTCATGGCTAACACTCCACCACTTGAACCACAGTGCCACTTCTTGTTTTCTGATGGTTCATCAAGGATAATAGTCTCACATACTTTCCTGCCCAAGATGACATTGAACCGTGGTCCTCTAGATCTCAACTTCCAGAGTAGCTAGGATGACAGGCATGTGCCACCATTGCCCAGCATGTGATGCCTTTTGAAGGCATCTTGGCGATTCTGTAAAAAGAGCTCCAAAGGGCCTGGATAGACTTTGACCCAGTCAAGGAGCTGGAATGGGGGAAGGCTGACCTTCTAGCCATTCTGTTCCCCAAAATTAAAGATGCCAGCTGGTGTTGGATGCATCAAACACCTAGGTCAACAGCCACCAGGCTTAGTGGGGAAAAGTTAGAGAATACCCAAAGATTGCAGTATAGAAAACTCTGATTTTGCATGCATGTGGTGTGTGTGTGTGTGTGTGTGTGTGTGTGTGTGTGTGTGTGTGTGTGTGTGTGTGTGTGAACTCATGGCCTAGGCTCTATCCCTGTGTTTTCTTGTTCAAGGCTAGTGCTATTCTACTTGAGCCACAGCCCCACTTGCTTTTTGATGGTTAATTGTAGGTAAGACTCTCAAGTACATTCCAGGGTGGCTTTGAAGCATGATGGGGGCCCCATGGAAGCAAGAGTAAACACAACTCGCAGGTACAATCTCTATGGTGGGTGACTCCTGCCCCCTTGTAGCCAGATGCAGGGCATGCGGCCCGCTGCCACAGTGGGGGAAGATCGTCATCTAGAGTTCAATTGGGGAAGTAACCAGGGCCAAACTGACTTTTGCCCACCCTGAATGCTGATTCCAAAGCAGTTCTGTTCCATTCTAGGCCAAGAGAGCTCCAGGAGGCCCGGCTTCCAGGAGAAGAAGGAAGGGAGAGGTCAGCTCCAGGTCTAGCTAAGAGCCTTTGGCCATGGACACCCCAACTTGTCCTTCCTGATCACTGTAAGGCCTGTCAAAGAACAACTTCCCCAAAATAAACAAAATTGGAGCCGTGTCTCAAAGTGGTTGAGCTCTAACATTGAACCAAAGAGCTCAGAGACAGGGCCCCCACACTGTGAGTTCAAGACCTCCAGCTGACCCACCCCCATAAAACATAGGTTAGCCAAAGGTGAACTAGTACGATTTGTGAAGTGTTTCTGAAGAATGGTGATACAGAAGAAAGCACCCTAATTCTAATGACAGCTGAACTTGTGAGATACAGCTATGTGCTGAGTCCTTCACAGGGTGCTGTTTTCTGGGTCCTTCCCACATGGGGGTTTTGTGCTGAGTCCTCAAAATGCATTTTGTGTGCTGAGTCATCACAAAGGGTGCTATATTATGAGTCCTTGAGAAGAGTGGGCCATGCAGGGTTTGTCAAAGGGTGCGGTGTGCTGAGTCCATTACACAATGTACTTTATGCTGAGTCCTTCAAAAGGTACAGTATGCTAATTCATCCCAAAGGGTGCTATGTGCTGAGCCTTTGAGAAGGGAGGGACAGGTGAATTTTTCAACGGGTGCTGTGGGCCGAGTCCTTTACACAGGGTACTTTTGCTGAGTCCTTCAATGGGGGCTGTATGCTGAGTCATCCCAATGGGTGCAATGTGCTGCATCCTTGAGAAGAGTGAGATGAGGTGAGTTTTTCAAGTGCTGTGTGCCGAGTCCTTTATACAGGGTGCTCTGTAATGTCTTTCGAATGGTGCTGTGTGCTGAGCCCTTCTAGAGGGTGGTATGTGCTGAGTCCTTCAAAACTCTGCTATGTGCTGAGTTTTGTAAAGGGTGCTGTGCACAGAATGTTTTACACAGTGTGCTACATACTCAGCCCTTCAAAGAGTGGTGTGTGTGGAGCCTTAACACAGGGTGCTATGTGCTGAGTCCTGGGAAAGAGTGCTACGTGCTGAGTTTTTCAAAGTGTGCCATGAACTGAGTCTTATACACTGCGTGCTATGGACTTCCTCCTTCAAAGGGAGCTGTATGTTGATTTATCCCAAAGGTTACTATTTGCTAAGTCCTTCAAAGGGCACACTGTGCTGAGTCCATTACATAGGGTGCTTTGTGCTGTTTTTTGAAATATTCTGTGTGCTGAGTCATCCCAAACGGTGCTTTGTTCTGAGGTAGTTATCCCCAACAATCAATCTCTCTCTCTCTCTCTCTCTCTCTCACACACACACACACACACACACACACACAAACACACACACCCTTACATACACTCACACAGGGGTCACTGTGTACCTGCTTGATGTGTGGAGTGGAGATGAATGGAGGAGGGTCTCCTCCAGTGGTGGGGCTGAGGGGAAATTTGATTCCGTGGGCAAGTGTTAGGATTGGTGGGGAGAACTGAGCTGAGGTGAGGCTGCAATTCCCATGGCCTGGAAGCCTTAGGGCCCAGTCAAGGATGTTCTTGTAGGCAAGGGTGGGGGCGGGGCTGAGGGGAATACGGGGCGGGGCTGAGGAGAGGAGGGGGAGAGGCCGAGGGGAGGAGGAGTCAGGGCCCAGGGGGCTCACTATGGTGGTAGCAGTGGCCAGGGGCTCTCAGTGGCAGGCATACATGCACCAAGGGGTCGAAGTGGCCTGCAAGAGGAGTGGAGGCAGAGAGAAAGAGCATAGAGGAGTAAGTACATGCATGAGAGGAAATGGCTTCAATGCCTGGCTGAGGCCTCAATTGAAGTGAAGGTCCTGAATGGGAGCGCAGAGCATGCGGAGCTAGCACAGCAGACACATCACCTCAAGCAGCCCCATGGTGGGGTGGTGGCCATGGACTGTCTCAAGTCCAAGATTCCAATTATCATGGTGGTGGCAGTGGCCACAGAGGAGGAGGCCACTGATGAGGAGGCAGCTGAAGAGGCAGCCTTGGCAGCAGCAGTGGCAGGGGCAATGGCAGCATTGGCAGAAACAGGTCTGGCTGTGGATGAAGAGAGAGCTGAGTTGTCTGCAGCTGAGGGGGAGGCTCACCCTACCATGCACCCTCAGACCTCGCCCCTCCCTCCCCGACCCTCCCCAAGGTGCCGAGTTTCAAAAATGGAGCTGCTGGCCTAGACCCAGGGAGCCTCTCTCAGTTGCTTGGCTGAGATAACCCGCCCCTGGCCTGCTTGTCTCAGTGACTCGGTCCAGGTCCCTGGTCCTCAGACTCTGGGCCTGCCACACCTGGAGCTGCTGCCTACAGCTTCTCCCAGCAGCATAAGTGAGTGGCCACTCTGAGGGCCCACACCCTGGGACCACATTGCCCAGCGAATCATTCGATCCCCCCTTGCAGCCTCCCCCATTCTGCGGACCCAGACCCGTGCCTCCCGCTTCCCCTCTCCTGTCCCACCTGTGCCTCCCCTGCATCCCACAGTACACCCTGGCTCTGCCGCAAATGCACCCCAGGGGTGGGCGTGTGGGGGTGGGTGGCAACGCAAGGATCCCTCTCATGTCCCCAGTGGCCAGTGTCCCAGGAAATGGGGAGATGCAGGGTTGGGTGAGGAGGGGGTGCCAGAGAACTCCTGGCCTGGAGTAATGGAGCCACACAGCCACCCATCTGCACCCTTCCTCACCTTGGTGGGAACCTGGTAGCTTCAGTCAGAGGTGGGGAGCAGCATCTCCAAACCTGCCTTCTCAGATCTTTTCCTTTTTTCTGGTGGTGGGAGTGTTGAATGCAGAAGATAGACCCCCTTGCTGTGTGAGCCCTTGTCTCTATGCTTGGTCACCCTATCACCTGAGGAGGGTCCCAGAAGAGCCCACTAGGGAGGTGAGGACACTGGGGATCAGATAGAAGATGAATATCTTGGAGGATCACCCCCTCCCACACACACCCAGCCTATTCTCCCCACCCCAGCTGCCATCAGTTCTCACAGGGTGATCACATTTCCCAGCTCTGCCAGAATGTGCTGGTGCTCCCGATCCATCTGGTCTCCTCATCCTCCCCAAGAATGCGCCAAGTCGCCCAGAAGCATCTAGGCTGGAAGTAGGAAGTCCATCCATGTATGTAACATTTAGGACCCCATCCATTTCCCCAACACCGTCCCCACCCCAGGTCAGACACCCTCTGGGGGCACCATGTACCCCTGCTTGTTATCTGTCCTGGCTCTGAGGAGCCACCGGTTTCAGGACTCCTTTATCCAGCATCCTGGCCTAGGGTTTTGGTTTATGTAGAGTTAAGGTTTGTTGTTCCCAAGAGGAAGATTCTGGCCCTGAAGAAAGAGAGAGGCAGGGTGGTTCTTTGTTATTAGAGTGGTGCTCCCCTTTGATGGGATCCCCTGGTTCTGACAAGGGTACCCCATGCCGTACATTGTCCCAGATGAGGAACTGACAAACTGAAGAGAGGCACTGCTCTGAGTCTGTGTGTGTGTGTGTGTGTGTGTGTGTGTGTGTGTGTGTGTGTGTGTGTGTATGAGAGAGAGAGGGAGAGAGAGGGAGGGAGGGAGGAAAGGAGGGAGGGAGAGAGATCATCTTTCACCTTGTACAGCATGACTGTGCTCAGGTGTGCGATCAGTTGGCAAATTGCAGGTGCTGCATGGACCAGTCTTCTGTCACAGGTCTGGATTTGTGTGTGTGTGTGTGTGTGTTGAGAGAGCAGGGAGATGAGAACAATGGAAACATATTTAAGTCACCATGTCTAAAAAGAGCATATTTGTGTGTATGTGTATTGTTCTTTTGTCATCAATGCCAAGTATGATCCCAGCCACAATTTTTTCTTTTTCCTTCACCATTACATGAATCGTTTGGGGAAGGTTTCAGTAGATGTTCCTTTCCCCCTCTTTCCACCTCTCTCTTCCTCTTTCCTGTAGCTCACAGTAGCAGCTGGGTCTGTGTGGGTCTCCCCTTGGAGGTCTGTGTGAATCACAGACCAGAGTGGACACCTGTCCTTCTGTCTTCAGGCTGGTGAGGCAAGTGTGACCACAGCCACACTCATACAGCCAGACACCCTGCTCTGGTGTGTAGAGTTGGAGCTAATTCAAGGGTTGGGAATGTGTCTGCCAAACATAATTAGGGAATGAGATGGGGAGAGTAGAGCAGAAGATGTGAAGCTAGGAGGGTCTGGTAGGTGGCGAATGGTGTGACATAGCAGATGGTTCACCACAAACAAGGATGAGAGGGGAACCTTACTCAGGGCTTTGGCGGTGTCCATGGGCATCTGGGCAGGGGGCTCCAGGCCCCCACTGGTGGTGTGGATTCCCTCCTAGGGCAGTGCACCAGTGGGCAGTCCTCCCTGGAGTCCTGTAGACTCCCATCTGTGTCCCGCCTGGGCCGTTTCCAGCTGGGCAGTGGTAGGCAAGTGTGTTCCCCCTGCTGAACCTTGCACGGTGTCAGGCCATGGCAGTTAGCTAGGGCAGCTCAATGCCAGTTTCTGTAACCTGCTGTAGGCTGTCTGGAAGGAAAAGGGGAACACTGACTTTGGAAACCTTTAAGTTTGATTGGGACACCTGAAATGCCAGTTTTCCAGGATTTTTTCTTTAAGCTGGCAATTACTACTAATCACTGGGATTATGGGTCAAATTAGATGGACCATTTCAGCTGCCAAACAATGATGTTCAAAGCGGCACAGGCAGATTTCCCAAGTCAGATCATCTCCTGTCATGAACATCCTGCTTTGAGTGCCTTCCTCCAGCAGCTGCTGATTCTCTCTGGTTCTCTCTATGGTGACCACCACAATCAAGGATATCATGGGGAGCAGAGATGGTGACCTCTCCATTCCCAGCCTGCCAGCTGTGAGCAGAGACTATTCCCAGCACTGCACTGGAATCTGGGAGATTCAGAGAACTGGGATGCCTCAAAGATCCTTTCTCTGCAACATGAAACCAGGGGGCCGGATGTGGTGGACAATCCTGTCTGGCCCCAGGGGGAGGAGAGGAGACCCCTTGAGCCAGGCTTTCACCTCACGTGCCTCATTCACACCTGAGGGCGGAATTGAGTGCCAAACAGTGGGTTAGCCGCTGGACAAAGATTTTTGAGAAGAGAGGCATCGCAGAGCCCCAGAATCCAGAGAGTACATCGTGGCTCACATCCTCAGAGCCAAAAGAGTTAAGTGTGGTGGCACCAGGAGGGCAGGACGAGGGATGAGGGAGAACTGTGGAAGAGCTACTTCAGGCTTCGACACCTCCCCCACTAATCCCTCTACCCCTAGGATGCTTACCTGAGTTGTATGGGAGTTTTCTGTAATATTGTCGTAGAGAGATGCTCATTTATTTATCCAACAAACCGTTACAGTGAGTGCCAGGTCCAGGCGGTCATAGACGCTGAAAGGTTCCAGTGCTGGTTCCACAGCACATGAAGAAATCTTGATTTGAACTGGATGCCGGTGCCTCACACCTATCATCCTAGCTACTTAGGAGGCTGAGATGGGAGGACTGAGGCTTAAGTCCCAGGAAGAAAAGCCTGTAAAACTCTTATCTCCACAAACTACCAAAAAGAAAACTCCAGAACTGGATGAGTGGCTCAGGCTGTAGACTGTTGGCCTTGAGTTAAAAGGCTCAGGGACAGCAACCATGCTCTGAGTTCAAGGCCCAGGAGTGACACAAAGAAAGGAAAGAGAAAGAGGAGGGAAGGATGGAGGGAGAAAAGGAGGAAAGGAAGGAAGAACGGAACATGCAAGCCTTGGTTTGGAGTCCCCGGATCAAGGGAGTCAACCATTCACAATCTCTGTGGGGACAGTTTCAGAGCCTAAAGCCACTGACCCCTCAGCAACTTCATGACATCCAGGAGTTGTGTGGTCGCCGACTGCAGAGGGAAACAGCTTTGGGTAGACCCTAGGGCTCAGGGTGGTCACCAAATTTCATTCTCCCCTGGCCCACCGAGTTTATTTTCTAGTCAGATAAGAAATTGTCCAAAGGATAGGAAGGTATAGGCTGAGGGAGTGTCAAGAAGGGGGTGGGACGGGATAAGCAAGAAGATGAAGAGGGAGGACGATCCCAAGTCAGGTGTGTCAGGCCATTGGAGCCATGACCTCACCTAACAACTTAGACCATTAGTGATAGAGATTTCGACCCAGCCACATGGCTGTTAAAAGTCCTGGCACTTTGGGTTCACAATTGACCAGCTGGCTGTCATCCACTGCTGGATGCCTGTGTGGTACATCCTTGGGGACTGGGACTTTTGCTGGCTCAATCTGAAGATGACACCCCCAGTGTTCATTCCTCAACCAGAGACAGAGGTAAGCCTGCCACTGGCACAGGACATCCAGAGAATGAGGGGGGAAATCAGACCCGTGTTGCCCCAAGACTTCCTCTAGGGGACTGTAGGGCCCTGTGACTGCCATTCTCAGAGACAGAGGTGCGTCCCTTTGCTGTCTCAACTTTTGTCTAGATGGCAGATCTGGGATTCAGAGAGGGCCGACTGAAGGTGGGGCAGGGCTGGGTAGAGGCTGGTGGGAAAACCAGAGGCACTTAGCTCTGAACAAGGTTGTTTCATTGAGGATACTCACAACCCAGGAACATGCCTGGGATGGATAGGCCTTTTCTCCTTCCCGAGAGAGAGGGACCTACAGCCCTCCGGTCTGCATCCCTTGGCCAAGAAATCTTTTCAATCCCATATCTTGTGGCTGGATAACTAGACCTCAACTGACTGACCAGTGTCGAGGGATCTTGAGTCCTTGATGAGGTCATGGGATCCTCAGTATGAGATTGTACTTGAATGTTCTGACTTGGTGCATGGTCAGTCCCATCTAAGGCTGATATAATCTAGGACATAGAATCTAGAGAATCAGAGCAGGATGGGGTCTATTCTGTGAGTCTTGAGTATTATGTGTGATCTTTGAGCTCCTGTGTGCCCACCTGCTTCCCTTTTTGGGTAAGTCTATGACAGAAAAAGTTTATAACTAGGGCCTGGGTCCCATCCCTTGTGTTACGCTCAAAGCTAGAATTCTGCCATTTGAGCCACAGCTCCACTTCCAACTTTTTTGGGTGTTTAATTAGAGATAAATGACAGGCTTGGAAAAGTATCTTTGGCCAGGTGCCAAGGTGCCAGTGTCTCATGGCTATCACCCTAAGTACTCAAGAGCATAAATCTGAGAATCACGGTTCAACTCAAAGCCAGCTTGGGCAGGAAAGACCCTCATTTTGGTTAGGGGTGTGGGGTGCAGAGGAAAGACCCCAGACCTGACACCTCCTGGGGGACATTTGTTCTTGTGACAGAGCCAAGTCATTGCTGTGGATAAGGAGGAAGCCACCATCAGACTGACCTGGAACAATGCTCAAAGATAGGTAGGCTGTTGAAGAATCAAACCCACTCATGTCTGCTTCCCACTCCCAACAAGGAGGTGCAGTGTGGGTGGCACAGCCCTGAGCCTAAGGGATTATAAATGGATGGTGGTGGTCAGGAGCTTGTAGCTCCCACCCATCATCCTGGCTATTCAGGAGTCTGAGGGCTGATGGGCATGACTCAAAGCCAGCCCAAGCAGAAAAGTTCATGAGATTCTTATCTCTCATAAACCACCTCTCTCCCCCAAGCCTACACACAAAAAAGCCAGATGTGGTGGTGTAGCTCAAGTGGTAGATCCTCAGCCTTTAACAAAAGAAGCTCAGGGATAACACACAGGCTCTGAATCCAAGCCCTAGTGTTCACACAATCATAATAAAATAAATGAACAGTGGCCACCTTTTATCTGACTACCAAGAAACATGGATTCAGCCTTCTAGCTGGCTGCTACTTCTAGCCAAAGGTAAGGGGCTTCCCTTGATCTTCTCCTAAACCTCTCCTTCTCTCCATTATCTGTCCAGGCTTCAGTTGCAGGACAGAATTTGGATCATCCCCCTGGATATGACCTTATGTACCCTTGCCCATCCACCTTCCTTGGGGTCAGGATTCTTTATGCACTCCCTGCTGGGAGGATGAGGCACCACAGAGATAAGGGTAGGTATCCCTGACACACACACACACACACACACACACACACACACACACAAATACCCCTAGCCAAGTCAGACTAGCCTTTACCAAAGACATTTTTTCTCTTTGGATTAACTGACCTAAGAGAGGGTTTTGATCCCCAGTAACTGATTATTTAACTTGGGCTTGCTAGTTGACTGGAGATAAACAGGAGCAAAAAAAAAAGCATTTGGTGCCTGTCACCTGGGGCTCAGGCTCATCCCTGTCATAATGGAGGCTGAGATCTGAGGATCACTATTTGAACCCAGCCATAAGCTGAAAAGCCCGTGAGACTCTACTCTCCATGGAACCACCAAAAAGCCAGAAGTGGAGCTGTGGCTCAAGAGGTAGAGCACCAGCCTTGAGCAATAAAACTCAGTCGGCTCCCAGATCCTCAATTCAAGCCCACACAAAGAAATGGCCCTGTCTTATGACCACAGACTGCCTGGGCTTCGAGTGCCCTCTCACGGAGTTTGATAAAACACCTGTCCCTGGGTGGTGTATCAGGGCATTCAGAAATCCTGTAGTGGAACCCAGGCCTGCCCCTTTGTGCACACTCAACCCACACTGGCCAGAAGGCAGAATGTGACAAAACTGGCAGCCTGCAGAGCGAAGAGGTGTCAGCTCTTCCAAGGTGATTGGAACGGGCTTCTTGGAGGCAGCACTTGAAAAGGGGATCCTGCTTAAGAAGGAGGATCTGACAGGAAACACAGAGAGCAAAGGTGCTGCAGATGATGGATAACATATCAGATCATGTTCATTTCCAGCCAGGGCTGCAGGTGAGAAAATCGGTACAGTTGTGTGAGTCTTGGTATAGATGTGCGAGACTGTCCCAATACAGTTCTCCAAGGGACCTTCGTGACATGTGGATGGCTATGCCCTGAAGCTCTTAGTAGATCCATCCATGCTTTGTGTCTCCTTCTTTGACAGAGGGGAGCTGGACACTCTTCTGCCCTGGGCACCCCTGGACCCAGTTATCGGCAACCTTCCCAACGTCTTCCACCAGGACATGGAGAAGCTGTCCCCAGAAATCCGCAGGTACCTGTTGGGTGGTGCGGGGGGATACAAGGCAGGCCCCAGAACTCCTACTGGGTCTGATCTTCCTTGGACGACCAGTCCATCCAGAGGAGGCAGATGGGAACGTAGAGAGGGCTAGTGATGTGAAGTGGGCCCTTTAAAGCCTATGGCCCTACCCAAATTCTCAGCCTCCCTTTGCTGTCCCTGAGGGAGGTAGAGGAGTGTCTAGGTGGTAGCGTCTAGAGGAGGACTAATGGAAATTCTGAAGGACGAGACACCATAAGCTGTGTGCCAGTGACTGGCTCATGCCTGTCATCCCATGCCTATCATCCTGGCCACTCAGGAGTCTGAGATCCAGAGGATCTCATTTCCCAGCCCAGGCAGGAAAGTACCACGAGAGCCTCATCTCCAATCCAACTGGAAGTGGAGCTGTGGCTCAAGTGGTAGAGCCTTGGCCTTGAGGAATAATAGACATCAGAGACAGTACCCAAGCCCTGAGTTCAAGCTCCTCAACCCAAGAGAAAGAAAGAAAGAAGAAAGAACAAAAGAAAGAAAGAAAGCCACCCCTTCTTTGCTTGTGAGAGATGGTGAAGTAGTAGGGGTGCTGTGGTTGGGAAAACAGGTGCTGCCCTTATTGTACAGACATTTCTAAGAACTCCCCAGGTTTGCCCCAGTGAGAAGCCACAGCACAGTGGGCAGTGCCTTACCAAGAACTCCAGAGGTCATGGCCTGTGGCAGGCAGGAACTGGAAGAATGGTAGCATGTGTGGGATGGTAGAGGCTGAGATCTGAGGATCGCGGTTCAAAGCCAGCTTGGGCAGGAAAATCTGTGAGACTTTATCTCCAGTGAACTACCAGAAAGCCAGTAGTGGCATTGTGGCTCCAGTGGTAAAGCACTCACCTTTAGCTGAGGAGCTGAGGGACTGTGCACAACCCCAGAGTAAAACCCCATGACCGACAACCAAAAATAAGGTAGCTGAGATTTCTGCATAGTGGTATGTATATTTAGGAAATGCCAAGCTATGTTATAAGCCATTCCAGACTTGTGAGAGGGCCTGAGTTTTGTCTACAGTTGGTCTGAGGATAGTAGTGCCATAGTAGACACATACACATATACATATATATCAATGTATATATTGGGCACTACTGTGGCTTGATCAAAGGTCCTCAGAATTTCCTGGTGGCTCAGTTTCCTGGAGGCTGGTGTGTTAAGACTGTGACCTCATTTATGGATTGGGTATTATAGGCAGTGAGATGAAATCCCAGCATGGCCAAAAATTTATTCGTGGAGTAAGAAGACAATTTTGACACATTTTTTTCCTTCTCTGTGAAAGTCCTGGGTCTCAGTACGATGTATAATACATATGCAAATATAATCTAGGTGATATGATGTAATAAATGAAGTGTTATACGTGTAATAATACTACATAACTAAGGGTAATAAACATCATACGCAGTAAAGCCATGTATGTAAATAGCTCTCATATACGAATATTATTTTTTCCAGTGCTGAGGCTTGAATTCAGGCTCTGGGAACTGGTCTGAATTTCTTGTCTTCAAGGACGGTGAGCTTCCCCTTCACCCACAATGTCACAGAGATAACCATGTCCCAAGTTCAAATCCCAGGCCTGCTAGAAAAATGGTGCAAATTCCAAGCCAGGGCTCTATTATTATTATTTTTTTTTTCCAAGCAAGGGGCTTGAATTTAGGTCTTGGCACCTCTGCCACAATTAACCCTGGGATTCCAGGACCCAAGTTCAAATATCGGGGTGGAAAAAAAAAACAAGAACGATAAAACTGAGAAGTTCAAGAAGGTGATATTACTTATTTTTCCCTTTGTATTGTGACCATCCTGGGTCTAAATGACAAGGCCCAGAAAGTGCACATGACAAGTCCCAGAAAGTGCATTGCCAATGTTTGGCGGGCTATTAGGGAAGCCATAGCCAAAACCAGCAACTTGGGCCTGGAGGTCTAATCCTGTGACTTCCACTAATGAATGGTGGGAGGGTCTGAGAAACCCATTCTGTTGATATATCCATACAAATGGAATGTTATAAAAGTAACAATTAAATTAGTAGTGTATTGTTTTCATATTATAAAATTTTACACAATTATACTGCATTGAATAATTTTGAATTAATTCTTTATTATGTATTCAATCATGATAATTTAAAAAAGGAAGGAATAATTTATTTGCCAATAATTAGTAGTAATATGGTATATGCAATTTCATAATATAGACAATTCTCTTAGTTTATTCATATTCATATATCTATCTATCTACCAATCTACACATTTATCTGTTTATACACTTCTCACTCCTGGGGCTCAGTGGTAGAGTGCTCCCCTAGTACATACAAAGCCCTGGGTTCAATTCCTCACTACCACATGCACAGAAATATCCAGAATTTGTGCTGTTGCTCAAGCAGTGAGCACTAGCTTTGAGCATAAAAGCTTAGGGACTGTGTCTAGACCCTTACACAAGACCCAAGACTGGCACCAAAAATAAAAAATAAAAGAATGTTCTGACCGCAACGATATAAGGATAAGACTGTAAATTTCTCATCACAGAGCAAGCTAGGAGTCTCATACTGACAGCTGTTATCTAACCTGACTTAGCCAGAGGTAAACTGGTGCAACCGAGCTCCATGGAATCAGATGCTGCTGGCCACTCACCCCTATCATCCAAGGTAGTCCAGGGATGAGATCTGACACTGGTGGGTTTAGAACCCAGCCCTGGCAGGAATTCTGTGTAACTCTGAGCTGTGGCTCAAAGTTTTAGAGCTCTAGCCTTGAGCTAAAGGTCTTAGGACAGTAGCCCCATACTTTTAGTGCAACCCCATGGCTAACTCTCCCCTAAAACAATCCCACCCCTTTCAACCATTAGATGTGAACTTCGTGCAGTTTGTGACATTTTTCTGAAAAAAATGGTGATACTGATGAAAAAACCCTAATTCTAATGACAGCTTATGGGATACAGCTATGTGATGAGTCCTTCATGAGGTGTTGTGTGCTGAGTCCTTCACGGGGTGCATTCTTCCATCTGGTCCTTGTAAAAGCTCCACAAGTAAGATGATTGTGCACATGAGAAAGTTGAGGCTCAGATATGTCCCCATGTCAGGGTGAAAATTATGTATGTACTGAAATCTAGTGACTTGTCTCCTGCTGACAATTGGTTTGGTTTAGTTTTCTTGGTCATAAATATTGAACTCAGGGCACTGACCTTTCCTTGTTGGGTTCATGGCTAGTGCCTTATTACGTGGAGTCAAGGACCTTAGGCATCTGTAGCTGAGGTCTCTCATCCTGCCTACTCAGGAAGCTGAGATCTGACAATCTGGGTTCAAACTATCCCGGACACAAAAGGTCCCATGAGACTATTATCTTCTACTCAACATTTAGCAATTCGAAATGGAAGTCAGGTGCCACAAACTCACGCCTGTCATCCTAGCTGCTCAGGAGGCAGAGAGCTGAGGATCAGGATACAAACCAGCCTGGACAGGAAATTCCTTGAGATGGTTATCTACAGTGAACCACCAGAAAGCCTGAAGGGGTGCTGTAGCTCAAGTGGTAGAGTGCTAGACTTGAGCTGAAGTGCTTAGAGACAGCACCCAGGTCCAAACTTCAACTCCTCCAACTTACAAGAAAAGAAAGCAAGAAACCTGAAATGGAGTGCCGAGAATGTGTCTTAGGGGTAGAGTGCTTTGCATATATGAAACCCTGGGTTTGAATCCTCAGTACCACATCCCTAGAAAAAAAGCCTGAAGTGTCTCTGGGACTCAAGTGGGAGAGTGCTATCTTCGTACAGGAGAAACTCAGGTATAGTGCTCAGGTCGTGATTTCAATCTCCATGACTGGTTTATGCGCGCATGCGTGCGCATGCACACACACACTCACACACACACTCACACACACACACACACACACACACACACACACACACACACAAAGATACCAGAAGAGAAGCTCTGACTCCAAATGGTAAAGCAAAGTGCTTCTGCTCTGAGCTCATACATTTTTTTTTTTTGGGGTCCGGTCATGGGGCCTGAACTCTGGGCCTGGGCGCTGTCCCTCAGCTCTTCAGCTCAAGGCTAACGCTCTACCACTTGAGCCACAGCTCCACTTCTAGCTTTCTTTTTGCTTATGTGGTGCTGAGGAATCGAACCCAGGGCTTCATGCGTGCAAGGCAAGCGCTCTACCACTGAGCCACCTTCCCAGCCCTGCTCTGAGCTCATGATTAGCACCCTGGTCCTGTGTTCAACCGTAAAACGTAGCCACCCAGGGCCCAACTAGGAGAGGTCAAAGGTTTCAAAACCTGATGAGCTTCACCAGCCCTAGATGACCAGAAATGTTGTGATATTACACATGTACTTAGATTTAGCAAGCTTCTGGAAACCTAGGGATGCACCATTGCCAATAATGAATCATTTCATTAGGTTTAGCTCCCTAGTTGTCTGCCAGAAGGACTCTTGATTTAATTGTAGCAATTTGTTTCAACACAGGGACATAGTCTAACAAAGACAGGATAAGTGCAGGGAACTTGGCCTGCCAAGGGAGGTGGCACAAATAAAGGCTTCCTGTCAAAACAGAGCACTGGGAGAGAAAGAGCTTGAGTTACAAAGAGGCCTTTCTCTCCTGGACTTCAGAGCCCACCCACATTCATCCTCACTAATTGCCCCCTGATGAATTGTTTGTTTCACAGCTGTACAGGAGTGAGGCTTTTTGTCTGCCTGTTCCAACAATGAGGCAGACTTCCTCCAGCAGCCTGGGGTATGGAGAAACCCTTGGCTTCACTGGGAACAGTGAGGAGAGCCTCTGAACATACACTGTCTTGAAAGCACTCTCTGTGCTATGAAATCATTCTATTCAAAGCAAATTTCCTAGCTGGGTGCCTTTCTTCATAGAGACTTTGGATGTTCACCAATAGAAATACATGCATATATACACAGACACATGGAGTTACTGGCTCTATTTTTGTGTGGCAGATCCTGAGGCTTGAACTGTTAGCCTAGACATTTTCCTTGAATTGATTTTGCTCAAGGAAGCTTTTTATTCTTAAACCATGATTACCCTAGGATAGGGTGCAGCTTTTACACCCACAGATGATCCAGGGATCCTAGGGCCTGAATTCAACTCCCAGCACTGGCAAAAAAACATCAAACCAACACAAATGGAGAAGGAAAAAACCAGGAAGTTTTACACAACCATTTTAACTTTGTTTCCTTTGCACTGTGACGATCCTGGGTCTCAGTGACTCAGCTTGAAAATTGAAAATTGAACGTGACCTTGCATGGCTGAAGGCTGGTGGGCTGTCAGTGAAGCCTGAGCCCAACCCACACATCTAGGCCCTGAGTTGGATCCTGGGACTGGCACCTACACACTGCTGAAGATCCTAGGATACTCATTCCTATGTATAGGAACACTAATAGAATGTTTAAAATGTACTAATTGAATTACTAATTAGCTAGTCATTCTAGTATAAGATTGTATGCAATAAATACAGGCCATTGATTAATTTGATACTTTATTAAGTCTTCTACTGTGATTAATTGATGGAGGCATAATTTTAGACCAAATAATTGGTAGTAATAGAACATATAAAAATAAGATATAGACATCACTCTTTATATAGAGTTATACACTAGAATCTACATAAATACCTATCTGTCTCTGTATACATTTATAAATGCATGTACATATGTAAGTACACACACACACTTCAATCTACACATCTATGTGTTTATATATAGGCCACTCTTAGGGCTTGATCTCAGGTCCTCAAATTAGCCCAACAACTTCACTTGCATCAGATTGATGGGCTAACATTGACCATTCATGAAGTGGACCTTCTAGGCCCTGAGTTCAAATCATAGAACTGCCAAAAACTTAATCCTGGTAGAAGAAGCCAAAGGTCTCACCTATTTTCCTTATTGGTGAAAATCCTGGGTCTCAGGAATGATGTATAATACATAGGCAAATCTATGTCCTATGTAATAGGATGTAAAAAATGTTATTATATGTGTAATCATACTCACTAAAATACATAATAAATAAATAAAACACAAAATAAAATGAATAAGTACACTAACTGCAATATGCAGTAAGCATGTGTATGTAAATATAAACCATGGATTTAAAATGTATATGAAAGCTAGGACTTGAATTCAGCCCCTGGGAACAGGCCTGACTTTCTTGTCTTCCAGAATGGTGAGTTTCCCCTTCCCCAACTCTGCTGCAGATTTACCCAGACCCTGAGTTCAAATCCCAGTTCTGACAGAAAAAAATGGCATGAATTCCCAGCCAAGAGCTTCAAAAATTTTTAAATATTTTTAATGTATGAATATATGTATGTATATATGTATGTATGAATGTATGTATATATTTTTATTTTGTCAAGGACAGGGCTTGAACCCAGGTGTTGGCAACTCTGCCTCAGCTTCGATCACTCTAGGCTAGGGTGCAGCCACTGGACCCACAGCCGAACCTGGATCCTGGTCCCCAAAGGCTGACAGGAAAAAAAATATAAAACGACACAGGCAAAAAAACCAGCAACTTGCAGATAGCTGAAGGTTTTACATTTGTTTTCTTTTCAAGGTGACCTTCCTGGGTTTGAATGACATGGCTGAAAAGTGTTGGTAACCTGGCATTTCTGAAGGCTTGTGGGCTTCCAGGGAAGCCACAGGTCAACATGGCAACATAGGCCCTCGGTTTGAAGCCGGGTCCTGACCTCTACCAATGGAGGGAAATCCTAAGGGTCTCATTCCTATTCATAGTAATACTATTGGAAGGTTGTGAATGTCAAGGTTGAATTAATTGTTCCTGAATGATACTGCTATAAAATTAGAGTGATTTTAGGAGGCCAATGGATTTTAATGAATATTTTTGACACATTAAAAGAATACTATTAATTACATGGACACAATAATTCCAGGACAGTGATTGATTTAATTAATAATTCATTAAGGATGAAAACAATATTAATTACATAGAGGCATAATAAATACCTAAGATTTGGTAAGAATATAGCATATATCACTGAATATTGTATAGACATCTCTGGCACTCTATACAGATCTATATTTATTTGTGTACTACCATCTGCATATCAATCTGTTCTTATTTTGTCAGCTCCTGTGGCTTGATCTCAGGTGCTGGGAACTACTTGTCAGCTCAATGTGCACCAGGGTGGCATGCTGACACCCATTCATGCATTGAGCCTTGTAGGCTGTGAGTTCAGATGCCAGCACTCTCAAAAATTGAATCGTGGAGTAAGAAGCCCATGGTGATGCATTTTCCTTTCTTGAGAAAGTCCTGGGTGTCAGGTGTGAAGTTTCATACATAGGCAAATCTATATCCTCTGTAATAAATGTAATAAATATTCCATGTGTAATAACAGTCAATAAAATAAATTGTATATAGATGAATAAAACAAAAAATTAAATGAATAACTACACTAGGCACAATATGGAGTCAGCATATGGGGCTCGATTTCAGGGCCTGGGAACTGCCTAAGAGCTGAATTGGCTAGAGGCTGCTGCACTGAAAATCACCCATTCATGAAATTCTAGGCCCTGAGTTTAGATCGCAGCAATGCCAAAAATGTAATCTTGGAGTGAGAAGCCGAGAATGACACGTTTTCTTTCTCTTTGAAAGTGCTTGATGTCAGGTAGGATGCATAATTCGGGTGCAAATCTATATGCTATGTAATAGGATGTCATAGGTGGAATAATTGTCACTACAATAAATGATGAAGAGTTGAATTAGTGTATCTTTGTAAATAAAATTAGATGCAATAATTATAGGATGTGTATTAAGTTTTATTAATATTTTATTAAGCATTAACAGAATAAAAATTACATGGAGTCATAATTAAATACGTATTATTTGGTAGTGACACATGATGCATAATTTAATTATATATAGACATCTGTCTCATTCTATAAAATATGTAAATATATGTATGTATATATGTACACATATGATGATAACAGGATATTGAGTAATTGTAATTAATGCTTTATTAATTGTTCAACTGGAACACATCATTAAGTGCAGACATAATTTAATATCTAGTAATTGGCAGTAATATCTATAAGTTAATAATATAGGGATATCTCTCTTTTTGTGTACATATTTATATACAGCAATCTCTATCTATTTATACCTTGTTCACTCCTGGTGCTCGGTGGTTGAGTGCTTCCCTAGTATGCAGGAAGCCCTGGGTTCAATTCCTCAGTTCCACATAAACAGAAAATCCAGAAGTTCTGATGTCATTCAATCAATTGAGTGCTATCCTGGAGCACAAATACTTAGGGTTAGTGTCTAAGCCCTTACTCAAGGCCCAGGACTGCTTCCAAAAAAAGGCAGAATATTCTAACTGCAAGTATAGAAGGCCAGGACTTCAAATACATCACCACAGAGCAAGCTAGGAGTCTGGTGCTGACAGCTGCCACCTAACCTGACTTAGCCAGATGTAAACAGCTGCAAACCAGTTCCAAGAAAACAGACGCTGCTGGTTTACCTCCGTCATCATGGCTGCTAGGGGACTTTAAAACCACCCAGTCCTGACAGGAAGTCTGTGAGACTCCTGGAAATGTGGCTCAAAGTGGTAGATCTCTAGCTTTGAACAAATGGTATTAGAACAGTATCCCCATGCATTGAGTACAAGCCCCATTGGTAATCCCCCCAAAAAAACTACCCTACTAAACCAGTAGATTTGAACTTGTATGGTTTATGAAATGTTCCTCAAAGAATGGTGATACTGATGAAAGCACCCTAATTCTAATGACAGCTTGTTTAATAGAGCTATGTGCTGAATCCTTCATAGGGTGCAGTGTGCTGAGTCCTGCATTGGGTGCTGTGTGCTGAGTTTTTCATGTGATGCTCTGTGCTCAGTCCTTCAAAGAGTGCCATGTGCTGTGTCCTTCACAGGGTGCATTCTTTCATCTGGCCCTTGTAAGAGCTCTACAATTGAGATGATTATGCAGACAAGAATATTGAGGCTCAGATGTGTCCCCATAGCATGGACAAAATTTTGTATTACTAAAGTGTGGGTGAGTTTTCTCCTGAGACAAATATTTCATTTTGTTTTTTTCTCACACATGAACCTTGAAATTGTAGCCTCAGCACTGACGCTTACCTCTTGGGCTCATGGATAGCACTCCACCACGTGGAGCCAAGGACCCCCTTGCAGCAGAGTGCCACGGCCTAGGGGTGGATATCTGAGGTCTATCATCTTGCCTTCTCAGGAAGCTGAGATCTGAGGATCAGGGTTCCAAACTATTCCAAACACAAAAGGTCCCATGAGATTATATCTCCAATTCACTAAGAAAACTGAAGTGGAAGCTGGGTGCTTGTGGCTCATGCCTGTTATCCCAGCTACTCAGGAGAATGAGATCTGAAGATCATGGTTCAAAGCTAGCCTGGGCAAGAAAGTCCTTGAGACATTTAGCACCAATGAACCACCAGAAAACCTGATGTGGCCTCTGGCTCAAATGGTAAGGCAGAAGACATTAGCTGAAGAACTCAGGGACAGCACCCAGGCCCAGACTTCAACTCCTACAACCACCACCACCAACAACAAAAAGACAGACACAAACTAAAAAACCTGAAGTAGAGGGCTGGGAATGTGCCTTAGGGGTAGAGTGCTTTGCATATATAAAACCCTGGGCTTGATTTCTCAGTACAACATTACCAGGAAAAAGCCTCGACTGGCTCTGTGGCTCAAGTGGGAAAGGGCTATCCTTATACAAGAGAAACTAGGTACAGTGCTCAAGTCCTGAGTTCAAGCTCCAGGACTACTGTATTCACACACACACACACACACACACACACAGAGAAAGCAGAAGTGAGACTGTGACACAAAATGGTAAGGCACTATTCTTCTGCTCTGATCTCATGGTCAGCCCCCAGGCTCTGTGTTCACAATCAAAGCTAGCCAACCACGGCCCAACTAGGAGTTGTCAAAGATTTCAAAACCACATGAGCTTCACCAGCCCCATATGACAGGAAATATTGTGATATCTGACATGTGCTTGGATTTCCCAAGCTTCAGGAAACCTAGGGGAGGCATCATAGGCTCATCATCATCTGCAATGAAACATATCCTTAAGTTCAGTGCCCTAGTTGTGTTCCTGAAGGACTCCTGAATTACATTTAGCACTGTATATGAACACCAGAACATAGCCTCACAAAGGCAGAATAAGTGCAGGGAACTTGGCCTGCCATGGGAGGTGGCACAGATGAAGGCTTCCTGTCAAATCAGAGCACTGAGGAGAGAGAGAGCTTGGAGTACAAAGAGGCCTTTTTCTCCTTAACTTCAGAGCCCGCCCACACTCATCCTCACTAATTGGCTTGGATGGAATTGTTTGTTATATAGCTGTACAGGAGTGAGGCCTTTAGCCTGCCTGTTTAGACAATGTGAGAGACTTCTTCCAGCAGGCCTGGGGTGCAGAGAAACCCTCAAGTTACACTGGGCCTAGTGAGGGGAACCCCAGAACATACATTGTCATGAAAGCCATCTCTGTGCTATAAAATCATTGTATTGAAAACAAATTTCCTAGCTTGGTGCCATTCACAAAAGCTACTCTGGAGATTCCCCTATAGGAATACATCCATACATACACAAAGACATGGAGATACAGGCTCTTTTGGTGGGGCAGGTTCTGGGGTTGAACTATGAGCCTAGGGGTTGTCCCTGAGCTCCTTTTGCTCCAGGGTAGCTCATTACTCTTGAATCACAGTCCCACTTCTGGGTTTTTCTGTGATTTCTTAGAAATAATCATGTCAAGGACTTTCCTGCCTGGGCTGGATTCAAACTGATAATCTCTACATCTCATCTGTCTGAGGAGCTGGGATTATAGTCAGCAGACACTGGCACCTGCCTTTCTTTTCTTCTTCATTTTTTAATCTGGACAATCTGACTTCTTCACAGAGTCATTCCAATAGTTTGAATTTATAAGTAAACTACCCAATGTTCTTTATAGCTGCTTTCTCTGAGAAGGATTCGCTATCCTCATCTTCCCCTCTGGTAACAGGATAGAAGCCAAAAGTGAGAAATGAGTGGAGAATGAAGGAAGGAGAATGGACAGACAGAGTAGAAGAAGGGCCTTCAAATCTGACAGATAGAGAATCAAAAACCGACTCTCTAAGATCAGAGAGCAGGGTTTTTGTATTCTGTTCCTCCCCTCTCCCCCAATAAATTGGCTCTCTATTGTTAACCTAAAGATTGCCTGAGGCTCCCTTCACCTGAGGGAGGAAGGTTAATTAGTCATTGTTTGAAGAGGCTGATAAAAGCCTGACCCTGGTGTAACTCTAACAAATGTTTCAGGTTTCCCCTCATTGCTGGTGTGCCTGGAATGAATGAAGTGGTTTTGCAGCTCACTTCCCAGTTAAGTGTGTACAATCTGCCTCCTAATCCTGAGGCCTGGGTCTCTTCACCCAGCCTGCTTTTGAAACTGTTTCCTGTCCTTCAAAGACAGTGTTACAACGGAGTTCTTCCTGCGAACAAGGCTAAGGCTTGGATCCTGAGAATTTCATTTGAACCCAGGATGGGTAAATAATGTTTCTTTCATGCTTCTATAGCTCAAGAAGTCTAAGAACATTTAGAGTACAAGTAACTTATCACCAAGGAAAAGCCAGTAAGCTCTTGAACGTCTGACCTCTCAGCAGTGGAAGTCAGAGTGTCATAGACTTTCCCTCCCTGGTTGGCTTCACCCTTTGATCCTCAGATCTCAGCCTCCTGAGCTAGGGTGACACTCATGAGCTATTGGTTCTCTGCTAGGTTCAGAACTGTAATGACATTGACAATACAAGTCAAATGCTTATCAAAAAGGGCTTCTGGAACATATTAAGCCTTTCAACATTGGACCTTTCAGAACCATGTAGGACACGATTATAATGCTAGAAACTGAAAGTCTGGTCTTATGGATGAGCTAAACTTGTACCTTGAGCTCTGACTCAAATTCTTGTATACATCAGGATTCATTTTCCAGAGAATGTTCTCCTAATTATCAGATAGGAAAAGTACTTTGATTAACCCTCATTTTTCCAGTTGTGTGTCTTGAACTCAAGCCTGCGCACTGTCCCTGAGGCCTTCAGCTCAAGGCGAACACTCTAGACTTGAGCCAAAGCACCACATTGAAGGTAAGATGCTAAGAGGCTTTCCTTTCCTAGGTTGTCTTTGAACTGTGGTCTTCAGATCTCCTGCTGAGAAGCTAGTGGTCCAGTTGTGAGCCACTGGCATCTGATCGATAGTTTTTGGCAGTTCTGGGACTTTATATTAGGGCCTTGGTACTGTCTCTGAGTGTCTTTTTCTCAAGGCTGGCACCCTACAACTTGAGCCAATCCACAGTTTCTGGCTTTTTCTTTGTGTGTGGCACTGAGGATTCAAACCCTGGCATTCATGCATGCTGAGCAAGTTCTCTACCACTAAGCCACATTTCTAGCCCCACCCTTACAATTTTATCCCTCAATTTGCTTCTGAGTATAAATTATTTAAAGAAATCTCTATAGGAAAGTGTCCGAAGACCTAGAAGACAAAGCTCATGCTTGGGAGAGACTCTAAACATGTGAAAACCATGACAATGCTTCCCTTTAATTATGTATCATGTTTCAACACAAAAAAGTATTAATGAAAAATGAGTCAATGTCCTATACTATTAATTTTTTGCCGTATAATTTCTTTTATTGTGAAAATACTGTGCAGAGGGGTTACAATTGCATGGGCAAAATAATGAGTACATTTCTTATCAAGTATTGTAGCCTCCTCCTTTGTTTCCCCTTCCCATCCTTTCCCATAGTCTCCCCTTCCCCCCACCAAATCCTCCCTTTCCTCCAAAGTTGTAATGTTTGTTTTCAACATAACGACTTGTACATCTCATTGTTGCAGTGGGTCCACCTGTATCCTTATTTAAACGATTTCTTTTTCCTTTCCCCTCCACAAAGTACACTGACATCAAATACAGTGAAAGCAGGGGTTATACCGTGGGAAGGGACATACAAAGCAACAAAGAAATAATCTTACAAATGTGTTAGAAACAATAGCATGAAAGAAAAAAAAAACATTTGAATACATATCTTAGTGTTCATTTTCCTAACATCAACTTACCTGACCTTTTCTGCTTGACTCAGATATTTACTAATTATTGCAAATAAAGGAAACCATGGGACCTATGCTTCTTTGGGCTTGGCTTACTTCACTTAATATATTTCGTAACAAATGGGGCAATGTCATTCTTTCTGATGGAGGCATAAAATTACATTGTGCATATGTACCACATTTTATTGATCTATTCATCTACTGAGGGGCATCTGGGTTGGTTCCATATCTTAGCTATGGTAAATAATGCAGCAATAAACATAGTTGTGCTGGTAGCTTTAGTGTGGTCTTGTTTTGAACATTTGGGTAAATGCCCCAAATTGGGATTGCTGGGTCATAGGTGAGTTCTATGAGTTTTTTGAGGAAAATCCATACTGCTTTCCGAAGTGCTTGAACAAGTTCACAATCCCACCAACAATGCAGTAAGATTCCCTTCTGTCCACATCCCCTCCAGCATCTGTTGTTATTAGAGTTCTTGATTATAGCCATTCTAACTGGCGTAAGGTGGTATCTCAATATTATTTTGATTTGCATTTCTTTTATGTCTAGGGAGGTTGAGTATTTCTTAATGTGTCTATTGGACATCCTTCGTTCCTCTTCAG
The DNA here is from genome assembly GCF_019054845.1 of Dipodomys spectabilis. Taxonomy (NCBI): domain Eukaryota; kingdom Metazoa; phylum Chordata; class Mammalia; order Rodentia; family Heteromyidae; genus Dipodomys; species Dipodomys spectabilis. The sequence goes on from NW_024870927.1 coordinate 2,859,284, forward strand.
AATAGTTTCTCTTTAAGTCTTTAGCCCACTTATTTACTGGGCAGTTGTTTTTTCAAGATTGTTGTTGGGGGATTTAAGTTTTTGAGTTCCAGGTACATTTTAGATATGAGACCCTTGTCGGTTGTATGGCTAGTGAAGATCTTCTCCCAATCCGTGGGCTTCCTATTAATCTTGCTTGCTATGTCCTTTGCCATGCAGAATCTATGCAATTTCATGCGACCCCATTTGTCCAAACTTTCTTTGATTTGTTGTGTTTCTGTGTCTTTATTAAGAAAATTTCGCCCTGTGCCAAGGAGACCTAGGGTTTCTCCTATTCCATCCTGTAATGTTTTCAGAGTGTCTGCTTTGACTCCGAGGTCTTTGATTTGTTCGGAGTTGATTCTGGTGCAGGGTGCTATATAAGGATCTAGCTTTAGTTTTCTACAAGTAGTTAACCAATTTTGCCAGCACCATTTACTGAAGAGGATGTCTTTCTTCCATTATATTTTTTGAGCTCCATTATCAAAGATTAGATGGCTATAGGTCTGTGCATTCATTTCTGGGTTTTCAATTCTATTCTGTTGGTCTTGAGGTCTGTTCTTGTGCCAGTACCAAGTTGTTTTGATTACTATGGCTTTGTAGTAGAGTTTGAAATTTGGTATTGGTATGCCTCCAGCACTGTTCTTTCTGTTGCGAATTGTTTTTGCCATTCGGGGTCTTTAATTATTCCATATGAATTTTTGGATTGCGTCTTCTATTTCCTTGAAAAATGAGGTTGGAATATTGATAGGTATCACATTGAATTTATAGATAGCCTTGGGAAGTATTGCCATTTTCACGTTGTTGATCTTCCCAATCCAGGAGCATGGGAATTTTTGCCATTTTCTAAGTTCTGTTTTGATTTCCTTTTTCAGATTTTTAAAGTTTTCATTATAGAGGTCCTTCACTTCTTTGGTTAATTCCTAAGTATCTTATTTTTTGAGTGGCTATTATGAGTGGAGTTGCTTTCCTAATTTCACCCACACTTTTCTCATTGTTGGCGTACAGAAAAGCCATTGATTTTTGAGGGTTAGTTTTGAATCAGCTTGATTAATTTGGGATTCTTTAAATACGAGATCATGTCATCTGCAACGAGGTAGAGTTTTACTTCTTCTTTCCTTATTTGGATCCTCTTTATGTTTGCATCTTGTCTTATTGCTGTAACTATGCATTCTAATACTAGATTGAAGAGAAGTGGAGAGAGTGGACATCCTTGTGTCATTCCTGAGTTAAGAGAAAATGGCCTTATGTTTTCACCATTAACTATAATGCTGGCTGTAGGTTTGTCATATACAGCCTTTTTTGTATTGAGGAATGTTCCATTGATTCCTAATTTTTCCAGAACTTTCATCATAAAGCGTGCTGAATCTTGTCAAATGCTTTTTCTGCATCTACTGAGATAACCATGTGGTTCTTATTCCTGCTCCTGTTGATGTGATGAATTATACTATTTGAATTCCGTATATTGAACCAGCTTTGCATCCCTGAAATAATCCTGTTTGATCGTGGTTTATGATTTTTTGGATAAATTGTTGAATTCAATTGGCCAAAATTTTGTTGAGAAGTTTTTCATGAATGTTCATCCAAGAAATGGGTCTATGCTTCTTTTTCTTTCATGAGTCCCTGCCTTGATTTGGATGAGGGTTATGATAGCTTCATAGAATGAGTTCGGTAGTGATCTTTCTCTTTCAATTTCATTGAAGATTTGGAGGAGTATTGGTGTGAGCTCTGCTTTTAATGCCATTTAGAATTCTGCTGTTAATCCATCTGGTCCTGGGCTTTTCTTAGATGGGAGGTGTCTTATTTCTGTTTCTATTTCAATGCTTGATATGGGCCTGTTAAAATGGTTTAACTCATCTTGATTTAGTTTCGGCATTCAGTATTTGCTAGGAAAAGGTCCATTTCTGCCAAGTTCTCAAACTTATTAGCATAAGGTTTTGAGAAGTATTCCCTTATAAAGTTTTGAATTGTGGTTGTTTCTGTGGTGATGTTCCCATTCTCATCTCTGAGTTTATTTAGTTGGGTGTGTTCTCTTCTTTTTCTGATAAGATTTGCTAAGAATCTGTTAATTTTGTTAATTTTTTCGAAGAACCAATTCTGTTTTGTTGATTCTTTCTATGGTTTATTTGGATTCTAATTCATTTAATTCTGATTTAATTTTAATTATTTCTTTCCATCAACTGGATTGCTGTTTTTCTTGCTGCTCTTTTTCAAGGAGGCTCAGATATCTCATTAAATTGTTGGTTTCAGATCTCTCCAACTTGTTGTTGTAGGAACTCAGAGTTATAAACTTGCCTCTGAGTACTGCCTTTGATGTGTCCCACATGAGGTGGTAATTTGTGTGATCATTTTTGTTGAATATCATGAATTTTTGTATTTCCTTTCTAATCTCTTCCATGACCCACTCTTGTTTCGGCAGTGTGTTGTTCAACCTCCATGTGTTACAGGACTTTCTTTGATGGCTTTTGGTGTTGAGCTCTAATTTTATTCCCTGTGGTCTGAAAGAATGCAAGGAATGACTTTAATGTTTCTGAATTTGGACAAGTTTGCTTTGTGGCCTAAAATGTGATCTATTTTGGAAAATGTTCCATGTGCTGCCGAGAAAACCGTGTATTCTGATGCTTCTGGGTGAAATATTCGGTAGATGTCTATTAAATCTATTTGATCTATGCAGGTGTTTAGATCTGTGTTTAGATCTGTTGAGTTTTTGCCAAGTTGATCTATCTAGTGTGGAAAGTGGTGGTTAAAGTCCCCAACAATTAATGTCTTTGTATCCATGTGGGATTTGAGGGAAAGTAATGTTTCTTGGATACAATTTTATGCTCTGTTATTTGGCGAATACATATTTAGAATTCTTATATCCTCCTGAAGGAGAGATCCCTTAATAAGTATGTAGCGACCTTCTTTATCTCTTCTCACTAATTTTAATTTGAGATCTATTTTATCTGATATTAGGATTGCATCTGCCACCTGTTTATGGGGACCGTTTGCTTGGTAGATTATGTTCCAGCCTTTCACAGTGAAAAGATGTTTGCTTTTTGGGGCAAAATGACTCCTGAAGGCAGCAGATAGAAGGATCTTGCTTTTTAATCGAACTATACAATCTATATCGCTTAATTGAAAAGCTAAGTCCGTTAATGTTGAGAGATAGAACTGAGAAGTATTTGGGAGTTCCTGCTATTTTATCCACATTCTTGGGGGCTGTGGCAACTGGCTTCTTTCTATGGTTCTTGGATTCTCAGTTTGGCTGCGGTTTCTTCTCCTTTTTGTGGTCTTGTTGGTTTTCTATGTAAGACATCTCTAAGAATCATTTGTAGGGCTGGTTTGTTGGAGATAAATTGTTTCAATTTTTCTTTGCTAAGGAAAGTTTCTATTTGACCTTCGGTTATGAAGGACAGTTTAGCTGGGTACAATATACATGGTTGATAGTTGTTTGTTTTACAGCATGGCATACATCATTCCAGGCTCTTTTTGCTTTAATCGTCTTTGCTGAGAAATCTGAGGTGATTCTAATTGGTTCCCCTTTAAAAGTGATTGATCTTTTCTCCTTGACAGCTTTAAGGATGTTTTCCTTGGTCTTAATTGATCCTGTGAGGCTTATAATTTGATGCTGGGTTGTCCTGTTCTGTTCTGGTATATTTGGAGTTCTAAAAGCTTCTTCTATCTGAATAGACCTACCTTTTTGCATGTTTGGGAAGTTCTCTGCTAGTATCCTGTTAAATTTCCCAGACCGTTAACTTCTGTCTCTAGGTGCTCCTCTACACCAATTATCCTCAGATTAGGCCTTCTTATGCTGTCTTCCAAGTGTTCAATAGATCTATCCTATTTCTTGGATTTGTCTTGGATGGTTGTATATTCTTTCTCTATAATATCTAGGCTGTCTTCAATCTCCAAAATTCGATCTTCTGCATGGTCTAACCTACTATCAAGACTTTCTACTTTGTTTTTTATTTCTTTTCCTTCTAGTTGGTTGGCTTTTATTGCTTCAAATTCTTTGTTGGAGCTTTGTTTTAGAACTTATATGAACTGTTTTACTTCCTTAATTTGGTTTTCAGTGTTTACTTTCAAATCACTTAGTTGCTTGGGTATGGTTTCCTTGGACTGCCATTCTTTCTGTTGGGTTCCATTCAGCATTCCCTTTATGGTCTCCCTGACTTCTTTCAACTTTCTGTTTATGGATTCCATGAATGCCTTTAGTCATCTTTGTGTATTCTCATCTTGCTCTCTCAATTCCTGTATTCCTCTTTGATTAGCTTCCTCACATTCATGCAATTCCTGTAATTCTCTTTGAGTGTTCTCAGTCCTGCCCATTTGGGATGAAAGTAACACCAGTTTTGTGCTAGAACACTATCTTAACGCAAGCATCAACCAAAGTCTGTAGTTGCACAGTCAAAAGTCTGCAGATAAAATCTAGTTCAACGGATGTATCTATTCAACATCCAACAACTATGTAGAACTGCAAAGAAGAATTTGGCAAACCAGAAATTATTAGGTTTAGGGAGAGATGTGGGTATTAATAGGAATCGAGGGATGTGGACAGGCAGAGGGAAGGTTAACTTAACTAAGTCCTAATCTCAAAGCGGGACATAGGTTGGATAGAATGATAGTAGAGAAAGAAAAAACGAAGAAAGAGAAACAGAAAAAAGGAGACAAGAAAAAATAGAAAAATAAAATTTAAAAGTTAAAAAGTGAAACACTTTAAAACTTAAAAATTAGGCAAATTTAAAAACATAATATTCAGAGAAGAACATGGATAGGATAAGAGAAGGGTAAGGATAGAAAGGAGATGTGAAAAATTAAAAATAAAAATGCTTAAAATATTATATAAGTATAAAGAGGGAGTACTGCTATTAAGGAATTTAAGTCTAAGAGGTTTTGAATTGAGTAATAAATTTCTGGCTTAAATGTGTACACAATGGGGACAAGTTCTAATAATTGACTATGGGTACATCTGAGGATGAGCAGAACATCAATTAAGTCATGCAAAGAAGAATAAAAGAGAAGAAAAGGTGAAAGAATGAGAAAGAAAGAAAAAAACGGATCAAAAGGTCAATAAAGCTAAACAAAAATACAATTTTACAAAAGAAAAAAAAAAAAAGAGAAAAAAAGCACACACACATACACTCCTAAAATAAAAATTACAAGAGGAAGAAAAAAGTTAATAGAAAACAAATTTTTTTAAGTTAAAAATTAAAAAACAGTTTTAGAAAAAAATTCTTTATAAATGGTACAAAAAAAGAGTTCTTTGAGTTTTTTGGGTGGAATGGGAAGATCCTGTATCTCCCTTGTTTCCGTAACTAGTCTCTAGTTGGAGTCTCTTGTCTGCTTGTGGTGTTAAGTTTTCCTGTGGCTTGGTTGGTTTCTTAAGTCAGTTTGTTTGAGCAAGAAGAAAAATGCTCTGCTTTACCCAGGATTTTGTGATCCTCCTCCCAGGCTAGTTCAATGGGAGGGAGATCTGCTTTGAGTATCACAGAAGAGGGAGATGGCTGTTATATCTAGTTTGGAGATGCTGGGGTGAGGCTAGGTTCTGGGTAGAGTTGAGGCCTTTCAGAAAACATTAGCTTTTCCCTGAGGGGGTAGCTTCTGAGACACTCACAAAGCCCTGCCTGGAGCCATTCTCAGGGTTTATGTTTAATGAATTTCAATTGATTGTCAAGGCTGCTGTAGAGAGGGGAAGCCTCTGTCTCTGTTTACTCAGTGAAGAAAGACATTTCTGAGGTTGGCCGCCCAGGCTGGGTGACTTTTCCCTGGGTTGAGCTGAGCCTGGCAGGTCAGGTTAGGTTCCTGTGACCTGCTTAATGACTCCTTTGTATTCTTCCAAGGCCTGAGTTGGAGCTAGCTGCTTAGCCAAGCCTTTGTCATTATCAAAGATTTAGATCTTCCATAGTGGGAGGGAGGGGTAGCCTTCCCTCCTCTGCTCCCTGTGAGAATGTCGCTTTGTACTCAAGCCGGAGTCTTGGTTCCTGGGTCGTCTCTGGTCTGTGAACTGCAGGATGATGATGTGTGCTCCTTGTCAGTTCTTGCTGGTGTTGAGTAGAATCCACTCACTGGCCGCATCTGGTACCTTTGTCCTGGACTCTCTGTGTTGCAGGTATGGCATCTATGGCCGCTGCCAAAACTGCTGCAACTGCCACTGACACCGCCACTGTAGCCATGGCTTTTGGCAAGTGCTCAGATCTGTCTCCTTGCCTGGATTTTCCCTCTCTAGCCTAACCCTCTTTACTGTGATGGCACACTTTGTGTGATTCTCTGGCTTAGGACTGTTCATTGTAGCACTAAAACTGCTTTCTATGGGAGAGCTTGTTTAGCCTCCAGCTTCTCCTCCACCATCTTCCCGGAACTCAGCCCTATATTATTGTGTATAATTTTATAATAGATGTACAACATATATTAAATATTATGTATATAATAATACTAAATAGGGGCTGGGAAGGTGGCTCACTGGTAGAGCGCTTTCCTTGCATGTATTAGGTCCTGGGTTCAATTCCTCAGCACCACATAAGCAGAAAAAAAAGCCAGAAGTGGTGCTGTGGCTCAAGTGGTAGAGCGCTAGCCTTGAGCTGAAGATCTAAGGGACTGGGCCAAGCCCAGAGTTCAGGCCCACGACTGGACTCTCTCCCCCAAAACACTAAATACAATAGACAATAAGTAAATGAATCAAGTAAAAACTAAAATAAATACAAAATCAATAATAAAAATCTTAATATGTTATAAACATACATAAGAAAATATATATCATATATTACACATATATAGAAATATTTTACCATTGCAGGGCCTTCATTCAGACCCCGGTAACCCTAACCTGAATTTCTTTTCCTCAAGGACTGTGAGTTTTGCTTTCACCCATGGTGCAAAAGAGTTATCTGGATGGTGAGATTAAATCCCAGCACTGAAGGAAATATTGGCCCCATTTCCAAGACAGTGACTTAATTCTTTTTTTTTTTAATTTAATTTTATTTTATTTGAGAACATACTGTACAGAGGGGTTACAATTACATGGGCAGGATAATGCATACATTTCTTACCAAGCATTGCAGCCTCCTCCTTTGTTTACCCTTCACCTCCCTTCCCAGCCTCCCCCTTCCCCCCCCCCCCCGCCCAATCCTTCCTCCCCCACACACCGACATTGTAAAGCTAAATTCTTTTTAATGGAAGCAGCTATGATTATTCAGTTCCATAATGAACATTAAAATAAAATCAGTGTGGAATTTTGTACATCTATTCAGACCTCTTTCCCTTACCCCCGAACTGCTTCTCTGAGCACTACTTTTTTCATTTTTTATTCTAAAAATGTTGTACACAGAGGTTACTGTTAAATGAGCAAGGTAATAATTATATTTCCTATTTAATATTATAGCCTCCTCCTTTGTGTTCCACCTACCATCCCCCCCCTCCCATCTCCACATCTACTCCCCATGCCGAGCTCAGTGACTTAATTTTTATTCTTGGCTTTGCACCGGGTTTGAATTCAAGAAGTGACAACTTTGCCCTTTCGTGCACATTGCTACAGAGTTCCTGAGACCTGAGTTCAAATCCTAGGCTAGGAAACAAAACTGGCAGAAATTCCAAACCAGGGAACTTTCTTTTTTTTTTTAATTTAGTTAAATAATTAATTTTTAATTTATTCTTTATTTTGCCAACATGGGGTTTGAACTCAGGTCGTGGCAACTCTGCCTCAGCTTCGATAGCCCTAGGCTGGACTGTAGCCTCTGGACCCATAGCTGATCCTGGGATCCTAGGCCCACAGGGCTTGCAGGAAGAAAAAAAATGTAGCATAGAAAAAAAAGTGGTGAGCTGCAGAGGGCTGGGGGTTTTACATTTTTTTCTTTGCACAATGCCTACCCGGGGTCTGAATGACACGGTTGCAAAGTGGACCTGACCTGCCATTGCTGAAGGCTAGTGGGGTATCAGGGAAGACATAGGCAAACCTTTCAACATAGGTCCCGGGTTCAAATCCCGGTCCCGACACCTACCAATGGCAGATCAGAAGAGACTTGTTCCTATGCATAGGAATATCAATTGAAAGAGTAGTTCATGCTTTGGTCTAGTCTAAAATTGGATGCAATAATCCTAGGAAGCTGATTGATCCTAATTAATAGTTTATTATGCATAAAAAGAATAATATTCCTTCAATGGTGGTATAATACATGCCTAAGAGTTCGTAGGAACGTACTAGGTGTCATTCAATCATAGATAGATGGCTCGGGTATTCTTTATCAATATATATTTATTTGTATAGCACCGTCTGCCTATCCATGTATCACTGTTTTGGCCAAACCTAGGGCAGGATCTCAGTATCTGGGAATCAGCTGACAGCTTCATTGGCTAGAGGCTGCCATGCTCACACTCATCCATTCATGAATTGGGCCTGCTAGACCCTGAGTTCAGATCCTAGCACTGCTAAAAATTTAATCTTGGAGTAAGAAGCCGAGTGTGATACATGATTTCCTTTTCTGGGAGAGTCCTGGGTGTCAGATATGATGGAGAACACATCTACAAATCTAGATGCTATGTGACAGGATGTAAACAATGTAATAAATGGTAGCGGTGTCATCTGAGTCAATAAAATAGTTGGTAAATAAATGAATAAAACAAGACATAAAATGAATAACCACACCAAACACAATATGCACTTAATATCTGTATGGAAATATAAATTCTATCTTTAAAATGGATATAAGGAGTATGTTTTACATGTCTGAGGCTTGAATTCAGGCCTATGGAACAGGCCTGACTTTCTTGTCTTCAAGCATAGTCACATTCCCTTCCCTCACAGTGCTGCATATTTACCCAGATCTTGAGTACAAATCCTTGGCCTGGCAGAAAAATTGGCACGAATTGCGAACCAGGGAGCTAAATATTTTTTTTTAATTGTGGGCATTTAAGGAAGCCATAGTCCCACACTGCAACATAGGCCTACAGTTCGAATCCCAGTCATGCCACTTCTGGATGGTGGGAGATACTAAAAGACTCGCTCCCATTCACAGGAATAACGATGGAATGTTATCAATGTCATGGTTGAATAAGTTGCTCATGAATGATACTTGAATAAAATTAGACTTTATGATTTCAGTCAGCTGATTGATTTTATTTAATTATCTTATGAAGCATTAAAAGAATACTATTTCTCACAAGGACACAATAATTTCAGGACACTGATTTACTTAATAGTTTATTAAGGATGAAAATAATATCATTAATAACATGGAGGCATAATAAATACCCAAGAATTGGTAGGAAGGTAGTCTTTATACTGAATAATGAATAGACATCTCTGACACTCTATAAAGATATACATTTATTAGCATACTACCATCTGTGTGTCACTCTGTTCTTATTTTTTCAAAACCTGTGGCTCAAGTTAAGGTCCTAGGAACTGCCTGTCATTTCAATTTGCCCCAGGATGATGTGTTGACACTCACCCATTAATGAATTGGGCCTTCTAGGCCGTGAGTTCAGATGCTATAACTCCCACAAAATGAATCGTGGAGGAAGAAGCTGATGGTGACACATGTTTTCCTTTCCTTTGAAAGTCTTGGGTGTCAGGTATAATTGTAATACATATGCAGACCTATATCCTATGTAATCAATGTAATCAATGTTCTATGTGCCATAATAATCAATAAAATAAGCATTCACTACATGAATGAAACAAAACATAAAATGAATGACTACACTGAAAGCAATATGGAGTCAACATATGTATGTAAATATAAATCACATATCTAAAATGTACATGAATAGGATGTTTTCTAGAGCTGGGGATACATTTCAGACCTGAGGTGTACACATGAATTTCATGACTTCAAGGAGACCAGCTTCCCCATTCCACACAGTGCAACAGAGTTACCCAGACTCAGAGTTCCAATCTCAGTCCTGGCAGAAAAAAATGGCACCTTTATACTATGGGAGGCCCAATTCTTAGGTATTTCATTATGACTCCATTTAATGAATGTGATTGTTTAAATGCTTCATAAAGTAATAAAATGATCAGTGTTCCATAATGAAATTGTGTATAATTTTATCCTAGAATCATTCAAGAACTGCCCATTCAATCGTAACATATATCACATTCCATTGGTATTCGTATAGATAGGAATGAATTTCTAAGGCTCTCCTGACATTTGGAGGTGGCAGGTCCAGGATTCAAACTGTGGGCTCCAGCTCCCACCACTTAAACCCGAGAATAGGGAACTCACTGGTCTGTCCAAGAACAGCAAGATCAATGATTAAGCAGGAACCAGTGGCTCTCAGCAGTTCTCCTTGATATTTACAAGTTTGTAATAGGAGGATCATGGTCAAATTCACCCTAGGCAGGAAAGTCCTTGAGACCCCGGTCCAAATTCAGTGTCAACAAAGCCAGAAGTAGAGCTGTGTGGCTCCAGTGGTAGAGGGCTAGCCTTGAGCAAAAGCAGCTCAAAGAATGTGCCCAGATCCTGAGTTCAAGGTCCGGGACTGGCAACAAACAGACATACACAACAATCTGTGCAACCATCCGGCTAAACAGGTCACCCTCTTGTACCCAACTGAATTGGACAGAGTTCCCTGGGAAAGGGGCTCCACCCATCTTGATTCCGCCCATACTGCCTGCATCACAGAATTCTGGCTACACCCCCATTTTTTCATGGTTCTTTCTGACCAATGCGATACAAGAATTGTAGCCACGCCCACATTCCATGCTGCCCAGCACCAGGATTCCCTTAGTTGGTTGACACTACCACCAGCAGTTGAGGAAGGAAGAGGTGGCTGAGTGGTGAGCAGGAGACTCGGGGAGACTTTGGAGTAGAATAGGAAATTGACATCCTAGTCAGTGAGTGGGAGAATAGAGGATTTCCCAGAGCCTGGTAATGTGGCCAGCCCATCTTTCCCATCCCAGTGCTCAGATGTCTGAAATAACAAGACTCCATGAGAGAGCTGTGGACAAGAATCTACTGCCAGAACACTGGCAAAAGAATCCTCCCATCAGACCTGCAACATTCAAGAAAACAAAGAACACAAAAAAGAGAGGGATCCCCAAGACACCACTGGGGAGCGTGATTCAACGGAGTGTCTGGCCAAAGCTGATGCTGATTGTGGGCCTCCCTTTCCTTTGGACACAGCCACAGTCACCAGGTTCAGAGTGTCAATGTTCCCAATACCACCAAGGATCTGCAGAGGTGCTAGCGACATGTGATGCCCACCCTGGATTGCAGCAAAAGAAACCAGGCACTCTGTGCCAAGATACAACCACTGAAGCAGGAGACAGACCTGCCGGATTGACTAGAGAAAGAGAGAGAAGATAGCTCAGGTGCACGAAGCACCAAAAACAGAGCTAGAGATCCACAAGCCACCCATAGAAAGCTTGGTTTCAGCAGAAAGCGGTTTACAATCTGCACCTGCCCAAGTTAAGCAGACAGCCAATGGCAGAGAAATAGAGCAAGGAGTTCTCACCAGCCACCTGTAGGTCACAAAGTGGCTCATGGTGGAGCTGGAGATGGCGGCTTCTGTGGTCACTACTGCACAGAAGGAGATAGAAATGTTCTTCAAACAGCTGAAAGATGTGACACTTCAGCTCGAGGAAAAGACCAGAAGTTTCGATGACCTGTAGCAAGTGAACAGAGAATTTCAAGAGAAGCTGGAAGTGCTCTGGACACAGAAGAGAAACAGGAAGAACAGAATCTGCAAGTTCCAACAAGTGCTGGTGAGGTGTGGGTACTGAAGAGACTATTGGACAACCTGAGCTGGATGGTAAACTAAACAAATCTGGAGAGAGAGACAAGTTCACGGAGGACTTGAGCATTGACAGGTCTGCATGGAAGGCGGAGGTTCCTTGGCTCACCGACCAGGTGAACCAACTGACAGAGGAGAAGGAGCGAAGGATGAGGCAGGTGCTGGACCTAGAGAATGAGCTGGGGGAAATGAGGAGGAAGCTGGCAGAGCCATCTCAGGCTGAGCGGCAGTTGCAGGTCCAGGAATACCATAGACAGATAGAGTTGAAAAACCTGGAGAAACAACTTCACATTCAGGTCAAGGAAAACCAGAGGCTCTATCTCCAGAATGCGGAGCAGCAGGAGCAACTACAGAGACTGGAAGAAAAGGCCAAGGATTGGCAGGAGATCCCCAAGACCCCATGAAGCACATGTGTGTGCAACCCATAGCAAGAGGAACAGCTGGCTCTGCTGTGGATATTCTCCACAGGATAAGAGGTGAGAAGGAGGAGTTCACCAGCATCCTTGACTCAGAGGAACAGGTGAAGAAACATCTGTGGGAACAGCTAGTCCACACAGAGGAGAAGATAGACGAATGTAAAGAGGTGCCTGAGAGAGAGAGAGAGCTTGGGAGCTGCAGGAGCGGCAGGAGCAGTCCCTGGCCCAGCTGCAGGAGCTCAGAGCCACCTGTGAGCAGCACATTGCCTCCAATGAGCGGCTGAACTCTGAGGAGGCCCTGCAATAGACCCTGCAGAGGCAGACCCAGCTGCTGGAGCAGCTGAAGCAAGTGCAGGGCCCAACCAACTGGGGAGACCAGGTGGTGCCCCCAAAGTGGCAGGATACTTCTAAGTGCCTGGAAGTGACCACATAGAGGACTCCCCCATGGAGCACATTCTGTGGCAGAGGAGATACTGCAGGCCCAGCTGAGCTTCCTGGCTTTCCCTGGGGAGGGAAAGCTGTGAGCCCTGGAGAAGCAAAAGTTGAGGAGGTGACTTCTCCCAACATGACCATCGCAGAAGATGGAGACATGCCCCAGACCTAGAGTGACATGGCTCTGCGAGCACTCTCTGAGGCTGAGATCCACAGGGGAAACTCCTGCTGCAGGAGCGTCGGCCCCACTGCAGGCGCCCTGCCAACACAGCAGCTCAGTGCAAGACAGAGCTGGAGCCACAAGCCCCCCGCCCCATGAGCTGCTACCACAGCAGACATGAGGATGGGAAGTGGGACACGTAGGCATCTGAGAAGAAAATCTGCTTCGTCCATGACCTGCATGATGAGGTGGACTTCCATAGTCCAGCGGATTAACTCCACCATGGATGCAGCAGCTGTTGGCACACATTTGCACCATAGAGGAGTCCTTCATGGCATGTAAAGAGCAGATGTTAGTCCTGGGTGAGCTGTGTTTGGAGAAAGCCAAGCATATGTGCCGCCTCTCCCAGAAGATGAAGAAGAGAGAGCTGCAAGAGCTGCTGTTGCTCCTCGCAGGGGAAGGTGCTGACAGAATGCTCCAGATGCCTGCACAGGCTGAGCCCCCTGCCACTACTGCCCCTTCAGACACCTCAGGCTCCGGAGTGGACGAAATGAGGGAGGAGCAGAAAGGTTTTGAAGAATTGCAACTTCAAGACAGCTTGGAAACTGCCAAAGGAGATGTCGGGATTCCCGACCACATAGAGGACTCCCCCACGGAGCACATTCTGTGGCAGATGCCCCACACCCAGAGCAGCCTACAACTCAAGGGCTTGGGCAAGGAGCGCTCCCTCCCTTTCTTCTGTAGACTCATGTGACATAATGACTCTCAAAAGCCTCAGAAGCCACCAGAAGTAGATTGCCAGTTGGCCTTCTCTCAGGCCTCCATCTGCCAGGTGATGGGAAGGGTAAACTGCGGGTCGGGTAGGGCAGAGACTGCCAGGAGGCGGCCCAAATTCAAGGGACATCTAATGGCCCATTGGTGGCCAGGGAAGAGGCCCGTATTATGCTTATCACAAAGAATAATTTGTTTTCAAAGGGAAAAAAAGCCTCCAACAAAGATTTGTTCTTCCAGTCCTGGGGCTTGAACTCAGTGCCTGGCCACTGTCCCTGAGCTCTTTTTGATCAAGGGTGTTGCTCTACCAGTTGAGCGCCACCTCTCCTTCCAGCTTTTTCTGTGTGGAATCAAACCCAGGGCTTCAGGCATGCTAGGCAACCACTCTACAGCTAAGACACATTCTCAACTAGGATGATCCCCCGTCCTCCCAAACCCATATGGCCATTCCTCTGATAAATAGGAAGTAGGGGCTAGATGACTATGAAGCACAAGTTTGGTTCACACAGAAATATTCCTCTGCCCCCTCTTCCCACACCCTTAGTTGAAGTTTCTCTTCTACCACTGAGGGATGAGGGAGAGAGGAGTCCTGAGAGAGGAGTACCAACATCAGTGCCTCCCTGAGCCCCACATCCTTCCCCACACAAGTGGTTCTCCAGATTCCGATCTTACCTGACTCAATGTGGAGTCTACTCTGACTCCCCATCCCTGCAAGGCTCAGCATGAAATAAAGGTCAGTCCTGGCCTCAGCCCACACTTAGCGTGGAAGATCCTAGTCCCAGACCCACTTCCACCTCTGACTGCCCGTGTTACCCTGGAACACCACCACTCACCACTATGTTGGTGGTGATGACATCACAGATGGATTCCAGGAAGAAGGTCTATGGCAAAGAGCAGAAACAGCAGGGTGAGCAGGGCAGAAGGAGGCGGGTTGATTGCTCTGGGATCTTCCTCCTTGAAGCCCTCCCGTCCAGTCAGGACCATGCTGACCCGGAGCATGGCCAAGGCCAGGGGGTGAGACGAGATGGAGGAGCCTGGGACTAAAGGAGGTACTGCTTTGTCTTGGCGCACTTGAAAATTCCAATTAAATTTGGCCCATGCTAATCCCAAAGCCAACATGCAATACCTCTCCTTGTTGTTGACTGTGAGCATTGTCCCTGAGCTCTTTTTCTTGAGTTTGGCATTCATCACTTGAGCCACAGGGCTACTTCTTATTTTCTGATGGTTCATTGAGGATAAGAGTCTCACACACTTTCCTGCCCATGCTGGCTTGGAACCATAATGCTCCAGATCTCAGCTTCCTGAGTAGCTCAGATGACAGGAGTGAGCTACCAGTGCCCAGCATGTGATACAATTTGAAGGCTTCTTGGCCAGTCTGTGAAAGGAGCCCCAAAGGGCTTGGATAGACCTTGACCCAACCAAGGATCTGGGATGGAGGAAGGCTGACCTTCTATCCATTCATCCATTCTGTTCCCTAAAATCAAAGATGCCAGGTGGTGGTGTATGCATTAAACTCTTAGGCCAACAAGCACCAGGCTTAGTTAGGAAAAGGTAGAGAATACCTAAAGATTGCTGTGTAGAAATCTTTGATTTTGCATGCATGTGGTGTGTGTGTGTGTGTGTGTGTGTGTGTGTGTGTGTGTGAGAGAGAGAGAGAGAGAGAGAGAGAGAGAGAGAGAGAGAGAGAGAACTTAGGGCCTATGCTCTATCCCTGAGTTTTCTTGCTCAAGCCTAGCACTCTGCCACTTGAGCCACAGCCCCACTTGCTTTTCTATGGTTAAAGTTAGGTAAGAATCTCAAGGACTTTCCTGTCCAGGGTGGCTTTGAAGCATGATGGGAGCCCCAGGGAAGCAAGAGTAAACACAACTCGCAGGTGCAATCCCTATGGGGGGAGACTCCTGCCCCATGGTGGCCAGACATGGGACATTGCCCCCCTTACTCCCCCCCCCCCCCGCCGCCATGGTCCTCTACAGTTCAATTTGGGAAAGTGACCAGGGCCAAGCTGATTTTTGCTCTCCCTGAGTGCTGATGCCAGAGCAGGTCTGTTCCACCCTAGGCCAAGAGAGCTCCGGGAGGCCAGGCTCCGAGGGGCACAAAGAAGGGAGAGGTCAGCTCCAGGCCAAGCTAAGAGCCTTTGCCCACGGACACCCCTACTTGGCCTTTCTGATCACTGTGAGGTCTGTCGAAAACAACCCCCAAAAAAACAAAATTGGAGCTGTGTCTCAAAATGGTAGAGCTTTAGCATTGAACCAAAGAGCTCAGAGTCAGGGCCCCCAAGCTTTGAGTTCAAGACCCCCAGCTGACCCTCCTCCATAAAACACAGGTTAGCTAAATGTGAACTAGTAGGATTTGTGAAGTGTTTCTGAAGAACGGTGATACTGAAGAAAGCACACTAATTCTAATGACAGCTGAACTTGTGACATACAGTTATGTGCTGATTCCTTCACGGAGTGCTGTTTTCTGGGTCCTTCCCACATGGGGGTTTTTTGTTGAGTCCTCAAAAAGGTGCTGTTTGCTGAGTCATCACAAAGGGTGCTATGTGCTGAGTCCCTAAGAAGGTTGGACCGTTCTGGGTTTTCCATAGGGTCCATTACAAAATGTACTGTATGCTGAGTCCTTCAAAAAGTGTGGTGTGCTAATTCATCCCAAAGGGTATTGCTATGTGCTGAACCCTTGGAAAGAGAGGGATGAGGTGAGTTTTTCGAGTGCTGTGTGTCAAGTCCTTTACACAGGGTGCTCTGTACTGTCCTTCAAATGGTGCTGTGTGATGAGACCTTCCACAATGTGATTGTGCTGAGACCTTCAAAATTGTGCTTTATGCTGAGTTTTTCAAAGCGTGCTATGCACTGAGTGTTTTACACAGTGTGCTACGTACTCAGCCCTTCAAAGGGTGCTGTGTGTGGAGTCTTAACCCAGGGTCCTATGTAATGAGTACCTGGGAAAGAGTGCTACATGCTGAGTTTTTCAAAACATGTCATGCACTGAGTCCTTTACAGTGAGGGCTATGATCTCCCTCCTTCAAAATTGCTGTGTGCTGAGTACTCTACACAGGGTACTATCTGCTGAGTCCTTCAAAGTTAACTCTGTGCTGAGTCCTTTACACAGGGTGCTTTGTGCTATTTTTGGAAATGTGCTGTGTGCTGAGTCATTCCAAAGGGTGCTATGTTCTGAGTCCTTAAGTGGTAGTTATACCCAACAATCACACACACACAAACCCAATAACAAACACACACACACACACACACACACACACACACACACACACACACACACGAGGGTCACCATGCACCAGCTTGGTTTATGGAGTGGAGGGGGATGGAGGATACTCACCCTGTCCTCCTAGCTACTCAGGAGCCTGAGAGCTGAGGATCAGGGTCCAAAGCCATTCTGGGCAGGAAATTCTTGAGATGCACGCTACTCTCCAGCGACTCAACAAAAGCATGAAGAAATGCTGTAGCTCAAGTGGTAGCATACTTGGCTTTAGCTGAAGAACTCAAGGATAGCGCCCAGGCCTAGACTTCAACTCCTCCAACATACAAGAAGAGAAAGAAAGAAACCTGAAGAGGAGGGGTTAGACTGCTTTGCACGTATGAATCCCTGGGTATTGATTCCTCAGTACCACATCACTAAAAAAAAAAAGCCTATAGTGGTCCTCTGGCTCAAGTGGTAGAGTGCTATCCTTGTACAGGAGAAACTCAGGTACAGTGCTCAGTTCCTGAATTCAAGTTCCAGGACAAGTGTATGCACACACACACACACACACACACACACACACACACACACACACACACACACAGATATCAGAAGTGAAGCTGTGACACCAAATTGTGGTAAAGCACTGAGCTTCGGTTCTGAGCTCATGGTCAGCACCCAGGCCCTGTGTTCACCCAAAAGCTAGCCATCCAGGGCTCAACTAGTAGAGGTCAAAGGTTTCAAAACATGATGAGCTTCACTAGCCCTAGATGACAGGAAGCATTGTGATATTACCCATGTGCTTCGATTCAGTGAGCCTCTGGAAACTTAAGGGGGCAACTTTGCTAATTAGGAATCTTTTAATTTGGGTCAGCTCTCTAGTTGTCTGCCATAAGGACCCTTGAATTAATTCTAGCAGTTTGTTTCAACACTGGGACATAGTCTAACAAAGACAGGATAAGTACAAGGAACTTGGCCTGCCACAGGAGGTGGCACAAATGAAGGCTTCCTGTCCAAAGAAAGCACTGGGGAAAGAGATAGCTTTGGATACAAAGAGGCCTTTTTATCCTGGCCTTCAGAGCCTGCCCCACACTCATCCTCACTAATTGGCCCAGATGGAGTTGTTTATTACACAGCTGTAAGGAATGAGGCCTTTTTCTGCCTGTTCCATCAATGAGGCAGACTTCATCCAGCAGCCTGAGGTGCACAGAAACCCTCAAGCTACACTGAGAACAATGAGGGAAGCCGTGGAATATGCACTGTCTTGAAAGCGCTCTCTGTGCTATGAAACCATTTTATTCAAAGCAAATTTCCTAGCTGAGTGCCTTTCAACATAGGGACTCTGGATCTTCACCGACAGAAATACATGCATACATATATGGGTAGACATGGAGTTACTGTTTTTTGTTTTTTTTGTTTTTGGCAAGCCTGGGTGTTATACTATGAGCCTAGGCACTGTTCCTGAGCTCCTTTTGCTCAAGGGTATTGCTATGCCCTTGAGCCACAGCCCCAGTAATGCTTTTTTTTTAATTCCTGTGGTCCCTTAGAAATAAGATTGTCCTGGGCTTTCCTGTCCTGACTGAATTCAAATTGTCATTCTCTACCTCTCAGACTCCTGAAGAGCTAGGATTACAGGCAAGATCCACTGACACTTTGCTTTCTTTTCTTCTTGTTCTATTTTTCCTCATGACAATCTGAAATCTTCCCAGTGTCATTCTAATGGTTTGCATTTCTGAGTAAACTACTCAGGCCTGGAGTTGGAATGCCAGGACCACCACCTACAAATGGAGGGAGATCTTAAGAAAATCATTCCTATCCATGGGAATGCTTAATGGAATTTATAAAAGTTACAATTAAATTAACAGTTAGTTCATGATTCTCTTATAGAGTGCCACACAAAAATTATTAGATTATGTCTTCCATTCTAACACCCTGGTTTGGTTCTCCTAATTAGAATACTGACTTATTTTACATTAATACTTTAGTAAGTATTCAATCATGATACTGCATTAAATGGAGACCTAATTTAATAACTAATAATTCATAATTTATATAATTTAATATCCTCACATTGTCTCTCACATATATATTCACCAAACTATACATCTATCTATCTATCTATCTATCTATCTATCTATCTATCTATCTATCTATCTATCTATCTATCTATATCTATCTATCTATCTATCTTTCTATATCTATATCTATGCCTATGTCTAACAACCTATCTATTTATATATATATATATATATATATATATATAGCCGACTACTTTGGCTTAATCACAAGTCCTCAGAACTGGCTGGCAGCTCAGTTTGCCAAAGGCTTTTGTTCTACAACTGACCTATTTATAAATTATGCATTGTGGGCTGTGAGTTCAAATCCCAGCATTGCTAAAAGTTTATATGTGCAGTAAGAAGCCAATTTTGACACATTTTTTTCCTTCTCTGTAAAAGTCCAGTGTCTTAGTATGATGTATAATCCATATGCAAATACATCCATGTGATAAGATATAATAACTGAAAAAGTTATATATGTAATAATGCTAAATAAAATAAACAATGAATAAAGAAGGGTGATAAATGTCATATGGAGTAAACCCATGTATGTAAAAAGATCTTATATATGAGTATTATTTTTCCAGTGATGGGGCTTGAATTCAGGCCCTTGAAACTGGTCTGAAATTCTTGTCTTCAAAGACGGTGAGCTTCCCCTCCCCCACAGTACTACAGAGTTCCCCAGACCATGAGTTCAAATCCCAGGCCTGCCAGAAAAATGATGCAAATTCTAAGCCAGGGCCTTAATTTTTTTGGCCAGGCCCGGGTCTTGAACTCAGCTTGTGGCAACTCTGCCTCAGCCTTAAACACTCTAGGCTGGGGTGTAGCCTCTGGACCCACAGCCCATCCTGAGATCCTAGGACCTGAGTTCAAATCGTTGGAGTGGCAAAAAAAACGTGAAGTGTTGGGAAGGTGGCTCAGTAGTAGAGTGCTTGCCTCGCATGCATAATGTCCTGAGTTCAATTCCTCAGCAACACATAAGCAGAAAAAAGCCGGAAGTGTTGCTATGGCTCAAGTATTGCTATGGCTCAACGATAGCCTTGAGCTGAAGAGTTGAGGGACAGTGCACAGACTCAGACTTCTGCCTGACAACCGACAAAAATAGGGTGAAAGAAGGAGAAGGATAAAACTGGGAAGTTCCAGAAGGTGGTTTTACATAGTTTTTTTTTTTCTTTGAATTGTGACCATCTTGGGTCTAAATGACAGGGCCCGGAAAGTGTATGTGACCTTGCACTGCTGAAGTTTGATGGGCTATCAGGGAAGCCATAGCCAAAACCAGCAAACTAGGTCCGGGATTCAAATCCACGCCACCTATGAATGTCAGGAGATCCTAAAAAATGCATTCCAATAGACAGCCATATGAATGGAATGTTGTAAAAGTAACAATTACATTACTACTTAGTGTATGTTTATATTATAAAATTATACACAATAATCATAGTACATTGTCTAATTTTCAATGAATACTTTATTATGAATTCAAACATGATACCTAAATAAAGGAAGAAATAATTTAATTATTGATAATTGGTAGTAAAATAGTATATATAACTTAATATACATACATCTCTCTCTTGTTTTTTATGTATATATATATATATATATGTATATATATAAAACAAACCATATCTATTTCTACACTTGTCACTACTGGGGCTCAGTGGTAGAATGTTTGCCTAGTATGTATGGGTTCATTTCCACACTATCACATGCAAAGAAAAAGTCAGAAGTGGTGCTGTCACTGAAGCACCAAAAACAAGTTAGAAAGTTGTGACTGCAACTATAGAATGCCAGGACTTCAAATACCTCATGACAGAGCAAGCCAGGAGTCTGAAGCTGATGGCTGACATCTAACCTGACTTAGCCAGAGGTCAACAGCTGCAAACCAACTCCATGGAACCAGACGCTGCTGGCTCACCCCTAGCTGCTCGGGGATGAGTTCTGAAACTGGTGGTTTGAATACTCAGCCCTGGCAGGAATTCTGTGAGACTCTGACCTGAGGCTCAAAGTCGTAGAGTTCTAGCCTTGAGGAAAAGGTCTTAGGAGAGTACCCTCAACCTATGCATGCAATCCCCAAGGCTGAGGACCCTCCCCCCCATTAACCACCCCTCTAAACTATTAGATGTGAACTTTTGTGATTTGTGACGTTTTTCTGAAAGAATGGTGATACTGATGAAAGCACCCAAATTCTAATGACAGCTTGTGGGATAGAGCTATGTGATGAGCCCTTCTTGGGGAGCTGGGTGCTCAGTCCTTCACAGGGTGCTATGCGCTGAGTCCTTCATGGGGTGTATTCTTTCATGTGGTCCTTGTTAGAGCTCCACAAGTAAGATGATTGTGCAGATGACAAAGTTGAGGCCCAGGTATGTCCCCAAGGCACGGTCAAATTTATATATGTACTGAAATCTAGTGACTTGTCTCCTGCTGACAATTGGTTTGGTTTAGTTTTCTCCATCATGAACCTTTAACCCAGAGCCTAGGTGCTGACTTTTCTCTTGGGCTCATGGCTAACACTGTACCACACGGAGACAAAGACTCCCTTGCAGCAAAGTATCACGGCTTAGGTGTTTTTAGCTGAGGTCTTTCATCCTGCCTGCTCAGGAAGCTGAGGATTTGGGTTCCAAACTATCCCAGAAACTAAAGGTCCCATGAGTCTATTATCTCCTATTCACCACTTAGAAACTTAAAGTAGAAGCTGGGTACCAGTGACTCGCACCTCTCATCCTAGCTATTCAGGAGCCTGAGAGCTGAGGATCACGGTCTAAAGCCAGCCTCAGCAGGAGATACCTTGAGATGGTTATCTCCAAAGAAACACCAGAAAGTCTGAAGGGGCGCTGTAGCTCAAGAGGTAGAGTGCTAGACTTGAGCTGAAGAGCTCAAGAGACAGCACCCAGGCCCAGGCTTCAACTCCTCCAAATACAAGAAAAGAAATCAAGAAACCTGAAGTGGAGTGCTGGGAATGTGTCTTAGGGGTAGAGTGCTTTGCATGTACAAAACCCTGGGTTTGAATCCTCAGTACCACATCCCTAGAACAAAACCCTGAATTGGCTGTGTGTCTCAAGGGGTAGAGTGCTGTCCTTGTACAAGAGAAACTAAGGTACAGTGCTCAGGTCCTGAATAAAAGCTCCAGGGCTGGTGTATGCACACGCACGCATGCGCGCGCGCGCATGAGCACACACACACACACACACACACACACACACAAAGATACAAGAAATGAAGCAGTGATACCAAATGGTAAAGCAAAGAGCTTCTCCTCTGAGACCAAGGTCAGCACCCTGGCCCTGTGTTTAACCCGAAATCCACCTACCCAGGGCCCAACTCAGAGAGGGCAAAGGTTTCAGTACATGATGAGCTTCACCAGCCCTAGATGACAGGAAGCATTGTGATTTTGCACAAGTGCTTAGATTTAACAAGCTTCCAGAAACCTAGGGAGGCACCTTTGCCAATTACTAATCTTATTAGGTTCAGCTCCCTAGTTGTCTGCAAAAAGGACTCTTGAATTAATTGTAGTAGTTTTTTTCAACACTGGAACATAGTCTAAAAAAGAAAGGATGAGTGCAAGAAACTTGGCCTGCCATGGGAGGTGGCACAAATGAAGGCTTCCTGTCAAAACAGAGCACTGGAGAGAGAGAGCGAGCTAGTGGTACAAAGAGGCCTTTTTCTCCTGGCCTTCAGAGCCTGCCCACACTCATCCTCACTAATTGCTCCACATGAATTGTTTGTTACAAAGATGTACAAGAGTGAGGATTTTTTTCTGCCTGTTCCAACAATGAGGCAGACTTCCTCCAATAGCCTGTGGTGTGCAGAAACCCTCAGGCTACACTGGAAAGAGTGAAGGGATCCCAGGAACACGCACTGTCTTGAAAGCACTCTCTGTGCTATGAAATCTGTTCTATTCAAAGCAAATTTCCTAGCTGGGTATCTTTCTTCATAGCGACTCTGGATGTTCACCGATAGAAATACATGCATACATACACAGACACACAGACTTAATGGCTCTTTTTTAGTGTGGCAGATACTGAGGATTGAACTGTGAGCCTAGACATTGTCCCTGAGATCCTTTTCCTGAAGGAAGCACTTTATTGTTTCTTAAACCATGATTTCCCTAGGCTGGGGTGCAGCATTTACACCCACAGATGATCCAGGGATCCTAGGACCCAAGTTCAACTCCTAGCACTGGAAAAAAACCATCAAAGCAACAAAAATGGAGGAGGAAAAAACCAGGGAGTTTTACACAACCATTTTACCTTTGTTTCCTTTGCACTGTGACCATCTTGGGTCTCAATGACTCAGCTTGAAAATTGTACATGGCCTTGCATGGCCGAAGGCTGGAGGCTGTCAGTGAAGCCTGAGCCTAACCCAGACACCTAGGCCCTGAGTTTGATCCTGGAACTGCCACCTACACATGGCTGAAGATGCTAGGAAACTCATTCCTATCTATTCCTATCTATAGGAAGACTAATAGAATGTTTGGCATGTACTAATTGAATTACTAATTAGCTAGTCAATCTAGTATAAGATTGTACACAATAAATATAGGTCATTGATTAATTGAATTAATACTTTATTAAGTTTTCTACCATGATTAATTAATGGATGCATAATTTTAGACCAAATAATTGGTAGCAATAGAATATATAAAAATAAGGTATAGACATCAATTTATATAGAGTTATGCAATAGAATCTACACAAATGTCTATCTGTCTCAGTATACATTTATTTATAGATGCATATACATATGTAAATGCACTCACACACCACAATCCACAAATCTATCTGTTTATATATTGGCCACTCCTAGGGCTTGATCTCAGGTCCTCAAATTTGCCCGCCAACTTCACTTGTATCAGACTGGTGTGCTAACATTGACCCATTTATGAAGTGGGTCTTGTAGGCCCAGAGTTCAAATCACAGAACTGCCAAAAACTTAATCCTGGTGGAAGAAGCTAATTGTCCTACTTGTTTTCCTTATTGGCGAAAGTCCTGGGTCTCAGGAATGATGGATAATACATAGGCAAATCTATGTTTTATGTAATATGATGTAAAAAATATTATATGTGTAATCATACTCACTAAAATAAATAAGAAATAAGTAAAACACAAAATAAAATCAATAACCACATGAACCGCAATATGCAGTAAACCTGTAAATATAAATCATGTATTTAAAATATTTACAAATATTTTTTTTCAAGTGCTAGGACTTGAATTCAGGCCCTGGGAACAGGCCTGACTTTCTTGTCTTCCAGCATGGTGAGCTTCCCCTTCCCCCACGATGCTGCAGATTTCCAGGACCCTGAGTTCAAATCCCATGCCTGGAAGAAAAAATGGCGTCAATTCCAAGCCACGGGGCCTCATAATTTTTTAAATATTTTAATGTATTTATTTATTTATTATTTTGTCAAGCACAGGGCTTGAACTCAGATCATGGCAACTCTGCCTCTGCTTTGATCACTCCAGGATGGGTTGAAGCCACTGGACTCACAGCCGAACCTGGGTTCCTGGGCCCCAAAGACTGACAGGAATAAAAATAAATAAAATGAAGCAGATAAGGTTTCTCTTATTTGCAATAATTAGTATATGTCTGAGTCAAGCAGAAAAGGTCAGATAAGTTGATGTTAGGGAAATGAACCCCAAGATAAGTATTCAAAAGTTTTTTTTATTTCATTCAATTGTTTCTAACATATTTATAAGATGACTTCTGTGTTGCTTTGTATGTCCCTTCCCCACAGTATAACCCGTGCTTTCACTGTATTTGATGGTGGTATAATTTGTGGAGGGGAAGGGAAAAAACAAACCATTTAAATAGGGATACAGGTGGACCTATTGCAACAATGAGATGTACAAGTCATTATGTCGAAAAACGAACTTTACAATATTGGTGGGGGGGAGGATCTGGTAGGGGGGCAAGGAGGGCATGGGAAGGGATGGGAACGGGGAACATAAGAGGAGGCAACAATGTTTAATAAGAAATGTACTCATTATCTTGCCCATGTAATTCTAATCCCTCTGTATGGTATTCTTACAAAACAAAAACAAAAAAAACAAATCAGCAACTTGCAGATGGCTGCTGGTTTTACATTTGTTTTCTTTGCAAGGTGACCATATTGGGTCTGAATGACATGGCTGAAAAGTGTTTCTAACCTGGCATTGCTGAAGGCTGGCAGGCTACCAAGGAAGCCATAGGCCAACACGGCCACATAGGCCCTGTGTTCGAAGCCTGGTCCTGACCCCTACCAATGCAGGGAGATCCTAAGAGTCTGGTTCCTATACATAGGAATACTGATGGAAGGTTATAAATGTCAAGGTTGAATTAGTTGTTCCTGAATGATACTACTATAAAATTAAATAGAGTGATTTTAGAAGGCCGATGGATTTTAATGGATATTTTTTGACACATTAAAAGAATGCTATTAATTACATGGACGCAATCGTTTCAGGACGTAGTTGATTTAATTAATATTTCATTAAGGATGAAAATGAAAATATTAATTACATGGAGGCATAATAAATACCCAAGAATTGCTAGGAATGTAGTATATATAACTGAAGAATGTATAGACATCTCTGGCACTCTTTAAAGATCTATATTTATTTGTGTACTACCATCTGCATGTCAATCTGTTATTTTGTCAACCCCTGGGGCTCGATCTCAAGTGCTGGGAACTTCTTGTAAGCTCTATATGCCCCAGGTTGGTGTGCTGACATTCACCCATTCATGAATTGGGCCTTGTAGGCTATGAGTTCAGATGCCAGCACTCACAAAAATTGAATGGCGGAGTAAGAAAGCTATGGTGACACATGTTTTCCTTTACTGTGAAAGTCCTGGGTGTCAGTTGTGAAGTTTCATACATAGGGAAATCTATATCCTATGTAATAAATGTAGTAAATGTTTCATGTTTAATAGCAGTCAATAAAATAAATGGTAAAAATTGAATAAAACAAAAAATAAAATGAATAACTACACTAAGTGCTATATGGAGTCAACATACAGGGCTCGATCTCAGGGCCTGGGAACTGCCTGGCAACTGAATTGACTAGAAGCTGCTGTGCTGGCAGTCACCCATTCATGAACTGAGCCTTCTAGGCCCTGAGTTTAGATCTCACCACTGCCAAAACTGTAATCATGGAGTGAGAAGCCGAGTGTGACACGTCTTCTTCTTCTTTGAAAGCGCACGGTGACAGGTAGGATGTATAAATTGTATGCAAATCTATATGCTATGCAATAGGATGTCATAAAGGTAAGAAATGACATAGGTGGAAGAAAAACAGATTGAATTAGTAGTGAATCATTCTGGGGTAAAATTAGACGCAATAATTATAGGACTTGCATTAAGTTTAATTAATATTTTATTGAGCATTAAGAGAAAAAAAATTACATGGAGACATAATTAAATACCTAATAATTGGTAGTAACACGATGCATAATTTAATTTGTCTCATTTATAAAATATGTAATTATATGTATGGATGTATGTACATATATGATAAATAATAACAGGATATTGAGTAATTATTAATTAATGATTTATTAATTGTTCAACTGGGACACATCATTAAATGGAGACATAATTTAAAACCTAATATTTGTTAGTAATATTATCTATAATTCAATAATATACAGACATCTCTCTTTTTGTGTATATAATACTTATATATAGAAAGTTCTATCTATTTATATCTCGTTCACTCCTGTGGCTCAGTGGTTGAGTGTTCGCCTAGCAAGCAAGAAGCCCTGGGTTGGATTTCTCACTGCCACATAAACAGAAAATCCAGAAGTTCTGCTGTTTTTCAATCAATTGAATGCTAGCCTGGAGCACCAACATATAGGGACATTTTCTAAGCCCTTACTCAAGCCCCAGGACTGCTGCTAAAAAAAAGGTAGAACGTTCTACCTGCAATGATATAAGGACAGGACTTCAAATACATCATCACAGGGCAAGCTAGGAGTCTGGCGCTGACAGCTGCCACCTAACCTGACTTAGCCATATGTAAACCACTGCAACCCAGCTGCACGGAACCAGATGCTGATGGTTGGCTTAACCCCATCATCCTAGCTTTTTGGGGGCTTTAAAACCCAGCCCTGTCAGGAAGTCTGTGAGACTCTTTAAAATGTGGCTCCTAGTGGTAGAGCTCTAGCCCTGAGCAAATGGTATTAGAACAGTATCCACATGCTTTGAGTTCAAGCCCCATGGGTAACCCCCCTCAAAAAAAACACCCCTGCAAATCATTACATGTGATCTTGTGTAGTTTGTGAAATGTTCCTCAAAGAAGGGTGATACAGATGAAACCACCCTAATTCTAATGACAATTTGTGGAATAGAGCTATGTGCTGAGCCCTTCATAGGGTGCTCTGTGCTGAGTCCTTTATAGGTGCAGTGTGCTGAGTCCTGCATTGGGTGCTGTTTGCTGAGTCATGCAAAGAGGTTCACGTGCTGTGTCCTTCACATGGTGGAGTCATTCATCTGGTCCTTGTAAGAGCTCCACAACTGAGATGATTTTGCAGACAAAAACGTGATATATATATATATATATATATATAAAATATGAAATTCTATGCCTCCATAAGAAAAAATGACATTGCCATATTTGTTAGGACATGGAAAGACTTGGAAAAAAATTATATTAAGTGAAGTAAGACAGGCCCAAAGAAACATAGCTCCCATGGTTTTCCTTATTTGCAATAACTAGTATATGCCTGAGACAAGCAGAAAATGTCAGATATGCTGCTCTTAGGCGAAATGAACCACACCATAAGGATTCAAATGTTTTTTTCTTTCATGCGGTTGTTTCTAACATATTTATAAGATGATTTATTTGTTGCTTTGTAGGTCTCTCCCCCACAGTATAACCCTTGTTTTCACTGTATTTAATGTTGGTATAATTTGTGGAGGGGAAGGGAAAAAGCAAATCGTTTAAATAGGGAAACAGGTGGACCCATTGTCACAATGAGATGTACAAGTCATTACATCTAAAAACGAAGTTTACAACTTTGGTGGGGGAGTGAGGGGAAAGGAATAGCAAAGGGAAACAAAGGAGGACACAACAATGCTTACTAAGAAATGTGTTCAATACTTTGCCGATGTAATTGTAACCCCTCTGTACTATATTTTCACAGTAAAGAAAAAAAGAAGTTTGATTAAAAAAAGAATATTGTGGCTCAGATGTGTCCCCATGGCATGGACAAAATTGTGCATTAGTGAAGACTAGTGAGTTATCTCATGCAGACAATTGTTTTGTTCTGGTTTTCTCAGTCATGAACCTTGAACTTGGGGCCTAGGCACTAACCTTTACCTCTGGGCTCATGGATAGCCCTCCACCTCGTGGATCCAAGGACCCCCTTGCTGCAGAGTGCCAAAGCCTAGGGGTCTATAGCTGAGGTCTGTCATCCTGCCATCTCAGGAAGCTGAGATCTGAGGATCTGGGTTCCAAACTATCTCAGACACAAAAGGTTCCATGAGACTATTATCTCCAATTGACCACTAAGAAACCTGAAGTGGAAGTTTGGTGCTTGTAGCTCATGCCTGTCATCCTAGCTACTCAGGAGAATGAGATCTGAGGATCATGGTTCAAAGCTAGTCTGGGCAGGAAAGTCCTTGAGACACTGTACTCCAATGAACCACAAGGAAACCTGAAGTGGTGCTGTGGCTCAAGTAGTAGAGCACAAGACTTAGGCTGAAGAACTCAGGGACAGCACCCAGGTCCAGACTTTAAGTGCTACAACAGACAACAAACAACAAGAAAAAGCAGAAACAAACTAACAAATCTGAAGTAGAGGGCTGGGAATGGGCCTTAGGGAAAGAGTGCTTTGCATATATGAAACCCTGGGCATGATTTCTCAGGACAACATCACTAGAAAAAAGCCTGAAGTGTCTCTGTGGCTCAAGTAGGAGAGAGATATCCTTGTACAAGAGAAACTAGGTACACTGCTTAGGTCCTAAGTTCAATCTCCAGGACTGGTGTATGCATGCACACACACACACACACACACACACACACACACACACACAGACCAGAAGTGAAGCTGTGACACCAAATGGTAGAGCACTGGGCTTCTGCACTGAGCTCATTTTCAGCACCCAGGCCCTGTGTTCAACCTCAAAACCTAGCCACCCAGGGCCCAACTAGTAGATGTCAAATGTTTCAAAACATGATGAGCTTCACCAGCCCTAGATGACAGGAAGCTTTGTGATATCCGACATGTGCTTGGATTTCCCAAGGTTCCAGAAACCTAGGAGAGGCATCATAGGCCCATCATCGACTGCAATTAAAAATTTTATTAGGTTCAGTGCCCTAGTTGTCTGCCAGAAGGACTCCTGAATTATACTGAACACTGTATCTGAACACCGGAATATAGTCTCACAAAGGCAAGATAAGTGCAGGAATGTTGGCCTGCCAAGAGTGGTGGCATAAATGAAGGCATTCTGTCAAAACAGAGCACTGGTGAGAGAGATAGCTTGGGGTACAAAGAGGCCTTTTTCTCTGACCTTCAGAGCCTACCCACACTCATCCTCACTAATTGCCCCAGATGGAGTTGTTTGTCACACAGCTGTACAGGAGTGAGGCCTTTTGTCTGCCTGTGCAGACAATGAGACACTTCTTCCAACAGGCCTGGGATGCAGAGAAACCCTCAGGCTACACTGGGAACAGTAAAGGGAGCGCCAGAACATGCAATGTCTTGAAAGCCCTCTCTGTGCTATGAAATCATTGTATTGAAAACAAATTTCCTAGTTCAGTGCCATTCATCATAGCTACTCTGGAGATTCACCTATTGGGATACATCCATCCATATACAAATAGATGGAGCTACACGATCTTTTATTGGTGGGGGGGGGCAGGTTCTGGGGTTGGACATGAACCCTAGACATTGTCCCTAAACACCTTTTGCTCAGAAGTAACACATTAAAATTGAGTCACAGCCCCATTTCTGGTTTTTTATCAGATCTCATAGATATAATAGTGTCAACTTTCCTACACTGGCTGGATTCAAACTAAAGTTCTCTACATCTTAGCCTTCTGAGGAGCTGGGATTACAGTCAACAGGCACTGGCACCTGCCTTTCTTTTCTTCTTCATTTATTACTCTGGACATCTGACTTCTTATCAGGGTCATTCCAATGGTTTGAATTTATAAGTAAACTTTATCGCTGCTTTCTCTGAGAACAATTTTCTCTCCTCATCTTCCCCTCTGGCCACAGGTTTGAAGCCAAAAATGAGAAATGAGTGTCCCAGGATTTTGGAGCAAATGTCCACAGGACATGCCAGTTCAGTCACTTAGCATTGAGCTGCAGTTTCAGGACGAGAGGACTGAAACCTTGAGCAATTTTCATACTGTCTGCATTGCTCCTTTTGTCTATAAAATGACCTAAAAATTATGAAAGTTTTTTGTCTACACCCTTAAGTATCTAGAACACACTAGAAGCATCTTCCTATTTCTGTTTTTCTCTAGTTTTTCTCGAGATTTAGACAAAAAGGTTTTGTGGAGCAGCATCTCAATGAATCCCTAAGGAAAGCTGCTTAAATCCTCCTCAAGAGATCACCATTCAAAGCCAGCCTGAGCAGGAAAGTCTGTGAACCTCTTATCTCCAATAAACCACCAGAAAACCAGAAGTGGAGCAGTGGCCCAGAGTGTAGAGCTCCAGCTTTGAGAGAGAAAGCCAAGCAAGAGATACTGTCCAGAGCAGGCAGGAAACCCTGGGAGGTGCTTATGTCCATTTATCGACCAGATGGCTGGACATGGAGCTGTGGTGGTGGTAGAACCTCAGCCTTGAGCAAAACAGCTCAGGAATGCATTGGACCCTGTGTTTAAGCCTTGGGATGCCCACAAAAAAGTTTAAAAAAAGAAGGCCAAGTTATGTACCAGTGTCCTCCTACCAACTTATGTGTGTATATTACTTCCCTGATTGCAAAGAGACCACATGCAATGCTTCTGCTTTTACTTATTGATTTATTTTTCAGATATGCTCATTGCGCATTTCAGGCCCATTGCTTTTCTCTTCCAGGCTCCACGCCTGCTTCCTTATATGATGCACACTTAAGCTCTCAGCAGCCTTTATTTACATTTTATTATGAGGCCCACGGAGGAACAGTCACAAATCAGGCAGGAGAAGAGAAGATCAGGGTTCATAGTTATAACAGATATTCAGAAAAATTAACTTGGGGATGAAAAATGGTAGCCTACTTATGTAAAAACTACCATTAAGAAAAAGATGAGGGGGCTGGGAATGTGGATTAGTGAGACAGTGTTTGCCTAGCGTGCAAGAAGCCCTGGGTTTGATTCCTCAGTAGCACATACACAGAAAAAGCCAGAATTGGTGCTGTGACTCAAGTAGCAGAGTGCTAGAGACAGTGCCCAGGCCTTGAGTTCAGCCCAAGAACTGCCAAAGAGATACCAGGTAGGTAGGTAGATAGATGATAGATAGATAGATAGATAGATAGATAGATAGATAGATAGATAGATAGATAGATAGATAGATAGATAGATAGATAGATAGATAGATAGATAGATGATAGGTGAATCTGGCCTTGGATGTCAGTAGGAAAGAAGTGAACACTTCCCAACCATGAGGCCTTCTGCAGTGTGCCAGGATACCAGCATCTCCTTCACATAACCACAGAGCAGGAAGACTATCTCTCTCCCACTTCTCAGGCAGTGGAGGGCCCCAGAGTCAAGAGGGCAGAGCCAGGCTCTAACTCAAGTACTTGGATGCAGAAAAGAAAGTGCCCTGCCTCTCCTTGCACTGGGGATTTACATTAATGATGTGGAGAATGAAGGAAGGAGAATGGACTGGCAGAGGTAGAAGAAGGGCCTTCAAATCTGACAGATGGAGAGTCAAGAACTCACTCCCTAAGACCAAAAAGCAGGATTTTTCTACTCTGTTCCTCCCCTCTCCCCCGCTAAACTGGCTCTCTATTGGTAACCTAAAGATAGCGTGAGGCTCCCTTCACCTGAGGGAGGAAGTATAATTAGTCATTGTTTGAAGAGGCTGAGAAAAGCCTGACCCTGGTGTGACTCCAACAAATATTTCAGGTTTCCCCCATTGCTGGCTGTGCCTGGAATGAATGAAGTGGTTTTGCAGTTCACTTCCCTGTTGAGTGTGTACATTCTGCCTCCTAATCCTGCAGGCCTCGTTCTCTGCACCTAGCCTGTTTCTTTGAAACTGTTTCCTGTCCTTCAAATACAGAGTTGCATTGGAGTTCTTCCTCCTAACAGGGCTAGGTCTTGGATCCTGAGAACTTCGTTTTTACCCAGGATGGGTCAATGATGTTTCTTTCCTGCTTCTATAGCTTGAGAACTCTAAGAACATTTAGAGTGTAAGTAATTCTCATCACCAAGGAAAACCCAGGAATTCTTGAACATGTGACCTTTCGGAAGCCCACTGGAGGACACAAGATGATTACAATCTTCACGTGAGTGGCTGGGCAGATGGATCTGCTACACTTGAACCTTGAACTCAGCCTGCTCTCCTAGTCCATGTCCTTCTTTGGTGCTTGTCCTGCTAGCTCCTCAGGAGCTTCCAAGATAGAAATAGATTGATCAAACCCAAAGGGAGTTACTGGCTTTTTCCTTCTTTTTCTGTCCTTTGCTTTAAATGTTTTGCAGATCTTTGGACTTGAATTGTGGATCTAGGCTCTGTCTCTGGGCTCCTTTGGCTCAAGGCTAGCTCTCTCCCACATGAGTCCCTTTCTGCTTTGTCTGTGGTGAAGTGGAAGTCAAAGCCTCATAGACATTCCTGCCCTGGCTGTCTTCACCCTGTGATCCTCAGATCTCAGACTCCTAAGTGAGGGTGACAAGCATGAGCTTCTGTTGCTCTGCTAAGTTCAGAACTATAATGACATTGAAAATACAAGTCAACTGTTCATCATAAAGGGCTTGGGAAGCATATTAACCCTTTCAACAGTGGACCTTTCAGAACCCTGTAGCACACAAGGTTATAATGCTAGAGACAGAGAGCCTGAACATATGGATCTGCTATACTTGAACATTGAGCTCTGACTCCAATTCTGGTGTACACCAGCATTCATTTTCCAGAAAATGTTCTCATAATTAACAAATAGGAAAAGTACTTTGATTAACCCTCACTTTTTTTCCAGGTATGTGTCTCAAACTCAAGCCTGGGCACTATCCCTAAGCCTTCAGCTCAAAATGAACACTCTACCACTTGAGTCACAGCTCCACGTGGGGTCTTTTGGTGGTTCATTGGAGATAAGAGTCTAACAGGCTTTCCTTGACTAGGTTGTCTTTGGACTGTGGTCTTGAGCTTTCAGCCTCCTGATTAGCTAGGGTTGTAGTGTGAGCCACCGGCATCTGGTCTAATGGTTTTGCCAGTTCTGGGGCTTGAATGTAGGTTCGGGGTACTGTCTCTGAGCTTCTTTTTCTCAAGGCTAGCACTCTACCACTTGAGCCATTCCACAGCTTCTGGGTTTTTCTGAGTATGTGGCACTGAGGATTTAAACCCTGACATTCATGCATGCTGAGCAAGCTCTCTACCTATAAGCCACATTCCCAGCTTCACTCTTACTATTTTATCCCGCAACTTGCCTATCCTCAAGCCTCTGAGTATAAATCATCTAAAGAAATCCCTGTAGGAAGTTCTCCAAAGATGAATAAGACAAAGCTCATACTTGGGACAGACTCTAAACATGTGATGACTGTGACAAATGCCTCCATTTAATTATGTATCATGTTTCAATACTGAATAAAGTATTAATGAAAAATGACTCAATGTCCTAAATTATTGTGTATAATTTTATAATAGATGTACAAAATGTAATAAATATTATGTATGTAATAATACTAAATACATTAAACAATGAATAAGTGAATAAAATAAAAATAAAATAAATAAAAAACAGTGACAATAATCATAATATGTAATAAACATATATATGTAAATATATATCATAAATATTTTTCCATTGCAGGGCCTTACTGCAGGCGTTGGGAACTCTAGCTTGAATTTGTTTTCCTCAAGGACAATAAACTTTGCCTTTACCCATGGTGCAAAAGAGTTACCTGGAATGTGAGATCAAATCCCAGCAATGGCAGAAATACTGGCCCCATTTCCAAGACAGTGACAATTTTTTTTGATGAAAACAGTTATGTTTATTCAGTTCCATACTGAACATTTAAAAAAAAAAAAAGCAGTGTAAAATTTTGTACAGCTATTCAGACATCTTTCCCTTACCGACAAAGTGCTTCTCTGAGCACTACATTGTTTATTTTTTGTATGATGTTTATTATAAAAACGATGTACAGGGGGTTACAGTTATATGAGCAAAGTAATAAGTACATTTCCTATTGAGCATTGTTGCCTCTTCCTTTGTTTTCCCCCTACTATCCCTTCCCTCTCATCTCCACAACTACCTCCCCCTGCCAAGATCAGTGACTTAATTTTTTAATTTTGGCTTGGCACGGGGTTTGAACTAAAGTAGTGGCGACCTTCCCTCACATTGGTGTAGATTTACCAAGACCCTGAGTTCAAATCCCAGGATAGGAAATAAAACTGGCAGAAATTCCAAATCAAGGAGCTTTATTTTTTAATTTAGTTAAATAAATAATTTATTTATTTATTTGTTTGTTCTTTTTTTGCAAACCACGGGTCTTGAACTCAGATCATGGCAACACTGCCTAACCTTTAATATCCCTAGGCTGGGCTGCAGCTACTGGACCCATAGCCAATCCTGGGATCTCAAGCCAAGAGGGCTTGTAGGAAGATAAAAAAAAAGTGGAACAGCACCAAAAGTAGTGAGCAGCAGAGGGTTGGGAGGGTTTATAATTTTTTTCTTTCCAGGGTGACCCTACTGGTTCTGAATGACACAGATGCAAAGTGGACCTGACCTGCCATTGCTGAAGGCTGGCAGGCTAACAGGGAAGCCATAGGCCCACCTGTCAACATAGGCCCCAGGTTCAAATCCCTGTCCTGACACCTACCAGTGGCGGAGATCCCAAGAGACTCGTTCCTATGCATAGGAATACTGATTGAAATAGTAGTTCGTGCATTGGTTTAGTCTAAAATTGGATGCAAGAATCCTAGGATGCTGATTGATCTTAACTACTAGTTTATTAAGCATTAAAAGAATAATATTCCTTCAATGGAAGTATAATAAATACCTAAGAGTTGCTAGGAATGTAGTAGATGTCATTCGATAATACATAGTCGGCTCTGGCACTTTTTACCAATATATATTTATTTGTATATCACCGTCTGCCTATTCATGTATCACTGTTTTGGCCAAACCTGAGGCTCAATCTCAGCACCTGGGAACCACCTGACAGCTTCACTGTCTAGAGGCTGCCAGGCTCACACTCACCTATTCATGAATTGGGCCAGCTAGGCCCTGAGTTCATATCCTGGCAGTGTGAAAATTTAATTTTGAATTAAGAAGTCGAGTGTGACACATGTTTTCCTTTTCTGGGAGAGCCCTGGGTTTCAGGCATGATGGAGAACACATCTAAAAATCTAGATGTTATGTGATAGGATATAAACAATATAATAAATGGTATAGGTGTCATCAGAGTCAATAAAATAAATGGTAAATAAATGAATAAAACAAGAAATGAAATGAATAATCACACAAAACACGGTATGGACTGAACATCTATATGGAAGTATAAACCCTACCACACCGAACACAATATGGACTGAATATCTGTATGGAAGTATAAGTGCTATCTTTAAAATGTATATAAGGAGTATGTTTTCCAGGCCTGCGGATAGAATTCAGCCACCATACTAAGACAGTATGGAGGGAGATCCTGAGATATTAGTTTATGGACCTAGGAAGAGTCATGGAATGGGATTGATGTCATCTTTGAATCAGTAGTTCATGCGTGATGGGAGTAGGAAATGATAGGCAAGAATCATGGGGTATTCCTTATTTGCAATGAAGATTTGATGAACCATGACAATAATCATCAGTTTGAAACGGAGGCATCAGGAAAGATCCAAGAATCGGTCGTCACACAGTAGATTCGATTCCATCACAGGTGGCCATCTCTCCTACTCTATACAAATATGTATTTATTTGCATACTACCTTCAGCTTATGAATGGAGACTGCTGTGCACCCTCCCCCTCCCCCCTACCTGGAGGCTCAATCTCAGTTCCTGAGAACGGCCTAGCTCCTTAGTGGCTCACAGGCTGGTGTGCTCACGTGGACCCATTCACCTCTTGGGCCTGCTAGGCCCTGAGTTCAGACCCCAGCACTGCCAAAAGAATCATCGTGATGTCAGAAGCCAATCGTTTCACCTGTTTTCCTTTCCTGTGCAAGTTCTGGGTCTCAGCTAGGATGGAGAATGCATGGGTCACCCTGTGGCCATGGGAATTGGTTGTCATCAATGTCAGCGCAGTTATACCTATCATCATATACTCAAGAAAATACACACTACATCCATGAATAGCATACAAAATAGAGAGAATAACTACACTAAATGATCGATGCAGTCCACACACAGATATGAATATACATCCCATGTTTCAATGATACATTGATGTCTATTGTGGCCTCCCTGGGGCTCGATCTCAGTTCCTGGGAATGGCCCAGCTCCTTCATGGCTCACAGGCTGGAGTGAGCATGTGGACCCACTGGCCAGGTGGGCCTCCTAGGCCCCAAGTTCAAATCCCAGCACTGCCAACAATTCACCCTGATGTGAGAAGCCAGTCTTTGCACCTTTTCTTTTTCTGTGCTGTGCATGTTCTGGGTCTCAGCTAGGATGGAGAATGCATAGGCAACTCTCTACTTATGTGAATAGGTTGTCATCCAGGTCAACACAGTTATATTTGTCATTCTATACTCAAGAAAATACACACCACATCAATGAATAAGGCAAAATAATGAGAATGACTACACAGAACGCAAGGTACTGCCCACCCATGTATGGAAATAGAGGTCCTCTGTTTAAATTGGGAATTTATGACTATATTGGCCCCCACCCTGGGGGGCTTGATCTAAGGTCCTTGGAACGGCCAAGCTCCTTAGTGGCTCACAGGGTGCTGTGCTCACCATGTCCCATTCACCAATTGGGCCTGCTAAGCCATGAGTTCAAATCCCAGCACTGCCAAAAACTTCACCCTGATGTGAGAAGCCAATTGATCCATGTGTTTTCCTGTCCTGTGAAAGTCCTAGGTCTCAACGCAGATGGAGAATACTATATAAGCAACTCTATAGCCATGGGAATAGGTTGACATCCATGTCAGCACAGTTATATCTGTCATCATACTCAATAAAACATACAATACATCCATTAATAAGACACAAAATAAAAAGAATAACTACACTGAATGCAAGTTGCATAACACACCTGTAGGTAAAGAGAGATCCTATGTTTTAAAAAGGTGGGCTTGTTATTTTGTCCAGTGCTGGGGCTTCAAATCAGGCCTGGAACATGGCCTGACATTCTAGTCTTCAAGGATGGTGAGCTTCTCCTTCCACCACAATTCAACAGAGCTACCCAGACCTGAATTCCCATCCCAGCACTGACAAAAGTTTCATCCTGATTTCAGAAGCCAGTCGTTGCAAATGTTTTCCTCTCCTGTGAAAGCCCTTGGTCTCAACCAGGATGGAGAATGAATGCACAGGCAACCCTATAACCATGGGAACAGGTTGTCATCCATGTCAGCACAGTTATACCTGTCACCAATAAAATACATAATACCTCCATGAATTAGGAACAAAATAAGGAGAAGAAGTGCACTGAATGCAAGATGCTGCCTACACATGTTTGTAAATATAGATCCTATGTTTAAATTATGAATTTATGACTATCTGGCCCTCCCTGGCACTCAATGTCAGGTCCTGGGAATGGCCTATCTCCTTCATTGCTCACAGACCTGTGTCCTCACCTTGACCCTTTCCTCAATTGGGCCTGCTAGGCTCTGAGTTCAAATCCCAACACAGCCAAAATATGAATCCTGATGTGAGAAGCTAATCGATTCACCTATTTTCCTGTCTTGCGAATGTCCTGGGTCTCAACTAGGATGGAGAACGCATAAGAAATCCTATAGAAAGGGCAATAGGTTGTCATCCATGTAAACACTGTTATATCTGTTACCATACTCAGTAAAATACACAATACCTCCATGGATAAGACACAAAATAAGAAGTACACTGAACACGAGATGCTGTCCACACATATATGTAAATATAGATCCTATGTTTAAACAATGAACTTGTAACTATTGTGGCCCACCCTGGGGATCAATGTCATATCCTGGGAATGGCCTTCCTCCTTAGTTGCTCACAGGATGGTGTGTTCACATTGACCTATTTGCCAATTAGTCCTGCTAGGCCCTGAGTTCAGATTCCAGAATTACCAACAATTGGATCATGGAATAAGAAGCTGAGTGTGAAACTTGTTTTCCTTTTCTCTGAGAGTCCTAGGTGTCAGGCATGATGGAAAACACATCTACAAATCTAGATGCTATGTGATAGGATGTCATTAATGTAACAAACAGAATGGGTGTCATCATAGACTGTAAAATCAATGGTAAATAAATGAATACAACAATAAATACAAGGAACAACCACACCAAACTTGTATGGACTGAACATCTATAGGTAAGTACAAAGCCTATCTTTATATAAATAGCATGTTTTCAAAGGCTGGGGCTTCAATTCAGGCCTAGTGAACAGGTCTAAAGTTCTTCTCTTCAAGTACGGTGAGCTTCCCCTTCATCCACTGCAGATTTACCCAGACCCTGAGTTCAAATCCAAAACCTGGCAGAATAAATGGTGGGAATTGCAAGCCAGGGAGCTAAATTTATTTTATTTTATTTTTTCCAAGAGCGGGGCTTGAACTCGGTTTGTGGCAACTCTGCTTCAGCTTCGATCACTCTA
This sequence comes from Dipodomys spectabilis, assembly GCF_019054845.1. Lineage (NCBI taxonomy): Eukaryota > Metazoa > Chordata > Mammalia > Rodentia > Heteromyidae > Dipodomys > Dipodomys spectabilis. Next base: position 2,897,884 of record NW_024870927.1, read on the forward strand.
GGCTGAGGTGCAGCCACTGGACCCACAGTTGATCCTGGGATCCTACATCCCTAGGCCTTGAAGGAAAAAAAATATCACAGGAAAAATGTGGCAAGATGGCCTTTTTATGTTTTCTTCCTTTGTGAGGTGACCCTCCTGGGTCTGAATGACACTGTTGCAAAGGGTATTTTACCTTGCATTGCTGAAGGCTGGTGGACTATCGGGGAAGCCATAGGACCATGTGGCAACATAGGCCCTGATTTCAAATCCCTGTCCTGACACCTACCAATGGCAGGAGATACTAAGAGACTCGTTCCTATCCATAGGAATGTTATCAATGTCACAGTTGAATGAGTTGATCTTGAATGACTCTCCTATAAATTTAGACAAGATGATTTCAGGAAGCTGATTGATTTTATTTAATATTTATGAAGCATTAAAAGAATACAATTACATCAACACAATAATTTCAGGACACTGATTTCATTAATACTTTATTAAGGATAAAAACAATAACATTAATTACATGGAGGCATAATAAATACCCCAGAATTTGTAGGAATGTAGTCTATATAACTGAATAATGTATAGATATCTCTGGCACTCTATAAACACATATATTTATTAGTGCACTGTCATCCGCATGTCAATTGTTCATATTTTGTCAACCTCTGGGACTCGATCTCAGGTCGTGGGAACTGCCTGTCAGCTCAATTTGCCCCAGGATGGTATGTTGACACTCACCCATTCATGAATTTGGCCTTGTAGGCCATGAGTTCAGATGCAAGCACTTTCCAACAATTAATTGTGGAGTAAGAAGCTAATGGTGACACATTTTTTCCTTTTCTTTGAAAGTCTTGGGTGTCAGGTATAAAGTGGAATATATATGCAGACCTATAATCTTATGTAATCAATGTAATCAATGTTCTATGTGTCATAATAGTCAATAAAATTAACGGTCAATTCAAGAAAAAAACAAAAAATAATAACAATATTGAGTGAAATATGGAGTGATCATATGTATATGAATATAAATCATATATTTAAACTGTACATGAATAGGATGTTTTTTAGTGCTGGGGATCCAATTCAGGCTTAAGGAACAGACTTGAATTTCCTGACTTCAAGGAGGCAAGCTTCCTCTTCCCACGCAGTGCAACAGAGTTACTCAGACAATGAGTCCAAATCCCAATCTTGGCAGGAAAAAAATGCACCTTTATACTATGTGAGGTCCAATTCTTAGGTATTTCACTCTGCCTCCATTTAATGAATGTGATTGTTTAAATGCTTAATGAAGTATTAACTGAAATTGATCAGTGTCCTAGGATATAATTGTGTATAATTTGATCCTAGAATCATTCAAGAACTACTCATTCAATCTTGACATTGATCATATTCCATTGGTAATCTTATGGATAAGAATGAGTTTCTTAGGTTCTCCTGCCATTTGGTGGTGGCAGGACCAGGATTCCAACTGTGGGCTCCAGCTCCTACCACTTTAACCCAAGGATAGGGAACTCACAGGTCTGTGCCAGAATATCAGCAAGACCAATGATTAGGCAGGCACCAGTGGCTCTCAGCAGTCCTCCTTGATACTTACAAGGCTGTGATAGGAGGATCATGGCCATAGTCACCCTAGGCAGGAAAGTCCTTGAGACCCCTGTCCAACTTCAATGCCAACAAAGTCAGAAGTAGAGCTGTGTGGCTCCAGTGGTAGAGGGCTAGTCTTGAGCAAAAGCAGCTTACATACTGTGCCCAGATCCTGAGTTTAAGGTCCAGGACTGGCAACAAACAGACATACACAACAATCTAAAGCCAGTCACCCTCTTGTCCCCAACTGAATTGGACAGAGTTCCCTGGGAAAGGGGCTGGGGGAGCCACTGTCATCTTCACTCTGCCCATTCTGCCTGCATCACAGGATTATGGCCAACTCCCATTCTTTCACGGTTCTTTCTGACCAATGGGATATAAGAATGGTGGTCACACCCACATCCCATGCTGCCTGATAGCACTGGGATTCCTCTGTTGGTGGACACCACTACCAACAGTTGAGGAAGGTAGAGGTGGCTGAGTGGTGATCAACAGACTCAAGCTGTAGGAGGAGAGGCCTTGCTCAGCCCTGCCATGCACCTGCCCACACCCCAGTCCCCTTCAGCATTCCGCGCAGCACTGCATTTCAAACCTAGCACTGCTTGCTTGGACCCATGGCACCTCTTGGAGTCCTCAGGTGATGGCATGCCACAGGCAGGCTTGTGGCCCTGACCTGATCCAGGCCAACCTTTCTCTGCTCCAGGCCTTAGTATTTGCCATGCTACTGCCCTTGCTGTTCGAACCCAACCGGATCTGCCTCCAACAGCTTCTCCCAGCAGCACATGTGAGTGGCCTCCTCCTGGGCCTGTACCCTGTGACCCCTACACCATGTGAACCCCCCTCCCGACTGGACCTCTGGATCCCCCATGCCCTACAGTCTGGCCAGGGCTCTGCCACAAATGTGCCCCAGGGGTGAGGGTGGCAGTGGGTGCTGACTAGGGGATCCCACCCCCATGGCTAGCTGCCAGTGTCCCAGGAAACAGGGATATACAGGGATGGGTGAGGAGGGGGCACCACAGAGACCCTGGCCTGGAGCAGTGGGATCCACACAGCCATGCATCTGCACCCTTAATCTTCCTGGTGGGAACCTGGTGGCTTTAGTCAGAGGTGGGGAACAGCACCTCCACACCTGCCTTCTTGGGTCTTTTCCTTTTTTGGGGGTTTGGGGGTGTTGGATCCAGAAGATAGGTCTCTCTAGCTGTGAGAGCCCTTGCCCTCTGTGCTTGGTCACCCTTTCACCTGAAGAGAGGTTCCCAGAAGAGCCCAGTAGGGAAGTGAGAGTGCTGGAGTTCAGAGCAGAATGTGACTATCTGGGAGGAACATCCCCCCCCCAAACACACATACACATACACCCAGCCTGTCCCCTCCCCCAAACTGTCAACAGTTCTCACAGAGTGATTGCATTTCTTAGCTATGCCAGCTTCTGCTGGTGCTCCCATTCCATCTGGTCTCCTTGTCCTTCACAAGAATCTGCCATGTGGACCAGAAGCATGTAGGCTGGAAGTAGGGAGTAAGTCCATGTATGTAGCCTTTAGGACCCTATCCATTTCCCCAACACCGCCCCCACCTCGGGTCAGACACCCCTCTGGGGTCACCATGACTCCCTGCTTTTTTCCTCTCCTGGCTCTGAGGAGCCACTTGTCTCGGGACTCTTTCACCCAGCGTCCTGGCCTAGGGTTTTGGTGAATGTGGAGTCAAGGTTCTGGCCCTGGAGAAAAGGATAGGCAGGGTGATGCTGCATCATTAGATTGGTGCTCCCCTTGGGTGGGAGCTCTTGATTCTTCCAAGGGAACCCCCGTGCTCCAGCTTGTACATTGTCCCAGATGAGGAACCAACGAACTCTGGAGAGGCACTGCTCTGAGACTGTGTTTTGTGTGTGTGTGTGTGTCTGTGTCTGTGTCTGTGTGTGTGCATAAGAGAGAGAGGGAGAGAGAGAGAGATATCATCTTCCTCCTTGTATAACCTGACTGTGCTCAGGTGAGTGATCACTTGGAAAATTGCAGGTGTTGCCTGGACGAGTCTTCTGTCACTGGTCTGGATTTGTGTGTGTGTGTGTGTGTGTGTGTGTGTGTGTGTGTGTGTGTGTGTAGAAGTGGGTTGTAATAAGGAGGCTGTGTCCTTTGGTAACTGCTGCCTGCTACATTTGGGGGATGCAAGGGCTTTGTGGTTGAGGTCTGGGGGCCTGGACGTGTGAGACGCTTGAAGGGGACTCAGCAACATTATATTATAAGACCAAGGGACTTGTGTGCCTTGGAGCTCTCTACTACTTTGAGCCAGGTTGGTGGCAGCTGGAGCATGGGAGGACCTGGGTATGGGGCCCACAGGGGTTGGCTTCCCAGGGGGACAGAGAGCATGGCCAGCACTTAGTAAGGATGTGAGCCCTGCTGGTGTGGAGTGCACCAGCATAAGTCAGACTCCGGGTTTTCTCATCATGACTGCTGATGGGTGAGGCCAAACTTATTTTAAATCTTTTGCTGTGATCTTCATATATCAGCTTCCTGAGTAGCTAGAATTATACGCATGAGCCTCTGGCACCGGGACTCTTATTCTTTTTGGTGTATTAGGGTTTGAACTCAAGGCCTTAGGCTTGCCAGTCACGTCTTCTACCATGGTATCCAAGCCTTTCTGCCTTGGGCATTTCCGAAATAGATACTAACTCAATATGTGCTCAGGCTGGGCTCATCATGGTCCTCCTATCTGTGATAGGTGTGTGCCACGAGGCCTAGTCTTCTTTATTTGGGATGGTAGACATAGAGCGCCATGCTCAGTCATTGGTTTAGATGATTGTCCCAAACTTAGTTTACAGCAGCTGTAAAGCTCTGGGTTGGGCCTCCCCATTGTACCTCAGTCTCCTCCTGGGACAGTTGTGAGGAAACAAGGGATCAATACAGAGGGATCTCTGGAGCAAGGCCAGGCAAAGAGGGAGCGGCTGTCAGATCTGGTTCTTGGCAATTCTGTGAGCATCCAACAGGAAGATAACTGGGAAAGGGCTCAGATGGGGACTGTTATTAGTCATTTGACATTTAAGGGATTATGAAACAAAATATGGTTCTCTTTCATCCTTATCCTATTCCCTTGAGGAAGGAGATCCTTCACTGTGTTCAGTTTTGTAGCTGAGTAAAATGAGGCACGGAGAAGCCAGGAGACCAACTCATGACCTCCAGCTGACAGAAAACTCAGCCTGACTTCTCTGCCATGGTCCCTAGGAGAATGTATGGTATTCAGTACACTTCTTGTGGTGGGAAGTCCACCTCTTGTCAGTCGTGGGGCTTGAACTCTGGGCCTGGGTGCTGTCTTCGAGCTCCTCAGCTCAAGACTAGCACTGTACCACTTGAGCCACAGTGCCACTTCCAGTTTTCTGGTGGTTCTTTGGAGTTAAGAGTCTCATGGACGTTCCTGCCTGAGCTAGCTATGAATCATGTTCATCATATCTCAGCCTCTTATTTAGGATTATAGTCCTGAGCCACTGGCACCTGGCTTAATTGTAATTCTGACTTTCTTTCTTTCTCTCACAGGAACTGGTTGAATGGGTGCTGAAGAGGTGGCCCAGTGTCCCCATGTGGCTGGAACCCAAGGTGGCCCTCTCATTCTGGAGGTGGGCTGTGGGTCAGGAACTGTCTCACTCAGCCTGCTGAACCAGCCCCAAGAGGTAAGCCCCTCTGTGCCCTGGCTAGACCGTTACAGTTATTCATTGTCCATCCAGCCTTAATATAATACCATCTTAAGAAAGTCATTTAGAGCTCTGGGAATGTGGCTTCATGGTACGGTGATTGCTTACCACGCATGAAAACCTGAGTTCAATTCCTCAGTACCACATAAATAGAAAAGAAACACTGGAAGTGGTGCTGTGCCTCAAGTGATAGACTACTAGCCATGAGAGAAAGAAAAAGCTCAGGAGTAATTCCCTAGCCCTGAGTTTAAGGCCAAGGACTATAGGACTGGCAGAAAAACCCCAAAAACATTTTTAAAAACATTTAGTTATTAAATGCAAAATAAATAATCCATACTAATACCTGACAATACTTCCTAATTCATGTACTTTACCTATATTAGGATACTGTGTTGAAAAAAAGTTTTGTTCATTAGGTCACAGCAATTAATGCTAAGAATGTGCTTAGATGTCAGGTGAAGATTAATTCTGGAAATTCAAAGATTCCAGGCTTTTGAGTGGTCACTGCTAATCACAATGAGAAGGATGGTCTAAGTGAGATTTGGAAATCTTTTTGGTCAGTCATGGCACCAAAAAGGCAGAGGCAAATTATCAGTTGGGACAAGGGAAGGAATAACTCTAGATGGAAGGAACAAATGATAGTAACTAACACATACCAGAAACCATTCTAGGGGACCATTTTTGGTTATTGAAGAACTAGTTATCAACCAGGCTTATACTTCAATGCCTTTAGCATTCTAAATCTCTTAGGCTAGGTCTTAATCTCTGTGTGATAAATGTATCTCCTCGTATGCTGTTTTTCCATACCTGATCTCTTTTGCTTTCTAAGTATCTCAGTTTTTCCTGATACTAATTACACCTACACAGATGGCAAGGGGTTGCTAATGGAAGGGTCCCATAGCCCATGAGTCATGAATGTAACAAAATGGAATAGGAGGACTTATTTATTGCTACCTCAATTTTTCTGAAAGCTGCCATGTCATCATTTGATTCAAATTTCCATTCTTTGTCTACATAGTGTCATTAAGTGCACTAAATGGAAATATGAGCTGGGTGATGGTGGCTTAAGCCTGTAATCCTAGCTAATCAGGAGATTGAGACCACAAGATTGTGGTTCAAAGCCAGCCAGCTCTGGAAAGTCCATGAGACTCTTATCTTCAATTAACCCCCAGAACCCCAGAAGTGGTGCCATAGCTAAAGTGGAAGAGCACTGAGCTTGAGCTGAATAGCTGAGGGACAGCACCCAGGATCAGAGTTCAAGCCCCACAACCAACAAAAAATGCAAATATGACTTTAAGTTTCCCCAAAAGCAAAAACAAGATCAATAGTAATCTTCCAAAGCAGAAAAAAAATACCAAAATGATTCAGTGCACTTACATTTTCTGAGTTATTTAAGTTATGGCTTCTTGGCTGGACATATTCTCTTCTTTTAAAAATTGTCAAATATTAGCTTTATAATAAACTTCATTTAGTTTTTCTTGGTTCAAAACAGAAGTCTTAATACAGTTGATGTCAGTTGGCTTTATTTTTTTGCCAGTCATGGTGCCTGTACTCTGGCCCTGGGCACTGTCCCTAAGCTCTTCAGCTCAAGGCTAGTTCTCTACCACTTGAGACACAGCACTACATCAAGCTTTTTCTGCTCTTGTGGTGCTGAGGAATAGAACCCAGGGCCTCATGCATTGAAGGCAAGCACTCTACTCCTGAGCCATTTTCTCAGCCCGTCTCTTGGCTTTCTTACTATCTCAGTTCAAAGCAAACCCAGCTGGAGAGTCTGTCAACCCCTCATCTCTAATTAACCACCAAAAAGTCCAGAAGTGTGGGTTTGGCTCAAGCAGTAAAGTACTAGCTTTGGGGGCAGGTGGGCAGGAAAGACATCTATTCAGGGACATGGCCCAGCTTCTGGGATCATGCCCCAGAACCAGCACAAACTGAAGAAACACTCAAACAAAAAACCCAGGTATTGCTTTGGGACCCTCCCTAAAGAACTACTGGTCTGAGAAGAAACTGCTTTTGCTGATTATACTCTCTGGATCCTGCTTTTTTGGAATCCTTATTGATATGGAGAACTCAGGACCAGACTAAAGAAATTGATAATTAAATCCTGCAACACAAGAATCATCTCAGGAGTGAAATATCCATCCATAAAGCACATTAAAATCTCCGTGTCTTTTTTTTCTTTGCAGTAGAACACTTTTAAAACAAAGTTATTCCCTTTTGTTCTATGCTGGTCCTCAAATAGCACATTATTTCCTTTTGTAATACTCTCAACCAGAAGTTTACAAACAAGTTTTTTATGAGTAAAAAACACACTTGAAAAGTCAGGGACAGAGTTTCCCTCAAGCCTTAGATCCTTTTCTTGTACAGTAAATAGGAAAGCACAAATTTACTTGAACTTTGCCATACTTCTATTTTCAATTCCTCTGCTGGGATCAGTTTCCACCATCAGTAATAGTTACTTCCAGTAACAATTTATGGTGCTGCTTGAGGTATAATGAATATTTGCTGGCTTCATTGAAATAGCACAAGGACACCTTTGGATATCATGGAGCAGTGTTTCAGAGAAAAATTGGTAAAGAGAAAATATGAAATTTAAATTGCTTATAAATACATTATCCATGAGTACATTGAGTTCAAACATCATAAGTGCTCTGTAAATTAATGTGAATTTTAAATGGGAAGAGGGTTCTCAGATCATTTTTTTTTTAATTTAATTTAATTTTATTTGTGAGCATACTGTACAGAGGAGTTACAATTACATGGGCAGGATAATGCGTACATTTCTTACCAAACATTGCAGCCTCCTCCTTTGTTTACCCTTCACCTCCCTTCCCAGCCTCCCCCCTACCCCTCCAATCCCAATCCTTCTCCTTACCGCCCCTTCCCCCCCCCCACCCGCACCGACGTTGTAAAGCTCGTTTTGGACATGACAACTTGTACTTCTCATTGTTGCAACAGGTCCACCTGTATCCTTAAACAACTGGTTTTTCCCCATCTCCTCCACAAGTTATACTGACATCAAATATAGTGAAAGCAGGGATTATACTGTGGGGGAGGGACATACAAAGCAACAAAGAGATAATCTTATAAATGCGTTAGAAACACATGCATGAAAGAAAAACAACATTAAAATACGTATCTAAGGGTTCATTTTCCTGACATCACATTATCTGACCTTTTCCGCTTGAGTCATACATATACTAGATATTGCAAATAAGGGAAAGCATGGGACCTATGTTTCTTTGGGCCTGGCTTACTTCACTTAATATAATTTTTTCCAAGTTTTTCCATTTCCTAACAAATGGGGCAATGTCATTCTTTCTAATGGAGGCATAGAATTCCATTGTGTATATATACCACATTTTCTTGATCCATTCAGCTACTGAGGGGCATCTGGGTTGGTTCCAGATCTTAGCTATGGTAAATAATACTGCAATAAACATAGTTGTGCTGGTAGCTTTAGTGTGGTCTTGTTTGTAAACATTTGAGTAAATGCCCAAGAGTGGGATTGCTGGGTCATAGGGGAGTTTTATGTGAAGTCTTTTGAGGAACCTCCATACTGCTTTCCAAAGTGGTTGAACAAGTTTACATTCCCACCAACAATGAAGTAAGGTTCCTTTCTGTCCACATCCCCTCCAGCATCTGTTGTTGTTAGAGTTCTTGATTTTTGCTGTTCTAACTGGAGTGAGGTGATATCTCAATGTTGTTTTGATTTGCATTTCTTTTATGGCTAGGGATGTTGAACATTTCTTCATGTGTCTATTGGCCATCCTTCCTTCTTCTTAAGAGAAGTTTCTCTTTATGTCTTTTGCCCACTTATTTATTGGGCAGTTGTTTCTTTGAGGATTTGTTGTTGGGGGGTTTAATTTTTTGAGTTCCAACTATATTTTGGATATGAGACCCTTGTCCATTGTATGGCTAGTAAAGATCTTCTCCCAATCTGTGGGCTTTCTATTGATCTTGCTAGCTATGTCATTTGCCCTGCAGAAGCTCTGCAACTTTATGCAATCCCATTTGTCCAACCTTCCTTTGATTTGTTGTGTTTCCGGGTCTCTATTCAGAAAATTTCGGCCTGAGCCAAGGAGACCTAGGGTTTCTCCTGTTCCATCCTCTAATGTTTTCAGAGTGTCTGCTTTGACTTCAAGGTCTTTGATCCATTTGGAGTAGATTCTGGTGCAGGGTGAAATATAAGGATCTAGCTTTAGTTTTCTACATGTAGTTAACCAATTTTGCCAGCACCATTTACTGAAGAGGCTGTCTGTCTTCCATTCTATTATTGAAGATTAGATGGCTATAGGTCTGTAGGTTCATTTCTGGGTTTTCAATTCTATTCCATTGGTCCTGGGGTCTGTTCTTATGCCAATACCAAGCTGTTTTGATTACTATGGCTTTGTAGTAGAGTTTGAAATTTGGTATTGATATTCCTCCAGCAGTGTTCTTTCCGTTGAGGAGCACTTTTGCTATTTGGGGTCTTTTATTGTTCCCTATGAATTTTTGGATTGCCTCTTCTATTTCCTTGAAGAATAAGGTTGGAATTTTGATAGGTATTGCGTTGAATTTGTAGATAGCCTTGGGAAGCATTGCCATTTTCACGATGTTAATTTTTCCAATCCAGGAGCATGGGAGGTTTTGCCATTTTTTAAGTTCTGTGTTGATTTCCTTTTTCAAGATTTTAAAGTTTTCATCATAGAGGTCCTTCACTTCTTTGGTTAAGTTAATTCCTAGGTATTTTACTTTTTGTGGGGCTATTACAAATGGAGTTGCTTTCCTAATTTCAGCCACACTTTTCTCATTGTTGGCATACAGAAAAGCTATTGATTTTTGGGGGTTAATTTTATAACCTGCTACTTTGCCAAAGTTTTGAATCAGCTTGAGTAATTTGGTAGTGGAGTCTATGGGATTCTTTAAATACAAGATCATGTCATCTGCAAAGAGGGAGAGTTTTATTTCTTCTTTCCCTATTTGGATCCCCATTATGTGTGCATCTTGTCTTATTGCTGTAGCTAGGCATTCTAATACTAGATTGAAGAGAAGTGGAGAGAGTGGGCATCCTTGTCTTGTTCCTGAGTTGAGAGGAAATGGCTTTAGTTTTTCACCATTGAGTATAATGCTGGCTGTAGGTTTGTCATATACAGCCTTTATTGTATTGAGGAATGTTCCCTGGATTCCTAATTTTTCCAAAGCCTTCATCATTAAAGGGTGTTAGATCTTGTCAAATGCGTTTTCTGCATCTATTGAGAAAACCATGTGATTCTTATTCTTGTTCCTGTTGATGTGATGAATAATATTAATTGATTTGCGTATATTGAACCAGCTTTGCATCCCTGAAATGAATCCTGTTTGAACGTGGTGTATGATTTTTTGGATGAATCGTTGAAGTCGATTGGCCAAAATTTGGTTGAGAAGTTTTGCATCAATGTTCATCAAAGAAATGGGTCTATAGTTCTCTTTCTTTAATGAGTCCCTGCCTGGTTTTGGGATGAGGGTTATGATGGCTTCATAGAATGTATTCGGTAGTGAGCTTTCTCTTTCAATTTCATTGAAGATTTGGAGGAGTATTGGTGTGAGCTGTGCTGTGAAGGCCTTGTAAAATTCTGCTGTAAAACCATCTGGTCCTGGACTTTTCTTAGCTGGGAGGTCTCTTATTGCTGTTTCTATTTCAATGCTTGATATGGGCCTGTTAAGATAGTTTAACTCATCTTTTTTTAGTTTCAGCATGTCAATATTTGCTAGGAAAAGGTCTATTTCTGTCAAGTTCTCAAACTTATTAGCATAAAGTTTTGTGAAGTATTCCCTTATAATGTTCCAAATCTTGGTTGTTTCCGTGGTGATGTTTCCATTCTCATCTCTGAGTTTATTAATTTTGGTATGTTCTCTTCTTTTTCTGATAAGAATTGCTAAGGGTCTGTCAATTTTGTTAAGTTTTTCGAACAACCAACTCTTTGTTTTGTTGATTCTTTCTGTAGTTTTTTTGGATTCTAATTCATTTAAATCTGATTTAATTTTGATTATTTCTTTCCATCTACTGGATTGGGGTTTATCTTGCTGCTCTTTTTCAAGGAGGTTTAGATGTGTCATTAGATTGTTAGTTTCAGATCTCTCCAATTTGTTGATGTAGGAGCTCAGAGCTATAAACTTGCTTCTGAGTACAGCCTTTGCTGTCCCACAGGAGCTGGTAATTTGTGTGTTCATTTTTGTTGAATAGCATGAACATTTGAATTTCCTTTCTAATCTCTTCCATGACCCACTCATGATTCAGCAGTGTGTTGTTCAGCCTCCATGTGATACCAGACTTTCATTGATGGCTTTTGGTGTTGAGTTCTAATTTTATTCCCATGTGGTCAGAGAGAATGCAAGGTATAACTTCAATGTTTCTGAATTTAGACAAGTTTGCTTTGTGGCCTAGAATGTGGTCTATTTCAGAAAAGGTTCCATGTGCTGCTGAGAAAAACGTGTATTCTGATGCTGCTGGGGGCAATGTTCGGTAGATGTCTGTTAAGTCTCGTTGATCTATGCAGCTGTTTAGATCTGCGGATTCTCTGTTGAGTTTTTGCCGAGTTGATCTATGTAGTAGGGAGAGTGGTGTGTTAAAATCCCCAACAATTAATGTCTTTGGATCTATATGGGATTTGAGGGAAAGTAGTGTTTCTTTGATAAATTTGGGTGCTCCATTGTTTGGCGAATAGATATTTAGAATTGTAATATCCTCCTGAAGGAGAGATCCTTTAATTAGTATGTAGCGACCTTCTTTATCTCTTCTCACGAATTTTAATTTGAAGTCTATTTTATCTGATATTAGGATTGCAACTCCCGCCTGTTTATGAGTGCCCTTTGCTTGGTAGATTTTGCCCCAGCCTTTAACATTGAAAATGTGTTTGTTTCTACGGGCAAGATGTGACTCCTGCAGACAGCAGATAGAAGGGTCTGGTTTTTTAATCCAACTAGACAGTCTGTCACTTAATTGGAGAGTCAGTCCGTTAACGTTAAGAGAAAGGACTGAGAGGTATTTAGGAGTTCCTGCCATGTTATCCACCTTCTTGGGGGCTGCGAAAACTGGGTTCTTCCTATGGTTCTTGGATTCTCAGTTAGGGTGCAGTTTCTTGGCCTTTATTGTGGTCTGGTTGGTTTTCTATGTGTAGGACATCTTTAAGAATCTTTTGTAGGGCTGGTTTGGCGGAGATGTATTGTTTCAATTTTTCTTTTCTATGGAAGGTTTTTATTTGACCTTCAGTTATGAAGGAGAGTTTAGCTGGATAGAGTATTCTTGGTTGATAGTTGTTTGTTTTTAGGGCATGGCATACATCATTCCAGGCTCTTCTTGCTTTGATTGTCTCTGCTGAGAAATCTGAGGTGATTCTAATTGGTTTCCCTTTATAGGAGATTAACCTTTTCTCCTTGACAGCTTTAAGGATCTTTAACTTGTTCTGAGTTGATCCTGTGTGGATTATAATGTGACAGTGTGATGTCCTATTCTGGTCTGGCCTATTTGGGGTTCTAAAAGCTTCTTGTATCTGAATAGGCCTATCTTTTTGTATGTTTGGGAAGTTCTCTGGTAGGATACTGTTAAACAAATTTCCTAGACCATTAACTTCTGCTTCTAGGTGCTCCTCTACACCCATTATCCTTAGATTAGGCCTTCTGATGGTGTCTTCCAGGTGTTCGATAGATCTATCATATTTCTTGGACTTGTCTTGGATGGTTGTATGCTCTTTCTCTATAATATCTATGCTGTCTTCAACCCTGAGATTCGATCTTCTGCATGGTCTAACCTGCTGTCAAGACTCTCTACTTTGTTTTTTATCTCTTTTCCTTCCATTTGGTCGGCTTTGATTTCTTCAAATTCTTTCTTGAAGCTCTGTTTTAGGTCTTGTATGAATTTCTTTACTTCCTTAATTTGGTGTTCAGTGTTTGTTCTCAAATCACTTAGTTGATTGGTTATGGTTTCTTTGGACTCCCATTCCTTCTGTTGGGTTCCATTCAGCATTCCCTTTGTGGTCTCCCTGACTTACTTCAGCTCTTTGTTAATGGATTCCATGAATGCTTTTAGTGATCTTTGTGTATTCTCTATCTGCTCTCTCAATTCCAGTATTACTCTTTGATCAGCTTCCTCCTGTTCGTGGGATTCCTGCAGTTCTCTTTGAGTGTTCTCAGCCTGCTCACGCCATTCCTCCCTTTCTCTTTGAGTATTCTCAAGTTGTTCATGCAAATCCTGTATCAGTTTTTGAGTAGCTTCCTCACGCTTATGATATTCCTGTATAAACTTTTGGGATGCCTCCTCTCTCTCCCTATCACACTCATACAGAGTCCTTTGTAAGTTGTCAAATTTTTCATTTATCATGTTTGCCAGCAGTGTCTGTAGAGCTATTTGGGAACTCTCCTCTGGATTATTCATTATCTGTTCTGTCCCCTGATTATCAAGATTGGGAATTGAGATACCCGGATTTGCCATTTTTCTTGTGTTTTTCCGGCTTACTCTGTCCATTTGAGATGAAAATAGCACCAGTTTTGTGCTAAAACACTATCTTAAGGCAACCATCAACCAAAGTTTGCATTTGTACAGGCAATAGTCTAGAGATACCATCTAGTTCAACAGATACACCTATTCAACATCAAACAACTATATGTTAATGGGCTTTGAACCACAGAGAAGAATTTGGAAAACCAGAAGTTATTAGGGTTAGGGAGAGATGTGGGTAAAAAATAGGAATAGATTGGTGTGGGGAGCCACAGGGAGAGTTAACTATGTCCTAATCTCAATGCAGGAAATAGGTTGGGTAGGATGCAAGTAGAGAGAGAGAGAAAAAGAAGAAAGGGAAAGGGAAATGAAAAGAGACCAGAAAAAAATAGAAACGTAAAAATTAATATTATTATGGAGATCAAAAGACAATCTATTTAGAGAGGAATGTGAATATATTGAGAGAAGGGGAGGGACATAAAGGAGATGTGAAAAACTTAAAAAATGCTTAAAATATTATATAGGTATAAAGAGGTTGTACTGCTATTAAAGAATTTAAATCTCAGAGGTTTTGAATTGAGTAATAAATTTGTGGATTAAGTGTGTACACAAATGGGGATAGGGTCTACTAGTTAACTATGGGTTTATCTGAGGATGTGCAGGACAAGAGTTAAGTCACATAAAGAAGAACAAAAGAGAGGAAAAGGTGAAAAGGATAAGAAAGGGAGAAAAAAAGATCAGAAGTTCAGTAGAGCTAAACAAAAAACAAAAAGATAATTAAAAAAGAAAGAAAAAGAGAAAGAAGACAAGAAAAGAAAGGAAAACGCACATTCACGTATTCCTAAAATAAAAATTATAAGAGGAAAATAAAAAGTTACTGGAAAACAATTTTTTTTCAAAAAAGGCAAAAATTAAAGATTAATAAAAGTTTTAGAAAAGAAAAAAATTTTTATGTATATATGGTACCAAAAAAAAAAAAGAAGAAGAAAAAAAAAATAGTTCTTTGATTTTTTTTTTTATTTTTTTTGGGAGGGGTGGGAAGAATCCTGTGTCTCCCTTTTGTCTGTAACCAGCCTGTTGTTTGAGTCTCTGGTCTGCTTGAGGTCCTGTGGCTTGATTTTTTTCTTTTTTTTTTTTTTTTTAATTTAATTTAATTTTATTTGAGTTGATTGGTTTCTTAAGTCAGTTTGTTCGAACAGGCAGAAAAATGCTCTGCTTTACCCAAGATTTTGAGATTCCCCTCCCAGGTTAGTTTAATGGGAGGCAGATCTGCTTTGAGAATCACAAAGGAGGGGGATGCAGTGATGTGGCTAGGTTCTGGGTAGAGTTGAGGCCTTTCAACAAACAGTAGCTTTTCCCTGGGGCTATTTTGTGAAAAACTCACAGAGCCAAGCCTGGAGCCATTCTTAGGGTTTCTGTTTTTCAATTGATTGTGGAGGCTGCTAGAGGGAGGGGCAGCCTCTGGTTCTGGTTACCCAGTGGGGAAAGCCACTCCTAGGGCTGGTGCCCGAGCTGGGTGACTTTTCCCTGGGTGGAGCTGAGTCTGGGAGGTCACTTCGCCATTAAGTTCTTGTGACCTGCTAAATGACTCGTTTTATTCCAAGGCCTGAGTTGGAGCTAGCAGCTCCTCCGAGCTTTGACGGTATCCAACATGGAGATCTCCGGTACTGGGGTGGGTAGGGGTGGCCTTCCCTCCTCTGCTTCCTGAGAAGGAGTGAGGACGTCAGGCTTCTACTCATGCCGAGTCTTGGTTCCTGGGTCGTCTCTGGTCTGCAAACTGCAGGATGAAGATATCCGCTCCTTGTCGGTTCTTGCTGGTGTTGAGTAGAATCCGCTCACCCGCAGCGTCTGGCTCCTTCGTCCTGGACTCTCTGTGGCTCAGGTTTGGGTGCCCTGTGGTAGCCGCCGCGACCCTGCTGCTGCCATGGCGGCTGCTGGCAAGCGCTCAGATGTGTCTCCTTGCCTTGGCTTCTCCTCTCTTGCCTAATTCTCTGTCCTGTGATGGCACACTTGGTGTGATTCTCTGGCTTAGGACTGTTCACGGGAACTCTAAAACTGCTTTCTATGCGAGAGTTGTTCAGATTGCAGCTTCTCCTCCGCCATCTTCCCAGAACTTCCTCCGAGAAGATCTCTCAGATCATTTTTTGTGAGTGTATGTGCTGTGCATTATTTTCCATGTGTACAAGAGTTAACAGTAAGAGAAACAATAGCAAAAATAGGAGAAAGAGTAGTTCTGTGTTTAAGGGTTCAATACAATATAGAAGACTCTACAAATAAGACAACATTGAAACAATGAAGCCAAGTTCAGTATGTAGATTTACAGAAGTGATATAGAGAAAGCATTTCTCCTAAGTGGAACATGAAGTATGAGGCCACTCTCTTTCTAAATCACACTTCCAATCGCGCAAATTTGTAAAAAGTAGAATAGAAAATGATATACACACACACACACACACATATATATATATATATATATATATATATATATATATATATATATATATAGGAAATAAAAAGAAATATGATCTTTGCCTCCAGGTTCATTGCTAGTGTGTTTCTAGATTAAATAAACCAACAAACTATGGCAGGGCAATGTGATACAAGCCTGGAATTCTAGCACTCAGACTGACAGGAGATTAGAGAGTGGAATTACATAGTGAAACCTTCCCTGGACCAGGTAGTATAATTTTGTCTCAATAAAACAAACCAAACTACAAGAAAGGAATACACAGTTGGAAGTTTGGGCTAATTTTGTCATTATGTTTTGAGAAGTCAAGTTTCCTATTGAAATGCAACTGATATATTATCCTCAGTTGTGTTTTAAATGCTCTCTTCATTACAGAACATTCTTAGATGCAAAATAGCTCATGATTCCCATCCAAAATTTGAAAAAGTAAGTAAGCTTCATTCTGTTGGATGCCAAAGAAATGATCAAAGTTCACAAAACTTAAGCCCAGAGAAATAGTACAGTTCGTCTAATATAGGACTTTGTGGACCTTGCAAAATTAGAATTTAGATTCAAAATAAATAGTTTGGTTTTTTTTGTAATTCCATATTCTATAGGATACTACAAAATTCTTTTTAAGTAGAGGTTTTAACTGACAAATTCACAAATGATTCTGGCATTCTATTTGCCTAGAAAATTCTTTCATGAGAGTTATAATTAGAAGTTAGTTAATAGATAATTCCAACAGTTCATGTATAAAATGATAATGTGAGTAATCTATACAGAGTTGCCAACAAATGGATGATATTAATTTATAAATGTAGAAAAAGCATTTTTTGGGTTTGGTATAACATGGTATGAAGAGAATAATTGTGTGACATCTTCTTTCTTTTACATATATATTACACAGGAAGCAATTTCCTTAATTATGTGCCTCTGTATACAATGAGAAAAATACTAGGTTTGGGTTCATTTTTATTTCATTTTTTTTGGGGGGGGGAGGTCCGGTCCTGAGGCCTGAACTCTGGGCCTGGACACTGCCCCTCAGCTCTCCAGCACAAGGCTAGCACACTACCACTTGAGCTACAGTGCCATTTCTGGCTTTTTTTCTTTTTGCTTATGTGGTGCTGAGGAATCGAACCCAGGGCCTCATGCATGCAAGGCAAGCGCTCTACCACTGAGCCACCTTCCCAGCCCCTTTTTCTAAGTTCTTATAGTAGTATATTTCTTTGGGATAAAATGACAGTGCTAACTAATTTCAAAAGTTTTGTAAAGGTTATTCTATGTAAAGGCCTTTCTAAGGTGAAGATTTTACACACTGATGTCAAACTAACGTTTAATTCTAACACTTGCATATATTGTTACACTTGTAATTTTGTAATCAACTTGTTAATAACTGTTTTCATTTCTGCAACTGAAGAATGAAAAGTATGGAACACATCACAAATTTTCATATTATCCTTGTGCAAGTGCCATGTTAATCTCTGTATTGTTGTTATTTGGGTATACGTGCTTCTGAAGCATGTAGTATCCTCTAAATTTAAGTAGTTAATGATGCAATCTTTATACAGGCTTATATCCTTGGGTGCCTATTTGTAGCAAGGAAACCTTATTGTTCCTAACAATACAATTGATCTTATTTCCGTAAAATAATGTGTATAGTTGAAAAAAATTATATTGTTCGGTCGATTGCTCACATTTGCATTTTTTTGTCAATGACAATTTTAAGTCTTTTTCATTTTAGATTTGATCATACTTTGAAGCACTTATAGCTAGGTCCTAAGGTGAAGGCTTTTTCAAGTACGTATTTATGCAACTGAGTTAGCTTTGCAGAGCTAATGGATTCAAAATAAGCCTTGCTTAAGAGCTACTCCTAAACTTCTGCAGCTGACATTTTCCCAAATGAGGTCTTACCTGCACAAAAGTCTACCTGAACCTTTTCTTTCTTCCATGTAGGAACAGATCAACCAGAATATCCTATCTTGACAGCATTGCAACAATAAGATGTACAAGCATTTATGTAGAAAACGAACTTTAAAACTTTGGTGCAGGGGGTGGGGAGCGTGGAGGATTGGGTGGGGGAGTGGGGGGAGATGAGAAGGTATGGGAAGGGGAAATAAAGGAGGAGGCATTAATGCTTGTTAAGAAATGTACTCATTGTGTATATATTCCACAATTTCTTGATCCATTCATCTACTATGGGGCATCTGGGTCGCTTCCAGATCTTAGCTATGGTAAATAATGCTGCAATAAACACAGTTGTGCTGGTAGCTTTAGTGTGGTCTTGTTTGTAAACATTTGGGTAAATGCCCAAAAGTGGGATTGCTGGGTCATAGGGGAGCTCTATGTGGAGTCTTTTGAGGAACCTCCATACTTCTTTCCAAAGTGCTTGAACAAGTCACACTCCCACCAACAACGAAGTAAGGTTCACTTCTGTCCACATCCCCTTCAGCATCTGTTGTTATTAGAGTTCTTGATTTTTGCCATTCTAACTGGGTGAGGTGGTATCTCAATGTTGTTTTGATTTGCATTTCTTTTATGGTTAGGGATGTTGAGCATTTCTTCATGTGTCTATTGGCCATGCTTCTTTCTTCTTCAGAGAATTTTCTCTTAAAGTCTTTAGCCCACTTATTTATTGGGCAGTTGTTTCTTTGATGATTTCTTGTTGGGGGATTTAATTTTTTGAGTTCCAAGTATATTTTAGATATGAGACCCTTGTCCGTTGTATAGCTAGTGAATATCTTCTCCCAATCCATGAGCTTTCTATTGATCCTGCTATCTATGTCCTTTTCCATGCCGAGGCTCTGCAACTTCATGAAATCCCATCTGTCCAACCTTTCTTTGATTTGTTTTGTTTCCAGATCTCTATTAAGAAAATTTTGGCCTGCGCCAACAGAAAGAATGACATTGCCCCATTTGTTAGGAAATGGAAAGACTTGGAAAAAAATATATTAAGTGAAGTAAGACAAGCCCAAAGAAGCATAATTCCCATGGTTTCCCTTATTTGCAATATCTAGTATACGTATGAGTCAAGCAGAAAAGTTCAGATAAGGTGAAGTTAGGAAAATGATCCCTAAGATATATATTTAAATGTTTTTTCTTTCATGCATTTGTTTCTAACGCATTTATAAGATTATTTCTTTGTTGCTTTGTATGTCTCTCCCTCACATTATAACCCCTGCTTTCACTGTATTTGATATTGGTATAATTTGTGGAGGGGAAGGGGAAAAACAAGTCGTTTAAATAAGGATACAAGTGGACCCGTTGCAACAATGAGAAGTACAAGTTGTCATGTCAAAAACGAACTTTACAACTTTGGTTGAGCGGGGTGGATTGGGGGGGCAGGGGGATGGGAAGGGTAAACAAAGGAGGAGGCTACAATGCTTGATAAGAAATGTACTCACTATCTTGCCCATGTAATTGTAACCCCTCTGTACAGTATTTTCACAATAAAAAAAAGAAATTTACTCATTACATTGCCCATGTAATTTTAACCCCTCTGTATAGTGTTTTACAATAAAATAATAAAACTCAACAAAAAAAGGAAAAAGAAAAAAAAAAGAAAAGAAACTTAACCTAACCATTACAACTTAATAGAACAATTTGTACAGCCTTCCACAACTTCAAAGCGGTAGTGATACATACTTATCCTTTTGGTAATATCAAAGGCAGTTTCTTCCAAGTTGTCCTTCAGACCTGGTTTGATATAATGGTTCAACAGAAGGAGATCCAGTGTATCTTTGCTATCTATATTCCCAGCAGCAAGATGCAAGGGAGTCAAGAGGCATTTAGTTTGGGCATTGGTATCTGCACCATGATGAAGTAAGAAAGACGCCACACTGGTATTATTCCACGAGTAAGCACTGCGCAGGGGTGTCCAGCCATTAACAATTATTGCATGAATATCTGCTGCTTAAGCCACCAACTCATGGACAATTTCTAAATGTCCACTGTAGGCTTCCCGATGAAGAGGGGTATATTCATTGTCATCCCTAGTATTCACATGAGTGGCCTTTATGGAAAGAAGTCACCATACTCTAGTAAACCGATTATTTTCAGCAGCCCAAAGAAGTAATTTGCTTGGATCCTACTCCTTTTTTTTTTTCTTGCAATTGATATGATTCCTCACTTTTTCATTTTGTTCCTCATCTTCATCAGAATTGCCTAACTAGAGACTTTCAGTGCCAGTGGGAATAAGGTGTCCATGTATTTCCCCAATAGTTTATATTGGTTGAACTTGTGAGAGAAATGCAGTGAATTTTCTGCATCTGTTTTTTTCATGATGATTTATTTTCTCTTTTTCCATTTTTATTATTCTAAGTCATTCTAACTGGAAAGTAGGGAATTGATGGAGAGCAGAGGAAAGATGTGCCTCCGTATTCAAAGGTACAGACTGAAAATTAGGATCAGTGTTGTCTTCATGTGTAGCTTCTTCTAGGAATGAGAAAATAGAAGGTGGCTCAGTGGTAGAGTGCTTGCCTTGCATGTATGAGCAACGGCAGGTCATTTCCACTTTGCAGCCTTGTCATTCAGACTCAAGGTGCAAAGAAAAAAAAGTAATACTACAGCCCTCTGAAGTTCTCCACGTTTTGTGGTATCCTACTTTTTTTCTTCCTGCAAACCCTCAGGGCCTAGGATCCCAGGATTGGCTAGGGGTCCAGAGACTGCACCATAGCCTAGGGTGATGGAAGCTGAGTCAGTGTTGCCACGACCTGAGTTCAAGCCCCGTGGTTGGCAAAATAAAGTATAAATGAAAAATTAATTATTTATTTAACTAAATTAAAAAAGAAATGATGGCCCCTGATTTGGAATTTCTGCCAGTTTCCTTCTTGGGATTTGAACTCAGGGTCTTGGTAAATCTGTAGCTATGTGAGGGAAGGTGCAGAGTTGCCACTACTTGAGTTCAAACCCCGTGCCAAGCCAAAAATTAAAAAAAAGTCACTGAGCTAGGCAGGGGGAGTAGTTGTGGAGATGGGAGGGGAGGGATGGTAGGGGGAAAACAAAAGAAGAGGCAACAATGCTCAATAGGAAAGGAACTCATTACCTTGATCATGTAACTGTGATAACTCTGTACAACATTGTTGCAATAAAAGTGTACAAAAAAGAAACAATGTAGTGCTCAGAGAAGCACTTTGGGGGTAAGGTAAGGATGTCTGAAAAGCTGTACAAAATTCTACACTGCGTTTTTTTTTTTTTTTTTTACATGTTCTGTATGGAACTGAATGAACATAACTGCTTTCATTAAAAAAAAAATTAAGCCACTGTCTTGGAACTGGGGCCAGTATTTCTGTAATTACTGTGATTTGATCTCACCCTCCAGGTAATTCTTTTGCACCATGGGTGAAGGCGAAGCTTACTTTGAGGAAAACAAATTCAGGCTAGAGTACTGAGGGCCCAAATGAACGCCCTGCAATGGAAAAAATGTTTCTATACATGTGTAATATATGATATATAATTACATATGTATGTTTATTACATATTATTATTTTATTACTGATTTTGTATTTTATTTTTTATTTGATTCATTTATTGTTTATTGTATTTAGTATTATTATACACATAATATTTAATACATGTTTTACATCTATTTTAAAATGATTCACAATAATTTAGGATATTGACTCATTTTCATTTATACTTAATTAAGTGTTGAAACATAATACATAATTAAATGGAAGCATTTGTCAGTCTTCACATGTTTAGAGTCTCTCCCACAGATGAGCTTTGTCTTCTTTATCTTTGGACACCTTCCTATAGGGATTTCTTTAGATGATTTATAATCAGAGGCCTTTTCTTGAGGATAGGCAAGTTGAGGGATAAAATTGTAAGGGTGGGGCTACAAATGTGACTTAGTGGTAAGGAGCTCGCTCAGCATGCATGAATGCCATGGTTTGAATCCTCAGTACCACATACTCAGAAAAACCCAGAAGCTGTGGAGTGGCTCAAGTGGTAGAGCTCTAGTCTTGAGAAAAAGAAGCTCAGAGAGAGTGTCCAGGCCCTAAGATCAAGCCCCAGGACTTTCAAAAATAATAGGCCAGATGCTGGGGGCTCACACCTGGAAAACTAGCTTCTCAGGAGACTGAGAGCTGAAGACCACAGTTCAAAGAAAGGCTAAGCAAGGAAAGCCTGTTAGACTCTTATCTCCAATGTACCACCAAAAGACACTGTGGCTCAAGTGGTACTGTTTGCCTTGAGCTGAAGGGCTCAGGGACAGTGCCCAGGCTTGAGTTCGAGACACACAACTGGACAAAAGTGAGGGTTAATCAAAGTACTTTTCCTATTTGCTAATTAAGAGAACATTCTCTGGAAAATGAACGCTGATGTATACCAGAACCTTGAGTCAGAGCTCAAGGTTCAAGTTTAGTAGATCCATATGCCCAGCCTCTGGGACTCTAGCATTATAACCTTGTGTGCTACAGAGTTCTGAAAGGTCCAATGTTGAAAGGGTTAATATGCTCCCCAAGCCCTTTGTGATAAGCAGTTGACTTGTACTAACAATATCATTACAGTTCTGAACCTAGCAGAGAATCATTAGCTCACGCCCATCACCCTAGCTTAGGAGACAGGTCTCAGGATCACAGGGTAAAGCCAGCCAGAGTAGGAAATTCTATGATACTCTGACTTCCACTTCTGAAAGGTCAGATGTTCAAGAGCTTCCTGGGTTTCCCTTGGTGATGAGAAGCTACTTTTACTCTAAATGTTCTTGGAGTTCTCAAGCTATAGTAGCAGGAAAGAAACATTATTGACCCATCCTGGGTTCAAATGAAGTTCTCAGGATCCAAGCCCTAGCCCTGTTAGCAAGAAGAACTCCATGTAACACTGTATTTGAAGGACAGAAAATAGTTCCAAAAACCAGGCTAGGTGAAGAGGCCAAGGCCTGCAGGATTAGGAGGCAGAATGTACACACTCAACAGGGAAGTGAGCTGCAAAACCACTTCATTCATTCCAGGCACAACCAGCAACGGGGTGGGGTGGGACTTCAAACATTTGTTAGAGTTACACCAGGGTCAAGCTGTTCTCAGCCTCTTCAAACAATGACTGATTAACCTTCCTCCCTCAGGTGAAGGGTGCCTCCAGCTATCTTTAGGTTACCAATAGAGAGCCAGTTTAGTGTGTGAGTGTGGGTGTGTGTGTGGGGGGGGGGAACAGAGTTGAAAACCCTGATCTCTGGTTTTAAGGAGTGGGTTTTTTACTCTTCATCTGTCACATTTGAAGGTCCTCCTTCTACTTCGGTGAGTCCATTCTCCTTCCTTCCTTCTGCACATCATTAATGCTAATCCCCAGTCCAAGGAGTGGCAGGGCCGTTTCTCTTCTCTCTCCAAGCACCTTAGTTAGAAACTGGCTCTTCCCTCTTGGCCATGGGGCCTTCAGCTACCTGAGAAGTGGGAGAGAGACAGTCTTCCTGCTCTATGATTATGTGAATGCGATGCTGGTATCCTGGCACACTGCAGAAGGCCTCATGGTTGGGAAGTAATCCCTTCTTCCCTCCTGAATTCCAAGACCAGATTCATCTATCACCTTTCTCTCTCTCTCTCTCTCTCTCTCTCTGTCTGTCTGTCTGTCTGTCTGTCTGTCTATCTATCTATCTATCTACCCACCCACCTACCTACCTACCTATCTCTTTGCCAGTTATCAGTTGAACTCAAGGACTGGGCACTGTCTCTAGTACTCTACTACTTGAGCCACAGCACCAATTCTGGCTTTTTCTGTGTATGTGCTACTGAGGAATTGAACCCAGGGCTTCTTGCATGCTAGGCAAACACTTTCTCACTAATCCACATTCCCAGCCCCCTCATCTTTTTCTTAATGGTAGTTTTTACATAAGTAGGCTGCCATTTTTTGGTCCCCAAGTTAATTTTTCTGAATACCAGTTACTTCTAAGAAATTTGATCTTGTCTTCCCCTGCCTGATTTGTGATTGTTCCTGTATTGGCCTCATAATAAAATGTAAATAAACCCTGCTGAGAGCCTAAGTGTGCATCATATAAGGACACAGGCCTGGAACCCTGGAAGAGAAAAGTGATGGGCCTGAAATGAAGAATTATGATGCAGAATATGCAACAGGCATCTCTGAAAAATAAATCAGTAAATAAAAGCAGAAGCATTTTATATAGTCTGTTTGCACTCCGGGAGGTAAAATACACACATAAGTATGTAAGGCACTGATACTTAACTTGGCCTTCTCTCTTTGAAATTTTTTGTGGTCATCCCAGGGTTTAAACTCAGGGCCCTATGCAATCCTGAGTTGTGTTACTCAAGGCTGAAGCTCTACCACTGCCAAAGCTCCACTTCCAGCCATCTGGTCGATAAAAATTGGACATAAGCGCCTCCCAGGTTTTCCTGCCTGTTCTGGCCAGTATCTCCTGCTTGGCTTTCTCTCTCAAAGCTGGAGCTCTACCCTTTGGGCCACTGCTCCACTTCTGGTTCTCTGGTGGTTTATTGGAGAAAAGAGGCTCACAGACTTCCTGCTCAGGCTGGCTTTGGACGGCGATCTCCTGAGGAGGATTCAAGCAACTTTCCTCAGGGATTCGCTGAGGAACTGCTCCACACAAAACTTTAGTCTAAATCTCAAGAGGTACTAGAGAAAAACAGAAACAGAAAGATGCTTCAAGTGTGTTCTAGATAATTAAGGTTGGAAACACTCATAATTATTAGGTCATTTTATAGGCAAAAGGAGCACTGAAGACTGCATGAGGATCGTTCCAGCTTTCAATCCACTCATCCTGAGAGAGTAAATTTACTGCAGCTCAATGCTAAGTGACCGAACTGGCATGTCCTGTGCACATTTGCTCCCAAATCCTGGAACACTCATTTCTCACTTTTGGCTGCAAACCTGTGATCAGAGGAGAAGATGAGGAGAGAAAATCATTCTCAAAGAAAGCAGCTATAAAGAGCATTGGGTAGTTTACTTATAAATTCAAACCAATGGAGTGACCCTTTGAAGAGGTCAGCTTGTCCAGAGTAAAAAATGAAGAAGGAAAGAAAGGGAAGTGCCAGTGGCTGCTGACTGTAATCTCAGCTCTGAGGAGGCTGAGATGTAGAGAGCCTTAGTTTGAATTCAGCCAGTATTGGAAAGTCCATGACACTGTTATTTCTAAGAGATCACAGAAAAGCCCAGATGTGGGGCTGAGACTGAAGGTTAATGCAATACCATTGAGCAAAAGCAGCTCAGGGACAATGCCTAGGCTCATAATCCCACCCCAGGACCTGTCCCCACCAAAAGGGCCTGTACCTCCATGTCTTTGCATATGTATGGATGTATTCCTTTAGGTGTAGCTCCAGAGTAGCTATAATGACCAGCACCAAACTAGGAAATTTGTTTTTAATACAATGATTAAATAGCATAGAGAGTGCTTTTGAAACAGTGCATGTTCAGGGACTCCCCTCACTGTTCCCAGTGTTACCTGAGGGTTTCTACCCACCCCATGCTGTGGGACGAAGCCTCACTCATTGTCTGAACAGGCAAACAAAAGGCCTCACTCCTGTACAGATGTGTGACAAACAACTGCATCTGGGCCAATTATTGAGGATGAGTGTGGGTAGGCTCTGAAGGCCAGGAGAAAAAGGCCTCTTTGTACCCCAAGCTATCTCTCTCACCAGTCCTCTGTTTTGATAGGATGCCTTCATTTGTGTAACCTCCCTTGGCAGGCCAAGTTCCCCGCACTTATCCTGTCTTTGTGAAACTATATTCCGGTGTTCAGATGCAGTGCTCAATATAATTCAGGAGTCCTTCTGCAAGAAGACTAGGACACTGAACCTAATGAAATGTTTAATTGCAGGCGATGATGGGCCTATGATGCCTCTCCTAGGTTTCTGGAACCTTGGGAAATCCAAGCACATGTCGGATATCACAAAGCTTCCTGTCATCTAGGGCTGGTGAAGCTTATCATATTTTGAAACATTTGACCTCTCCTAGTTGGGCCCTGGGTGGCTAGGTTTTAGGGTTGAACACAGGGCCTGGGTGCTGACCATGAGCTCAGTGCAGAAGGCCAGTGTTTTACCATTCTGTGTCTCAGCTTCACTTCTGGTGTGTGTGTGTGTGTGTGTGTGTGTGTGTGTGTGTGTGTGTGTGTGTGTGTGTGTGTGTGTGTCTGTGTGTGTGTGTGTGTGTTTGTATGTGTGAGTGTGTGTGTCCCTGTGTGCATGCATACACTAGTCCTGGAGCTTGAACTCAGCACTGTACCTTGTTTTTCTTGAACAAGGATAGCTCTCTCCCACTTGAACCCCAGAGCTACTTCAGGCTTTTTTCTAGTGAAGTGGTCCTGAGAAATCAAGCCCAGGGTTTCATATATGCAAAGCACTCTACCCCTAAGGCACAGTCCCAGTCCTCTACTTCAGGTTTGTTAGTTTCTGCTTTTTTGTTGTTGGTGGTGGTAGATGATGTATGGGTCTGCGTACTGTCCCTGAGCCCTTCAGCTAAAGTCTGGTGCTCTACCACTTGAGCCACAAAGCCATTTCAGGTTTTCTGGTGGTCTATTGGAGCTAAGTGTCTCAAGGACTTTCCTGCCCAGGCTAGCTTTGAACCATGATCCTCAGATCTCATCCTCCTGAGTAGCTAAGATGACAGGCATGACCAAAAGTACCAACCTTCCACTTGAGGTTTCTTAGTGGTCAATTGGACATAATAGTCTCATAGGACCTTTTTTGTCTGGGATAGTTTGGAACCCAGATCCTCAGATCTCAGCTTCCTGAGAAGGCAGCTATCGACCGCTAGGTCATGGCACTCTGGCACTCTGTAGCAAGGGGGTCCGTGGTTCCACATGGTGGAGTGGTAGCTATGTGCCCAAGAAGTAAGGGTCAGATCCTAGGCACTGAGTTCAAGGTTCATGACTGAGCCAAAACAGAACAAAACCATTGTCTGCTGTAGACAACTCACTAGTCTTCAGTTATACATAATTTTGTCCCTGCCATGGAGACATATCTGATCTCAAAATTCTTGTCTGTATAATCATCTCAGTGTGTAGCTCTTACAAGGATCCAATTAAAGAATGTATCCTGAGAAGGACACAGCACATGGCACTCTTCGCAAGACTCAGCACACAGCATCCTGTGAAAGACTCAGAACACAGTACCCAATGAAAGACTCAGCACACTGCACCCTGTGAAAGACTTTGCACATAGCTCCCTGTGCAAGACTCAGCACAGAGCACCCTTTGAAGGACTCAGCACATAGCTCTATTACGCAAGCTGTCATTAGAATTAGGGAAATTTTAGAAATATACTGTGACATCATGAATATTGTGACATCACATTGCTAGATGTAATGACTGTTGTGTCACATTGTCACATCACAAATCTGTTCTGACTTCATCACATTTGTGCCAAAAAATGCATTTGGAATCCTCACAATCCCATTCTAAACTTATATACTCATTGTGAGTTAATGACAATTGAGGTCTGGAATGCCATTGTAACATCTACTGCGACATCACAAAAGTGTTTTGAACTCATCACTATTATGGCATCACCAACTAATTGTCACATAACACTCTTATGACATAATTTGACATCATATTGCAATTGTGATATTACTGTACCATCATGCTTTCACAAATCTATTATGCCTTCATCACATCTTAGAATATTCATGGTCTTTGGGATATCAAGCTATTTCTATGAACGTGTATCATTGTGAACTTATAGCAATTCAAATTTGAAATAAGATGTGATATTACAAACTAACCTATTTTTATATCATTAACATTTTGAAAAGTGAAACCTGTTAGGAATGCTAGCACTTTTGACAAAAAATATGGCCTTTGTGTCATCACAGTTCATTTGAGTATGTCATTATGATTTCATTCTCTAACCTCACTATAAACTAATGGCAATTAAGATCTGACATGCCATTTTGACATCACAAACACTTTGTGACATCATCACCAATGTGACATCAGACTGTCGTTATGACACGATCAGCTCATGGTGACATCAACAAGCTACAGTGACTTCATAGCATTATGACATCGCATTGCCATTTTGCTGTAATAGAGACACTGTGAATGTATATCCTATGATTTGATAATATTTCAAATGTGGCATATCAGTTGATATCAGAAACACATTGTAACCTCATAACCATTGTAACATTATAAACCCTGTGTGACGTCATAACCAGTGTGATGTCACATTGTTATTATGACATCTTTAGCTTATGGTGACATCACAAAATGACAATGACATTATAGCATTTGCCATTATGTCATTGTGACCTCATAGTTACATTATGAATGCCTAATCTGTGATTTCATTGTATTTGAAATTTGGCATATGGGTTGATATCAGAAACGCATTGTGATGTCATAACCATTGTCACATCAAAATCCCTTTGTGACATCAATTTGGCAATGTGCCATCACAATGGCAATGTGATGCTACTAAGGCACTGTGATATCACAATGGTCATGAACTCACAATGGGTTTCTGATATCAACCAACAAGCCACATGAGAAATAGAATCAAATAACATAATAGGCAAACACAACGTGTATATGACATCAGAATGACAATGCAGTGTTACAATGCTATAATGTCATTGTAGTGTTACATGTCAAAATGGGCTGATGGTGTCATAATGGCAACATGATGTCACAATTATGATAATGTCAGAAAAGATTTGTTATGTTTCAATGGTATATATGATGTCAGTTGTCATTAGTTCCCCATGAGGATATGGATACAAAAAAAGTTCTGTGATGTCACAGAGATCACGTGTGCTTTCAAATGTGGTAAGAGGTCATAATAGATTTGTGATGGCACAATGTGATTCATAATGTCACAATGGAAATAAGATGTCACAATGGAAATGAGATGTCTTATTGTGTTTTTGATGTCACAGTGGTGATGAGGTCACAATGGTTTTGTGATGTTAGTCTATTTGTAATATCAGAATGATATATCTAATTTCAATTACTCATAATTCAATGTGAGAATACCAGGTGATAGAAGAAGCTTCATAGTATGAGGTCATAGCATGTAAAAACCCAATAGGACAGTGATTTCGCAATGACAATGTGATGTCTCAACATCATGTTATAATAATGTTTTGAGGTCACAATTGGTGACGCCATACTGATGAGGGGTCACAATATATTTGAGATGTCCCAAGGGGTTGGTGATGTCACAATGGCTTGTAGGATCTTAGTTGTCATTAACGCACCATGAGTATATGAGTTTGGGAAGGGATTCTGATGTCACCAAAGTATATGTAGTCACAAAGGTGAAGAACTAACAGGTCTGAGATGTCCAAAGTCACACAATGGTTATGATGTCCAGTGGTGTGATATCATGATGTTACACCGGATTTTAGATAACTCATGTTATATCTGAAATATGAGGTTGAACACAGATTTTCAACTCACAAAGGGCCTAAGATATCACAATGGCATGTCACAAAAATTATGAGGAAAGGAGAGGTATTTGATGTCACAGTGGGTTAATGATATAACAAAGGCAATACACTGTGACAAAAAGATTTGATGTCAAAAAGGTTGTGAGTTCACAATGGTTTCCTGATATCAACTTACATGGCACATTTGAAATTGAATGAAATCAAAAAATAAGCATTCACAATGGGTCTATGACATGAAAATGACAATATGATGTCAAGGCAGCAATGTTTGATAGGATATGTACTCATTACCTTGCTCATGTAACTGCAATCCCTCTGTACACTATACTTACAATAAATAATACACAGAAGAAAAAAAAGAAAAAATGGTATGGTGTCATTGGGGTTTGGTGATGTCACAATGAGATGATGATGTCATGATGACAATGTGATTTCACAGTCATAATTATTGCTCAAAGTATTTGTGATGATACAATGCTATGTCTGATCACAATTTTCATTAGGTCACTATGAGGATATGGGTACACAAAGAGTCTGTGATGCCACAAAGGTCATGTGTTTTTGTAAAGGTGCTGAGAGTTCACAATAGCTTTGTGATGTCACAATGTGATTGTGAAGGCACAACAGCAATGTGATGTCACAATGGGTTTGTGATGTCACAGTTGTGATGAGGCCAAATGAGTTTGTGATGTCACTATGAGTTTGTAATATCACAATGACATGTGTAATTTCAATTTCTACTAGTTCACAATGAGGATACAATTTCGAAGAAAGAAATTTAAGCTCAAAAGACCTTGAGATTTTTTTTATCATAACTTGTGTTTTATGCTGCCATTAGGATATTTTAGGCCTTTAGTAAGCTTATAATGTTTTCAAACTCATAATAATTCAGGTATGATATATGATATTCGAAATTGACTCTGACACCATGAACATTGTGACATCACATTGATAGATATCAAGAACACCATGGTATCACATTGTGAACTCACAAATCTGTTAGGTCTTCATCACATTTGTGCCAATACCTGACTTTGGAGACAATACAGTCCCTTTGTGAACTCATATCTTCATTGTGAATTTATGACATTCAAGATCCGGCATGGCATGGTGACATTTCCAACCAACTGGGTCAACACAAACCTATTATAGTTCTAATAGCCATTGTGGTAGCACAATCCCTTTGTGATCCCACATTTCCATTGTGATATCACTAACCCACTGTGAAATTCCAATCCTCTCATACCCAATCCAGGAATGAAATGTGATACCTGAATTCAGTGTGACATCTAAATCATGGTGACATCACACTGATAGATGCTATGAGTATTTTGTCACATTCTGACAACACACACCTGTTAGGACTGCATCACTTTTGAGACAACGCATGCCTTTGGAGACATCACAGCCCCTTTGTGAGCTCATATACTCATTGAGAGTTAATGACAATTGAGATCACATGTGTCATTTTGATATCACCAACCTATTGTGACCCCTCACACCTCTTGTAAATTCATCACCAGTGTGGCCTCACCAATTGTGATATCAAAACATTATTAAGTCATCATATTGCAACATCCATTCCATTGTTTTTCAAAAATCTAGTATGTCTTTATAGCATTTTAGAAAATTCATGGACTTTTATATTTCAGTCTTCTTCTGTGAACTCATAGACTCATTGTGAAATAGTAGCAACTGAAATTGGACATGTGATTATGAGATGTGACTTCACAAAACTATTTGATTTTATCACCAATGTGACATCGCAAACCCATTGTGAGCTTTCATTGCCATTTGACATCACTATCACATTGTGACATCCCAAACCTATTAGGACCTCTTAGCACTTTTGAAAAAACACATGGCCTTTGTAACATCACAATAACTTTGTGTAACTATACCCTCATTATGAACTGACAATTGATATCAGACATGCCATTGTAACATAACGATCCCTTTGTGACATCATCAATGTAATATAACATTCTCTTTATGACAACATCAAGTACTTTTGACATCACAAAACTACAGTGACAAGATAGCATTATGAGAACACATTTTCATTGTGATGTTATAGACAGATTGTGAATGTCTGTTTTTAATCTTTTGTGTGTGTGTGTGGGTCGTGGAGCTTGAAATCTGAGCTTGGGTGCTCTCCCTGCTCTTCAGCTCTAGGCGAGCACTCTATCGCTTGAGCCACAGCGCCACTTCTGGTTTTCTAGTGTTTTTGATTGGATAGAAGAGTCTCATGGACTTCCCTGCCTGAGCTTGCTTTGAACTGTTATCCTCAGATCACAGCCTGTGGAGTAGCTAGGATTACAGGTGTGAGCCACCGGCGCCCAACTTTTTCATTGTATTTCAAATTTGACAGGTGTTTAGATATCAGAAACATAATGAGACCTAATAACCATTGTAGCATCATAAATCAGCAGTGACATCAAATTGTTATTATGACACCATCAGCTCATTGTGACATCATCAAATGGTAATGGCATCATAGCATTATAAATCACAGTGACATTGTTACATCATAGATGTAACAGTGTGAAGGCCTATTCTAGGAATTCATTCTATTTCTGAAATCCATTTTGACCATATAACCATTCTGATATCACAATCCTTTGTGACATCGCATTGTCATTGTGATATCATTAACCTGCTGTGCCATCACAAACCAGTCCTGTCCTTATAAGTTTTTTGACATGTTGCCATTGTCATATATTAGGCCCTTCGTGAGTTTATAATCTGTTTTCAATCTCATATTTCTGGTATGACATGTGATATCAGAAATCCCCTGTGACATCATACTGCCAGAGGTCATGACCATTGTGTCACATTGTGATAACACAAAACTGTTAGAATGGCATCACATTTGTGACAACACATGCTTTTGGGGACATTACAGTCCCTTTTTGAATTCATATATTCATTGCCAATTAATGACAATTGAGATCTGCCATGCCAGTCTGACATCATGAACCCATTGTGACATCACAAACTTATTGTAACCTCATCACGAGAATGGCATCAACAACTAATTGTGGTCTTAAAGCATTATTTTGACATGACATTGTGGTATTGCCATCACTGTCCCATTGTGTTGACATTGTGGTATTGTGATATCACTGTCCCATTGTGTTTTTCAAACCTATTATGGCCACATCACATCTTTGAAAATTCATGGCCTTTGAGACTTCAAGCTCTTTCTGTGAACTCGTGTACTTATGACCTCTAAGGCAAGGAGAAAAACCATCGAGTCACATTTAATATAATAAACCAATTTACACTAGAAAGGGGACTGTGATTACCTTATCCTGGACTTGATACCCAGGTCCAAGAACAGCCTTGACCACTAAACCTCAGACCTCCAATGGGCACCCTTTCTTAATTGGTCTGCAAACCAACATCCAAAAAATTATCTCCAAAGCTCCAAACTTCAATGGGCAAGGCTTTTTACTTTTCCATTCCTCCCTCCTTCACCACAGACCTGTCCTTCCTTCCTGGTCTTCCCCTTTTTCCCTTCCACCACTTCCTTCTCTTCAGGCCACTCCACTCTCCACAGGCTTGCCCTACTCTGCCCCAGTGACCACTTGCCAAACTTCTGCTCTCCTTCAACTTCCTCCCTTCTCAGATTTTTTCCTTCCTGCTGTCCTACCACTTTCTTCCATCCGAGTCGCTACCATTTTTATTTCCCCTTCTAGTGCTCAGAAAATGCAACCTGTATATAGATTGTAACCCTCCTCACTCCAACGGGTCTCCTGCCTAACAGTTTTCAACCGTCACTTCCCAAACTGCCCAATGCTCAATCACTTCTTGACAGCTCACCATGTGAGGTTTGACACCTCCACCCTTGGTAGCATTCCCCATACTCTCCAGTGGGCCAGGCCAAGAATTTAAAATGATTATCAGCTCCCACAGATAATTCTGGCCCCACTGGTTATTACAGTATCCTCATAGTGAATTAGAAGAAATTGAAATTGTATATGTCACTGTTATATTACAAACTTGATGAGACATCACTATCCCATTGTGACCTCATCACCGCAGTGACATTACAAACTCATTGTGATATCACATTACTATTTTGCCAAAATGATCACATTGTGATATCCCAAACTTATTATGATCTCAAAAGCTTTGAAAAAAGCATGGCCTTTGTGATATCACAGGCCTTTGTGTACCCATACCATTTTGAGCTGACAATTGAGATCAGACATGCCATTTTAACATCTCAAAACCTTTGTGACATCATCACGAGTGTAACATCACATTGTCATTATGACAACATCAGCCCATCGTGACATCATAAAACAACAATGACATCATGGCATTATGACACCACAATGTCACTGTGATGTCACAGATACATTGGAATGCCTATTCTGTGATTTCATTCTATATCAAATGTGGCAGGTTAGTTGATATCATACATACATTGTGACCACATTACCATTATGACATCACAATACCTTGATGACAACATATTGGCATTATGATATCACTAACCCACTGTGACATCACAAAACTGTCCTTTGCTCATAAATTTTTTGACATGCTGCCAGTGTGTTATCTTTGGCCTCTCTAAGTTCATAAATTGTTTCTTTGTTTTGTTTTGTTTTTTTGGTACGGTCGTGGGGCCTGAACTCTGGGCCTGGAAACTGTCCCTCAGCTCTTCAGCTGAAGGCTAGCGCTCTACCACTTGAGCCACAGCGCCACTTCCGGCTTTTTTTTCTGCTTATGTGGTGCTGAGGAATCGAACCCAGGGCCTCATGCATGCAAGGCAAGCTCTCTACCACTGACCCAACTTCCCAGCCTTCATAAATTGTTTAACTAATAATACATCAGGTATGACGTGTGATATCAGAAATCCACTGTGACATCATGACCATTGTGACATCACACTGCCAGATGTCATGACCACTGAGTCACATTGTGACATCACAAACCTGTTACGACTCATTAGACTTGTGCCAATATATTCCTTTGGAGAAATCATTAACCCTTGTGAACTTATATATTCATTGTCAATTAGAGATCTGGCATGAGATTGTGACATCACCATCCCATTGTGAAATCACAAACCTATGTGACCTCCTCACCTGTATGGCATCTCCAACTATTTGTGACTTCAAAAAAAATACTATCTCATGTAATGGTAACATCACATTGTCAATGGGATTTTCACCATTGCTTTTTCACCAATCTATTTTTTCCTCGTATTTTACAAAATTCATGGCCTTTCTGACTTCTAGGTCCTTATGTGAACTCGTATCTTCATTGTGATCTAGTAGAATGAAATTGGTCATGTAATGGTGATATTACAAATTCATTGTGACATCACTATCCATGTGTGACCTTATCACCACAGTGATATCACAAACCCATTGTGACATCACATTACCACAGTGATATCATGATCACCTCATTACATCCCAAACCTGTTGTGACCTCTTAGCACCTTTGAAAAAGCACATGGTGTTTGTGACATCACTTGCCCTTTGGGAAACCATGTCTTCATTGTGAACAAAGGACAACTGACATCAGGCATGTCATTGTACCATTACAAATGCTTTGTGACATCATCTCGAGTGAGATCACATTGTTATGATACCAACAGCCCACTGTGACATCCCAAAATGACAATGACATCATAGCATTATGACATCACATTTTCATTGTGAGGTCATAGAGACAATGTGATTGCCTATTCTGTGATTTCATTCTATCACAAATGTGGCATATAGATTGATTTCAGAAACCTATTGTGACCACATCACCATTGTGACTTTACAGTCCCTTTGTGAACTCATATTGACATTGTGATATTATTAATGCAATGTAACATCACAAACCTGTCTTGTCCTCATAAATTTTTAATAAGCGACTACCTTGACCTGGGCTGGATGCCCAGAGCTAAATTCAGTCTCAACAATGAACCTGCAGACCTCCAAAGAGCAGTTCAGCCATTTCTAACTGGTCTGCAATCAACCAAGCCCCAAAATAATGAACTCCAAACTCCACACTTGGAAGGACAAGGCTTTTTCCTTTCTCTTCATTCTCCTTCTCTACAGATCTGTCCTACCTTTCAGGTCTTCTCATTTTTTCCTTCCACTGTTCCATTCTTCTCTTCAGCTGTTCTGCTCTTGACAGGCCTACCCTGCCTTGTCCAGGTGGCCAGTTGCCGTCCTTCACCACCTGCTCTCCCTCAATTTCCTCTCCTCCCAGGTCTTTACCCTCCTGCGGTCTCATCACTTCATTCCTTCCAGGACTTTTCCCTTTTTCTCTCCCCTTCTGTTGCTCTGAACATGCAGCCTATATATATAGGCTGTGCCCTTGGCCCACTGGAATATATTTCCTGCATAAGGGTTTTCAATCAGAACTTACCAAATGTCCCTGCCCAATCACTTCTTGGCAGCTCACCATATGCGGCTTGACATCCTATATCCTTCAGCAGCATGTCCTTCCCCCTGCAGTGGTATGCACTCCCTTCTCCGGTGGTCCAGACCAGGAGGCTATGATGACTATCTGTTCCCGTGGATTATAGGGGCACTGCTGGTTATTACAGTGTCCTCATGGTGAACTAGGAGCAATTGAAATTGGACAAATAATTGTGATATTACAAACTCATAACATAACTAACCCATTGTGACCTCATCACCACTGTGACATCATGAAAACATTGTGAAATCACATTGCTGTTTTGACACCAGGATCACATTATAACATCCCAAATCTATTATGACCTCTTATAACCTTTGAAAAAATACATAGCTTTGTGACATCACAGTCCCTTTGTGTACCCAAATCCCCACTGTGAAATATTAACAATTGAGAATCATACATGACATTTTAAATCAAAAACAGTTTGTGAGATCATCACAATTGTGACATCAAATTGAAGTTGTGACACCATCTGCTCATTGTGAAATCACAAAACTAAAATGATATGATAGAATTAGAACTTCACATTGTCATTGTGACATTATAGACACAGTATGAATGCCTTTTCTGATTTCATTCTATTTCAAATGTGGCCTGTAGGTTGATACCATAAACAAATCGTGAACTCATAACGATTGTGACATCTCAATCCCATTGTACATCACGTTGCCATTGTGATATCACTAACCCACCATGACATCACAAACCTATCCTGTCATCATACCTTTTGTGACATGCTGCAATTCTGATACCTTAATCCTTTTTTGTCCTCATAATCTGTTGTCGACCTCATTAGATTTCACATATGACATTTGATATCACAAATTCCCAGTGACATCATGACCATGGTGACATCACACTGCCAGATGTCATAACCATTTTGCCAAATTCTGACATCACAAAACTTTTAGGATTTCAATATATTTGTGACAACACATACTTTTGGAGAAGCCGCAGTACCTTTGTGCACTCATATACTCATTGTAAGTTAAAGACAATTGAGAACCATCATGTCATTGTGACATGCCCAACACATTGTGACATCACCAATCTTTTGTGAGTTCATCACCAATGTGGCATCATCAACTAATTGTGACACCAAAAGAATATTTTGACATGATGTAGTGAGTTGATATTGCCATGGTGATATCACTGTCCCATTGTCTATCCACAAACCTAATATGACCTCATAACATTTTTAAAAATTCATGTCCATTAGGAATTCAAGCTCCGTCTGTGAACTTTATGCACATTGTGAAATACTAGCAATTGAAATTGGACATTTGTTTGAGATATTACAAAATCATCATGACATCAAAAACCCACGATGACTTCATCACAACTGTGTATCATAAAGTTATCATGACCCATAAGTACCTTTGAAAACACACATGGCATTTGTGACATCACAGACCATATGTGTACCCATATCCTCATTGTGAACACATGACAATTGAATTCATATATGCCATTGTAACATCACAAATCCTTTTTGACCCCATCACCACATATTCATTATGACATCATTATTTCCTTGCAACATCACCAATTTACAGTGACCTTATAGCATTATGACATTATATTGTCATTGTGATGTTATAGACACATTGTAAATGCCTATTCTCTTATTTCATTCTATTTCAAATGTGGCATGTGGGTTGATATCAGAAAATCATTGTGATCTCATAAATATATGGCATTATAATCACTTTGTGACATCACAGTGCCATGGTGATATCACTAATACACCATGACATCAGAAACCTGCCCTGAACTCATAAGTCTTGAGATGTGCTACAATTGTGATGTCTTAGGCTCTTTATAAGCTTGTAATCTGCTTTCAACCTTATAATATTTGTTATGATATGTGACATCAGAAATCCACTGTGACATCATGATCATTATGACATCATACTGGCAGACATCATGAACATCGTGTCACTCTGTGATATCACAAGCCTCTTAGGCCTTCATCACATTTGTGACAACACCTGGCTTTGGAGATACCACAGTCTGTGAATTCTTATTCTCTGTGATTTCATGACAAATGGGATCCTTTATACCATTTGGATATCACCAACCAATTACGACATCATAGACCTACGATTACCCCTTATCTGTATGGCATCAACAAATAACTGTGACATGATGATCATGATATGAGGTTGAAAACAAATTATGAGGGCAAAAAGGTTTAAGATATCACAATGTCAGCATGCCACAAAAGTTATGAGGACAGGAGAGGTTTGTGATGTCACTTTGTGTTACTGATAGCACAACGGCACTGTGATATCACAAAGTGATTATGATGTCAAAATGGTTATGTAGGCACAAAAGTGCGTTTCTCATATCAACTGTGATACCACATTTGAAATACAATGAAATCACAGAGTAGGCATTCACAGACTTTATATAGGCTGCTTGTTCAGAGCAATAGTAGGGGAGAGAAAAAGGGAAAAGACCTGGAAGGAAAAAAGTGGTATGATAGCAGAAGGGGAAAGACCTGGGAGGAGAGGATGTTGAGGGAGACCAGGTGGTGAAAGATTGCAGCTGACGACCCAGGCAAAGTAGTTCAGGCCTGTGGACATTGGAGAGGCCTTAAGAGAAGAAGGAACTGGTAGAAGAGAAAAAGAGAAAGGCCTCGAAGGAAGTATAGGACTGTGAAGGAGAGACAAAGGGAAGGGGAAAAAAGGCTTGTCCTTTGATGTTTGGAGCTTTTGACATCATAATTTTGGGGTTTGATGGTTTGGAGAACATTTATTATATTAACTGTGTCTCAATGAATTCTCTTGAACTATAGAGGTCCTAATTTTTGGAGACTCCATTGACATAATCCATTTGGATTGCATCAGGCCTTGGCCCCAGAGAAAAATCCTCATAGTAGAGAGTGTCAGCACTCAGGGTTGAGAGTCCACCTCGAGTGTCTGTCTCCAGAGGACCAACATGGACAAAAGTTATTTAGGTACCTCTAAGGATACGTCTGGGCAAGCTTGCCAACCTGTTTTGAAGACCCCCCTCTGGAGGTCAAATGTGGCTTCCTTGGGAAGCCATCGGGGAACTCTTTGAGAGGCCGTGTAGGGCTTCCATGGGAAGCCATCTGGAACCTCATCAAAAGTACATCTGCGACTTCCTTAAGAAGCCATCTGAGACCTACTCTGGAGGTCATCTGGAGCCTTCTCCAGGGGCCATCTTTGACTTTCTCCAGAGGTCATCTGGGGCTTCTTTGGGAGGCCACCTGAGACCCCTTCAAAAGTGGTCATTGGGGCTTTCTTAAGAGGCAATCTAGGACCACCTCCTGAGGTCATCTGGAGCTTTTTTGGGTGGTCATCTTGGGTTACCTTGATGAGAAATATATGACCATCTTCAGACATCATCTGGGACTTCTTGAGAAGCCATATAAGACCTTCTCTGGACGTAATCTGTGGCTTTCTCAAGAGGGTTATCTGGAACCTCCTCTGGGGTTCATATGTGGCCTCTGTGAGTGGCCATCTGGGAGCTACTCAAGAAGTAATCTCAGCCACATTGAGAGGACATCTGGGACCTCCTTTGGAGGTCATCTAACACTTCTTTGGGAAGCCATTTGAAACCTTCATGAGAGGTCATTTAGGGCCTCCTAAGAAGGACATATGTGACATCCTCCAAAGATCATCTGTGGCCACCTCAAGAGACAATCTGGGACATTCTCTCTGTCATCTGGGACCTCCTGTAGAGGTCAACATTGAGAGGTGTGGGGAATGTGGGTTGTCTGTGGCTATTGGTCTGTGTGTATATGCTGATAGTTCTGTGTCCTGTATGCACCTCTGTTTACTCCTTTTCTCAGGATGGGAGAACAAGGCCTAAACTTACCATATCCAAAAAATATTCTCCCCCAGGGTTATAGAGTCCCTCAGAGGAAGATTCATTGATGTACTCTCTCTCCTGTTCTTTGCCATCAGCACCTCTAATGTTAAGTCCTCCCATACTAAAAGTGGTTACTTGTACCAGTCTGAGGTGGTACAATGTGGTATGTTACCCTTATTACCTTTGAGACAGGAACATGGAGGAGATGGTGGACAAACCTCATTTCTAATATATGTTCCCTTTAAACTAGTGACCTGTATAACTGGAAACAGCAAAATTAATCCTTTTCAGAAAAAAAGGTCTCATTACTTCATTAGAGACAGTAATTTTCACACACAAGCACATCTGGGATGAGTGTCAACCAATTTTACAGGTGCTTTTCACCTGGTAGAAAAGGGAGTGAATCCTGCTTGGTGACTTGAAGGTGGTCCTTGGACCAGAGAGTAGCCCCACTATTGAACCAGCAAGTCTTTCCACAGACTTACCCAAGCTGAGACTAACAGCAATCGAGGTATGGAGGTGCTTACCTATTATTGCCAGGTTCTGTTAGCAGGGATACCGCAGTGGCTAAAAAGCGAAATCATCAATCTAAGGTGAGTGAGATTGTACAGTTCCCCAGTGAGTACCCTAATGCTTTTCTGAAACTTCTCCCAGAAGCCTATAGGACCTATAGGCCTATAGATCTTAAATCCCTGGAGGGTGAAAGAGCCCTAAATAGGGCCTTTGTTACCCAGACAGCTCCAGATATTAGAAGAAAGCTTCAAAAGTCAGAAGGTTTTGAGGGGAAAGTTTATTCTAATTTGGAAGTAGTCGTCCAGAGGGTGTTTGCTAACAGACATACTCTGGAAAAAGAGTCTAAGAAGAGGGTTTGAGTTTTGGTAGGAGCACCAGAATAGGGATCGAGAAACCCTTGGCAAGGACAGTACAATTCATTTGCCAATGGCAATAGGGAACCTCTAGGCCTACATCAGTGTGCTTATTGCAAACAAAATGGACATTGGGAAAAGGAATGTCCAGGGAGGAGAAAGTTAGAAAATGACAGGTTAATTAATCACATTAACCACCTGGAAAATTTGTTCATATCTCTGGAAAAACATGCAAAGGAGCTTGGAGCTCCAACTATGTTCAATTTAAAAAGCAGCCCTTTTAACTTAAGAAATCTGGCAAAGAAAAAATTCACACCCTTCTATCTCAAAACATAGTCTTATAAAAGACTGAGTCTCCAATATGTGCCAGTCAAAACTCACCAAGAGATTAAAAGCACATAGAAGAGCACATTGGAGATAACAGAGAGAATTATTTGACGAGAAGAAAAGATTTGAAAAAATAAATTAGGAACTTGTGAGAGTCAAAAATGAGAAGAAAATCCTCAAAAAGATCCTAGAAAACACTCAAAATCAATTGAAATTCAAGTACATTAGCCTGGGTGAGCATGTGGCAAATTAGGGGACCACAGGTCAGAGGCAAACAGAAGCACAGGACAGCAATGCTGCCATTCTTGCTAACCACAAGTGAGGCCAAGAAGAGATCCTGATGCTGCATTAAGAAATCATCGCCATGAAAAAGGAACTGGACCTGATATACGAATGTATTAGGCTGAAGTACATGTCGATTATAAGCTTTGAAGAGTGTCACCAGAAATTCAAAGCAACAGAGAAAGAAGGAAAGGGTAGTTAGCAGAGAAGATGGGGAAGTGCTGTGTCATAGAAGATGCGGCCATGAAAAGTAAACAGGAAAATATCAGGCTCAAGAAAGAGACTGTTTCTCTTCAGAAAGAGTTAAAGGACCACATGCTCTGACAGAGAATGCTGGGGAAAGGGAAAGAGCATTAGGAACAAACACAGAAGAGCTAAACAAACAGTTGGAAGATCTGTCACAAAAATACACTAAAGTGGAAAACTAGAAAGAGAAACTGCTAGAATAAAAAGCCAAAAAGACTGCTGAGATCTTCACCATAAATGTAATACAGAAGCTTCGTGTCCCAGTGGAACAGGTGGAGGTGCAAAAACACCTCTCAATAGCACCTTTGTGAACTTAAGGGAGGAGTTGAAGAGCAAGCAAAGGTGTTGTGAGAAGGAGCAGCAATTGGCCAGTCAAAGGAACTCTCCTGTGACCCTGCCAAAACACTTGCAGGTTAAGGAGCACATTGAGAAGGAGGGTGGGATCATGAAAGCAAGTTTGAGAGAAAAGGAGGAGAATAAAATGGAAGAAGTCTCCAAGGGTCAGAGTACTATACAGGAAGTAAAGAAACTAGCGACCCTAAGATACAGGGAAACATCTGAGCCAATCAGGTAGCTTGCGAGACCACTCTAAAACCAGTTGGTTCTCTAGAGCTACTAGTCGTTAAGATTAAAGGAAGAAGCAAAAACAGTGGTAATAAGTGTGCAAATGTTGATACTGAACTTGTGAAAATAGCATACAGGCTCAAGCTTTCTTTCAGTTTACATATAGATATTTTTACCCAGGTAAATTGAG
Organism: Dipodomys spectabilis; assembly: GCF_019054845.1. Taxonomy (NCBI): domain Eukaryota; kingdom Metazoa; phylum Chordata; class Mammalia; order Rodentia; family Heteromyidae; genus Dipodomys; species Dipodomys spectabilis. The sequence goes on from NW_024870927.1 coordinate 2,940,127, forward strand.
CGAGGCCACTGCCTAAAACTTCTGAAAAGCAGTGGGGCCTCAGCCTGACAATTCTTTGTAATGCGTGTAGGTAATTTCCAACAGGTAAATGCTGAAAAGCTGGAACCTATGGAAAGAATTGATATATGAGGAACCTCAGATCGTGAATTTGGGAAAGTGGACTCCACAGAGGTAACGCCTGGAAAGTATGAGTATTAGTGTCTGTTAGTAAGAGTGGACACTTTTTCAGGCTGAGCTGAGGTGTGTAATAATTCCTTGATTTGGCTTACCCTTAGCTTTAGGGTCTGAAGATGGCCCTGCATTCATGGTCCAAGTTCTCAATTATTAACTAACACCTTAGGAATAAATTGGAAGTTACAATCCATTTATAGACCTTAGAGTTCAAGGCACTAGAAAGAATGAATATGACCTTAAAGGAAACTTACTAAATTAAATACAGATACTGGCCACTGCTAGGTAAGCCTCCTCCACTTTGCTCTCCTTAGAGCAAGATGTAGCCTCTATGTTAAAGGATTTAATCCCTTTGAAATACTTTAGTGTAGACCACCCCCTTTGGTTCCTAAACTTGGGAAGGTTATATTAACAGAAATGTCTAACTACAGTTTGCAGGCATTATAACATATTCTTTTATGTACCTATCCTTTGGTAATCAAGGCCCCCTGGACACCTAAGAAAAACTCAACCTAAAGGGGAGGGGCCAAGATGGTGATGGAACAGCAGGGAAATACCTCAGCTCTCTCCAACCAAGTGACCCACAAAAAAGGCAATTACTCAGAGAGATACAGGAAGTGAAAAAAGAAAAGGAAAAAACTACACAGACAGTAAAGTGGGAAGACCCTTCCCCCACCCCTTGTTGGTGATTGGGCTCCACACTAAGCAGCTTAAGTGATGGGGTTTCATGCCAGGCTGCTTAAGTGGCCAGGCTCTGTGGACCACACACTCACAAGCATCCCAAGGCTCTCAGAAGACTCCCAAGAGGTGGTGCCAACCTAGAGAATACAAGCAGAAATCTCAGAAGGCAGAGCCAGCAGGAAAACACCCCTCACCCTCCCTGACATGGCGCCTCTGCCTGGCTGGTACAAGCAGACCAATCCAGTCAGGAGCAGCAGCAGCAGCTGTCAGCAGTGGCGAATGACCCTAGGCTGGCAGCGTGGCACCTCTGTCCTGGTGGTATAAACAGCCTTGCCTAACCTGGAGAAGCAGTGGCAGCTGGCAGTGGTGGCAAACCACCCAGACTCCAGGCACAATGTTTCTTGGCACTAGCCCACAGGAACAGCCCAGACCAGCCCGGGGCAGCAGCAGTGAATGGGACAGCGACAGCTGCAGTGAACAACTCCAGATCAATGACGTTTGTGCCTCTCCGTACTGGCCTGCATAAGGAGCCCAGCCTAGCCTGAGGCAGCAGCAGTGGTTAAGACCTGACTCGTGATGGGGTGACTGTCTTGCATAAGATGGCCAGCTGATCTTGGGGAAGTGGCAGCATCTGGGGCAGTGGCAACAGCTGTGGCAGCAGTAGTGAACAACTCCGGACCTGTAGTGGGATGCAGGGCTTCTCCATACTGGTTTTCATAAGCAGCCTAGCCCAGCCCATGGTGGCAAAGAGGGTGAACAACCCCAGACTTGAGGCAGTGTGTGGTGCTGAACAACCCCAGAAAAGCCTCATGAACTTTCCTGCCTGGACTGGCTTTGAACCTGAATACACAGATCTGAGCCTCTTGAGTAGTTAGAATTACAGGCATTCACATCAGCAAGGTCTTATTCTTGCCAAACCCCTAATTTTTTTCTAAAATAGATCATTTCTTAGTTAACACAAAGAATTTAAGCAAATACAGGAGAATCGACATAATATCCTGTATTCTATCTGACCATAGTGGAATCAAACTAATTCTCAATAATAAAGCATAAAGTAGAAAATATTTAAACACATGGAAATTAAACAGAACGCAGTTGAACAATACATGGGTCACAGAAGAAATTTAAGAAGAAATTAAAAACTTCCTACAATTCAATGAAAATGAAGAAACATCACAACGAAATTTAGGGGACACAGCGAAAGCAGTCTCACTGCACACATCAAGAAAACAAAGGCCGGACTTCGAAAATGGCTCAATGGTAGAACACGTGCCTTGCATGCATGAGACCCTGGGTTCGATTCCTTAGCCTCACATAAGCAAAAAGAAAAAAAGCCAGAAGTAGCGCTGTGGTTCAAATGGTAGAGTGGTAGCCTTGAGCTGAAGAGCTGAGGGACAACGCCCAGGCCCAGAGTTCAGGCCCCATGACCGTACCCCCTCCTCCAAAAAAAAAAAAAAAAAGAAAACAAAGACCAAGTAAACATTATTATGATGCAACTAAAACTGCTAGAGAAACAAGAAAAATTTGAACCTAAAGTTGTTAGACAGAAAGAGATAACCGAAATAAGAGCTGAAATTAATGAGATAGAGACTAAGAAAATTATAAATACAATTAATAAAATAAAAAGTTGTTTTTTAAAAAAAAAGTCAATAAAACTGAAGGACCACTGGCAAGAGTAACTAACAAAATAAGAGAGGAGACCCAAATCAATAATATCAGAGATATCACAGGAAAATTACAACAGACATCCAAGACATCCAAACAATCATAAAAAAGTAATTCCAGACTCTACTCACAAAGAAGAAAACCTAGAAGAGAGGGATGAATTTCTACAGAAATACACATTTCTATTCCCCCCTTTCTTTTCAGCCATGCTTCTCTACCATGTATGGTGGGGGCAGCAGTTCAGTAAACAAACATCTTTTCCTGTCTGAATAGCATGTGGTGTTCTCTTCATTGGCTACCTGATGAAACCTACCTATTTAATATACCTTACATTTGGTGCCATGATTTGGATGAGGTTTTTGAGTTGGAAATGTTAGAATTTCCTAACCACTGCTTTTCTGTGAACCAAACTGCCTTGAGACTTTTAACCAATACTATTGCTGGCCTTCACATACATATCCACATCACTTTTCCAGTCTGGTGAGTGAAACTACTCTCTAAGGCTCTCTGTTGCTCAATCTCTTCGCAGATATGGCACCATGACAGAGAGCTCCTATGGCCTTTAGCCGAAAGGCTGGTCACCTACGAAGCTGAGGATGGTAGGTTGGGGCAGCTTGGACATTTCTCTCAAGAGGGCTCTGGAGGAAGTTGGGATGCCACTTCTGCCTGGTCAGCTCTCCTTCATTCACCAGACTGACTCTCCTACCCATTTACTGGGGTGGTATGAGTCATGCCCGAGCCGTGAAACCCCTCTGAAATGCCTCCTGTGCTCTCTGGATAGCCAGAGCACCTAATGTTTTAATGCTATTCTCAGATTTAGACAATTTTTGCCTCTGCAATGGTGCATGGTCAGAAGCCTGTTTACTTTCAGTCTCTCTATGCTCTCTACTATTCATGTCCAACTTTCTATATCTCTCTCTTTTTTCTACAACTTTTTGGATTGTGTCCTGAAGAATGCCATATGGGCTGGGTCCCAGGGACCCCCGCTAGGTTCCCTCTCAAAGGCTTGCCAAACTAGGCTTGATATTGTTAAGGGTTTCTTTTCATTTTTTCAGAAATTCACAATCTTGAGTTCGACACATGGTGGGTTAAGTGTTTGGCCCCATCCAACCCTTACCGTTCCACCAATCTTACTAGTTCTCCACCCATCGATTCTAATGTGCCTTTTCACAGTTGCTCTTTTCACAGACCCTGGTAACTGAGGCCCACCCATCTGATGTGCTTTGTTAGCAAAGATGTCTAAACAACGTTGTCAAAAAATTTAGGTTTTGCCTTTTGCCTTTTTTGTTTTGTGTTGTGTTCTAGTACTGACAACATGATTCTAAAATATTGGGCATATCTGTCCTAAGATTCTCTCATCTAATGAATTTGTTCATTGCAGAATATTTGGTCAATTCTTGATAAGGACCAGGTAAGCTCTACTTATTCTATTTGATCTCCTTGTTGTTTTAGTTGGAAATAACAAAGGGCTTTTGTGGCAAAGATTGCAGTTCAAACCAGCCCGGGCTGAAAAATCCCTCAGACTCCATTTCTCAACTAACCTGAAACAGCCAGGCAAGAAGCATTTGCTCAAGCCTCTTATCTCTAACCAGCAAACACTGCAAGTGGTACTATAACTCAAAGTGGTAGAGTGCTAGAGCAGAAGTGCTCAGGCACTGTGAACAGGCCTTGAGTTCAAACCTCCTTGAATACCAACTGGGACAAACCAACCCAGCAACAAGCACCTAGACTCAGCCAGTCTGGGGAACAATGAAAAATGGAAAGGAGTAAGAGGAGATTATATTACATCATCCACGTTGTGCCTGCCCTTTCAAAATTAACCAGTGCCGGGAGATCAATAGAAGTAAAAAGACGGCCCATCTAATGTCAATACCTGTCTAACTTTCAACTGGAAAGGAATTTATATTCTTGCCTTTGTTACTTGACTTATTCTCTACCTAGTCACCAGATGTCAGAAATAGCTAGTGACATTTGTACCAACATTTTCAGCCCCAAGTCCTTCCTCTTGCTATTTATTTGCTCTATAGTATTTTTTTTCAGTCCCTCAAAGCCTGAGTCTTCTCCAGACTTCATCCAAGAGACTTGCCTCCTCTAGACTTCATCTAAGCACTCAATGCCCAAATGACAGCTGTTTCCTGCTGCCTTCTCCTAGAGGGGATCATATCTCAGCCTTTTACCCCTACTGTTGACACCCGTGAAAACAGGATGTAGCCAGAGAGAATATTCGCCCTTTTTCATAATTATCAAAAGGCTGGAATATAAGTTCTGAACAGGGACACCTCCCTCCCTCTTGGCCCACTATCTCAGCCCACTATCTGTTACATAGATAACTGGCAGACCTGGAAGCAGACACCTTCCCCTCCTTCTAGGTCATATCCTGGGCCACCTCTGGTCACATGCCTCCCATCAGACCTTAGGAGGGTCCCAGACCCTAAGGTCACATCTGGATCCAGTGTGGCCACACCCTTCCCCCACCTGGCCACGCGTCCTCCTGTCCCTGGCCTAGAAAGGTCCTGGCACAGAGGTGGGTCACCCCTTCCTTTTCAGCCATGCTTCCCAACCATGCATGGTAGGGGCAGCAGTTCGGTAAATAAATTCTATTCCTGCCTGAAAAATAAAAAATGTCCAAACAGAACCAAGAAGAAATAAATGAATTAAACATGTCAATAACATACAATGAGATAGTAGAAGTAATCAGAAGTCTTCCAACAGGAAAAGCCCTGGACCTGATGGATTCACTACAGAATTCTATATGGCCATTTTTTTAAATTTTTTATTTATTTTTTTTTATTGTGAAAATACTGTAAAGAGGGGTTACAATTAGATGAGAAGATAATGGGTACATTTCTTATCAAGCATTGTAGCCTCCTCCTTTGTTTCCCCTTCCCATCCCTTCCCAGCCTCCCCCCCACCCGTCATCCAATCCTCCCCCACACCAAAGTTGTAAAGTTCATTTTCGACATGACAACTTGTACTTCTCATTGTTTCAACGGGTCAATCTATATTGCCTTTAAAGAGGAACTAATACCCATACTCTCTAAGCTCTTCAGAGAAATAGAAACAGAGGGAGTAATCCCAAACTCATTCTATGAAGTCAATATCACCTTGATACCCAAACGAGGCAAAGACCCAACAAAAAAATAACTATATACCAATCTCTTTTATTAAGACAGACGCAAAGCTCCTCAATAAAATTGCAGCCAACAGAATCCCGAAACATAACAAAAAATCATACATTATAACCAAGTAGGCTACATCCCAGAGATGCAGGGATGGTTTAACCTATGTAAGTCAATAAATGTAATCCATCACATCAACAGATCCAAGGTCAAGAACCACATGATTATGAACATTGATGCAGAAAAGGTTTTAGATGAAATTCAGCACTCATTCATATTAAAAGATATAGAAAAAATAGGAATATATGGAACATTTGATAAGACAATAAAAGCCTTACATGGCATATCAAAGGCCAATATTATACTTAATGGGGGAAAACTACAACCAATTACCCTAAAAACAGGAACAAGGCAAGGATGCCCACTCCCTCCACACATCTTCATTATAATTCTGGAATTCTAAGCCAGAGCAATAAGGCAAGAAGAAGACATTAAAGGGATCAACACAGGAGAGGAAGAAGATAAACTATCTATTTTTTCAGATAGCATTATTTCATAAATTAACGATCCCTAAAGCTCAGCCCCAAACTCTTAGAGCATATAAACCAATTTGGCAAAGTAGCAGGATACAAAATTAACCCACAAAAGTCAGTTGCCTTTCTGCAAACCAACAATGTACAAGCAGAAATGGAAATCAAGGAAACAACCCCATTCAAAATTAAAAAAAATCTAGGAATTAAACTAACCAAAGATGTAAAGGGTCTATTTCATGAAAAGTATAAAAGCCTTAAAAATGAATCATAGAGTGTGAAGACTCAGAGTCTATGTTGAGGGGGCAGAATGATACAGGCTCCAACCTCAGGATTATATGAGGATAGTGTTTGGGATTATGAAAGCTCTTGGCACGCCGTGCTAGAGCAGGAAAAATATTCTCTTTCCCTATCTCAAAACACATGTCACAAACTCCTGGGAGCTGAGGAAGCAGCTCTTCTGCTTGCTTAAGCTTAGATGAACAGCTGGTCAAGCATTTTCCTGAGATTGGAGAAGTGGTTTGAGCTTGCTCTAAAATAGTTTAGATAATAATTTACCAAGACATTTTCTCATAGGTCAAGTAAAAATGTATCTGTTGAAATTTTTGTATGAATGTCTTCTGACCAAATCTCGGCAAAGATCATGCTTGCTTGTCTTTAAATACCCACTAACAATAAAGCACAGCAGCCAGTGGCAATTGCTGTTTGCACTCTGCATCCCCTGTGTCCTGGTGATTTCGTGATCCTTATCCAGGGACCCCAACGCACTAGACATTGACAATAGAGGATACCAAGAAATGGAAAGATTTCCCATATTCCTGGATAGGCAGAATTAATATGGTGAAAATGGAAATGGCCATACTGACAAAATTAATAAACATATTCAATGCTATTTCCATTAAATTTCCAGTGACCTACTTTTCTGAAATAGGGAATAATCCAAAAATTCATATGGAACAACAAAAGACCTAGCATAGCCAAAACAATTTTAGGCAAAAGCAAGAATGCAGGAGGGATCATGATACAGGACTTCAAGCTATACTATAGAGCCATAATAACAAAGACAGCTTGGTGCTGGCACAAAAAGAGACCCAAAAATAAATGAGATAGGTTAGAGGACCCAGAAATATAGCGGCATATGGACAGTCAGTTGATATTTGACAAAGGAGCCAAAGACATACAGTGGAAGAAGCACAACCTCTTCAACTACTGTTGTTGGGAAAACTGGCCACATGCAGAAAACTGAAAGTGGATCCTAGCCTATCACAATGCACTAACATCAACTCAAAATGGATTAAAGACCTTAACATCAAACCTGAAACTCTGAAACTACTGCAGGACTGAGTATGAGAGACACTTGAGCTTATAGGCATAGGCAGGAACTTCCAGAACAGATGCCCAAGGTCACAACAAATTTGAGAATCACTCGATGGGACTACCTTAAAATAAAAAGTTTCTGCACAGATAAAAAATAGCAACCAGGGCTGGGAAGGTGGCTCAGTGGTAGAGCGCTTGCCTTGCATACTTGAGGCCCTGGGTTCAATTCCTCAGCACCACATAAGCAAAAAAGAAAAAAGCCAGAAGTGGCGCTGTGACTCAAGTGGTAGAGCGCTAGCCTTGAGCTGAAGAGCTGAGGGACAGCGCCCAGGCCCAGAGTTCAGGCCCCACGACTGGACCCAAAAAAATAAAAAATAGCAACCAAACTAGAAAGAAAGCCAAATAATTGAGAAAAAATATTTAGCAGCAATATATTAGACAAGGGTCTAATAGCCATTTTATATGGTAAACTCAAGAAACTAACTCTTCACAAATCTAACAATCCAATCTTGAAATGGACAAGGGAGCTAAAGAGAGACTTCTCAGTAGAAGAGATGAAAAACAGCAAAGAAACAAGTGAGGAAATGTTCATAATCCTGGCTGTAAAGGAAATGCAAATAAAAACAACTATGAGATACCACCTTACTCCATTCAGAATGGCCCACATCCTAAATTCAGCCAATGACAAATGATGGAAAGGCTACAAAGAAAGAGAAACATTACTGCATTGCTGGCGGTAATGTATATTAATACTACCACTTTGGAAAGCAGTCTGGAGGTATCTCAGAAAGCTAAATATCGACCTGTCCTATGAACTGGCCATACCACTCCTAGGCATCTACTCTGAACAACAGGAACCAGTATACAAAGACACATCCCTCAATGATTATTGCAGCACTGTTCACAATAGCCAAGATTTGGAAACAAACCAGATGAGCCACTACTGATAAGTGGATCCAAACATTGTGGTGCCTATATAAAATTGAATACTATGCAGCCTTTAGAAAGGACAAAATGATGGCATTTGCAGGGAAATGAATGGAACTAGACAAAATTATGTGAGTGAGGTAAGCCAAGAACAACAATACAAATGGCACAGTGTCTACCTGATATGTGGATGCTAAAGCAAAAATGCAAGAAAGTATGACAAAGTAAACAGGACTCGAGAAACAACGGACAGCCACTCATTTTGTTGTATCACCATTAATGACTCCATGTTCTTGACCATGTAGATGGTAGAAATATTCACGCAATGGAAGGAAGCCAGGAGGAGGAACACAATAAGTGGAAAATGGAACAACATACAACAAAGTGGCCCATAAGCTGCAGTGGACATAGAAGAAAGATAACTAAGCAACCCAAACACAGTGATGGGAAGGGAGGAATGAGAGGAAAAGAGGGAAAGAGGGAATAGCCTACACTAAGCAAAAGGAAAAAAATGTAAACATCATCTGAGGTGGGAAAAATAATTTGGATTGTCAAAGCTCATAGAATTAACAAACTTTACACCATGATAACAATAATTTGCCTTGTCAAGGTTAAAAATTGTTTGTGACTTTAACTAAGTATCACAATTCCACAATACTGTGAAATATGTGAAATATATGTAATCACCTATCTCAATTTTTACAAAACGTGTGAGAAGGGAAAGGTTATGAGGGATGAGTGACAATGTTGTCACACACCTTGTATCCATGTACTGTTTTGTAGGATGGGAACTTCTTTGTACAACTCCTTAAAGATAATAATAATAATAAAAAGTGTTTAAAAATAAATATACACTTGGATGACGATAAAAAATTTCAAATATAAAATAAGAAATTAAATCCAGTTGGAAGGAAAATTACTTTGGGGAGAGTAATATGGTTTATTCTATAGCAAGTCTCACTTCAGCATTAAATTCAAAAGCTAGACCTCAAGTAAATGAAATAAACTAAGAAATTGAGTTGAAAAAAGAAAAAAAAAAAGAAACTCCAAACACTCTTCCTTGCCTGTACAGCTGGTGTGGGTAAAAATGCATCATGTTCCTGAATTGGAACATAAGTGGCAAGGACCTTACTTGGTTGTGCTAACTTCACTATCGCCTATTATATCATTAGGAAAACAGCATTAGATCCATCAGTCTCTAGTGAAATAAGCAGTGGACCCATATACAGAGAAGACTACAAGATGGACTGTTCAGACACTCAGAAGATCCCTTAATGATAAGACTTACTAAGTGTTAATTAGTAATAACTAGTGTGTTTCTATAATTTACAATTAAATTTACATTTTAAGCCTGTTCATTGTGTGGAGAGATGGGAATTTTTAGGATTTGGTAAGAAGGAATCAAGAATTTGATGGGACATGAAAACCAGTGGGGGATGAATAAAGCAGCAAAGCCCTAATAATCAGCATGAACCACTAATCAATGTGGCCCCATGTTCTGGCCCACAGGAGTGCATGTGTCATGCCACCAAAGGGTAAAGGGCATGCTGCTGGAGGGGGTAGGCTGTCATCCTCAAATGTGAAGAAGTTATTGAGGAATGCGCAGTTCATGAAGTGATGGTTGAAAACTGTTAGGCAGGAGACCCACTGGAGTGATGGAGGGGTTCAATCTATATATAGACTTCACGGTCAGAGCAATGGAATTGGAGAAAATCAAGTGAAGTCCTGGAAGGAAGGAAGTGGTGAGATAGCAGGAGGGGAAAGACTTGGGAGAAGAGGAATTTGAGGGAGTGCAGGAGGAGAAGGATGCCAATTGGCCACCAGGCCAGAGAAGTGTAGGCTTGTGGATACTGGAGAGGCCAAAAGAGAAGGAATTGATCAAAGGGAAAAAGGGAAATGAAGGAAATGTCTATAAAGAAGGAGGGAGTAAGAGAAAAGGAAAAAGCTTTACCTATTGAAGTATGGAGTTTCGGAGATGATAATTTGGGGGTGTGTGGTTTGCACACTAATTAACTATGTGCATGACTGCCCATTGGAGGTCTGATATTTGGTGGTTAGGCTGGCTTGTCACTGAGTGTACAGCCCAAGACAAGGTAAATGCAGGCCCATTTCTAGCATAAATAAAGTTATCCTCAATGTGCCTCATTAGATTGTCTTGTGTTTTATGCAACATAAGTATACGAGTTTACAAGTTAATAGTGTCAAAGGCCACGAATTTTGCAAAATGTTATGAGGTCATAACAGGTTTGCAAAACCCAATGGGACAGTGATATCAAAATGGCAATATTATCTCACAATATCAATTCATAATAATATTTTGATGTCATAATTAGTTGGTGATGCCATAATGGTGATGAGGTCACAATAGGTTTATGTCACAATGAATTGATGATGTCACAATGGCATGCTAGACTTCAATTTTCCTTAACTACAAATGAGAATATAAATTCAGAATGGGATTGTGAAATCTACAAATTATGCAATAGCCTAAACGTTATGAACTCCCAACAATATGTAATGTCACATTGTGATACAATGTTCATGATATCTGACAGAGTGATGACATAATTTTCATGATATCAGAGTGCATTTCTAATATCACATATCATACCTGAAATAAGTAAAAAACAGATTATGAGATCAAAAAGGGCCTATGAATCACAAGGGCATCATGTCAAAGTTATGAGCAGAGGACCGGTTAATGATGTCACACTGGTGATTCTGCTTCAAAGGGTTTGTAATATTACAATGCTATAACTGATCTCAATTGTTAGACCACAATGAATATGTGGGTAAACAACTGAACTTTTTTGTCACAAAGGCCATATGCTGTTTCAAAGGTTCTAAGAGATCATAACCGATTAAAATGTCACAATGTGATGGTGATGTCACAATGGCAATGTGATGATGCATTCGGTTTGTGATATCACGGTGGACATGAGGTCACCCATGGAATAGTGATGTCATTATGAGTTTGTAATGTCTGATTTCAATTGCTACTAGTTTACAATGAGGATAAGAATTCAAGGAAGGAGCTAGAGAGAAGTCCTAAAACCCATGAATTTTCTAAAATGTGATGTCATAATGGGTTTGTGAAAACAGAATGGTAGAGTAATATCAAAATGTCAATATGATGTCACAATATCATGTCATAATAAAGTGTTAAGGGAGTTCTGAGGAAGATCGTGGTAGAAAAGCCTGAGGCTAAACAAGCTCTCTCATAGAAAGCAGTTTTAGTGTTCCAGTGAACAGTCCTAGATTACAGAATCACACCAAATGTGCCATCACAGTACAAAGAGGGTGGCCAGAGAGGTAAAATCCAGGCAAGGAGACAGATATGAGCACTTGCTACTAGCCGTGGCTGCAGTGGCTGCAGCGGCAGCAGAGGCAGCCATAGCCACCATCCCTACAACAGAGAGATCCCAGGAAAAAGGTGCCAGACACAGCGGACGTGTGGATTGTACTCAACACCAGCAAAAACTGAGAAGAAGCAGATACCTTCATCCTTCAGATTGCAGACCAGAGAGTGATCAGGAACCAAGATTCTGACATGAATAGAACCCTGAAATCCTCACTCCTTCTCAGGGAGCAGAGGTGGGAATGCCAGCCCTCTCCCCTACCACCACTGGAGATCTCCATCTTTGATACTGACAAAGGCCAGGCTGAGCAGCTAGCTCCAACTCAGGCCTTGGAAGAAAACAAAAGTGTCATTTTGCAAGTCACAGGAACTAGAAGTGACCTGCCAGGCTTAGTTCCACACAGGGGAAAGTCACCCCGCCCAGGCAGAGAAAACTCTGCCCTCAGAGAAGTGACTTTCTTCACCATGTAAACAGAGCCAGAGTCTACCCTTCCCTACAGAAGCCTAGACAAACAACTGAAATTCAATAAACATAAATCCTGACAATGGCTCAAGGCTGGACTCTGTCTCAGGAGCTAGCCCCTCAGGGAAAAGCTACTGTTTGCTGAAAGGCCTCAACCCTTCCCAGAACCTAGCCTCATCACAGCATCTCCAAACTAGAGGAAATTGCCATTTCCCTCTTTTGAGATACTCAAAGCAGATCTCCCTCCCATTGAACTAGCCTGGGAGGAGGATCACAAAATTCTGCTTAACACAGAGCATGTTCTGCCTGCCCATACAAACTGACTTAAGAATCCAATCAAGCCATAGGAAAACCAAACACCACAAACAGACCAGAGACTTGACCAAGAGACTGGTTATGGACACAGAGGAGTTACAGGTTCTGCCCATTCCGCTTCCCCCACCCCAAAAAAAAAAAAACACTTCAAAAAACCAAAGAACTCTTTTAAGAATTTTTTTAATTTTAATTTTTAAAGTGTTTTCTGTTAATATTTTTTCTCATAATTTTTATTTTTGGTGTATGTGCATGTGTGTGTTTAATATCTTTTGATCTTTTGGTCCTTTTTATTGTTTTCATATTTTCTTTTTCTTTTTTGCATGACTTAATTGCTGTTCTGCTCATCCCCAGATATATACCTGTTGTCAATTATTACACCTTATCCCCCATTTTGTACATAATTAATTCAGAAATTTATTACTCAATTCACAACCTCTTGGCTTAAATTCTTTATGAGCAGTCTCATCTCATTATATCTACATAATTTCCTAGTAACCAATTTAAAAAAATTTTATTTCTTAGTTTTACATGTCTCCTTTCTCTCCTCCCCTCTTCTCATTCTATTCTTTTCTTCTCTCAATATCATTTCTTTAAACTTACATAAATTGTAAGTGTTTCAGTTCTTAAATTTAAGTTTTTGTTTTTCCATTTTTTTCTTTAAAAATCTCTCCTATCATTCTGCCCAATTCATTTCCCTCTCAGAGATTAGGACTTGGTTAAATTTACTTTCCTTTAATCTATCCACATCCCTATTTTTTCCCCACATTTCTACCTAAAGCTAATAATTTCTGGTTTGCCAAATCCTTCTTTGCTGTTTGTAACCCATTAATCCATGGTTGTTTGATGTTGAATAGATTGTATCTGTTGAACTATACTGTATTTGAAGCCATTTTGATTGTGCGTCTACAGGACTCTGGTTGATGCTTGCCTTAAAATAGTATTCTAGCACAAAATTGGTGTTACTTTCATACCAAATTGGCAGAATAACTTGGAAGAACACAAGAAAAATGGCAAGTCCAGGTGTCTGAAATCCCACTCATGATAATCAGGTGACGGAATAGTTAATGAATAATCCAGAGGAGAGTTATCAAAAGCTCTACAAACACTGCCGCTAAACCTGGTGAATGAAATGATTGAAAACTTGCAAAGGACTCAGTGGGAGTATGATAGAGAGCGAGAGGAGGCAAACAAAAATTAATACAGGAATCTTGAGAGCATTAGGAAGCTACTTAAAGATTAAAACAGGAATTGCATAAGCAGGTTGAGAACAGTCAAAGAGAAATACAGAGATAACATGAGAAAGCTGAAAACAGTCATAGAGAATTACAGGAATTGTGTGAATGTGAGGAAACTTATCAAAGGGTAATACAGGAATTGAGAGAGCAGGATGAGAATAGACGCAGATCAATACAGGTATTCATGGAATCCATAAACAGACAGCTGAAACAATTCAGAGAGCCCACAAAAGGAATAATGAATGAAGCCCAACAGAAGGAATAGGGGTCCAAGTAAACCATAACCAATCAACTAAGTGATTTGAGAATAAACACTGAACACCAAATTAAGGACGTAAAGTTGAAACAATATCTATAACAAATCTCCAACAAAGAATTTGAAGCCATCATAGCCGACCAATTAGAAGGAAAAGAAATAAAAAAACAAAGTAGAAAGACTTGACAGTAAGTTAGACCATGCAGAAGATCGAATCTCGGAGATTGAAGACAGCCTGGATATTATAAAGAAAGAACATACAATTATCCAAGACAAATCTTAGAAATATGATCTATTCAATATTTGGAAGACACCATCTGAAGGCGAATGTAAGGATACTGGGTGTAGAGGAGCACCTAGAGACAGAAGTTAATGGTCTAGGAAATTTATTTAACAGAACTTTCAGCAGAGAACTTCCCAAACATGCAAAAATATAGGCCTATTCAGATACAAGAAACTATTAGAACCCCATATAGACCAGACCAGAACAGAACATCCAACCATCACATTGTAATCTGCACAGGATCAATCCAGACCAAGGAAAGGATCCTTAAAGTTGTCAAGGAGAAAAGATCAATCGCCTCTTAAAGGAAAACAATTAGAGTAACCTCAGATTTCTCAACAGAGATGAATAAAGCAAGAGCCTGGCATGATGTATGCCATGCCCTAAAGATAAATAAGTATCAGCCAAGAATACTGTTCCCAGCTAAACCCTCCTTCATAACCGAAGGTCAAATAAAAACAGTCAATTGCAAAGAAAAAGTGAAGCAATATATCTCCACCAAACCAGCTGTACAAAAGATATTTAAAGATGTCCTACACATAGAAAATGAACAAGACCACAGTAAAGGGCGAGAAACTGCATTCAAGGGAATAAAATTAGAACTCAACAACAAAAGCCAAAAATGAAGTCCTGTAACACATGGAGATTGAACAACACACTGTTGAATCACAAATAGGTCATGGAAGAGATTAGAAAGGAAATACAAATGTTTATGATATTCAACACAAATGAACACACAAATTACCAGCTCCTCCGGGACACAGCAAAGGCAGTACAGAGAGGCACGTTTATAGCTGTGAGTTCCTATATCAATAAATTAGAGAGATCTGAAACCAACAATTTAATAAGACATCTGAACCTACTTTAAAAAGAGCAACAAGATAAACCCCAATACAAGAAATGGAAAGAAATAATTAAAATTAAGTCAGAATTAAATGAATTAGAATCCAAAAACACCATATAAAGAATCAACAAAACAAAGAATTGGTTCTTCGAAAAATTTAACAAAATTGATGGACCCTTAGCAATTCTTACCAGACAAAGAAGACAAGATATCCAAATAAGCTCAAAGATGAGAATGGA
Source organism: Dipodomys spectabilis (assembly GCF_019054845.1). Lineage (NCBI taxonomy): Eukaryota > Metazoa > Chordata > Mammalia > Rodentia > Heteromyidae > Dipodomys > Dipodomys spectabilis. The sequence goes on from NW_024870927.1 coordinate 2,955,530, forward strand.
AACATCACCACAGAAACAACCAATATTCAGAACATTATAAGGGAATCCTTCTCAAACCATTATGCTAATAAGTTTGAGAACCTGGCAGAAATGGACATTTTTTTTCTAGCTAATATCGACTTGCAGAAACTCAACCAAGATGAGATAAATCAAGTAACATGACCACATCAAGCATAGAAATAGAAAGAACAATTAGAAACCTCCCATCTAAGAAAAGCCCAGGAACAGATGGATTTACAAAAGAATTCTACAAGGCCTTCAAAGCAGAGCTCACACCAATACTCCAAACATTCTTCAATGAAATTGATAGAGAAAGTTCACTACAGAATTCTTTCTATGAAGCCATCATAATCCTCATCCCAAAGCTAGGCAGCGACTCATCAAAGAAAGAGAACTATAAACCCATTTCTTCGATGAACATTGATTTAAAACACCTCAACAAAATTTTGGCCAATCGACTTCAACATTTCATCCAAAAAATCAAACACAACGAGAAATCACTATTTATTTCAGTGATGCAAAGCTGGTTCAATATATGCAAATCAATTAATGTAACTCATCACATCAACAAGAGCAAGGACAAGAACCACATGGTTATCTCAATAGATGCAGAAAAAGCATTTGACAAGATCTAACACCCCTTTATAATGAAGGCTCTGGAAAAACTATGAATCCAGGGAACATTCCTCAATACAATAAAGGCTGTATATGACAAACCTACACCAGCATTATACTTAATGGTGAAAAACTAAAGCCATTTTCTCTTAAATCAGGAAGGAGACAAGGATGTCCACTCTGTCCGCTTCTCTTCAATCTAGCATTAGAATGACTACCTACAGCAATAAGAAAAGATGCAAATAAAAAAGGGATCCAAATAGGGAAAGATGAAGTAAAATTCTCCTTCATTGAGATGGCATGATCTTGTATTTAAAGAATCCCACAGACACACTCAGAAATTACTCATGCTGATTCAAAACTTTGGTTAAGTAGCAGGATATAAAATTAACTCTCAGAAATCAATGACTTTTCTGCATGTCAACAATGAGAAAAGCGTGGCTGAAATTAGGAAAGCAACTCCATTCATAATACCCCACAAAAAATAAAATACCGAGGAATTAACTTAATCAAAGAAGTGAAGGACCTTTATGATGAAAACTTTAAAAACTGAAAAAGGAAATCAAATAAGAACTTAGAAAGTGGCAAAAACTCCCATTGCCCCTGGATTAGAAAGATTAACCTCATGAAAATGGTAATACTTCTCAAGGTTATCTACAAATTCACTGTGATACCTATCAATATTCCAAACTCATTCTTCATGGAAATAGAAGAGGCAATCCAAAAATACATATGGAACAATAAAAGACCCTGACTAGCAAAAACAATCCTCAACAGAAACAACAGTGCTGAAGTAATATCAACTCTAAATTTCAAACTGTACTACAAAACCATAGTAATCAAAACAGCTTGGTACTTGCAAAAAAACAGACCTCAGGATCAATGGAATAGAATTGAAAACCCAGAAAATGAACACACAGACCTATAGCCACCTAAACTTTGAGAAGGGAGCTAAAAAATAGAATGCAAGACAGACAGCTTCTTCAGTAAATGGTGTTGGAAAAATTGGTTAATCACTTGTAGAAAACTAAAGCTAGATACTTATATATCACCCTGCACCAGAATCAATGCCAAATGGATCAAAGACCTCGGAGTGAAAGCAGACACCCTAAAAACATTACAGGACAATATAGAATTTACTCAAGGTATCCTTGGAACAAGACTAAATTTTCTTAATAGAGACCCATAAACACAACAAATCAAAGAAAGTTTGGACAAATGGGATTGCATGAAATTGCAGAGCTTCTGCATGGCAAAGGACAAAGCTCCCAAGATCAATAGAAAGCCCATGGATTAGGAGAAGATCTTCACTAACCATAAAAGGGACAAGGGTCTCATATCTAAAATATATTGGAATTCAAAAAATTAAATCCCCCAACAACAAATCCTCTAAGAAACCACTGCCCAATAAATAAGTGGGCTAAAGACTTACAGAGAATCTTCTCTGAAGAGGAAAGTAGGATTGCCAATAGACACATGAAGAAATGCTCATCCTCCCTAGCCATAAAAGAAATTCAAATCTAAACAACACTGAAATACAACATCACTCCAGTTAGAATGGCTATAATCAAGAACTCTAATAACAACAGATGCTGGATGGGATGTTGGTGAGATTGTAAACTTGTTCAACCACTTTGGAAAGTAGTATGGAGGTTCCTCAAAAGACTCTACATAGAGCTCCTTAATGACCCAGCAATCCCACTTTTGGGCATTTATCCAAGTGATCACAAACAAGAACATACTAAAGCTACCAGCACAACTGTGTTCACTGCAGCATTATTTACTATAGCTAAGATATGGAACCCACCCAGATGCCCCTCAGTAGATGAATGGATCAAGAAAATTGGTATATATGCGCAATGAAAGTCTATGCCTCCATCAGAAAGAATGACATTGCCCCATTTGTTAGGAAATGGAAAGACTTGGAAAAAATTAAATTAAGTGAAGTAAGCCAGGCCCAAAGTAATATAGGTCCCATAGTTTCCCTTATTTGCAATAACTAATTTATGTCTGAGACAAGCAGAAACGGTCACATATGTTGATGTTAGGCGAAATGAACCCCATGGTAAGGACTCAAATTGTTTTTCTTTCTTGCTATTGTTTCTAGCATATTTATATGATGATTTCTCTGTGGCTTTGCATGTTCCTACTCCACGGTATAACCCCTGTTTTCAGTATATTTGATGTTGGTATCATTTGGGGAGGGGAATGGATAAACAAATTGGGATACAGGGTGACCCATTGCAACAACGACATATATAATACCTTATGTCGAAAACCAAACTGTATAACTTTGGCGTGCCGTGGGGGAGTGCAGAGGGGAAATGGGAAGGGATGAGAAGGGGAAACAAAGGAGAAGGCAACAATGATTGATAAGAAATGTACTCATTACCTTATTGGTGTAATTGTAAACTCTCTATGTATTTTTACAATAAAAATTATGAAATAATAAAGTAAAAATCCATGTCAATTTTTTTGTCGGTCATGGGGCTTGAACTCTGAGCCTTGGCACTGTTCCTCACCTCTTCAGCTCAAGGATACCACTATACCACTTGAGCCAGAGTGCCATTTCTAGTTTTCAAGCGTTATATTGGAGATAAGCGTCTCACAGACTTTTCTGCCCAGGCTGGCTTTGAACCACTATCCTAAGATCTCAGACTTTTGGGTAGCTAGGTTTACAGGCATGAGTCAACAAAGCCCAGATCCAAGAAAATTTTAAAACAGCAAGCATATTGAAACTTCTGGCTTTTTCCAAGAAACAATCTTACTTTTTCAGCATTAGTTTATATCTATGAGTTACTTTTAGATGTAACTGTGAGTTTTTCAATAGAATCAAATATAAGTTTTATTATTACTAAGTATCTCACAAAAATTCACTGTAATTGATTTCCCCAGTCAATTATTTCATACTATATTACTCACTATTATTGTTAGTCTATATTACATATAGTGTGAAGTGAACCATTTCATATAAATTAGTAGATGCTATTTTAGCATTATAAATTCACATCTGTGATTTTAAGCGAAAGAAAGAAGATTTTCAAGTTAAAATGAGACATGAATGTGTAGTGTGTCCCAACTGAACCAAAAATTCTGAGTTCATACAGACAAAATTATTTTCTTTCCACTAAAGACTTTGAAGTAACACTATTAGAAATAGTGAGGCAAGAGGAGGAAGAATTTTTTTTTTGCCAGTCCTGGGGCTTGAACTCAGGGCCTTGGTACTGTCCCTGAGCTTCTTTTGCTCAAAGCTAGCACTCTACTGCTTGAGCCACAGTGCTACTTCTGGCTTTTTCTGTGTATGTGGTACTGAGGAATAGAACCCATGGCTTCATGCATGCTAGGCAAGCACTCTACCACTAAGCCACATTCCCAGCCCGAGGAGGAAGAATTAAAATCATGTCAAACAATGTGTCTGTTATTCTGCTAACACCTCCTCTTTGATGACCTGCCAATTCCCACTTTGTCACAAAGCTTCAAGTGTTTCTCTTAGAATTCTATTTGGAAAAGTTCTCAATCACTGATTCTTTTTGTATTTTCTGTTATATGAAACAAAATATAGACACAAAACAATTGAAATAAAATGCACACATATGTTGAAGTCACCACAACTGGAAAAACAACCAACAAAGTAGAACTCCCCTAGGAACAAAAACATGTTGTGTCCAGTTTTTTTTGAAAGCACAAATAACTCAAATACATGATAATTTGGAGTAGAGCCATAAAGATAACTGTGTCTCAAAAATATGGTTGTTTTAATTTGTAACCAAATTCATCTAGATGAACCTAATATAGCAAATCCCTTGAATGGATAAAATTGTTTTAAAACAAATGTGACTGTATGTGGAGTGAGATCTGCACATATTTAAAAGAATAAAATAACAAAATCATGACATACTTTAAAAATTCAGAAATGCAATGAATAAGTCCAATAATATCCATATTGAAAACTAATTCCTACTGATTTAACAAGAAAAAATATGCAACTAATACAATCTGAGCAGTATACATGAGTCTACATAATTTTAAACTACTCCAAATTACACTTTGTAGAAGACTGAATGTGGGTTATCTAAAGGAAAACTTCAACACATGATATAAATGAATTAAAAATCTCATGAAAAGAGAGAAGTAGTTACTGGAAAATACTAGTTTTATAAATGGTGGTCAAAATCATTCTATTACTGAAAAAATTGCACACCTATTTAGTTAGATCCAGAAAAAGACGAAAGTTATTAGAGTGGTGCTCCTTTGGGTGGGAGTCACTAGTTTGACAAAGAAATCCTTGTGGTCCAGCTTGTACCTTGTCCCAGAGGAGGAACCAACAAACTCAGGAGAGACACTGCTGAGTCTATTTGTGTGTGCGTTTGTGTGTGTGTGTATGCATGAGAGAGAGAGAGAGAGAAAGAGAGAGAGAGAGAGAGAGAGAGAGAGAGGGATGGAGGGAGAGAGAGAGAGAGGAAGAGAGAGAGAGGGAGAGAAAGAAGGACAGAGAGGTCATCTTTCTCCTTATACCTGCCTGTCTGTGCTCAGGTGAGTGATCAGTTGGCAAATTGCAGGTGCTGCTTGGAGTCTTCTGTCACAGGTCTGGATTAATGTGTGTGTGTGTGTGTGTGTGTGTGTGTGTGTGTGTGTGTGTGTGTATGTGTTCGGAGAGCAGGGAGAACAATGAAAACATATTTAAGTCACTGTGTCTAAAAAGAGAAAAAGCATTTTATGTGTGTGTGTGTGTGTGTGTGTGTATTTGTTCTTCTTTTCTCATCAATGCCAAGTATGAGTCCAGCCATAATTTTTGTTTTCTCCTTCACCGTTTCATGGCTCCTTTGGGGAAATTTTCAGTAGACGTTCCTTTCCACCTACCTCTTCCCCTTTTCCTATAGCCCACAGTAGCTGCTGGGCCTGTGTGGGTCTCCCCTAGGAGGCCTGTGCGAATTGCAGACCACAGTGGACAACTGTCCTTCTGTCTTCAGCCAAAAGGCTCATGAGGCAAGTGTGAATGCAGCCGTACTCTTCTAGATAGACAGTTGGCTCTCATGTGTATAGTTGGAGCTAATTCAAGGGTTGGGAATGTGTCTGCCAAACATAATTAAGGAACTAGATGGGGGGGAGTAGGGCAGGGGCTGTGAGGATAGGAGAGTCTGGGGAGTGGCAAACAGTGTGACATGGCACATGGTTCATCATGACCGAGGATGAGATGGCAACCATACCCAGGGCATTGACTGTGTCCATGGGCATCTGGGAAGGGTGTTCCGGGCCCCCACTGGTGACATGGATTCTGTCCTGGGGCATTGTACCAGTGGTCAATCATCCCTGGGGCCCTGCAAACTCCAATCTGTGTACCGCGTGGGCAGTTTCCAGCTGGGCAGTGCTAGGTAAGTACATTCCCCCTGCAGAGCCTGCTCTGTATCAGGCCATGGCAGTTAGCTAGGGCTCTCTGAATGCCAGTTTCTGTAATCTGCTGTAGGCTGTCTGGAAGGAAAAGGGGACCGCTGACTTTGGAACCCTTTGTTGGGACAAATTAAATACCATGTTTTCCAGGGTTTTATCGTGAAGCTGGCAATTTCCACTAACATCTGGGATTATGGGTCAAATTAGATGGACCATATCAGCCACCAAACAATGACGTTCAAAGCAGCACAGGCAGAGTTCCCTAGGTAGATGGTCTCCTTCTACGAACATCATGCCTTGACTGCCTTTCTCTGGTAGGTGTTGATTCTATTCCTGCTCTCTCTAGGGTGACCACCACAGTTCACATCGTGGAGAACAGAGATTGTGACCTCACCATCCCCAGCCTGCTAGCTGTGAACAGAGATGATTCCCAGCATCTGCACTGGACTCTTGGAGATTCAGAAACCCGAAATGCTTCGAGGATCCTTTCTCTGCAACATGAATCTTGAGTGGCGGATATGGTAGACCATCCTGGCTTGCCCCATGGGGAGAAGAGGAGGCCACTTCAGCCAGGCCTTCAGCTCAAGGCAACCTCATTCACACCTGTTTGGGGAATTAAGTGCCACAGTGATGGTCAGCCGCTGGACAGAGATCTTTGAGAAGATAGGCATCCCAGTGGCCCCGGAATCCAGCAAGTCCATCGTGGCTCACTTCCTTGGAGCCAAAACAGTTAAGTGCAGTGGCACCAGGAGGGTGGGAAGAGGGAGGATGGAGAACTGTGGGAGAGCTACATCAGGCTTCACCCCCACCAGGATGCTTACATGTATCAGATGTGAATTTTCTGTAGTATTGTCATAGGAAGATGCTCATTTATTTATCCAACAAACAGTTACAGTGTGAGCCAGGCTCCGGGGGGTTCATAGACAATGAAAGGTTCCAGTGCTGGTTCCACAGCACATGAGGAAGCCTTGGTTTGAGCTGGATGCCGATGCTTCACACCTGTCATCCTAGCTACTAAGAGGCTGAGATGGGAGGATAGAGGCTTAAGGCCAGGGCAGGAAAGCTTGTAAGACTGTTATCTCCAACTAACTAACAAAAAGAAAACAGCATAAGTGGATGTGTGGCTGAAGCTGTAGTCTGTTGGCCTTGAGTAAAAAGGCTCAGGGACATCACCCAGGTTCTGAGTTGAAGGCCCAAGAGTGAGAGAAAGAAAGGAAAGAGAGGGAGGAGGGAATTACAGAAAGAGAAAAGAAAGAAAAGAAGGAAGAAGGAAGAACATGCAAGCCTTGGTTTGGAGTCCCTGGATCAAGGGAGCCAACCATTCACACTTCTGTGGGGACAGTTTCAGGGCATAAAGGCAGTATGTAGGAACAAGCCACCAACCCCTCAGCAACTTCATGACATCCAGGAGCCTTGTGGTCACCGACTGCAGAGGGAAGCAGCCTCGGGTAGATCCTTGGGCTCAGGGTGGGTCACTAGGTTTCACTCATCTCCAGCCCCAAGGAGTTTATTTTCTGGTCAGATAAGAAGGAAATGCCTAAGGGCTAGGGAGGTGTTGGGGTGATGGACTGTCAAGAGGGGGGAGCAAGGGATAAAAAGGAAGATGAAGAGGGAGGATGATCCCAGGTCAGGTGTGTCAGGACTTCGCCTGTCAACCTAGACCATCAGTGATAGAGCTTTTGACCCAGCCACCTTGCTATTAAATATCCTGGTGCCTGTTGACCACCTGGCTACCATCCACCACAGGATGTCTGTGCAGTATGACTTTGGGGACTGGGATTTCCAGGCTCAATCTGAAGATCACATCCCTGGTGTTCATTTCTTGACCAGAGACAGAGGTAAGCATGCCACTGGCACAGGACAGACAGGGAATGAGGGCGGGAGTCGGGATCAGTGGTGACCCAAGACTTCCTCGAGTGGGCGTTAGGACCCCGTGACTGCCATTTTCAGAGGCAGAGGTGGGTGTTTTTGCTGGCTCAGCCTTTAGTCTAGATGGCAGATCTGGGACTCAGAGAGGGCCAACTGAAGGTGGGGAAGGGTTGGATAGAGGCAAGTAGGTAAAGTAGAGGCACTAGGCTCTGATCAGGGTTGTTTCTTTGAGGATACTCACCACCTAGGAACATACCTGGGATGGATGAGCCCTTTTCTCCTTCCTGAGAGAGAGAGACCCTTGGCCCAGAAATCCTTTCGTTCCCACATCTTGTGGTTGGATAACTAGAACTCACCTCACTGCCCAGTTTTGAGGCAGTACAGTGAGAGATCCTGAGTGTTTGATAAGGTCAGGGGAACCTCAGTATGAGATTGTACTTGAATGTCCTAACTAGGTGCATGGTCAGTCCCATCTAAGACTGCGATGATGTAGGACATAGAATCTAAAGAATCAGAGCATGATGGGGCCTGTTCTGGGAGTCTTGAGTATTATGTGTTAACTTCAAGCTCCCATGTGCCAACCTTCTTCTCTTTCTTGGGTGGGTCTTTGCTAGAAAAAGCATGAAACTAGGGACTGGTCCTATCCCTTGGCTTTGATGCTGAAAGCTAGCACACTACCATTTGAGCCACAGCTCCACTTCCAACTTTTTTTGGTTGTTTAATTGGAGATAAAGAGTTCTCATGGACTTTGGTGCCAAGGGTGGCATGCAACTACAGTCCTCAAATCTCAGTCTCCTGAAGGGATAGGATGACAAGCATGGAAAATATGTTTCGCTGGATGCCAGTAGCTCATGGCTGTCATCCTAGGTACTCAGGAGCTGAGATCTGAGGACCATGGGTCAAAGCCAGCCTGGTCTGGAAAGACCCTGAGACTCTTGTCATCAAGGAACTGCCAGAAAACTGGAAGTGGTGCTGTGGCTCAAGTTGTTGAGTGCTCGCTTTGAACTGAAGAGATCAGGGACAGCACCCAGGCCCAGAGTTCAAGCCCAACAACAGAAAAAAAGGAAGAGAGTAAGGCATCTTTGTCTGCAAAGGATGGGGAAGGTGGGAGGGGGGGGGGGGAGGCAAGCGGATGCTGGATTCGGAGAGCAGGTGCTGGCCTGACTCTACAGACATTTCTAAGAACTCCCCAAGTTTGCCCCAGTTTGAAGCCACAGCTTCAGGAGGACGTGGCCTGTGGCAGGCAGGGATTGGGCGAATGGGTGCAGGGGTGGGATTGTTATGTCTGTATTCTCTACATTGAAGGATGGATTTGGATGCTGGTATCAGAGTCTGAAGTGAAGGTTTGCAAGAAGTTTGTGGCCTGACGAATTGGGTTTCCTCTGGGTATATGAAGGTGGCTGAAGCCAGAAGTCGTCAGTGCTCACAACTGTCATCCTAGCTACTCATAAAGCTGTAAAGACCATGGTTCAAAGCCATCTTGGGCAGGAAAGTCTGTGAGAATCGATGTCCAATGGGCCACCAGAGAATAGGAAGTAGTGCTGTGGCTCAATTGGGGTGTGCTCATCTTCAGCTGAAGAGCTGAGGGACAGTACCCTGGCCTAGAGTTCAAACCCCATGACCAACATCAAAATAAGAGGTGACTAAGTTTTCTGTATAGCAGTGTGTATGGTAGGAAATTCCATGCTGGCTTATGAGACATTTCAGATATGTGAGAGGCTCATTTTTTTTGTCTACAGTGGGTCTGAGGTCGGGAGTGCCACCTTCTTGGGGATGAGATGTGACCCTAATGGAGGGAGTTCATGGTTCCATTCTCAGGGACTGCTGAAGCCTTGGGCTATACACGTGTGTGTGTGTGTGTGTGTGTGTGTGTGTGTGTGTGAGTGTGTGTGTGTGTATGTCTGTGTCTGTGTCTGTGTGTGTGTCGGTGTCTGTGTCTGTTTGTCTGTCAGTCTGTCTGTGTCTGTGTCTGTGTGTGTTTGGAGATAGAAAAACTGGGCCTTGAACTCAGGTCCTAGGTGCTGTTCCTGAGCTTTTGTGCTCAAAGCTAGTGCTCTGACACTTGAGCCACACCTCCACCTCTGGCTATTTGGTGGTTCACTGTGGATAAGAGCCTCACAGACTTTCCTGCATGAGCTGGCTTTGAGCAATGATCCTCAGATGTCAGCCTCCTGAGTAACTAGCATGACAGACAGGAGCCACCTGAGCTGGCTGTGTGTGTGTGTGTGTGTGTGTGTGTGTGTATGTGTATGTGTATGTGTATGTGTGTATGTGTGGTGTGTGTAGAAGTGGGTTGTAACAAGGAGTACCTGAACCTTTGGTAACTTCTAACTGCTGTCTTTGGGGGGTGAATGGGCTTTATGGCTGAGGTCTGGGGGCCTGGAAGGGTGAGATGCTTGAAGGGGATTCAGGACCGCTAAATTATAAGATGAAGGGATTTGTGTGCCGTGGAACTGTTCACTCCCTTGGGCCTGGTTGGTGACAGAGGGAGATTGGGAGGACCTGGGGGTGGGGCCCACAGGGGGTGGCTTCCCAGGGGGACAGGGAACGTGGTCAGCACTTAGTATGGATGTGAGCCCCGTTAGTATGGAGCATATTGGCATGGGTCACACTCTGCGTCTTCTCATCAAGAGGTCTGATGGGAGAGGACATCCCTATTTTAAATGTTGACATGTAATCTTCAGATCTCAGCCTCCTGAGTACCTAGCATTATATGCATGAGTCTCTGGCACTGGGCCTCTGATTCTTTTTGGTATATTAGGGTTTGAATTCAAGGCCTTAGGCTTTCCAGTCAGGTTTTCTACCATGGGAGCCAAGCCTTTCAGTCTTGGTCATTTCTGAGATAGACACTCAATATATGCTCAGGCTGGGCTGGATTGCAGTCCTCCTGTGACAGAAATTGGCCACCATGCCTGGTCCTCTGTAATTGGGATGCTAGACATGTAGCACCATGTTCAGTCATCGGTTTAGATGGATTGTCCCAAACTCTTAATCCGTGGCAGCTGATTCTTGACCACAGTTGAAGCTCTGCTTTGGGCCTCAACCATCTGACCTTAGTCTCCTCACAGGACAGTTGTGAGGAAAGATGGGATCAATACAGGGGGATCTGTGGGGCAGGGCCAGGCATAGAGGGAGCAGTCATAAGATATGGTTCTTGGCAATTATGTGAGTATATGACAGGAAGATACCTGGAAAGAGCTCAGATGGGTCCTATTATTTATCGTGCTGCAGGTATGGGATTATGAAACAAAACATGGCTCTCTTTCATCCTTACCCTAGCCTATGAGGATGGGGATCCTTCAATGTTCAGTTTTGTAGCTGGAGAAGATGAGGCACAGAGAAACTGGGTGACCTATTCATGACCCCCATCTGACAGAAAGGTCGGCCTGACTTCTCTGCCATGCTCCCTAGGACAATGAATGCTATTCAGTCCACTTCTTGTGGTGGGAAGTCCACTTATTGTCAATTGTGGGGCTTGAATTCTGGGCCTGGGCGCGGTCTCCAAGCTCCTCAGATAAAGGCTAGCACTCTACCACTTGAACCACAGCACCACTTCTGGTTTTCTGGGGGTTCTTTGGAGATAAGAGTCTCACAGACATTCCTGTCTGGGCTGGCTATCAACCATGATCCTCATATCTCAGCCTCCTGTGTAGTTACCATATAGGCCTGTGCTACTGGCACCCGGCTTAACTGTAATTCTGACTTTCTCTCTCTCTCACTCTCTCACAGGAACTGGTTGAATGGATGTTGGAGTAGGTGGCCTAGGGTCCCCATGTGGCTAGAACTCAAAGTTTCCCTCTCATTCTAGAGGTGGGCTGTGGTTCAGGAGCTGTTTCGCTCAGCTTGTTGAACTAGCTCCTTGAGGTAAGCCCCTCTGTGCCCGGGATAGACTGTGACGGTTATTCTTTGTCAGTCCATCTGGTGAGTCCTTCCCCACTATCCTCTGCTAAGACAGTTAAAGGAAAGTGGATGAGGAAGTGTTGCGTTGTCCAACTGGACAGCACAATCCCGGGCCTCTGATCCTCACTGCCACCTATTTGGCCAGACCCTGATTATAAGAAAATGAATTCAATCTATATCTACTTCACTTTGATGTGGTGTGTTGTTTCAGGGAGGGGGGGTCAGTGTGCAGAGGAAAAACCCAAGAACTAACATCTCCTGGGGAACATTTGTTCTTGTGACAGAGCCAAGTCTTTGCTGTGGATAAGGAAGAAGCAGCCATCAGACTGACCCGGAACACTGCTCAAAGGTAGGTAGGCTGTTCAAATATCAAACCCACTCATGTCTGCTTCCCACTCACAACAAGGGGGGTGCAGTGAGGGTGGCCCAGCACTGTCCCTAGGGGATTATACACGGATAGTGGTGATCGGGTGCCAGTGGCTCTCACCCGTCATCCTGGCTATTCTGAATCCTGAGGTCTGATGGTCATGACTAAGAGCCAGCCCAGGCAGGAGAGTCTGAGAGATTCTAATCTTCCATAAACCACCTCTCCCCCCACAAAAAAAGCCAGATTTGGTGCTGTCGCTCAAGTGTTAGAGCCTCAGCCTTGAGTAAAAGAAGCTCAGGGCCTGAATCCAAGACCTAGGACTCACAAAAAATTAAATAAATGAATAGTGGGCACCTGTTATCCTACTACCCAAAATGAAGGATTCAGTCTTCTCTCTGGTACTTGTAGCCAAAGGTAAGGGGCTTCCCTTGATGTTCCTCTAAACCTCTCCTTTTCTCTATTATCTCTCCCAGCTTCAGTTGAGGGATAGAATTAAGATCATCACACTTTATGTGACTTTATGTACCCTATTCTACCCACCTTCCTTGAGTGGAGATCCTGGATGTACACACCACTGGGAGAATGAAGCACCAAAGAGATGGGGGTAGGTATCCCCGAAACTCATACTCAAACACACACACAAACACCTAGCCAACTCAGACTAGCCTTTTCCAAAAACAATTAATCTCCTTGGATTAACTGACCTAGGAGAGGAACTTGATCCCCTGTAAATGGCTATTTTAACAAGGGCTTGTTAGTTGACATGAGATAAACAAAAACTCAAAAGAAAGGCCCTGATGCCTGTCACCTCTGGCTCAGGATCACACCTGACAACCTGGCTCTTCGAGAGGCAGAGATCTGAGGATCAAAAATTGAAGCCAGCTATAAGCTGAAAAGTCAGTGGACTCTACTCTCTATGGAACCAACAAAAATCCAGAATTGGACCTGTGGCTCAAGTGGTAGAGTACAAGCCTTGAGCATGAAAACTCAGAGAGACAGCTCCCAGACCCTCAGTTCAAGCCCACACAAAGAAATGACTCCATTTGTTACCCCAGACTGCCTGGGCCTTGAGTGCCTTTTCACGGAGTTAAATACAGCACCGGTACTTGGGTAGTGTATCAGAGCCTTCAGAAAGACATTGGGTGGTGGAAGCCAGGGCTTCCTGTGCACTCTCAACCCACATCAACTGGAAGGCAGAGCATGACAAGACCAGCAGCTTGCAGAGTGGAAAAGATCTTCCTCTGCCAGGGTTTGTGGAGTGGGCTTCTTAGAGACAGCACTTGAAAGGGAGCATTGTTTAACAAGGAGGATCTGACAGGAAGCACAGAGAGCAAAGATGCAATAGATAAAGGACAACATAGTGGAGTGTGTTCATTTCCAGCCAGGGCTTCTGGTGAAAAACTCAGTAAATATGTGCAAGACAGCCCCAAGGGGTCACAGAAGCACAGCTATCCAAGGTTGGGATTGTTTCTTAGCAGTAGTGGTCTCGTGTGGCACACAGGAAACCCTGGTTTTGTTTCCTAGGTTCTGCATACACAGAAAAAGCCAGAAGTCGCACCTTGGCTCACGTGGAAGAGCGCTCACCTCGAGCAAAAGTAACTTGGGGACAGCGCCTGGGCCACGAGGTCAAGACTCAGGACTGTCAATATAAAACAGCACTCCACGAGTCCTGGGTGACAGGTGGATGGCTATGACCTGTAGCTCTTAGTAGATCAATCCATGCATTGTGTCTCCTTCTTTGACAGAGGGGATCTGGACACTCCTCTGTCCTGAGCACTCCTGGACCCACTTATCAGCAACCCGCCCAACATTTTCCACCGGGACATGGAGAAGCTGGCCCCAGATATTCTCAGGTACTGGTTGGGTGGGGCAGGGGGATACAGGGCAGGCTGCAGAACTCCTAGTGGGTCTGATCTACCCCGGAAGACCAGGCCATCCAGAGGAGCCAGATGGGAGCTTAGAGAGGGGTAGTGATGTGAAGGGGGCCCTTTAATACCCATGGCCCTACCCAGATTCCGAGCCTCCGTTTGCCATGCCTGAGGGAGGCAGAGTAGTGTCTAGATGGTAGTGTTTATAGGAGAACGAGTTGGAAATTCTAAAGAATGAGAAACCTTAAGTCCCGCGCTGGTGCATCATGCCTGTCATCCTGGCTACTTGGGAGGCTGAGATCCAGAGGATCTTGTTTCCAGCCTAGGCAGGAAAGTCCCATGAGAGTCTAATCTCCAATTTCCAACCGGAAGTGGCTCCATGGCTCAAGTGGTAGAGCACTGACCTTGAGGAAAAATCATCATCAGGGACAGTACCCAATCCCTGATTTCAATCCCCTCAACCAAAAAACAAAAAAGAATGCATCCCTTGATATCAAGAGATGGAAAAGGAGTGCGGTTGCTATGGTTGGGAGAACAGGTGCTGGTCTCAGTGTGCAGACATTTCTAAGAAATCCCCAGGTTTGCCCCAGTGTGAAGTCACAGCAGGGTGTGCATTGCCTTACCAAGAACTCCAGAGGTTGTGTCCTAACTTAGGCAAGGAGTGGGCGAATGTGAGCAGAGGTGGGATGGTAGTGTCAATTTTATTCTCTCCATCCAAGGAAGAATGCTTTTGGATGCTGGTGCCAAAGTCTGAAATGAAGGGTTGCATGTGCTTTGTAGCCTGACAAGTTGGGTTTCCCCTGGGTCTAAGAAGGTGGCTGAAGCCAGGCGCTGCCCATGGCTCACAAATGACATCCTAGCTACTCAGGAAGCTGAGATCTGATTATCACAGTTCAAAGCCAGCTTGGGCAGGAAAGTCTGGGAGACTTTATCTCCAGTGAACCACCAGAAAACCGGAAGTGACGCTATGGCTCCAGTGGTAGCGCGCACACCTACAGCTGAAGAACTGAGGGACTACACACAGGCCCAAAGTTCAAACCCCATGACTGACAACCAAAAATAAGGTGGCTGACTTTTCTTCATAGCATTGTGTACAGTAGGAAGTGCCATGCTTAGTTATGAGCCATTCCAGATGTGTGAGAGATTCTGAGTTTTTTCTACATTTGGTATGAGGACTGTAGAGCTATCTTTCTGGGGGTTAGGATGTTCAGGTGATCAGGGACTGCTGAGGCTTTGCGTTACCCGTGTGTGTGTGTGTGTGTGTGTGTGTGTGTGTGTGTGTGTGTGCGTGTGTGTGTGTGTGTGTGTTTTCCTCACCTTTGTCCACTTCCAGGGTGCCTGTCTGCCTCTTCCTGAATTCGAAACATGCCCCTCCTCCAACGCTACCTTGCATTTAGCCCCCTATCAAGGTCTACAATGAGTCCTAAATTGTCAGAGACCTGCATATACCAGTTTTTCTTTGGGGCCCAAGTCTGGCTGTCCATATCTTTGGCTACCTCCAAGGGATTCTGGATCAGCAGGGCCAGCTGGCATATGTTCCCCCCTGACTCTGTGGTGGCAAGGTCATTTATGCATTGTCCTGTCCTTTTCCTCTGGCTGCATGTCCCACTCCAAGCAGGCTGGCAGTGGAGTGAGGAAGGGTGGTTTCCTGTGGCTCTAGCCAGATTGAGCTTGATAGCTGACTGAAGGCTGCCCAGCAAGGATGATCTGGGGCTACATGGGGGGTGAAGCCAAAGTGGCTTGGAAGTGTTGGTCAGTATCAAGGAAAAGTCAAGGTACCTTATCACAGGCAAGTCTATCTTCTGGGCCCAGCTGAGCCTCTTAGGTCCTTCTAGACGATTGCGGATGCCCAGAATACAGAGGCACAGACTTTAGATTCCAGGGCCAGGGAACTGTGGGATAAGGGACTGGTATGTACCAGTACCTCAATGTTCTGTGGCATTAGCCTTGACCTGGCTATGCCCCACTTGTGTAAGTTCACTTCTTAATCCAGTGCTGGCCACACACCAGCTACTTGTGCTGTGGAAGTGGCAGGATCAGAAATGAGATCTAGGATGACCAAAATCTGGATTTATGGCTGGATTGGGGTGGGGGGTGTCTTTAAAAAAAAGCTTAGAGCTGGAACTCAGAGCTTGGCACTGTGTGCCAAGCTTCCTTTGCTCAAAGCTAACACTCTAACACTTGAACCACAGCTCACCTTTCATGTTTTTTAGTAGTTTAGTAGACATAAGAGTCTCACATACATTACTGCCTGGGCTGGCTTCAAGTTGCCACCCTAAGAGCTCAGCCTCTTGAGTAGCTAGGATTGCTGGTATGAGCCATGGGCACCTGGTAAGGTTGTGTGTGTGTGTGTGTGTGTGTGTGTGTGTGTGTGTGTGTGTGTGTGTGTGTTTCCCGGGGCTTGAACTCAGAGCCTGGGTGATATCCTTTAGCTTGTTTGCACAAGGTTGGTGCTGTACCACTTGAACTACAGTAGCTCCTCTTCCCATCATTTTGGTGATTTATTGGAGATAAGAGTCTGACCAGGCTAGCTTTTAATCTTGATTGATCCTCCTGTTTCAGCCTTGAGTAGGCAGGATTATAGCCACTGGCATCCAGCTGCAAGGATATCTTTTCATATTCTCTTATATTCTAACAGTTGTCTAATTGTCCTGGCCTAGATCTCTGACCTCCACCAGCCCCTGATTGTGTGGAGAATACAAAGGTCAAACTGATACCATTTCTTTGTCCTCAGGGGAGGAGGCTATGTTTCTTCTGAAGCCTGGTGTAGGAGAGGTGGCTGTAGATGAGTGCTCAGCTGGGAGAGAGGTAGTCTGCTTTAGCCAAGAAGGTAAGTGTGGCCGCATGCTAATAGCTCATGTCTCATATTCCTATCTCCTCAGGAGTCTGAAATCTGAGGATTGCCTTTCAGAGGAAGCACAGCAAGAAAGATCTGTGAGACTCTTATCTCCCAAGAACCACCTGAAAACTGGAAGAAAAGCTGTGGCTTAAGTGGTAGAGAGCTAGCCCTGATTGAAAAAAGTGAGGGACAGAGCCAGGGCCCTGAGTTCAAGCCCTAGTATCAAGATGCATACTTGTTCATCCACACACAAACACCACACACACACACACACACACACACACACACACACACACACACACACACACATACAGAGGAAGGTGGCAATGATGAGCTGAGCTAGAACTGGGGGCAGTCCTGAGGCATACTCACAATAAACTCTCAAGCCAAATCAAGTAGTTTCTCCCTAAGTCCTTCTTGGGCTGAGGGGTCTGGGCCTGGCAGTAAGTTCCACAGAACCTACCCCTCCATCTGTGCATGGGGCCACAGGACCAAGTGAAGGACATTAGGAATGCTCGTTTGTAATTGGCCCACGATTGCAGATCTTAATCTGCACCCAAGCAATGGTGAGGAAAGCAGGACTCCGAGCCCTGGAATACCTGGGATAGTGACTGCTACAAGCAGCAGCCAGTTGGCTGTGGATTCCTGAGCCTACAAGCCTTTCATGAGCCCAACTCAACACCTACCCCAGGTGTGCCTGACAAATTCACACACTTGTGATACCCGCATGAGTGGACATTACTTGGTGTGACATCTTGCACCTCCTGCCCCTCCTGGCCCAGAACCATGGTCTGAGATGGCGATTTACTGCTCAGATCCACATTGCACCCATGACAGATGCAATTCTGATGATCCCCATGCCACAAGGCTCTACCCTTCTCTGGTACTGTGGCCCGCTCTGTAGGCAATGGCCTCCAAACAGGCTCCACTCAAGACTTGTAGGACACCTACACATTGGGAGACCTTCAGGGGGCCCACTGGAAACTACATTGCCTAGAGCCTCAAAGTGAGGTCCAAGCAGGCCAGGTGTTGGTCACGGGACTTGAACTCTCGGCCTGGGCTCTGTCCCCAGCTCTTAAGCTTACCACTTGAGCTACAGAACTACGTCCGGTCCTCTGGAGGTTCCTTGGAGATCAGAATCTCCCAGACTTTCCTGCCTGGGCTGCCTTTGAACTGCGATCCTTACATCTCAGCCTCCTGAGGAGGCAGGAGGACAGGTGTGAGCCACCGATGCCCAGCTGATCTGGCCTTTCACCAGAGTGGACTAGGAGCTCCTGAAAACTTTTCTTTATTCTTCTGTGCCAGTACTGGTCTTGAACTCAGGGTCTGGTCTCTGGTCTCTTAACTTTTTCCCTCAAGGTTAGCACTCTACCACTTGAACCACAGCTCCATTTCTAGTTTTTGGTAGTTCATCTGCAATAAGTGTCTCACTAACTCTCCTCTCCTGATCTGGCTTGACCCTCGATCTCTATCTCAGTCTCCAGAGTAGGTAGGATTTACAGGGTTTGAACCACTGGTGGCATTGGGCTAGAAGCTTTTCTTAAGCAAGAGTTCTTCCCTGCATTTGCTCCTGACTCCTCCAAGCAAAGGATGACTGAGTGTTAGGAGCTGTGAAAAATAGGCTTTCAGCCACAGGAAATGGCTGAGGTCCCTGGTGTAAAGCCACGCTAATCTTCCCCCTGGGCCGCATTGTAGGACCCCACCCTTTGCCCTGTGATTCAAGTACAAACCTTGACTCAGCCTTGAATGTCCTGCCAGACTCTTTTGAAGCCACAGAGCCTTCATTCCAACCACATCACCTGTTCTACTGCACACCTCAGGACCTTTGTCTATGCTGTACCATCTGCCTGAGGCTCTCTGTCCTGTATGCACATCTTAGAACTCCTGTGGAATTTTGGCACTAGATATATCACCTCCTGTAACAAGTCTTTGCTTCCCTTCTTCCTCTTTTTTATATTGAGTTGCTAGAGATGTAATTTTTGTAGGCTGACTGGCAAATGCTCTACCTTGGTGTGTGTGTGTGTGTGTGTGTGTGTGTGTGTGTGTGTGTGTGTGTGGTGTGTGTGTATGTCTGTGTGTGTGTGTGTGTGTGGTGTGTGTGTGTGTGTGTGTGTGTGTGTGTGTGTGTGTATGCCTGTCTTGTGTTTGAATTAATGGCCTGGATGCTATCCTATTCCTGAGCTTTTGTGCTCAAGGCTAGCACTTTACTACTTGAACCACAGTTCTATTTCTGGCTTTTGGGGTGCTTAATTGGAGAAAAGGTTCTCATATAGACTTTCTTGCCTGCAATTGGGATCCTTAGATCTCAGCCTCCTGAGTAGCTTCCAAGAGTGATCCACCAGCACCTGCCTTCTACCCTACCTCTTACATATAACCTCGGCCCTCCTCTGATTCCCAGAAAAAATATGTCTCACCAGGTTCACTTCTTTTTGTGCCAGTCTTGGGGCTTGAACTCAGGGTCTGGGCAAGTTCCTGAGCTTCTTTTGCTCAAGGGTATCACTTAAGCCACAATGCGTCTTTTGGCTTTTGCTGTTTCTGTGGTACTGAGGAATCGAACCCAGGACTTAGTGCATGCTAGGCAAGCACTCTACCACTAAGCCACATTAGCAGCCCAAGGCTCACTTCTAACGGGAGTTATGAGGGTAGGATTTATTGGCATACCTCTTTCATCATAGAAATTGCTAACTATTTCATATCTTTGCCAAGATTTGGGAACAGCCTGTGAATAGGCAATGAGGAATGATAAATGAGTGATTGTCACCAGGCCCCAGAGGTCTAGGCTCACATCCTACAGAGGGATAGAGAATATGGAGCCAGAAACTTTGACAACTCCTACAGTCTAGAAACTGTGGTCTCCCTGGAGGCAGTGGCCAGCTGCTAGGTGTCACAATGGGACACCTCAGCCAGAATATCAAGCTTCAGTTATTAAATGGCAGAGAAGGATAGTTTGTTCAAGTTTCTGGCTCAGACTTAGAACTCTTCAGGGCTTGTCTTAGCTTGCCCAGGTTGGGGGGCTGGGCACTGGCAACCTGCTGAATGCCCATCATACATACATCATCCATACATTCACAGAGACATGGAGTTATTGCCTCCTTTGCAGGGGGGGGGGCAATTCCACGTTTGTACTATGAGCCTAGGCCCTGTCCCTGAGCTCCTTTTGCTCAAGGGTAGTGCTCTGCCCTTGAGCCACAGCCCCATTCATGTTTTTTTTTTCCTGTAATCTCTTAGAAATAAGAGTGTCCTGGAATTTCCTGACCCAGTTAAATTCAAATTGGCATTCTCTATATCTCAGCCTCCTGAGGAGTTAGGATTACAGGCAGGAGCCCCTGGGTCCTGGTTTTCTTTTATTCTTATTGTTCTTTTTGTAAGCGTAACAATCTGAAATCTTCACGGTGTCATTCCAATGCATTCAAAGTAAACTACCCAGGCTTGGAGTTCAAATGCCAGGATTGACACCCACAAATAGAAGGAGATCCTGACAAACTCATTCTTATTCATGTGAATGCTAATGGAATGTTATAATATTAATAATTAAATTTGCAGTTAATTCATGATTCTATTTTAGAATGCCACACAAAAATTATTGGATTTATATCTTCCATTCAAGCACCATGGTGTGATTGCCCTAATGGAAGGATATTGAATAATTTTTAATTAGTGCTTCTATAAGTATTCCACCAGAATACTTTATTAAATGGAGGCATAATTTCATAACTAATAATTGGTAATAATGTATATAATTTAATTTCCTCACATTCCCTCTCTCTTTAAGGATATATATATATATATATATATATATGTATATATATATATATATATATATATACACACACACATCTATCTATCTATCAATCTATCTATCTATCTATCTATATATCTATCTACCAATCTACACAATCAATCTGTTTATACTCTTGTCACTACTGGGGCTCAGTGGTAGAGTGCTTGCCTAGTACATACAAAGCCTTGGGTTTAATCCTCACTACCATGTGCACAGAAAAATCCAGAAGTTGTGCTGTTGCTCAAGCAATGGAGCACTAGCTTTGAGCATAAAAACTTAGGTACTGTGTCTAGACTCTTACTCAATACCCAGGAATGGCACCAAAAAAAGATAGAATGTTCTGACTGCAACTATATAACGATAGCACTGCAAATACCTCATCACAGAGCAAGCCAGAAGTCTATTGCTGACAGGTGCCCTCTAACATCACTTAGCCAGAGGTAAACGGCTGCAACCCAGCTCCACAGAACCAGATGGTGCTGGCTCCATCACCTCTGTCATCCAAGATGCTCGGGGGCTGAGATCTGACACTGGTGGGTTTAAAACGCAGCCCTGGTAGTAAGTCGGCGAAATTCTGAGCTGCAGCACAAAGTGGTAGAGTTCTAGCCTTGAGCAAAAGATCATAGGACAGTACCCCCAACCTTTCAGTGAAATTCCCGTGTCTGACTCCACCTCCCCCAAAAAACCCATCCCTTTTAATCATTAGTTGTGAACTTTATGTGGTTCGTTATGTGTT
This sequence comes from Dipodomys spectabilis, assembly GCF_019054845.1. Taxonomy (NCBI): domain Eukaryota; kingdom Metazoa; phylum Chordata; class Mammalia; order Rodentia; family Heteromyidae; genus Dipodomys; species Dipodomys spectabilis. The sequence continues at coordinate 2,976,893 of NW_024870927.1, forward strand.
TCTGAAAGAATGGTGATACTGATGAAAGCACCCTAATACTGACCGCTTGTGGGATACAGATATGTGATGACTCCTTCATGAGATGTTGTGTGCTGAGTTCTTCACGGGGTAAATTCTTTCACTTGGTCCTTGTAAGAGCTCCAGAAGTCGTTTGTGCAGATGAGAATCTTGAGGCTCAGATATGTCCCCATGTCAGTGCCAATTGTGTATGTACCTAACTCTAGTGAGTTGTCTCCAGCAGACAATTGTTTTGGTTTATTTTTCTTGTTTGTGAACCTTGAACTCAGGACCTAGCCACTGAACCTTCTCTGTTGGGCTCATGGCCAGCACCCCACCATGTGGAGCCAAGAACCCTCTTGCAACAGAGTGTTACAGTCTAGGCATCTGTAGCTAAGGTCTGTCATCCTGCCTACTCAGGAAGATGAGATATGACGACCTTGGTTCCAAATCCTGCCTACTCAGGAAGATGAGATATGACGACCTTGGTTCCAAACTATCCCAGACACAAAAGGTCCCATGAGACTATTATCTCCTATTCACCACTTAGAAACTTGAAGTGGAAGCTGGGTGTCAGCAACTCACACCTGTTATCCTAGCTACTCAGGAGCCTGAGAGCTGAGGATCACAGTCCAAAGCCAGCCTGGGCAAGAAATTCCTTGAGAGGCTTCTCTCCAGTGAATTAACAAAAACCTTCAGGGGTGCTGTAGCTCAAGTGGTAGAGCACTTGTATTTAGCTGAAGAGCTCAAGGACAGCACCCAGGCTTAGACTTCAATTCCTCTGAGTTACAAGAAAAGAAAGAAAGAAACTGAAGTGGATTGCGGGGAATGTGTCTTAGGGTAGAGTGCTTTGCATGCATGAATCCCTGGGCTTGATTTTTTAGTACCACATAACTAGAATAAAGCCTGAAGTGGCTCTGTGGCTCAAGTGGTAGAGTGCTATCTTTGTACAGGTGAAACTCAGTTACAGTGTTCAGGTCCTGAGTTCAAGCTCCAGGACAAGTATATGCACACACATTCATGCACACAGACACACAGACACACACATACACACACACACACACACACACACACACACACACACACACACACACACACACAAACACACAGATACCAGAAGTGAAGTTGTGACACCAAATGGTAAAGTACTGAGCTTCGGTTCTGAGCTCATGGTCAGCACCCAGGCCCTGTGTTCAACTCCAAAACCTAGACACCCAGGGCCCAACTAGGAGAGGTCAAAGGTTTCAAAACCTGATGAGCTTCATCAGCTCTAGATGACAGGAAGCATTGTGATATTACACATGTGCTTAGATTTAGCAAGCTTCCAGAACCTAGGAAGGCACTGTTGCCAATAATGAATCATTTTATTAGGTTCACCTCCCTTGTTGTCTGCCAGAAGGACCCTTGAATTTATTGTAGCAAGTTATTTCAACACTGGAACATAGTCTAACAAAGACAGGATAAGTGCAGGGAACTTGGCCTATCACAGAAGGTGGCACAAATGGAGGCTTCCTGTCAAAATAGCACTGAGGAGAGAGATAGCTTGAGTTTCAAAGTGGCCTTTTTTCTCCTAGCCTTCAGAGCCTGCCCACACTCCTGCTCACTAATTGGTCCAGATGGAGTTGTTTGTTACACAGCTGTAGGGGAGTGAGGCCTTTTGTCTGCCTCTTCCAACAATGAGGCAGACTTCCTCCATCAGTCCCTGGTGTGGAGAAAACCTCAGGCTACACTGGGATCAGTGAGGGGATCCCCAGAACATGCACTGTCTTGAAAGCAGTGTTTGTGCTATGAAATCATTTTATTCAAAGCAAATTTCCTAGCTTGGTGCCTTTCATCTTTGGGATTCTGGACCTTCACCTATATAAATACATGCATACATATATGGGGAGACATGGAGTTACTTTTTTTTTGGCAGGTCCAGGGGTTGTATTATGAGCCTTTTGCTCAAGGGTATAGCTCTGTCCTTGAGCCACAGCCCCACTCATGGCAATTTTTTATTTCTGTGATCCCACAGAATTAACAGTGCTGTGGACTTTCCTGTCCTGGCTGAATTCAAACTGCCATTCTCTACCTCTCAGACTCCTGAACAGCTAGGATTACAGGCAGGCACAAATGACACCTGGCTTTCTTTTCTTCTTGTTCTTTTTTTCATTGTGACAAACTGAAATCTTCACAGTGTCATTCTAATGGTTTGCATTTTGAAGTAAACTACCCAGGCCTGGAGTTCGAATGCCAGGACTATCTCCTACAAATGGAGGGAGATCTTGAGAAAATCTTCACTATTCATGTGAATGCTTAATGGAGTCTTATAAAAGTAATTATCTTTGCATGATTCTCTTATAGAATGTCGTGATTCTCTTATAGTTCATGATTCTCTTATAGAATGTCACACAAAATGTATTGGATTATGTCTTTCATTCTAGCACCATGGTGTGATAGTCCCAATTAAGGAATACTGACTACATTTACATTAATGCTTCAATAAGTATTCAACCATGATACTTCATTAAATGGAGGCATAATTTAATAATAATTCATAACATATATAATTTAATATCCTCACATTGTCTCTCTTTCCTATATAGCAAACTACACATTTATCTATCTATCTCTATATCAATCTCAATCTCTATATCTATATCTATCAACCACTACTATGGCTTGTTCCCAGGTCCTCAGAAGTGGCTGGCAGCTCAGTTTGCCAAGGGCTTTTTTCTACACTGACCTTTTCATGAATTGGGCATTGTGGGCTGTGAGTTCAAATCCAAGCATGGCCAAAATTTTATATGTGGAGTCAGAAGTAAATTTTGACACATTTTTTCCTTCTCTGTGAAAGTCCTGGCTCTCAGTATGATGTATAGTATAACCCATATGTAAATATATCCATGTGATAAGATGTAATAAATGAAATAAATGTTATATATGTAATAATACTAAATAAAATAAAAAATAAGGGTAATAAATGTCATATGGAATAAACCAATGTATGTAAATAGATCTCATATATGAATATTATTTTTTATCAGTGCTGGGGCTTGAATTCGGGCCTTGGAAACTGGGCTGAAATTGTTGTATTCAATGACAGTGAGCTTCCTCTGCCCCACAGTGACACAGAATTGCCCAGGCCCTGAGTTCAAATTCCAGGACTTCCAGAAAAATGGTGCAAACTCCAAGCTAGGGCCTTATTTTTTTTTGGCCAGGCCTGGGGCTTGAACTCAGCTCGTGGCAACTCTGCCTCAGCTTCTATCAACCGAGGCTGGGGTGCAGCCTCTGGACCCACAGCCCATCATGAGATCCTAGGACCCGAGTTCAAATCTTGGTACTCGCAAAAAAAAAAAAGGAGAAGTACTGGGAAGGTGGCTCAGTAATAGAGTGCACTTGCCTTTCATGCATAAGGCCTTGGGTTTGATTCCTCAACACTACATAAACAGAAAAAAGCTGGAAGTAGTGCTATGGCTCAAGTGGTAGAGCGATAGTCTTGAGCTGAGAGGGAGTTGATGGACAGCACCCAGATTCAGAGTTCTGGCCTCAATACCGAAAAAAAGAAAAACGAGAGGGGGAAAAAAGGAGAAGGATAAAACAGAAGTTCCAAAAGGCGGTTTTACATAGTTTATTCCTTTGCATTGCAACCATCCTGGGTCTAAATGACAGGGCCCAGAAAGTATACATGACCTTGTACTGCTGAAGTTTGGTAGACTATCATGGAAGCCATATCCAAAACCAGCAACCTAGGCCCGGGGTTCAAATCTCAGGACTGCCACCCTCGAATCGTGGGAGATCCTAAGAAATGCATTCCAATATATATTCATACGAATGGAATATTGTAAAGTAACAATTACATTAGTACTTAGTGTATGATTATATTATAAAATTATACACAATAATTATAGTACATTGACTAATTTTCAATTAATACTTTGTTATGTATTCAACCACCATTCTTAAATAAAGGAAGGAATAATTTATCGATAAGTGGTAGCAATATTATATATGAAATCAAATAATATACAGATATCTCTGCCTTGTTTTATACATACATGCATAAATATATATTTCTATATATCTATGAAACAATCTATGTATCTGTTTCTACATTTGTCATTCCTGGGGCTCAGTGGTAGAGTGCTTGCCTAGTACATACAAAGCCCTGGGTTTGATTCCTCTCTACTGTATGCACAGAAACATCCAGAAGTCATGCTGTCACTCAAGCAGCCGAGCACTAGCTGAGCATAAAAGCTTAGGAACTGTGTCTAGACTCTTACTCAAGACCCAGGAATGGCACCAAAAAAAAGATAGACTGTTCTGACTGCAACAATATAAGGATAGCACTGCAAATACCTCATCACAGAGCAAGCTGGGAGTCTGAAGCTGATGTTTGCCATCTAAGCTGACTTAGCCAGAGGTCAACAGCTGCAGCCCAACACCATGGAACAAGACTGCTGGCTCACCCCTAGCTGCTCGGGGGATGAGGTCAGACACTGATGGGTTGATAACTCAGCCCTGGCAGGAAGTCTGCCAGACTATAAGCTGTGCCTCAAAGTGGTAGAGATGTAGCCTTGAGGAAAAGATCTTAGGACAGTACCTTCAACCTATGAGTGCAATCCCCGAGGCTGATGATCCTATCCACAAAAAACACCCCTCTAAACTGTTAGATGTGAACTTGTGCGGTTTGTGACATGTATCTGAAAGAATGGTGATACTGATGAAAGCACTCTAATTCTAATGACAGTTTGTGGGATACAGCTATGTGATGAGTCCTTCCAAGGGTGCTAGGTCGTTCATGGGGTACTGTGTGCTGAGTCCTTCACAGGGTCCTATGTACTGAGTCCTTCACAAGTTATACAATTTCATCTGGTCCTTATAAGATTTACACAAGTAAGATGATTGTGCAGAGGCTCATATATGTCCCCAAGGCAGGGTCGAATTTTTGTATACACTGAGCTCTAGTGATTTGTCCCCTGTAGACAATTGTTTTGGTTTAGTTTTCTCCATCACGAACCCTGAACTCAGAGCATAGGTGCTGAATTTCTTCTTGGGCTCATGGTTAACGTTCTACCATGTGGAGCCAAGGACCTCCTTGCAGCAATGTGTCATGGCTTAGGTGCTTTAGCTGAAGTCTATCATCCTGCCTGCTCAGGATGCTGAGGATCTTGGTTCAAAACTATCCCAAATCACAGTCCAATGCCAGCCTTGGTGGGAAATTCCTTGAGATGGTTATTTCCAATAAACTACCAGAAAGCCTAAAGGGGTGCTGTAGCTCAAGTTGTAGAGCAATAGACATGAGCTAAAGAGCTCAGAGACAGCACCCAGGCCCAGACTTCAACTCCTTCAACTTACAAGAAAAGAAAGAAAGAAACCAGAAGTGGAGCACTGGGAATGTTTCTTAGAGGTAGACTGCTTTGCATGTGTGAAACCCAGGGTTTGAATTCTCAGTACCACATCCCAGCGAAAAAAAAAAAAAGCCTGAAGTGGCTGCGTGGCTCAATTGGTAGAGTTCTGTCCTTGTACAGGAGAAAAACTCAGGTAGAGTGGTTAGGAACTGAGTTCAAGCACCAGGACTGGTTATGCACACAGACACACACACACACACACACACACACAAGGAGGCACCGTTGCTAATAATGAATAATTTCATTAGGTTCAGCTCCCTAATTGTATGCCAGAAGGACTCTTGAATTAGTGGTAGCAGTTTGTTTCAACACTGAAACATAGGCTTACAAAGACAGGATGAGTACAGGAAACTTGGCCTGCCACGGGAGATGGCACAAATGAAGACTTCCTATCAAAACAGAGCACTAGGACGAGAGATAGCTTGGGGTACAAAGAGGCCTTTTTCTCTTGACTTTCAGAGCCTGCCCACACACATCTTCCCTAAATGCTCCACATTAATTGTTTGTTTCACAGCTGTACCGAAGTGAGGCTTTTTCTCTGCCTGTTCCAACAATGAGGCAGACTTCCTCCAGCAGCCTGGGGTATGAAGAACCCCTCAGGCTACACTGGGAACATTAAGGGGAGCCAGGGAACATGCACCATCTTGAAAGTACTCTCTGTGCTATGAAATCATTTTATTCAAAGCAAATTTCCTAGCTGGGTGCCTTTCAACATAGCAACTCTGGATGTTCATGGATAAAAATACATGGATACATTCACAGACACATGGAGTTACTGCCTCTTTTTTTTGTGGCAATTCCTGAGGCTTGAACTGTGAGCCTAGACATTTTCCCTGAGCTTCTTTTGCTCAAAGAAGCATTTTATTGTGTCTGAAACCATGATTACCCTAGGCTGGGATGCAGCTTTTACACCCACAGATGATTCAGGGATCCTAGGACCCAAGTTCAACTCCCATCTCTAGCAAAAAAAAACAAAAACAAAAACAAAAAACATCAAACCAACAAAAATGGAGGAGGAAAAATACCAGGAAGTTTTATACAACAGTTTTACCTTTGTTTCCTTAGCACTGTGACCCTCCTGGGTCTCAATGACTTGGCTTGAAAATTGTATGTGACCTTGCATGGACGACGGCTGGGGGCTGTCAGTGAAGCCTGAGTCCAATCCAGACACCTAGGCCCTAAGTTCGATCCCAGGACTGCCACCTACACATGGCTGAAGATCCTAGGAAACTTGTTCCTATCTATAGAAATACTAATACAATGTTTGAAATGTGCTAATTAAATTGCTAATTAGCTAGTCATTCCAGTATTTGATTGTATGCAATAAATATAGGTCATTGATTAATTAATACTTTATTAAGTTTCCTACTGTGATTAATTAATAGAGGCATAATTTTATACCAAATAATTGGTAATAATATAATATAAAAATAAGATATAGATATGACATTTTTTATACGGTTATACACTAGAATCTACATAAATGTCTATCTCTGTCTCTCTGTATCATTTATAGATGCTTATACATATGTAAATATACACACACACACACATGCGCTCACACACACACACACACACACATACACACACACGCATACACTGCACTCTAAACATGTTTATATATTGGCCATTCCTAGGGCTTGATCTCAGGTCCTCAAATTTGCCTGCCAACTTCACTTGCATCAGTCTGGTGTGCTAACATTTACCCATTCATGAAGTGGGCCTGCTAGGCCCTGAGTTCAAGTCACAAACTTCCAAAAACTTAATCCTAGTGGAAAGCCAGCTGTCCTACTTGTTTTCCTTATCAGTGAAATCCTCAGTCTCAGGAATGATGTACAATACATAGGAAAATCTATGTCTCATGTAATATGATGCAAAAAATGATATATGTGTAATCATACTCATTAAAATACCTAAGAAATAAATAAAACACAAAATAAAATGAATACATTAACTGCAATATGTAGTAAATATGTGTATGTAAATATAAATCATTTATTTAAGATGTATACAAATATTATTTTTTCGAGTGCTAAGACTTGACTTCAGGCCCTAGGAACAGGCATGACTTTCTTGTCTTCCAGCATGGTGATCTTCCCCATCACCCACAATGCTGCAGATTTACCCAGACCCTGAGTTCAAATCTCAGACCTGGCATAAAAAATGGCCTGAATTCCAAGTCAAGGAGCCTCATAATATTTTAAATATGTTTAATGTATGTATGTATGTATGTATGTTTGTTCAGATGAAATGGAAATAGAGCAACTATGAACTCAAAAGGAATGTGCAAAGAAGACATAGGCATAAAGTAGAATGTGCCAAGAAATGCTGAAGTATAATTTCAAATAATATGCTCAGGTTTGAGGGTGTGTTCAAAGCACAGCTTCAGACAATGTAGTTGGATATCTTGGGGAAAAAACTGCTTTAAACTATTCTGGGATAATTGTACAAGTAGACGCCCCTAACTCTGACTCTAATCAGCCACAACATCATCAACTTAGGGACATTTTTCCAAGTGCAAAGTGAGAAAAAGAAGGCTCATCACAGTTAGTGTTCAGGTTGAAGCAATGGCAATCGCATAACTTTTCTTACAAGTGTTCATTTATTTTGGAGCATTAAAGTAAGTAAAAGCCAAGTAAATATTCTGCATGTTGCTAAATTAAGTGGGACGTACTATATTGGAAGTTATAGATTATTTCTTTTTATACTCTAACTTGGGACAATGATCTACTGTCAGTTATTTTCTTCTCTTCCCCTATTTTGCCTTTCCACTTACACAATTATTATTTAAAGAGACATGCTTGAGCTTGCATTTCTAAATTCTTCAAAATTATCTGAACTATATCATACTTCTGGAAGTCTCCTATATCTTTCTCAAGGGAAATATTTTGTCACTACCATTTTTGTCCTATATGATATTGGATATCTTCTTGCCTAATTCAGTCCAAGATATACATTAAACTCATCCAGATACCTCAAAAATTGTACCACTATAAAATACTATCTTACTTAGAAATGATTTTAGTATATCTGGTGAGGTGGCATCTGTCATTTTTGAATGACCCTAAAAAATACTTACATGCAATCATGTTTTAAACCAATATGCCACTCAGTAGATGAACTAATTGACACACACACGGTGGAATTCTATGCTTCTAATTCATAAGGAAATAGAAAGACTTGAAAAAATCCTACTAAGTAAAATAAACAAGCAACAAAGAAGCAGATTCATGGTTTTCCTCATTTGTAATAAGTAGGAAATGTCTAGGATAGTCCTAGCAGATGAACATAATTTCCCAACAGCTATGTATATATGACCATATAAGATGATGCTGAGCAAAATGAACTCCTGGATATTGAAACAGAGGTTTTTCTTTGTGGTTGTTGTTTTTAATGTACTAGGTGATTTCTTTTTTCTTTTGTGTTTTCCCCTATGGTTTATCCCCTGCTGTATTTGATTTCAGTATCCTGTGTATTGTGTATACGTTTATCTTAATTTGACAAGGGAAAAGGCACAACAAAATGGCTAGACAAAGGACAAAGGGCAAACCAATGCAATAGCAATACTCACAAGACAACATGTTGGAAATTTACATTACAACTTGTCAGGAGTATTGAGGTGAAGGAAAAGTCTGAGAAAAATGAGGAAGGGTGTAAAAATTTCAACATGTTATATATTCACTACCTTACAATTACTACAACCCCTTCTATATATCACCTTGACAATAAAATTAAATGAAAAAATGAGCTGCATGAAATATAATTTCACTGTATTGGTATAGTAAATATTATTCTATGTGTATTACCTTTTTTTAAAAAATGAACATTTTGGCTGCTAATTTGAATTAATTACCTCTTTCTTTATCAGAGGAACATCAACTGGAATGTTATCAAACTATACAATATTTTCAGATATGCTTGCCATTATTTTGAAAAAAATATTTTTAATGTTTTCTCATACTAAATCAGAAAACAGTTCAATTCTATGGAAACTCCTAACTTTTAAAACTTACTAATTGTTAAGAGGACAGGATATATATGGTCTTCAACATTCCTATGACTACTAACTACTCATTTTCAAATTCTGAACATGCCATACCAGAGACATTCAAAATAGTACCTGTTTGCATTTTATTTAAATCTGCAGTATATGCAGTTTCCAATGAGGCGTTACATATTTAAAAGTCAACAGAAAAAGTACACACATTTTGGTAGAAGATAAAACTATGAAGTATCTATAATAATTAATTCCTCAAAAGTAAACATTTGTTCATCAGATTAAGCTATTATTTCTATGAGAATCAATCCCAATTTTTTTCCATAAAGTCATCTTAGACCAACAGTTTCCAATTTGTAAGGTACATCTTAAAATTCCCTAAATTCACATCATGACTAACCTATCACTATTGTGAAGAAATACTACACTTCTGCTAATGTGATGCCCTTCGTCTTGTGGAAAGAACACTATACTAAATTTTGCTGCATCATTTCCCCCCCAGTGGAATTCTTGAGATCAAAACACTTGCAAATATTATTTTATTTTTATTTTATATTTATTTTACTATATATTTATATATATTATCTATCATAGATATTCAGGAGATCTGAATATTAAGATCTGAAGATTATGGTTCAAAGCCCACCCAAGCAGGAACGTTCCTTAAATTCTTATCTCCAATAAACTGCTCATGAAAATCTAGACACAAGTGGCACTGAGTTTCAAATGGTAGAGCAGTAGCCTTTAGCAAAACAGGCTCAGGGACAGTGTCCAGACCCAGAGGTCAAGCCCTAGGACAAAACAAACAACAAAAACAAAATAAAACCAAACCCCCAAACCTTGCATTTTCTCATTGTATACAGAGGTAAATAATTAAGGAAATTTCTTCCTGTGTTTTGTATAAGTAGAAGAAAAAAGATGTCACATAATTACTCACTTTATACTATGTTACACCAAAATCTCAAAAGATTGATCATTTTCTATACTATAAATTAATATCAATTTGTTTGCAACTTTGTCATGATACACATGAACTGTTGGAATTGTCAATTAACTATGTTCTAATTATACCTCACTTGAAAGAATATTATAGGCAAATAGAATGCCAGAATCATTTCTGAATTTCTAAATTAAATCTTCTACTTGAAAAGAATTTTGTAGTATCCTATTGAATATTAAATTTCAAACAAAAATTTTTATTTTAAACCTAAATTCTAATTTAGCCAGGTCTACAAAATACTATATTAAATTTACTTTCCTATTTCTCCAGGCCTAATCTTTTGTAATCCTTCATCATTTCTTTGGAATCTAACATAAAGATTCTTACTTTTTCAAATTTTTGGTTGGGACTCATGAGCTCTTTAGCATCTAGGCATATTCTGTAATGAAGACAACATTTAAAACACAACTGAGTATTATATATTAGTTGCATTTCAATAGGAAACTTGACTTCTCAAAACATAATAACAAAATTAGCCCAAACTTCCAACTGTGTATGCCTTCCTTGTTTATTTTTTATTCCTTTCTTGGTTTGTTTTATTGAGACAAAGTTATACTACCTAGTCCAGGGAATGTATCACTATGTAATTCCACTTTCTAATCTCCTGTCTTAGTCTGAGTGCTAGAATTCCTGGCTTGTATCACATTGTCCTACCATTGTTTGTTGGTTTATTTAGATACAGACTCCAATAACATTTTCCACTAGACTGATGGCTCAGACTGTTCATGTACTATGTTCAAAGCTATTCTAACATTTGACACAGGTTATGAACATTTTCAGATGCACCTGAAGGGGTCTCTGATTGATTCCTCCATGGATACGATCCCTTTATTAATGATGACTTGACTTTCTATTTCTGGCCCCTACCCATATAATATCCTCAAGCTTTTTTGGGGAAAGTTCCCTTGAAGACGTTCTAATATTAAAAATTATCACTTGATTCTAGTCTTACTCAGGAAATATTTTATATTATTTTCTAACTTTTCTACACATTCTGAGAGTTGTTTCATATGTGTGTTTGAACATATATGTGCCTTATGTATGTGCATGTTTGCATATATGTATGCCAAAACCTCAAGCTCTTATTCAGCAATCTTGCTGAATTCCATCACTTGTGCCATTCTTCCAATGTAGCTTTTGGCTAGTTAATTATAGATAGTGTCTCAAAGACTGTTCTGCCCAGGCTGGATGCAAACTGAACTTCCCAGACTCCTTTACATTATTAGGCTTTATTTATCCAGGAGTATCAACTCTTAAACTACAAACATTTTTGTGAGTGTAAAATCTAAGCTGTAGCCCAGATTTTTAACTCGAGTTCATATAAAGATAGATGGACATACACATTACATATGCTGAGTGTACACTGTTAGAAATATGATCCTAAGCAAGGTTCCAGTGGCTCACGCTTATAGTCCTAGCTACCCAGGAGGCTAAGACTGAGGATTGCAGCTCAAATCCAGCACGTGTAGGAAAGTTGCTGAGGCACTTATCGCCAATGAAGCACCAGAAAATTGAAAGTGGCGCTGTGGCTCAAGAGCTAGAGCACAAGCTTTGAGCTGAAGAGAAGAGGGACAGTGCCCAGGCCTGGAGTTCAGGCCCCACTAGCATCAAAAAAAAAAAAAAAGAAAGAAAGAAAAAGAGAAAAAGAAATGTGATCTTAGGCACCAGTTCATTGGTAGTATAATTCATGCTCTCTCAACATGCCCTTTTTTCCAGTTAAGTCCATGCTCTTATATCTGACTTGCTTGGAACCAGAATTATTCTTCCATTCTACTTTTTTTTTTTTTTTTTTTACAAATTTGCATGATTAGCTAACATGTTTAGAGCTAGTAGAAGAAAGAGAGTGGCCTCATCCTTCATGTTCCACTTAGGAGTAATGCTTTCTCTATATCACTTCCATAGATCTACATACTGGCCTTGGCTTTATTGTTTCAAAGTTGTCTCATTTGCAGAGACGCAAACATAGAACTTCTCTTTCTTCTATTCCTATTGTTTGTCCTTCTATTAACTTATGTAAACTTGGGAAATAATGCACAATACACACACTAACAAAAAGTGTTTCTGAGACCCTTCTTCCCACTTAAAATTGGTCTTAATTTACAGAGCACTTAGGAAATTTGAAGTTAATGTACTCCAGGATAATTTTTTTCGTTTTTTTATTGTGAAAATGGTGTACAGAGGGGTTAGAGTTACATAAGTAAGTTAATGAATATATTATCTAAAAGCATTGTTACAACCTCATGTTTTTCCCCTGCCATCCCTTTTCTCCCCACCGTCCCAAATCCCCCCTCCCATCCCCATATTTTAGAGTTCATTTTCAACATAGAGTCTTGTTCATCTCATTGTTATAATGGATCATACTGTGTCCTTGTTTCAGAATTTTATTTTCCTTCCACTCCCACAGTAGAAAAATGTATATGCAAGATGCAGGTCACCAACCTCAAATACAGTGAAAACGGGTTATACCATGGAGGAAGAAAATAGAAGATAGATTAAAAAAATCACAGCATGGTAATAAAAGAGTTCCTGCTTGACTTGACTCCCTGCTGCCTCTGACTGTCTCCAGGGCTAGGGGAAGCTGGGGAACGGGCAAGCGGCGAACTTACCTTTCCTTGGACCTGGTCCATCTTCCGCAGGATGGACCAAGACCCAACATCTGGCACCTAACATGGAGCACGAAAGGAAAATATTCCAGCCGAGGCTAAGGGGTCTCTAAGGGTAAGTGAAATCCTTAGTATGGGTAATGCTATCTCAGAGAAGGAGGAGGAGGGGGCAACATTAGGCCTAGAGGGAGTAAAAGAGGACTTGGGAAGTGGTAAGGAAAAGGGGTTCCCCCTCTGACTTGGGTGCCTCTGACGGTCTTAGGCCCTCACCCTATTCCCACAATTGGGGGGAAGGTTCAGTGCCCTATGCGGCCCTATAAAGGGACCTGGGATATCTGGACCCCTACAGACCTTCCACAGAGAAGCCGAGGGCCGGGGAAATAACCTATGCTGAGTCCTACCTTTTAAAGTAAGGGCCACCCGGGAGCTTGGACCCTGGGCCAAAGGATTCAATTCCCCAAGCGTATTCAGTCAATCTGGCACCGGAGCTAACAGACCCTTGGAATGGTATCCATGGGAAGCCAAGGATATTAAACAGCTTTGCAAGGCAGTGGTAGAGGATGGTCCGGACTCTCCTTGGGCCCAGACCCTATTACAGGACATTGTTTATCACACTTGTGTCCCTAAGGACTGACTAGATGTGGCCAAAGACGTCCTCACCAGTTCTCAGTTTATTAAATCGTGTGCCTTCTTTAAGGAGGAATGCAGAGGGCAGGAGGAGAATACCTGGGAGGCTCAAGCCACAATACCGATTACTGATGCCATGTTAACAGGGACAGGGGTAAGATATTCCACCCGCATCCCACAGGCAGTAATACCTGGCCTGTACCATGACCAGGTGAGGCAGGCAGGACTTGCCCTGTGGTACTAATTGGATGAAGGGCCCACTGAGTCCCCCATACCAGGAGTGAGACAAAAACTAGGTGAGCTTCTATCTGATTTTATAGATCAATTTGAACAGAGTGTTCACCGCAACTCGCCAGCAGGGGACCTCCGAGATCAGTTTGTAAAGCTACTGGTTTGGGAAGGGATGAATGCAGACCACCACACAGCCTGTGTGGGATTGAGAGAGTGTTCCCTGAGCACATGGGTGGTGGCCTCGCAGGATGTGGAACACAACAGCCCAGGCCCAATCACTCTCTTTACCTTTACAGGCTCAGACATCTGCAATGTCTGAGGCTATTACCCAGGCTCTGGCAGCCCAGGGCTAAAGAATCCCAAGACCATCAGGGAGAGGGTCTTGTTTTAAATGAGAACAGGAGGGCCCCTTTAAGCGGGACTATTCACAACAATCCCCCCTGCCCCCCCCACCAACCGGCCCAGGGGGGGTCCAAACCACCTCCTACACCCTGCCCCAGGTGCAGGAAGGGGTACCATTGGAAAAAGGATTGTCAGTCCAAATTTGATTTAGATGGGAAGGCTTTAAACTAGTGGAGGGACATCCTCCAGCCCCGTTAGCTCAAGGAGGAATCCTCTCTGCTGTAAGGCCCAGGCAGCCTCATGGCAGGATGACCCAGGCCCATTGGACCATCCCCCTGGGGGAAGGACTCCTCCCTAAAATGAGTATTTTCATAGGTGTAAAGCAGTTTCACTGCCTAATTGACATGAGGGCAGATTAAACCATACTCAGGGAGGAGGAAGTGCCCTAGGACTGGAAGCTTGCACACGGGCCCCCGATATTGGGGGTAGGGGGCAACTCCCAGTCCAAAGAGTTGGTCGCCCTTATGAAATGGACTAGCCTAGATGGAGAGCAGGGAAAGATATGCCCTTTAGTGGCAAAAAACCTCACCGCCAATTTACTAGGGCAAGACATGCTAAGAGAAATGGATGCTGTGGTCAATACAGGCCATCGAGCATCCTATGATGATATCCTGGATGGAGAAGAAGCACAAAGGCTTAAACAGGATCTAAAGGGAGTTAAGAAAAAGGATTTTTTAACTTTCATAAGTACAGAGAAGTACATAAGGGACCCACTTGGGTGCACCCCCAATCCTAAAGGCAATTGTCCCCCAATTACCTCCCATTAGATGGAAACCAAGAAGCCATTGACCAAACCTAACCTTGTAGTGGTCCACCTTTTGGTGGAGGAACAGAGAAAACTTGGGCACATACTCCCTTCTGTGAGTCCTTGGAACTTACCTGTATTTGTTATCCAAAATGCATCTGGGGCTTGGTTCATGCTCCAATATCTATGTAAGGTAACTGAAAGGATGGAGCTAGTAAGAATTCCCTAACAGGTATGCCCTGGACTCCCGCTTCAGAATATACCTTGGTTGTAATTGATAGTAAAGATATTTTTTTTTCGATCCCCTTGCATCTGGATGACTGCAAGAACTTTGCCTTCTCCATCCCTTCTCTTAATTTTTTCCCATCTTGATCGGGGGTTTGAATGGACAGTGCTGCCACAGGGAATGGCCAATAGCCTGGTCTGTTGCCAACAATACTTGGCCACACTTTTAGGGCCTGTGCTGGGTTCAGACACCTCCCTTGCCTATGCCTACATAGATGACATAATTCTGGGGCACCAAGGCCTGGGCTGCCTGGAGGGCCTTCTAGCCCAGGTTCTCACCATATTAAAAAAGGGGGGTTTTACCATAGCCCTAAACAAAATTCAAAAGGTACCTCCTTTTAAGGTGCTCAGATCCCACCTTACCTTGACTCAAGCCAGCCCCCTTAAGCCTTTGCTGGATATTCCAGCATCTCTGTCCCTAATCCAACTTCAAAGTCTTTTAGGGGAAATCAGTTGACTGTTGCCATGGGTTCCCATCCCTACAGATAGTCTTGTGCCCTTATTCACCCAACTAAAAGACAATACACCCCAAGAAGTTATTACAATTACAAACAGCCATTGGGCAATATTTTTACAGTTCCAAAGAACCCTGGATGAACTTTCCATGAAGAAGTATTCTATTCTTATGCACATTTTCCTCTCATTGTTTGCAGGTGTTACATTGATTTCTGTCAAATTTAAGTCAAATTGGGGGAGCCATTAGAGTGCGTTTACACTCCCCTGGGGGGGCACACCTCGGGTGTACTCTCAGGCAGACCAATTTGCCGATGCTATTGTCAAGGGAAAGACCCAGTCCCGAAGTCATTATGGCCTTGACCCTCACTCCATTGTTTTTCCTTTTCGGATGGCAGATGTTGAGTTCTCACTTGAGCCAATGCTCAACTTGCTCTCTCCCTGGAAGGGTTTCTAGGTCAAATTGACTGCCATTATAGGTCATCTAAATGGACCGTCATGTTATGGCCACTTCCCCTCATAATGCCTTCTCTATTTTCTCCTACACCTATTCCCAGTGCCCTCCATGTTTTTACTGATGGAGGTAAAACAGGCTCTGCATATGCAGCCTTTGAGGAGCAACAAAAGATCCCAAGCCAACAAAGATTTCAACCTTGTCAAGGGTCAGCACAATAAAAAGAAATGTTTGCTGTAATTATGGCCCTTCGGGATATTCAAAAACCCTTTACTTTGTATTCTGATAGTTTATATATGATTAACTTGCTCCCTCAACTTCCCCAGGCACATATTAAGCTGGATGGAAACCCTATTTTCCTCCTTATGGACACCCTTAAGGACCTATGAGATGGACGGGGAGCCCCTATTCACATTCAACATTTGAGAGGGCATTCAAAACTTCCTGGGTTTTTATCCATGGGCAATAATTGGGCGGACCAGTTAGCTACTGGCCCACAAGCCTTAATGTTACAAGAGGCCACCCATTTAAATGATTTAACCCACAATAATTGGAGAGGTTTTCAACATAGATTTCCTCAGATTCCTGCAAAAGACCTCAAAAGGATAGTACATACCCATAAAACATGCCAGCCCTTCTTAAAAATACCCCCGCTACAACCACCAGGGGTAAATCCCAGAGGCCTCAAACCCAATGTCCTCTGGCAAACTGATATGACTCATTTCCCAGCCTTTGGTAAGCTTAAATATATTTTTGTTTCTATAGATACCTATTCAGGAGTATGTTGGGCCACAGCACATTCAGGAGAAAGAACTAAACATTCAGAAGCACATTTTCTTCAATGCTTTGCCACCTTGGGTCTACCAGCACAAGTTAAAACCGATAATGGACCTTGTTTTGTTAGTAAAGCAA
This sequence comes from Dipodomys spectabilis, assembly GCF_019054845.1. NCBI lineage: Eukaryota > Metazoa > Chordata > Mammalia > Rodentia > Heteromyidae > Dipodomys > Dipodomys spectabilis. The sequence continues at coordinate 2,993,989 of NW_024870927.1, forward strand.
TGTCAGAGTTCTTTGACAGATGGCATATTTCTCATACTACAGGAAATCCTTATAATCCCCAAGGCCAAGCAATTATAGAAAGAAATCACCAATGTCTTAACGAGCAATTAGTAAAACAAAAAGGGGGAGTTAACCCCCATATATAGTTACAGATAGCTTTGTTTACCATTAACATTTTAAATTTTTCAAAAGGGGCAATTAAATCCAGATTTCAGAAGCACTGGGGACAACTAAATCCTAAGCCCCAAGTGAAAGTCAGGTGGAAGGACCCCCTGACACAACAATGGAGTGGACCTGACCCCCTAGTTACCATGGGCAGGGAGTTCAGAAATGTTTTTCCCATAGAGGAGACAACCCCCATATGGATCCTGGCCAGGAACTTTAAGTTTTTACCCATTTCCTCTATACAGGAAGAAGCCCAAGGATAAACTAACCAACAAGGAAAGTAAAACAGCTATGCTGGTCGAGGCTGGTGTTTAAAAGAGGGAAAGCTAAAAAGATAATTACTAACCATCCCCAAGGGCAATCAGCCCTTGAGAAGCTCTTCTGTTCTCTAACAATTGCAGATGGTGATATTCCAGCTGTTGGCTGTCCTGACCCTCCCAGTCCTGGCAATGGCCCTATGGAATCCACATCAACCTCAACGGGTGACCTGGGCACTGATCAGCACTGGCAATGGAGAAATCATCAACAGCACCAAAAGAGAAGCTGTCCCTTCGACCTGGCCATGAGCTTCATTTTGACATCTTTGACCTGGCTAGAGGATCCTGGGAGGTTGGAGATTGAGACCCCCTTTACCAAGGACTGCCTGAGTGTGGGGGCCCACGAGGATGCACTGTGCCTCATGTGTGGTGACCCAATACCCAGGCTGCTCCCATGCTTTACAAAGGTCAACCTTATATGATACTTTTTATATATGTCCCAGAAGTAATCGAAATGCTTCAGACATTTCTAACTGTGGTGGGGCTGACGTTTATTAACTTTACTGAGGAGGGAAAAAGGATAACTAACAGGGAGATGGGCAGGATGTGGGGGTTGCAGTTATATCGAAAAGGATAGAGCCCAAGAGATCCAATGCATGGCTCTCCGTGTCTATTATGATAAACTCAGTGCTAAAGATTACTCCATACTTTAGGTGAACCACAGAAAAGGAGGTGCCAATTGGGCGAACCTCATAAGAGGTGCCCTGACCTGAACCTCAGCTAAGAGGTGGGTCTGCCATTAAAACAAAAAGGGGGAATCTATAGGGCACATGGACAGCAAAGTTAGCACTGAAAGGCAGTTGAGTGGGCAGAGTTCCACTTGTTTATGTTAAAATCTGACTGTGTACCACAACCAGGCAAAGTGACATCTGTACTTGAATAGCTCAAAGACAGCAGGGAAAATATAGAAAGCATAGGTGTATGATAGGGTGACCTCTACAGTGATTGGTTTGTTCCTTTCCCTCCCCTTCCTTGCCACGCAGTTGTTTGCTATAAAAATTGCTTGCTGCATAGTGATAAACGAGTTCCTGCTTGACTTGACTCCCTGCTGCATCTGACTGTCTCCGGGGCTATGGGAGGCTGGCGACTGAGCTAGCAGCACACTTTTCTGGGAACCCGTCCATCTTCTGAGGGACAGATGAAGATCCAACAGGTAGGGAGGGAACAAAGGAGGAAGCAACAATGCTCAATAGGAAATGTACTCATTACTTTTTTCATGTAACTGTAACCCCTCTGTACAACATTTTTACAATAAAAAACATACAAAAAATAATGTAGTGCTCAAAGAAGCATTTTGGGGGTAAGGAAGGATATCTGAATAGCTGTACAAAATTCTACATTGCTTTCTTTTAAATGTTCAGTATGGAACTGAATAAACATAAGTGCTTCCAATAAAAATATTAAGTCACTGTCTTGGAACTGGGGCCAGTATTTCTGCCATTGAAGGGATTTGAGCTCATTTTCCGAGTAACTCTTTTACACCATGAGTGAAGGGGAAGCTCACTGTCCTTGAGGAAAAGAAATTCAAGCTAGAGTTCCTAGGGCCTGCATTGAAGCCATGCAATGTAAAAAATATTCCTATACATGTGTAATATATGATATATATGTACATATGCATGTTTATTATATATTGATTATTATAATTATTGATTTTGTATTTATTTTATTTTATTCATTTTATCATTTATTGTGTTTAGTATTATTATACACATAATATTTATTATGTTTTGTACATCTATTATAAAATTATACACAATAAATCAGGTCATTGACTTGTTTTCCATTAATACTTTATTAAGTGTTGAAACATGATACATAATTAAATGGAGGCATTAGTCACAGTCATCACATGTTTAGAGTCTCTCCCAAGTATGAGCTTTGTCTTAGTTATCTTTTGGCAACTTACTATAGGGATTTCTTTAGTTGATTTATACTCAGAAACCTTTTCTTGAGGATAGGCAAGTTGCGGGATAAAATTGTAAGGGTGGGGCTGGGAATGTTACTTAGTGGGGCTGGGAATGTGGCTTAATGGTATAGAGCTTGCTCAGCATGCATGAATGCCAGGGTTTGAATCCTCAGTGCCACATACTCAGAAAAACCGAGAAGCTGTGGAGTGGCTCAAGTGGTAGAGTGCTAGCCTCGAGAAAAAGAAGCTCAGAGACAGTACCCAGGCCCTTAGATCAAGCCCCAGGACTGGCAAAAACAATAGGCCAGATGCTGGTGGCTCACTGTTGGAACCCTAGCTTCTCAGGAAACTGAGATCTAAAGACCACAGTTCCAAGACAGCCTACACAAGGAAAGCCTGTTAGACTCTTATCTCCAATGAATCACCTAAAGAACTCAAATGGCGCTGTTGCTCAAGTGGTAGAGTGTTCGCCTTGAGCTGAAGGTTGCAGGGACAGCACCCAGGCTTCAGTCTGAGAAAAACAACTGGAAACAGAGTGTGGGATAATCAAAGTACTTTTCCTATTTTCTAATTATGAGCACATTTTCTGGAAAACGAACATTTATGTACACCAGAGTTGGAGTCAAGGCTCAAGGTTCAAGTATAGCTGATCCATCTGCCAAGCCTCTCAGACTCTAACATTATAACCTTGTGTCCTACAGAGTTCTGAAAGGTCCAAGGTTGAAAGGCATAATATGCTCCCCAAGCCCTCTTTGATAAACAGTTGATTTCTATTGTCAATGTCATTACAGTTCTGAACCTAGTACAGCACCAGTAGCTCAGGCCCATCACCCTAACTCAGGAGACTGAGGTCTCAGGATCACAGGGTGAAGCCAGCCAAGGCAGGAATGTCTACGATACTCTGACTTCCACTTCTGAAAGGTCAGATGTTCAAGAGCTTCCTTTATTTCCCTTGGTGATGAGAGGTTACTTGCACTCTAAATGTTCTTAGAATTCTCAAGCTATAGAAACAGGAAAGAAACATTGTTGACCCATCCTGGGTTCAAATGAAGTTCTCTGGATCCAAGGCTTAGCCCTGTTACCAGGAAGAACTCTAGTGTAACACTGAATTTGAAGGACAGAAAACAGTTTCAAAAGCCAGGCTAGGTGAAGAGACCTAGGCCTGCAGGATTAGGAGGCAGAACGTAGACAATCAACAGGGAAGTGAGCTGCAAAACCACCTCATTCATTCCAAGCACAGCCTGCAAAGGGGAAACCTTAAACATTTGTTAGAGTTACACCAGGTCAGGCTTTTCTCAGCCTCTTCAAACAATGACTAATTAACCTTTTTCCCTCAGGTAAAAGGAGCCTCAGGCTTTCTTTATGTTAGCAATAGAGAGTTTAGTGAGGGAGAGGGAAGGAACAGAGTAGAAAAACCCTACTCTCTGGTCTTAGGGAGTAGGGTTTTGACTCTCTGTCAGATTTGAATGCCCTTCTTCTACCTCTGCCAGTCATTCTCCTTCCTTCATTCTCCACATATTAATGCAAATCCCCAGTCCAAGGAGAGGCAGGCCCTTTCTCTACTATCTACAAGCACCTGAGTTAGAACCTGGCACTGTCCTCTTGGCTCTTCTGCTGCTTGAGAAGTGGGATAGAGACAGTCTTCCTGCTCTGTGGTGTGTGATGGTGATGCTGGTGGCCTAGAGCACTGCAGAAGGCCTCATGACTGGGAATTGTTCCCTTCTTTCCTCCTGAAATCTAAGACCAGATTCACCTATCATCCTTCTATCCATCCATCTATCTATCTATCTATCTATCTATCTATCTATCTATCTATCTATCTATCTATCTATCTATCTATCTATCTATCGATCGATCGATCGATCGGTCTGTCTGTCTGTCTGTCTGTCTGTCTGTCTGTCTGTCTGTCTATCTATCTATCTATCTATCTATCATCTATCTATCTATCTACCTAACTACCTACATACCTACATACCTAGTAAGCTAGCTATCTCTTTGTCAGTTCATGGGTTGAACTCAAGGCCTGGGCACTGTCTCCAGCACTCTACTACTTGAGCCATAGCACCAATTCTGGCTTTTTCTGTGTATGTGCTACTGAAGAATTGAACCCAGGGCTTCTTGCATGCTAGGTAAACACTCTCACTAATCCACATTCCCAGCCTCCTCATCTTTTTCTTAATGGTAGTTTTTATGTAAGAATGCTACCAACTTATGTCCCCAAGTTTAATTTTCTGAATACTGGTTATTTCTATGAACCCTGATCTTCTCTTCTGCCTGATTTGTGACTGTTTCTACCTTGGCCTCATAAATAAATTTAAATAAAGGCTGCTGAGAGCTTCAGTATGCATCATATAAGGACACAGGCCTGGAACCATGGAAGAGAAAAGCCATGGCCAGAAATGAAGAGAATGATGTGGTATGTGCAACAAGCATATCTGAAAAATAAATCAGTAAATAAAAGCAAAAGCAATACATATGATCTGTTTGCACTCAGGGAGGTAAAATACACACATAAGTAGGTAGGGTACTGGTACATAACTTGGCCTTCTCTTTTTGAATTTGTGTGGCCATCCCAGGATTTAAACTCAGGGCCCCATGCATTCCTCAGTTGTTTTGCTCAAGGCTGAGGCTCTACCTCCACCACAGCTCCACTTTCAGCCATCTGGTCATTAATTGGATATAAGGTCCACCCAGGCTTACCTGGTCTGTCCTGTATCTCTTGCTCGGCTCTCTCAAAGCTGGAGGTCTACCGTCTGGGCCACTGTTCCTCTTCTGGTTTTCTGGTAGTTTATTGGATATAGGAGACACAAAGACTTTCCTGCTCGGCTGGCTTTAGATGGCGATCTCCTGAAGAGGCTTCAAGTGGCTTTCCTCACGGATTCGCTGAGAAGCCGCTCCACACAAAACCTTAGTCTAAATCTTGGGAGGTACTAGCAAAACAGAAACATGAACATGCTTCTAGTGGGTTCTAGATACTTCAGGTTGGAGACACATAACAATCATAACTATTAGATCATTTTATAGGTGAAAAGAGCAAAGCAGACAGTATGAGGATCACTCCAGCTTTCAGTCCTCTCATCCTGAGACTAAATTCACTGCAGCTCTAAGCTAAGTGACAAAGCTGGAATGAACTCTGGACCTTAGCTACCAAATTCTATGACACTCATTTCCCACTTTTGACTTCTAAACTGTGACCAGAGGGGAAAATGAGGAGAGAAAATCCTTCTCAGAGAAAGCAGCTATAACGAATATTGGGTAGTTTACTTATTAATTCAAACTATTGGAATGACCTTGTGAAGAAATTACGTTGTCCAGATTGAAAAATGAAGAAGCAAAGAAAGGCAGGTGTCAGTGTCTGCTGACTATAATCCCAGCTCCTCAGGCGGATGAGATGTAGAGATTATCAGTTTGAATCCAGCCCAGTTAGGAGAGTGCTTGAAATGCTTTTTCTAAAAGATAACAGAAAAACCCAGAAGTGGGACTGTGATTCAAGGCTAATGCACTACCCTTGAACAAAAGAAGCTCAGGGACAACCCCTAGGCTCATAGTTCAACTCCAGGACCTGCCCCCCAAAAATAGCTTGTACCTCCATGTCTTTGTGTATGTATGGATGGATTCCTTTTGGCAAAACACCAGAGTAGCTATTATGAATGGCACCAAGCTAGTAAATTTGTTTTCAATACAATGATTTCATAGCACAGAGACAGCTTTCATAACAGTGCATGTTCTGGGGATCCCATGAGTGGGCACAGTGTAGCCTGAGGGATTCTCTGTACCCCAGGCCTGCTGGAAGAAGTCTCTCTCATTGTCTGGACAGGCAGACCAAAGGCCTAACTCCTGTACAGCTGTGTAATGAACAACTCCATCCAGGCCAATTAGTGAGGATGAGTGTGGGCAGGCTCTGAAAGCCAGGAGAAAAAGCCCTCTTTGTACCCCAATCTATCTCTCCCCAGTGTTCTATTTTGACAGGAAGCCTTCATTTGTGTCACCTCCCTTGACAAGCCAAGTTTCCTGCACTTACTCTGCCTTTGTGAGACTATGTTCCCCTGTTCGATACAGTGCTAAATGTAATTCAGGAGTCCTTCTGGAACACAATTATGGCACTGTACCTAATGAAATGTCTCATTGCAGATGATGATGGGGCTATAATGCCTCTCCTTGGTTTCCTGAAGCTTGGGAAATCCAAGCATATGTCGGATATCACAATACTTCCTGTCATATGGGGCTGGTGAAGCTCATGAGATTTTGAAATCTTTGACCTCTCCTAGTTGGACCCTGGGTGGCTAGATTTTGATTGTGAATACAAAGCCTGGGTTCTGGCCATGAGCTCAGAGCAGAACTCTATTGCTTGTCCATTTCGTGTCACAGCTTCACTTCTGCTTTCTCTCTCTCTCTCTCTTTCTCTCATTCTCTCTCTGTGGTATGTGTGTGTGTATGTGTGTGTGTGTGTGTGTGTGTGTGTGTGTGTGTGTGTGTGCATACACTAGTTCTGGAGCTTCAACTCAGAACATGATCATTGTACTTAGTTTCTCTTGTAAAAATGTAGCCCTTTCCCACTTGAGCCACAGAGCCAATTCAGGCTTTACTCTGGTAAGGTCTTACTGAGTAATCAGGCCCAAGGTTTCATATATACAAAGCACTCTATGCCTAAGGCACATTCACAGCCCTTTACTTCAGGTTTGTTAGTATGTTTCTGTCTTTTTGTTTTTGTTGTTGTTGGTTGTAGGAGTTGAAGTCTGAGCCCTGGGTGCTGTCCCTGAGTTCTTTAGCTAAAGTCTTGTGCTCTAACACTTTAGCCACAGAGCCATTTCAGGTTATCTGAGCCTCAATAGTCTTGTCTGCATAATCATCTCAGTTGTGGAGCTCTTACAAGGACCAGATGAAATTATGCACCCTGTTATAGACATAGCACATGGCACTCTTTGAAGGTCTCAGCACACAGCAACACGTGAAAGACTCTGCACACAGCACCCAATGGGTAAATCTGCAGCACTGTGGGGGAAGGGGGAGCTCACCATGCTGGAAGACAAGAAAGTCAGGCCTGTTCCCACGGCCTGAATTCAAGTCTTAGCACTCATATATTTTAAGTACATGATTTACATACACATTTACATTTACATACATATTTACATACACATGTTTACTGCATATTGCGGTTAGTGTAGTTATTAATTTTGTGTCTTATTTATTTATTATGTATATTAGTGAGTATGATTACACATATAATAACATTTTTCACATCCTATTACATAGGACATAGATTTGCCTGTGTATTAGACCTCATTCCTGAGACCCCAGATTTTCACCAATTAGGAAAACAAGTGGGACAATTGGCTTCTTCCACCAGGATTAAGTTTTTGGCAGTTCTGTGATTTGGACTCTGGTCCTAGAAGGCCCACTTCATGAATGGGTCAAGGTTAGCACACCAGTCTGATGCAAGTGAAGTTGTGGAGCAAATTTGAGGACCTGAAATCAAGCCCTAGGATTGGCCAATATATAAACACATAGTTGTGTAGATGCAGTGTGTGTTTGTATTTACATATGTATATGCAGCTATAAATGTATACAAAGTCAGATAGACATTTATGAAGATTCTAGTACATAACTATAAAGTGATGTCTATATCTTATTTTTATATATTCTATTACTACTAATTATTTGGTATAAAATTATGCCACCATAAATTAATCACAGTAGAAGACTTAATAAAGTACTAAATTAATCAGTGACTTGAATTTATTGCATATAATCTTATACTAGAATGACTAGCTAATTATTAATTCAATTAGTACATTGCAAACATTCTATTACTGTTCCTATACATAGGAACATAGGCTCTTCAGCAGTGTGTAGGTGCCAGTTCCAGGATCCAACTCAGGGCCTAGGTGTGTGGGTTAGACTCAGGCTTCACTGACAGCCCACCAGCCTTCAGCCATGCTAGGTCACATTCAGTTTCCAAGTGGAGTCATTGAGACCCAGGATGGTCAAGTGCAAAGGAAACAAAGGTAAAACGATTGTGTGAAACTTCCTGTTTATTTCCCTAATCCATTTGTGTTGGTTTGATTTTTTTTTTTTTTACCAGTGCTAGGAGTTGAATTCGGTCCTAGGATCCCTGGATCTTATGTGGGTGTAAAAGCTGCACACCAGCCTAGGGTAATCATGGTTTAAGACACAATAAAATGCTTCCTTGAGCAAAAAGAGCTCAGAGAAAATGTCTAGGCTAACAGTTCAAGCCTCAGGACCTGCCACACAAAAAAGAGCCAGTGACTACATGTGTCTGTGAATGTATCCTGTGTCTGTGAATGTATCCATGTATTTGTATCGGTGAACATCCAGAGTTGCTATGTTGAAAGGCACCCAGATAGGAAATTTGCTTTGAATAGAATTATTTCATTGCACAGAGAATTCATTCAAGACAGTGCTGGTTCCGGGGCTCCCCCTCACTGTTCCCAGTGTAGACTGAGCGTTTCTCCACACCCCTGCAGCTGGAGGAATTCTGCCTCATTGTTGGAACAGGCAGACAAAAAGCCTCACTCCTGTACAGCTGTTTAACAAACAATTCATCTGGGGCAATTAGTGAGGATAAGTTGGGAAGACTCTGAAGGCCAGGAGAAAAAGGCCTCTTTGTACCCTAAGCTTTTTCCCCAGTGCTCTTTTTTGACAAGAAGCCTTCATTTGTGCTGCCTCTCATATCAGGCCAAGTTCCCTGTACTTACCCTCTCTTTGTTAGACTATGTCCCAATGTTGAAACAAACTGCTACAATTAATTCAAGTCCTTCTGACAGACAACTGAGAGCTGAACCTGATGAAATGATTCATTATTGGCAACGGTACCTCCCTAGGTTTCCGGAAGCTTGCTAAATCTAAGCTTATGTGTAATATTACAGTGCTTCCTGTCATCTAGGGCTGGTGAAGCTCATCAGGTTTTGAAACCTTTGACCTCTCCTAGTTAGGCCCTGGGTGGCTAGGTTTCATGGTTAAAAACAGGACCATGGTGCTGACCATGAGCTCAGAGCAGAAGCCCTTTGCTTTACCATTTGGTGTCACAGCTTCACTTCTGGTCTGTGTGTGTGTGTGTGTGTGTGTGTGTGCATGCACGTGCACGCACGTGTGTGCATGCATGCATGTACCAGTCCTGGAGCTTGAACTCAGGACCTGAGAACTGTTCCTGAGTTTCACCTGTACAAGGATAACACTCTACCACTTGAGCCACAGAGCCACTTTAGGCTTTTTTTTCTAGTGATATGATATTGAGAATTCAAACCCAGGGTTTCATATATGCAAAGCACTCTTCCCCTAAGACCCATTCCCTGAATTCTACTTCAGGTTTCTTACTTTCTTTTCTTGTAAGTTGGAGGAGTTGAAGTCTGAGCCTGGGTGCTGTCTCTGAGCTCTTCAGCTCAAGCTCTACCACTTGAGCTACAGCGCCCCTTCAGGCTTTCTGGTGGTTCACTGGAGGTAACCATCTCAAGGAATTTCCTGCCTATGCTAGCTTTGGACCATGATCCCCAGCTCTCAGGCTCCTGAGTAGCTAGGATGACAGGCACGAGTCAGTGGTGCCCTGCTTCCACTTCAAGTTGCTAAGTGATGAGTAGGATATAAGAGTCTCATGGGACCTTTTGTGTCTGGGATAGTTTTGAACCAAGATTGTCAGATCTCAGCTTCCTGAGTAGGCAGGATGACAGACTTAAACTACAGACGCCTAGGGTCCTTGGCTACACCTGATAGGGCACTAGCCATGAGCCTTACAGGGAAGGGTCTGTGCCTAGGTCTTGAGTTCAACATTTACGACAGAGAAAAATAAACCAAAACAATTGTCTGCAGGAGACAACTCATTAGAGTTCAGTACATACATAATTTTAGCCTTAACATGGGGACATATCTGAGTCTCAACTTTCTCATCTGCACAATCATCTTAGTTGTGGAGCTGTTACAAGGAACAGATGAAAGAATGCACCTTGTGAAGGACTCAGCACACAACACTTCATTAAGGACGCATCACATAGCTGTATCCCACAAGCTATCATTAGAATTGGGATGTTTTCATCAGTATCACCATTCTTTCAGAAACACGTCACAAACTGCACAAAGTTCACATTTAATTGTTTAGAGGGATGGTTTTTTTTTTTTGTTTTTTTTTGGCAGGGAGGAGAGTTAGTCACGGGGATTGCACTGAAAGGTTGGGGCTACTGTCCTAAGATCATTAGCTCAAGGCTAGAGCTCTACCACTTTGAGCCACAGCTCAGAGTTTTGCAGACTTCCTGCCAGGGCTGGGTTTTAAACCCACCAGTGTCAGATCTCAGCCCCTGAGTAGCCTGGATGACAGGGGTGAGTGAGCCATCAGCATCTGGTTCCATGGAGCTGGGTTGCAGCAGTTTACCTCTGGCTAAGTCAGGTTAGATGACAGCTGTCAGCATGAAACTCCCAGCTTGCTCTGTGATGAGGTATTTGCAGTCTTATCCTTATGTGGTTGTGTACAGAACATTATTTATTTATTTTTGGTGCCAGTCTTGGTCTTAAGTAAGAGTCTAGACATAAGCTTTTATGCTCAAAGCTAGTCCTTGATTGTATGAGGAACTGCTCAAATTCCAGATTTTTCTGTGCATGTGGTAGTGAGGAATTGAACCCAGGGCTTTGTACGTACTAGGGGAACACTCTACCACTGAGCTCCAGGAGTGACAAGTGTATAAACAGATACATGTGTAGATTGGTAGTTAGATAGATAAATAAATGTATATGTATAGAACAAGAGAGATGTCTGTATATTATGAAATTGCATATACCAATTATTAGCAACTAAATTATTCCTTCCTTTTTTAAGTATCATGACTGAATAAATAATAAAGTATTAATTGAAAATAAGTCAAAGAAGTATAATTGTGTATAATTTTATAATATGAAAATCATACACTAACTACTAATTTAATTGTTGTGTATAATTTTATAATATGAAAATCATACACTAACTACTAATTTAGTTGTTACTTTTATAACATTCCATTTGTACAGATGTAACATCGGAATGCATTTATTACACCATCCCGCCATTCATTAGTGGCAGCCCCAGGATACGACCTCTAGGCATAAGTTGCCGGTTTCAGCTATGGCTTCCCTAATAGCCCACCAAACATCAGCAATGCAAGGTCACTTGAACTTTCTGGGCCTTGGCATTTAGACCCAGGATGGTCACAATACAAAGGAAAACAAAAGTAAAACCACCTTCTTGAACTTCTCAGTTTTATCCTTTTCCATATTATTTTTGCCAGCCCCGAGATTTGAACTCAGGTCCTAGGAAACCAGGGTTAGCTGTGGCAGCGGTGCCAAGACCTAAGTTTAAGCCCCTGGCTTGGCAAATAAGTAAGTAAGTAAATAAATAAATAAATAATAAGGCCCTGGCTTGGAATTTGCATCATTGTTCTGCTAGGCCTGGGATTTGAACTCAGGGTTTGGGTAACTCTGGAGCATTGTGGGTGAAGGGGAAGCTCACTGGCCTTAAAGATAAGAAATTCAGACCAGTTCCCAGGGTCTGAATTAAAGCCTCGGCATAATATTCACATATGAGATCTATTTACATACATAGGTTTCACCCATACCTTGGATGACAGTGTCTGTTACAAAGGACAATGCTTCTATGTCCTACTTCTATGTCCTCCTCTTAGCTCTTTCCTGATTTCCAATTAATCACAGCTTCATGGCTTCAAGTTTAGTGAAGCTGAAGGGCTATAAGGCATCCTCCATTGCTCCATCTTCATGGTTTCTCATCTTAAACTATTTTAAGTTGCCTCATTCGGATGTGGAATTTATTTTCTTGTCTTCATTCAATCTGTGCTGCATCGTAGTCAGCCAAATATGCACTGTAAAATCATTTAACGTAGCTAAAATATTAAGAGAATCTATATCAAAAAGTTTTGGCCTCTCTCCACTGTTGAAGTCAATATGCTTAGCTAGGGCTTCTAAGAACAGTTTTCTTTTTTTATTATTGTGAACATACTGTACAGAGGGGTTACAATTACATGGGCAAGATAATGAGTACATTTCTTATCAAGCATTGCAGCCTCCTCCTTTGTTTACCCTTCACATCCCTTCCCGACCTCCCCATGTCTCCCCACCGAATCCCCCCCCCCACCAAAGTTGTAAAGTTCGTTTTCGACATGACAACTTGTACTTCTCATTGTTGCAATGGGTCCACCTGTATCCTTATTTAAACGACTTGTTTTTCCCCTTCCCCTCCACAAATTATAAAGACATCAAATATAGTGAAAGCAGGGGTTATACTGTGGGGGAGGGACATACAAAGCAACAAAGAAATAATCTTATAAATGAGTTAGAAACAAATGCATGAAAGAAAAAAACATTTAAATACATATCTAAGGGTTCATTTTCCTAACATCACATTATCTGACCTTTTCTGCTTGATTCATACATATACTAGATATTGCAAACAAGGGAAACCATGGGACCTATGTTTCTTTGGGCTTGGCTTACTTCACTTAATATAATTTTTTCCAAGTCTTTCCATTTCCTAACAAATGGGGCAATGCCATTCTTTCTGATGGAGCCATAGAATTCCATTGTTTATTTATACCACATTTTCTTGATCCATTCATCTACTGAGAGGCATCTGGGTTGGCTCCATATCTTAGCTATGGTAAATAATGCTGCAATAAACATAGTTGTGCTGGTAGCTTTAGTGTGGTCTTGTTTGTAAACATTTAGGTAAATGCCAAAAAGTGGGATTGCTGGGTCATAGGGGAGTTCTATGTGAAGTCTTTTGAGGAACCTCCATATTGCTTTCTAAAGTGGTTGAACAAGTTTACACTCCCACCAACAAAGAAGTAAGGTTCCCTTCTGTCCACATCCCCTCCAGCATCTGTTGTTACTAGAGTTCTTGATTTTTGCCATTGGTATCTCAATGTTGTTTTGATTTGCATTTCTTTTATGGCTAGGGATGTTGAGCATTTCTTCATGTGTCTATTGGCCATCCTTCTTTCTGTTTCAGAGAAGTTTCTCTTCAAGTCTTTCGCCCACTTACTTATTGGGCAGTTGTTTCTTTGAGGATTTGTTGTTGGGTGGTTTAATTTTTTGAGTTCCAAGTATATTTTAGATATGAGACCATTGTCCCTTGTATGGCTAGTGAAGATCTTCTCCCAATCCGTAGGCTTTCTATTGATCTTGCTAGCTATGTACTTTGCCATGCAGAAGCTCTGCAACTTCATGCAATCCCATTTGTCCAACCTTTCTTTGATTTGTCCTATTTCCGGGTCTCTATTAAGAAAATTTTGACCTGCGCCAAGGAGACCTAGGGTTTCTCCTATTCCATCCTGTAATGTTTTCAGAGTGTCTGCTTTGACTCTGAGGTCTTTGATCCATTTGGAGTTGATTCTGGTGCAGGTTGATATATAAGAATCTAGCTTTAGTTTTCTAGAAGTAGTTAACCTATTTTGCCAGCACCAGTTACTGAAGAGGCTGTCTTTCTTCCATTCTATATTTTTAGTTCCCTTATCGAAAATTAGATGGCTATAGGTCTGTAGGTTCATTTCTGGGTTTTCAATTTTATTTCATTGGTCTTGAGGTGTGTTCTTGTGCCAGTACCAAGCTCTTTTGTTTACTATGGCTTAATAGTACAGTTTGAAATTTGGTATTGATATTCCTCCAGCAGTCTAAGAACAGTTTTCTTTTTTTAAATTTTATTTTATTTTATTTGAGAACATACTGTACAGAGGGGTTACAATTACATGGGCAGGATAATGCATACATTTCTTACCAAGCATTGCAGCCCCCTCCTTTGTTTACCCTTCACATCCCTTCCCAGCCTCCTCCCTCCCCCCCACCCAATCATATCCCACCTCCCCCCCCCACATCGACATTGTAAAGCTGGTTTTGACATGACATTTTGTACTTCTCATTATTGCACCAGGTCCACCTGAATCCTTAAACGACTTGTATGCCTCCATCAGAAAGGATGACATTTCCCCATTTGTTAGGAAATGGAAAGGCTTGGAAAAAATTATATTAAGTGAAGTAAGCCAGGCCCAAAGAAACATAGGTCCCATGGTTTCCCTTATTTGCAATATCTAGTATAGGTATGAGTCAAGCGGAAAAAGTCAGATAATGTGATGTTAGGAAAACGAACCCTTAAATATGTATTTTAATGTTTTTGTTTCTTTCATGCATGTGTTTCTAACGAATTTATAAGATTATTTCTTTGTTGCTTTGTATGTCCCTCCCCCACAGTGTAACCCCCGCTTTCACTATATTTGATGTCAGTATAACATGTGGAGGAGATGGGGACAAATAAGAACAGTTTTCTTTCCTTTTCCATTTCCTCCATTCTTTTCTGATCCCAAATATCTTTGGCTTATGTAATAAGAGAAGTGTTCACTATCTCATCTTAATAAGGATATTATTTTTGTGAGCCACCTAGAAAATGTGAAATCATTGGTTTGAATTATCCTATCAGATTTTTTTTCTGTGTTTCAGTGCTTCATGTGCAAAGACATTGTGGGAAGAATTACAAGCAGAAAAATGTAAACCCAATACATTCTTTCATTGTGCAGGGCACTTTCTCTCTAAATATTTTGACTCAAAATACCTTTTTCAGAGGATTATAGTTTGGTAATTAAAGGTCAATTCACAAATTTTGATATTTTTTTTAAAAGAACTTTGAATTTAAATTCCACTACAACCTTGTTTCACAAACTGAAAGTGTATTTCCTGGGCAAGGACATTCTCAAAGAACCTACAGGATTTCCAGCAAGTTTTCTGAGGTTTGTTGGTTGGTTTGTTTGTTTGTTTAATGAGGTCATCTTCACCCGCATTGCTCTCTCTCCACTAAGTCTCCATGGATTTCTTTGCCTGAAAGCCTCTTTTCCCAGGCAATTTTAAATTTTCTTAATAGGCTAAGTTGTTAAAAATTTTGAAGAATTAAAATTTACCTGTCATAATTGTAAAACTCTTTTGAAATTCCTTTATCAGAATCGCGAATTCACCAATCATAATTCCACCTTTACATCAAAAACAGTTAACGTTGTTTTCATGATATAGTATCCATGCAACTATTCTTTTCTAGTGGCTCTGCTATGCATACATATTACCATATAATCTGATGCAGAGCAAAATGAACTCCAAGATATCGAAACAGAGGCTTTTTTTGCGGTTGCGTTTTTAATGTAGTATGTGAGTTCCATTTTCTTTTGGTTTTTCTATGGTTTATCCCCTGCTGTATTTGATTTTAGTACCCTGTATTTTGTGTATACATGTACCTTAATTAGGTAATGGAAGAGGAAAAACAAAATAGTGAGAAAAAAAGGCAAAGGGCAAACCAATGCAATAGCAATGCTCACAAGACAATATATGGGAAATGTACATAACAACTTGTGAGAGGTATTGAGGATAAAGAAAACTGTGAGAAAAATTAGGGAGGAGGTAACAAGTATGAAAAGTTATGTATTAACTACTTTACAATTACTGACAGGATCATTGCAAGATAATGTTAAAGCATGCATAGATGCCTTACCAGCAGTCATTCAAGGAATGGCATATGCTGTAGCAATGAAAGGAGAACCATTCAGTGCTTATGTACAAAAATTACATAAGACACGACCTCAGGCCAGAAAAGGGGTTTGTTTCTCATGTGGCCAGTCAGAACACATGAATAAAGATTGTCAACAAAAGCCAAATAAACCTAGTAACAATAAACAGGGTAAAGAGCCTGGACTTTGTCCACGATGAAAGAAAGGCAATCATTGGAAAAATGAGTGTAGATCAAAATATCATAAGGATAGAATTCTGCTAACAGCAGAAGAAAAGGAGAAAAAAAACAAGAAGAGGGTTGCTCCCTCAGCCCCATAAATGAAAGAGGGGAAACACCTAATGTTACACAAAAATCCCCTAAAGGATCAGTTCCATTAAATTCCTTGTCTCCTCCATTTACAGTGTGGGATTTGCCTAAAGCTACTCCAGGAAGTGCAGGGTTAGATCTGGCAACAAAAACAGTTTACAAGCCCTCAGAGTCATTAATAACACCATCTATGACATGGGGGCTCTTCAGCCAAGACTTCCATCTCCTGTGGCTATTCCTAAAGGACATTATATAATAATCATTGATTTTCCGGATTCTTCTACGATAAAATTGGATCCTAATGATTTTCAAAGATTTGCATTTCGTGTGCCCTCATGTAATTTGAAAAGGCCCTGGCAGAGATATCAGTAGAAGGTCGTGCCTCAAGGCATGAAAAATTCTCCTACATTGTGTCAAAAATTTGTGGATAAAGCTTTACAAAAAACTAGGGAAGAGTTTTCTAAGGCTTATATTTTTCATTATATGGACGATATTTTAATAGCTGCTGAAAGTAAACATTTAACAGAACAAATTTTAACAAAATTTTAACAAAATTAACCATTGAACAATTAACCAACTTTGGTTTGCTTATTGTTCCAGATAAAATTCAACATAAGAAACCTTTAAATTATTTACGAAACATAATACATCATGTAACAAAAATGAGTATTAAGCTAGATAAATTAAAAACATTAAATGATTTTCAAAATTACTGGGAAACATAAATTGGGTTAGACCCTACTTGAAAATTACCACAGGAGAATTACACCCATTGTTTGAAGCCCAAAAAGGGGATTCTAATCCTAAATCCAAGAGACAATTCACTCCAATAATGGTAGAAAAAATTTCATTGGTGGAAGAAAAGTTACAAGCAAAAGTGGTCCAATTGGACTATAATAAAGACTGGGATTTTATAATATTATCGACATCTTATACCCATACAAGATGTTTATGGCAAGATGGAGTCCTGGAATGGCTTAACTTGCTTCACAGTCAGACAAGAATGATAGCTTCTTATGTATATTTGTGCAGCCAACTCATTGTCAAGTCAAGGAGTAGGTCCCGAGAGTTATTTGAGAAAGAAATGAATAATGTAATCATACATTATAATAAACAACAATTAAAAATATTATTACAGAATGATGAGAATTGGGGATTAGCATTATTAAATTATTCAGGACAAATAAAATTTCATGTTCCTCAACATCCTTTATTAAAATTTGTGGAAGAGGTAAAAATCATTTTTCCTTTAGTGGTAACAACACCTTTAGAAGGAGCTCTAACAGTTTTTACTGATGGGTCCTCAAATGGAACATCGGTGGTATACATTCCAGACCACTCCCCTATTATTAAAAGGGCATCTGACATTTCAGAGCAACAGGCAGAAATTATTGCTGTAATTTTAGCTTTAACCATATTTCTCCAGCAGCATAACATTTACACAGACTCTAAGCAGGTGGTTAACTTATTTCCCGCCATAGAGACAGCTCTTTTATCAGGACAATCAAAAATTATAGACTTGTTACAACAGTTACAAAAATTAATTCAACTTAGAAAAGAAAAATTATTTATTGAACACATAAGAGACATACAAATTTACCAGGTCCTCTTTAATTTGGAAATATGATGGCTGACTTATTAACTAGAGAAACCATCATGCTTTATTTGTAATTAATCACCTTAATACTAATGAACAAAATCTTACACTTATGCAAAAACATTGGAGGGAAATTGGATTTAAAGCTCAGCCAAAAGTTAAAAGGAAAGATTTGCTCACAGGCACCTGGAAAGGGTCTGATGTATTAATTACCTCGGGAAGAGGGTATACCTGTGTGTTTCCACAGGATGCCGAGTCACCCATCTGGAATCTCAACCGACTGATGTGCCCCTACAAAAATAAGAGAAACCCAGGAAAAAAAAAAAAACCAGAAGAAGCAAATGAAGAAAGCAATGCAAAAGCTCAAAAGTCTTCACCTTTCTCCTCAACAGGCGAAGACAACAAAAGAAGCCCAAATACCAACCTGGGAACAAATTAAGAAGCTCAACCGTTTTCAGAGGAGATTGTGGTTTCGACAGGAGAGACTATCACTGTTGAAAATATGTTTCTTGCTTTGCTTGCCATTATTGCTGTACAGGCAGTGTCTGTTTCAGGAGAACAATACTGGGCATATGTTCCTAATCCTCCTCTTCTACATCCTGTGGGATGCGGGGGTGGTGAAGATATAATACAAGTAATGACAAATAATAGTGACCTGCTAGGGGGTTTGGAGGACTATACTAATTCTCATATGACTTCTCAAACAATTAATTATGAAGGAATGACAGATACCACTCCAATTAGCATAATCTTATCAGGAGAAAATCTCCCCGGGTGTTTGCCTATAAACTACAGAACTTTTTTGACTGATGCTCTTGATCAATCCAATGATAAAAAGTTCAAAAAAAGATTGATGTGGGAAATTGGCATGATGACATTAGGCTTTCATACTTATAATGAATCCCTTTTCATTCCCAAGAGGAATATACATTTAGGTAACTGCCTACAAAAATATCATGACAAAGATCAGTTCGGGGATGCATTAATTACCTCAACAAAATGGTGGGAATGTGGATTTCAAAAGGCCTCTTTTTTACAACCCTATGGGGCACCAGATAGTATTTTTGATTTTTCCATTGCTAACCCCGATTATGATTATGCCGCCTACTTAAAACATAATTCATGAAAGTTTAATGGCAATGCTCCTGATATGCACGAGGAACCCCTGAAAAGATGACTCACTCCAGGGTGGGTGGCTTCCATTTTGGTGAGTCACTCTCCCTTTCACAATAAAACGGGCATTCAGATGGATTTGTTCAGACATTTTGAAGCAACAAACATGATTTTACTGAAAAAGCCCAAAGAAACTAAGAGTACTGCAATTGAGGTAAGAGCATGTGTGGGTTATCCTATGGGAATTTAGCTGGAAAACTAGATTATTTAATCATTATTAATCAAGGAAAATCTTATTACATTACCTGTAAGGATTTTATTTTTACTAATTGTCTTACTTCTTCTCTGGATAAAACATATTCTGTAATTTTTATTTTAAAAAGACCTTCATATGTAATGTTACATTTAGATCTATAAAATGACCCTTGGTTTAAAAATTCTACTTTACAAATGCTGGAACTGTGGATTTTATGTTGCAGCCAAAATGCTTTGTTGCGGCCTTGATTTTAGGAATAAGTGCTTTAATAACAATAATTAGCTCTTTAGTGATTTCTACAGCAGCCTTAGTAAATGAAGTAAACACTGCTCATTTTGTTACTGATTTAAGCAAAAATGTTTCACTAGACCTAAGAGAACAACAAATTATAGATAAAAAGTTAGAAATGAAAATAAATACTCTGGAGGAAGTGGTTCTGGCTATAGGTCAGGAAGTTCAAAATTTAAAAATACAACTCTGTTAAATGTCATGCTAGCTTTAAATATATCGGTGTTACTGCTCTAAAAAATAACTTTTCTTTCAATTGGAATGCCACCAAAAATCATTTGTTAGGAGTTTGGAGAGATAATGATATCTCTCATGTTATGGAGGCTTTACAAGACAAAATTACAGCAGTTAGTAAAGCTCATTTAGATGTAAAAAATTTACAATCTTTGGCAGCGTTATTTAAGCATAAGTTGGAGGCCCTCAATCCTTTGGATTGGATTCATGTAATAATTATAATTGCCATTGTCAGATCAATTCTCCCAATTCTTATTCTTATAATTTGAGCCATTTTCCAGATGATCTTTATATTTGTCTCTTTTGTGCACCGAAACACTCATGAGCTTCAATTAAAAAAGGAAGAAATGCCATGACACCTCCTGCTGAATCTGCGTGAGAGATCACGCCAGACAAAGCATAAGCCTCATGGAAGCATTACTGCAGGAAGGGGGTGTTGGTTCAAGGCTTCCTGTACACTTGGCTGCACTTTTATTGCCTCTACCTTTATTCTGACTATATTCTTTTTGGATGTACATTTGTTGCCTTTATTCTCATTTTGGCTATTTTTCTATTGATCCACGAACAGAGCATGTGAAGCCACTTCCCCTCGTGCCTGAACTCCCTCCTCTCTGCTCTCTCTCTCTACCTCCACTTCTCTCGTGGGCCGCCTCACACCCTCTGCCCATGCGCACCTGCCCCTGCGAAATCCTGGCCACTGTTGACTCCACATTGAGCCCCTGGGCCCTGCCTCCTCCTCCCCTCGGCTCAGTCCCCTCTTCCCATTGGCTCCGACCCCTACCCTTGCCCACAAGAGCAGCCCTAACTGAGCCCTAAGGCTTCCAGGTTGTGGGAATTACAGCCTCACCTCAGCTTAGCACTCCCCGCCAATCCCAGCACTTGCTCAGGGGATCGAATCTCCCCTCAGCCCCACCACTAGAGGAGACTCTCCTCCAAGCCTCTCCACTCTACATATCAAGGATGTGCACAGTGACCCAGTGAGACAGAGAGATAGAGATAGAGAGAGAGAGAGAGAGAGAGAGAGACTGAAAGACTGAGAGACTGAGAGACTGAGAGAGATTGTTGGGGAAAACTACCTCTCAAGGACTCAGAACATAGCACCCTTTGGGATGACTCAGCACACAGCATACTTCAAAAAACAGCACAAAGCACCCTGAGTAAAAGACTCAGCACAATGTGTCCTTTGAAGGACTTAGCATATAGTAGCCTTTGGGATGACTCAGCACACAGCACCCTTTGAAGGAGTGAGTCCACAGCACGCAGTGAATAGGACTCAGTGCATGGCACACTTTGAAAAACTCAGCACGTAGCACTCTTTCCCAGGACTCAGCACATAGCACCCTCTGTTAAGACTCCATACACACCACCCTTTGAAGGGCTGAGTATGTACCACGCTGGGTAAAACACTCATTGCACAGCACCCTTTGAAAATCTCAGCACATAGCACAGTTTTGAAGGACTCAGCACATACCACCTTGTGGAAGAACTCAGCACAGCACCATTTGAAAGACAGTACAGAGCACACTGTCTACAGGACTCGGCACACAGCACTCACCTCATCCCTCTCTTCTCAAGGATGCAGCACATTGTACCCATTGGGATAACTCAGTACACAGTCCTCTTTGAAGCACTCAGCAAAAGTACCTGTGTAAAGGACTGGGCCCACAGCACCAATTGAAAAACTCATCTGTCCCTCCCTTCTCAAGGGGTCAGTACATAGCACCATTTGGGATGAATTAGCACACCGCACTTTTGAAGGACTCAGCATAAAGTACATTGTGTAATGGACTCACTACATAACACCCTTTGAAAAACCCAGCACAGCCCACTCTTCTCAAGGATTCAGAACATAGCACCCTTTGGGATGACTCAACACACAGCATGGCTTTGAAGACTCAGAAAAAACGCCCTATGTGTGAAGAAACCAGAAAACAGCATCCTGTGAAGGACTCAGCACATACCTGTATGTCACAAGTTCAGCTGTCATTAGAATTAGAGTGCTTTTTTCAGTATCATCATTCTTCAGAAACACTTCACAAATCCTACTAGTTCACATTTAGCTAATGTGTGTTTTATGGGGGAAGGTGAGCTGGGGGTCTTGAACTCAAAGCTTGGGCCCCTGTCCCTGTGCTCTTTGGTTCAATGCTAGAGCTCTACCACTTTGATTCACAGCTCCAATTTTGTTTTTTTTTTGGGGCTATTCTTTGACAGGCCTTATGGTGATTAGGAAGGCTAAGTTGGTGTGTCCATGGGCAAAGGCTCTTAGCTGGGCCTGGAGCTGATTTCTCACTTCTTGTGCCCCTGGGAGCAAGGCCTCCTGGAGCTCTCTTGGCCTAGGGTGGAACAGATCGGCTCTGGAATCAGCACTCAGGGTGAGCGAAAGTCAGGTTGGCCCCGTCTCTTCCCCAAATTGAACTCTAGAGGACGATAGTCCCCCAGGATGGCGCAGGGACACATGTTCCACGTCTGGCCACCAGGAGGCAAGAGTTGTCCACCATAGGGATTGTATCGAGTTGTGTTTTCTCTTGTTTCCCTGGGGCCGGCATCATGCTTTGAAGCCACCCTGGACAGGAAAGTCCTTGAGACTTACCTACAATTAACCATCGAAAAGAAAGTGGGGCTGTGGCTCAAGTAGAAGAGCACTAGCTTTGAGCAAGAAAACTCAGGGATAGAGCCTAGTCCCTGAGTTCACACACACACACACACACACACACACACATACACCACATGCATGCAAAATCAAAGATTTCTACATTGCAATCTTTGGGGATTCTCTACCTTTTCCCCACTGAGTCTGGTGGGTATTGGCCTAGGTGTTTGATGCATCCAACACCACCTGGCATCATTAATTTTGGGGAACAGAATGGCTAGGTCAGCCTTCCCCCATCTCAGCTCCTTGATTGGGTCAAGGTCTATCCAGGCCCTTTGGATCTCCTTTTACAGACTCACCAAGATGCCTTCAAAAGGTATCAAATGCTGGGCACTGGTGGCTCATGCCTGTCATCCTAGTTACTCTGGAAGCTGAGATCTGGAGGATCACAGTTCAAAGCCAGCCAGGAAAGTGTGTGAGATTCTTATCATCGATGAACCATCAGAAAACAAGAAGGGGCCCTGTGGCTCAAGTGGTAGAGTGCTAGCCGTGAGAGAAAGAGCTCAGGGACAGTGACCAGGAAAAGAGTTCAAGCCCCAGAACTGGAAGAACAAATCTTTATTGGAGGCTTGTTTTCCCTTTGAAAACTATTTATTCTTTGTGATAAGCATAACATGGGCCTCTTCCCTGGCCACCAATAGGTCATTAGATATCCCTTGAATATGGACCACCTCCCAGCAGCCTTTGCCCTACCCAACCCACAGTTTACCCTTCCCAAGACCCAGAAGATGGAGGCCTGAGAGAAGGCCACCTGGCCACCTACTTATGGTTGCTGCTGAGGCTTTGGAGAGTCATTATGTCACATAGTCATCATCTGCATCAGTCTACAGAAGAAAGGGAGGAAGCACTCCTCACCTGAGCCCATGAGCTGTCGGTGGCTCTGGATGTGGGGCAGCTGCAACAGGATGTGCTTTGTGGGGCAGTCCTCTATGGGGTTGCGAACCTCGATCTCTCCTCTGGCAGTTTCCACACTGTGTTGAAGTGGCAATTCTTCAAAACCTTTCTGTTCCTCCCTCATTTCCCCCACCCTGGAGCCTGGAAGCATCCAAAGTGGCGGCAGTGACAGGAGGCTCAGCCTGTGCTGGCATCTGGAGACTGTTGTCCATGTCTTTACCTGTGAGGAGTGACAGTGGCTCCCGCAGCTCTCTCCTCTTCTCCATCTTCTCCTAGGACAGCTGGTACACACGCTCAGGTTTCTTGTGACACAGCTCAGCCAGAATGAACATCTGCTCTTTACATGCCATGAGGGACTCCTCAACATTTTGATGTGTGCCTTGAGCTGGCTGCATCTATGTGAAAATCACCCGCTGGACTATGGAAGTCCATCTTATCAGGCAGGTCGTGGACAAAGTAGATTTTCTTCTCGGACACCCACGTGTCCCGCTTCCCATCCCCACACAGGCTGTGGTGCCAGGTCATGGGATGGAAGGCCTGTGGCTCGAGCTTTCTCTGGCACTGAGCTGCCAGGTGAACCAGGTGCCCGCAGCAGGCCTGCCACTCCTGCTGCAGGAGTTTCCCCCTGTGGATTTCAGCCAGTAAGAGTGCTCACAAATCCACATCCCTCTCGGTTTGGGGAATGTCTCCATCCTCTGCAATGGTCATGTGGTGGGGAGTCGACTCCTCACCTTGTGCTTCTCCAGGGTTTTCGACTTCCCCTTCCCCAGGTAAAGCCAGGAAACTCAGCTGGGCCTGCAGCCGCTCCTGCTGTGGTCTGATTGCTTTCAGGCACTTGAGAGTGTCCTGCCACTTTTTGGGCACCACCTGGTCTCCCCAGTTGGTCGGGCCATGCACTTGCTTCAGCTGCTCCAGAAGTTAGGTCTGCCTCTCTAGGTGCTGCTGCAGGACCTCCTTCTCGGCGCTCAGCCGCTAATTGGAGGTGATGTGCCACTCACAGGTGGCTCTGAGCTCCTGCAGCTGGGCCAGGGATTGCACCTGCTGGTCCTGAGATGCTTGGCTTTCTTTCTTTCTCAGCCACTTCTTTCCATTCCTCTATCTTCTCCTCTGTGTGGACCAGCTGTTCCCGCTGGTGTTTCTTCACCTGCTGCTCTGTGTCCAGGATGCTGGCGAGCTCCTCCTTCTCACTGCTCACCCTGAGGAGAGGGTCCCACAGCAGGACCAGCTGTTCCTCCAGCTGTCCATCACACACATATGCACATCATGGTGTCTCAGATATCTCCTGCCAATCGTTGGCCTTCTCCTCCAGTCTCCACAATTGCTCCTGCTGCCCCACATTCTGGAGATGGAGCCTCTGGTTTTCCTGGACCTGGATGTGAAGTTATTACTCCATCTTTTTCAATCTCCATCTCCAGTAGGCCTGGGCCTGCAACTGCCACTCGGCCTGAGCTGGGCCATGGTTCCTCCAGCCTGTTCTCTAGGCCAAACAGCTGCCTCACCCCTCACTCCCTCTCCTCGGTCAGTTGGTTCACCCACTGGGTCAGCTGCCGGGCCTCCTCCTTCCACGTGGACCTCTCAATGCTCAGGTCTTCTGTGAATGTGTCTCTCTCGAGATTCGCTGTGCTCACCAGTCAGCTCACGTTGTCCAGTAGTCTCTGCAGTAACTCATGCCCCACCAGTGCTTGTTGGACCTTGCAGATTCCTTTCTTCCTGTTGTCCAGAGCACTTCCAGCTTCTCCTGTAACTTTGAGTTCACTTGCTCTAGGTCATCGAAGCTTCTGGCCTTTTACTTGAGCGGAAGGGTCACATCATGCAGCTGTTCAAAGAACAATTCAGTTCTCATTCTGTGATCAGTGACCACAGAAGCCAACATCTTCAGCTCTGCCATACACTGTTCTGCGACCGGTAGGCAGCTGGTGAGAGCTTTGTGCTCCCTTTCTGTGTCATCGGCTGCCTGCTGCATGCAGGCGGGTGCACATTGTAAATTGCTTTCTGCTGAAACCAACCTCTGTATGGTTGCCTTGTGAATCTCTAGCTCCATTTTAGGTGCTACATGCACCTGGGCTATCTTCTCCCTCTCTTTCTCCCGTTGATACTGCAGGTCTGTCTTTTCCTGCTTCAGTGGTTGGATCTTGGCATAGAGTGCCTGGTTTCCTCTTTTGCTGGGGTGAAGGGTGGGCACCACGTGTCGGTAGCACCTCTGCAGATCCTTGGTGGTATCAGGATCATTGACACTCTGGAACCTCGTGGCTGTGACTGTGTCCAAAGGCATGGGAGGCCCGTGGTGGGCATCAACTTTGGCCGGACCCTCCATTGAATCACTCTCCCTGGTGGTGTTTGTCTTGGGGAACCTTCCCTTTTCTCATGATCTTTGTTTTCTTGAATGTGGCAGGTCTGTCAGGAGGATTCTTCTACCGGTGTTCTGGTGGCAGTTTCATCCCCACAGCTCTCTCATGGAGTCTTATTTTTCAGACATCTGAGCGCTGGGATGGGAAAGATGGGCTGGCCACATTCCCAGGCTCTGGGAAATCCTCTCTTCTCCCACTCACTGATTAGGATGTCAATTTCGTACTCCACTCCAAAGTCGCCTGGAGTCTCTTGCTCACCACTGAGCCACCTCTACCTTCCTTAACTGCTGGTAACGGTGTCAACCAACAGAGGGAATCCCGGTGCTTCTGGGCAGCATGGAATGTGGGTGTGGCCGCCATTTTTGTATCCCATTGGTCAGAAAGAACCATGAAAGAATGGTGGTGTGACCAGAATACTGTGATGCAGGCAGAATGGGCAGAGTCAAGATGAGAGCAGCTGCTTTCCCAGGAAACTCTGTCCAATCCAGATGGGGACAAGAAGATGACCTGCTTTAGCTGGATGGCTGCACAGATTGTTGTGTATGTCTGTTTGTTGCCAGTCCTGGACCTTTAACTCAGGATCTGGGCACAGTCCTTGAGCTGCTTTTGCTCAAGGCTAGCCCTCAACCTCTGGAGCCACACGGCTCTTCTTCTGGCTTTGTTCGCACTGAAGTTGGACAGGGGTCTCAAAGACTTTCCTGCCTAGGGTGACTTTGACCATCATCCTCATATCACAGACTTGTAAGTATTAAGGAGGGCTGCTGAGAGCCATTGGTGCCTGCCTAATCATTGGCCTTGCTGATGTTCTTGGACAGACCTGTGAGTTCCCTATCCTGCAGATTGAATGGTGGAAGCTGGAGCCCACAGTTTGAATCCTATTCCTGCCACCTCCAAATGGCAGGAGATCCTAAGAAAATCATTCCTATCCATCTGAATACCAATGGAATGTGATACTGTCATGAATGAATGGCAGTTCTTGAAGGATTCTAGGATAAAATTATGCACAATTATATCCTAGGACTCGATTTTAAGTAACATTTCATGAAGCATTTAAACAATCATATTCATTAAATGGAGGCATAATGAAATATCTAAGAATTGGGTGTCACATAGAATGAAGGTGCCATTTTTCCTGACAGGACTGGGATTGGAACTCATGGTCTGGGTAACTCTGTTGCACTGTGTGGGAAGGGGAAGCTCACCTCCAAGAAGTCAAGAAATTCAAGTCTGTTCCTTAGGCTTGAAATCGATCCCCAGCACTAGAAAACATCTTTTTCATGTATATTTTACATACATTATTTATATTTACATACATATGTTGACTCTTTATTGCGTTCAGTGTAGTTATTCATTTTATTTTTTGTTTTATTCATGTATTGGTCATTTATTTTATTGAGTATTATGGCACATAGAACACTGATTACATTGATTACATAGGATATAGGTCTGCACATGTCTTCCACTTCATACATGACAACCAGGACTTTCACAGAAAAAGAAAACATGTCACCATCAGCTTCTTACTCCATGATTCATTGTTTAGGAGTGCTGGTGTCTGAATTCAAAGCCTACAAGGCCAAATTTATGAATGGGTGAGTGTCAGCATGCCATCCTGGGGCAAGTTTAGCTTACAGGCAATTCCCAGGATCTGAGATCGAGCCCCTAGGATTGACAAAATAAGAACAGATTGACATGTAGATGGTATTATGCTAATAAATATATATCTTTACAGAGTGCCAGAGTATAAACTATATTTCTACCAATTCTTGGGTATTTATTATGCCTCCATATAATTAATGTTATTATTTTAATCCTTAATAAATTATTAAGTAAATCAAGGTCCTGAAATTATTGTATCCCTGTAAGAAATAGTATTCTTTTAATGCTTCATATTAAATAAAATCAGTCTACTGAAATTATGATGTCTAATTTTATATGAGTAGCATTCACGATTAGCTCATTCAACTGTACATTCATAACATTCCATCGTTATTCCTATGGATGCGAATGAGTCTCTTAGGATCTTCCACTATCTGGAAGTGACATGACTGGGATTCGAAGTCTAGACCTATGTTCCTTTGCGCGACTATGGCTTCCCCAATAGCCCGCCAGCCTTCAGCAATGCAAGATGAAGTACCCTTTGGATCCCTGTCATTCAGACCCAGATGGTCATGGTGCAAAGGAAGAAAATGTAAAAATGCAATCATGCAACATGTTTTTTTTGGTCGGTCATAGGGTTTGAACTCTGGGCATGGGTATTGTCATTGTGCTCTTCAGCTCAAGGCGAGCACTCTACCACTTGAGTCACAGTGCTACATCCGGGTTTCTAGAGGTTTACTGGAGATAAGATTCTCACGGAATTTCCCGCCCGGGCTGGCTTTGAACTGTGATCCTCAGATCTCAGCCAGCTGTGTAAATTGGATTACAATTTTGAGCCACCGGCGCCCGCCTCTGCCACTTTTTCCCTGTGCATATTTTTCTCACTTGCAAGGTTTGGAGATCTAGGATCCTAGTATCGGCTGTGGCTCCAGTGGCTGCACCCCAGCGTAGGATGATGGAAGCTGAGGCAGAGTTGCCATGACCTGAGTTCAAGACCTTGTTTCGAAAAAAAAAAAATAGCTCCCTGGCTTGCAATTCACGCTGTTTTTTTCTACCAGGCTTTGGATTTGAGCTCAGGGTCTGGGTAACTCTGTAGCACTGTGGAAGCTCACCATGATTGAAGACAAGAAAGTCGGGCCTGGTCCCTAGTCCTGAATTCAATCCCCAGCCCTGGAAAACATACTTTTTATATTCATTGTAAAGATAGAATTTGTATTTACCTATAGATGTTCAGTCCATATCCTGTTTGTTGTGGTTATTGATTGTATTTTTGTTTTATTCAACTATTTACCGTTTATTGAATGTGAAGATATGCATTCCATTTATTATACTGATGACATCCCATCACATAGTATCTAAATAGATGTGTTCACCATCATGTCTGACACCCAGGACTCTCAGAGAAAAGGAAAACAGGTGTCACACTTGGGTTCTTATTCCACAATCCAATTGTTTGCAGTGCTGGGATTTGAACTCAGGACCTAGCAGATGCAATTCAACATAGCATCCTCTAGCCAAGGAGGCTGCCAGGCAGTTCCCAGACCCTGAGATTGAGCCACAGAGGTGGACAAAATAGCCATACATGGTTAGGCAGAGGGCAGTATACCAATAAATATATATTTGTATAGAATTCCAGAGACATCTATTTAAGATTCAATGACATCAACTACAATCCTACCAACTCTTAGGTATTTATTATGTTGCCATTGAAGGAATAGTATTGTTTACATGCTTAATAACTCATTCATTAAGATCAATCAGCATCCTAGGATCATTGCGTCCCATTTTAGATTAGACTGATGCCCGCAGAATCTTATTCAATCATAAGTTTCCAAACATTCCATCGTTATTCCCGTGCATAGGAACAAGTCTCTTGGGAAGTCTCCCCACTGGTAGGTTTCAGGACCAGGATTCAATATCAGGGCCTTCGATAACATATAGCCCTGTGGCTTCCGCGATAGCCCGCTAGCCTTGGCCAATGCAAAGTGAAGTAAACTTGTAGCCTTGTCATTCAGGCCCAGATTGGTCACCATGAAAAGGTATAACATGTAAAAAATCCATCCCGTAGCTATTTTTCAGTGAGGGTTTTTTTTTTCTCCTGCAAGGCTTCAGGGCCTAGGATTACAGGATCGGCTATGAGCCCATGGCAGCCCACCAGCCTAAAGTGATCGAAGCTGAGGCAGAGTTGCCATGAACTGAGTTCAAATCGCTTCAGTGGCAAAAAAATAAAATAAAATAAAAAATCATCCGAGCTCAGAATTCACATCATTCTCTCTGCCATAGCTGGGATTCCAACTCAGACCTGGATAATACTATAGCATGGTGGATGAAGGGGAAGCTCACCTTCCTTGAAGACTACAAGTTCAGGTCTGCTTCCAGGGCCTGAATTGAAACTCCCGCACTGGCAAAAATCATATGCCCACCTATTTCAAACATAGGATCTCTATTTATATACATGTGTAGAATGCATCATGCATTCAATGTAGTTATTCTTTTTATTGTGTGTCTTAGTCAGGGATGCATTTTGTATTTTATTGATTATGATGACAGTTATAACTGTGCTGGCAGGGATGAGAACTTATTCCCATGTCTATAGCATTGCTTAAGCCTTTTCCATCCTAGCTGAGACCCAGAACTTTCACAGGGCAGGAAAACAAGTGGACGGATTGGATTCTCACATCTGCATTCCTCTTTTGGCAGTGTTGGGGTTGGAACTTAGAGCTTAGCAAACCCAATAGGAGAAAGGGTCAAGGTGAGGACACCATGCTGAGAGCTAATAAGGAACTAAGCTGTTCCCAGGACCTGAGGTCGAGCCCCAGGAGTGGGAGGGGGAGAGCACAATACTCATCAATTTATAAGCTGAAGGTAGTCGGCATATTTGTATACAGTAGGAGAGATGGTGACCTGTGATAGAATCCAATATACCCCATGACTACCGATTCTTGGATCTTTCCCGATGCCTCCATTTCATGACTGTGATGATTATGGTCAAGCTTCATCAACTCTTCATTGAAAATAATTGATACACAATGAGTCTTGCCTATCATTTCCTGCCACGCCTACTCCGGTGGAGTCTGCTTAGCATGGGAAACCTGCTTTTAGATCTGAGAATGGGGCTATAAAGAGGCCTACCTCCTGGAAAGGCTGGCAAGCCCCTGGGAAAGATGTGTTCCTGTTTTTCTTTTCCTCGCTGTATAGAAGTGCCTATTAATCTTTTACTGTTCCTGCTGCTTGTTCTACTTACTCATGTTCAACGTTCCCTTATTCAAGGCTCTTTCTTGGAAGTGTTGACGACTCCAACATCCAATGAGTGTCCTGAGAATATGACTAACTCACCAGAGTAAAGTGCTACCCTAAAAGCCCCTCTTATGGAGGCTATTAGACAAGTCATAAGTAAATATAAAAGTATTGGGGGTTTCATGATGTCACTTCAGGAGAAGGAATTGTTTGTAAGAAATTTACAAGAAGCTGTAGGCACAGCTAGAGCAGAAAGAGTGTATGGCTATTGGAGACTTCCTTTTAATCCTGAAGCATATACAATAGACTCATTTAGATATCCTGCAGATAAGAAAGATGTAGAGGGATATTTAGACCAAAAGCTAAATAAGATTCCTAAAAAGTTGATAGATGGAAGGTGGCAATGGCTTATCAGAGGAAAATGGTGGGATCCTCCATTATCTAGAGGACCCCAGAGACTTCCCCCAGATCCATAGCCTTTTACAGGTGTGTATGATAAGGATGGCAATCGTAGGGAAAACTACTTAGGAGAAAGAACTTCCTATTACTCTCTTTCATTTACTGAGAGACTTGCTAGATCTAGGCCTCCTTGGTGCTTACTATCAAAAAAGGAATAAGAAAGATTTTATGAGACAGTTAAGGCCTCTATGGAAAAGAGTAAACGATTATGTGAACGGGTTACAGAAAAGACTCTATGAGCTTAAATTTGATATATGGCCAGATTTAACTAAGTATACTAAATATCATGATTTGGGCCACAAATTGGGAACCCTCTAAAGAATGGCAAAGAAGCAAAATTGCTTAAAAAAGATTTGAAACATATAAAGTACAAAACTAAAGAAAACTAACTATGAAGTACTAGAGTTCATGCCTTTCTGTTCAGCCCTTGCCCATATGCTCTGGTTAATGGTTAATAGGTGATAAACATCGAAACCAACTGTATTTCTTAAAAAAGAGGTAAAGCCAAAGACAAGTGCCTATCGTCATAGCTCGTCATCCAAAAAACAAGATCAGGCGACCAGCTGGTGACCGACCACCCAAGAATGAAGCCTTACAACAAGATTGTGTAACCTTTTGCCCTTTCTAATGGAGACTTTTGATATAAAAGCTTGTTATCCTCTGCAATAAATCCCACTCAGCATTCACTCCTCTTGTGTGTGAGTTGTCTGTTTGCCATCTCCCCACCTATTCCAGTTATTTCCACTAGGTGTCCTCCGTTGTCCCGATAGAGCTGGTCCGCAGCAATTTCCTAAGTGCATCCTGCAGAAAGTACTCATTCGAAGATGAGATTGATCGAATTCAACGACCCTTCCAAGTGCCGGAATCGAGTATATCAGGATCTCCCGCCATTCCCTCAATGGAGGGGGCTGACCTGGATTCGATACCCCGTTGCCCTTGGGCTTCCCTGAGAGCCAGCAGACCTTCAGTCACTCCAGGTCACTTTCACTCTGCAGGCCGCCGAGTTTGGACACAGCATGGTCACCATGCAAAGGAAAATGAACATAAAAGCGCCAGGTGGAACTTCCTGCCACTTTTTTTTC
Organism: Dipodomys spectabilis; assembly: GCF_019054845.1. Classification (NCBI taxonomy): domain Eukaryota; kingdom Metazoa; phylum Chordata; class Mammalia; order Rodentia; family Heteromyidae; genus Dipodomys; species Dipodomys spectabilis. Next base: position 3,025,974 of record NW_024870927.1, read on the forward strand.
CTTTCGCGGCTTTTTTTTTTTCTCCTGCAAGCCCTGGGGTCCTAGGATCTGATGATGGGTTGTAGATCCAGAGGCTGTAGCCTAGGATCATCGGAACTGAAGCACAGTTGCCACGACTTGAGTTCAAGCTCTGAGTCTGTTAAAAAATATTATGAAGGAAGCACCCTAGCTCCGAATTCGCCCCATTTTACCGCCAGAGCTCGAATTTGAACTCAGGTCTGGGTAACTCTGTTGCACTGTAGGGGAAGGGGAAGATCACCATCCTTGAAGACTACAAGTTCAGGCCTGCTCCCAGTGCCTGAACTGAAGCCCCAACACTGGCAAAAATCATATGCCCACCGATTTTACACATAGGGTCTCTATTTACATACATGTGTGGAATGCATCATGCTTTCAGTGTAGTTATTTATTTTATTGTGTGTCTTAATCAGAGATGCATTTTGTATTTTATTGAGTATGATGACAGATATAAATGTGCTGACATGCATGACAACCTATTCCCATGTCTATAGAGTTGCCTATGCCTTGTCCATCCTAGATGAGACCCAGGACTTTCACAGGACAGGAAAGCAAGTGAACTGTGATACTGCTCACATCAGGATTCATGTTTTTGCAGTGTTGTAATTTGAACTCAGAACCTAGCAGGGCCAATTGGTGAAAGGGTCAAGGTGAGGACACTGGCCTGTGAGCAACTGAGGAGCTATACCATTCCCAGAACCTGACATTGAGCACCAGGGAGGGCCAGTATAGGCATAAATTCATAATTTAAAAATAGGACCTCTATTGATATACATGTGTGGACAGCATCTTGCGTTCGGTGCACTTCTCCTTAACTTGTGTCTAATTCATGGAGGTATTGTGCATTTTATTGAGTATGGTGACAGGTATAACTGTGCTGTCTTGGATGTCAACCTGTTCCCATGGTTGGTTATAGAGTTGCCTATATAGCATGCTCCATTCCTAGCTGAGAAGCTGGACTTTCACAGCTCAGGCAAAGAGGAGGATCACTTGGCTTCTCACATCAGTATTCATATTTTGACAATACTGGGATTTGAAGTCAAGGCCTAGCAAACCCAAGTGGTGAATGTGTCATGGTGAGTACACCAGCCTGTGAGCCAATAGAGGGTTAGTTCCATCCCGGGACCTGAGATGGAGCCCTGATGGGGGCCATTATTGATATAAATTCATAATTTAAAGAGATGATCTCTATTTACTTACATGTGTGGAACGCATCATGCATTCAGTGTAGTTATTCTTTTTATTTTGTGTTTTAATCAGGGATGCATTTTGTATTTTATTGCATATGATGACAGATATAACTGTGCTGACATGGATGGCAACCTATTCCAATGAGTATAGAGTTGCCTATATAGCATATTGTGTCCTACCTGAGACCCAGGACTTCACAGCACAGGAAAACAGGTGCAACAATGGGCTTCTGAAAAAAGCATTCATGTTTTGGCAGAGTGGGGATTTGAACTCAAAGCCTAGCAGGCCCAATTGGTGAAAGGGTCAAGAGAAGGACACTGACCTGTGAGCAACTGAGGAGCTAGGCTGTTCCCAGGACCTGACATCGAGCCCCAGGGGGCCAGGATAGGCATAAATTCATAATTGAAACAGGATCTGTATTGACATATTTGTGTAGAAGGCATCTTGCGTTCGGTGCACTTCTCCTTAACTTGTGTCAAATTCATGGAGGTATTGTGTATTTTACTGAGTATGGTGACAGATATAATGTGCTGCCATGGATGGCAACATGTTCTCATGGTTATAGAGTTGCCTATACATTCATTCTCCATCCTAGCTGAGACCCAGGACTTCCACACGAGAGGAAAAAACATGCAATGACTGGCTTCTGACAACAGGATGAAACTTTTGTCAGTCCTGGGATTTGAATTCAAATCTGGGTAATCCCATTGCAATGTGGGGGAAGGGGAAGCTCACCATCCTTGAAGACTAGAATGTCAGACCTGGTCCAAGGCCTCATTTGAAGCCCCAGAACTGGACAAAATAACAAGCCCACCTCTTTCAAACATATCTCTACTTCCATACTGGGGTTGTATGCATCTTGCATTCAATGTAGTTTTTTTTTTTATTTTGAGTCTTATTCATGGATGTATTGTGTATTTTATTGAGTATGGTAACAGGGATATCTGTGCTGCCCTGGATGACAACCGATTCCCATGAGTAGAGAGTTGCCTATATAGCATTCTCCATCCTAGCTGAGACCCAGGACTTTCACAGCACAGGAAATCAGGTGCAACGATGGGCTTCTCACATCAGGATGAATCTTTTGGTAGGGTTGGGATTTGAACTCATGGCCTAGCATGCCCAAGTGGTGGATGGGTCAAGGTGAGTACACCAGCCTGTGAGCCATTAAGTTGATATGCTGTTCCAGGGACCTGAGATTGAGCCCCAGTGGGGGGCTTAATAGTCATCAATTCATAATTAAAACAGTGGATCTCTATTTCCATACATGGGTGGGCAGCATCTTGGGTTTGGTGTAGTCATTGTCTTTACATGGTGTCTTATTCATGATGTATTCTGTATTTTCCTGAGTATAGGATGATAGTTATAACTGTGGTGACCTGGGTGACAACGTATTCCCATGAGTATAGAGTTGCCTATGCATTCTCAATTCTAGCTGAGACCCAGAAATTGCACAGCACAGAAGAACAGGTGCAACGACTGATTTCTCACATCAGGGTGAATTTTTGGCAGTGCTGGGATTCGAACTTGGGGCATAGGAGGCGGAGGCCCAACTGCCTAATGGGTCCATGTGAGCACACCAGCCTATGAACCACTAAGGAGCTGGACCTTTCCTAGGAACTGAGATCTAGCCCTAGGGAGGCCACAATAATCCTCAATGCATCATTGAAACATGGGATGTCAATTCATATTCATGTGTGGACTGCCTCATGCAATGAGTGTAGTTATCCTCTCTATTTTGTGTGCTATTCATGGATGTATTGAGTATGTTCTTGAGTATATGATGACAGGTATAACTCGGATGACATGGATGACAACCTATTCCTATGGCCACAGGGTGGCCCATGCAGTCTCCATCTTAGCTGAGACCAAGGACTCCCACAAGAAAGGAAAATAGGTGTAAACACTGGCTTGTAACATTAGGATGAATCTGTTGGCACTGCTACGATCAGAAATTAGGGCCTAGCAGGCCCAATAGGTGATTGGGTCCACGTGAGCACACCAGCCTGTGAGCCACTAAGGAGCTAGGCCGGTCCTAGGACTTGAGATCGAGCCCCAGGACAGGGGTCCCAGGGAGCACAATAGTCATCCATTTATAAGCTCAAGATATTATGCAAATAAGTACATATTTGTACAGAGTAGGAGAGATGGCGAACTGTGATGAAATCCAATCAACCCTGTGACTACCAATTGTTGGATCTTCCACTATGCCTCTATTTCATGACTGTGATGATTATGGTCATGCTTCATCAACTTTTCATGAACAATAATCTATACCCCATGAGTCTTGCCTACCATTTCCTACTCACATCCTGCAGGAACTACTCATTCAACCACATTCCATGATTCTTCCTAGTTCCAGAAAGAGTATTGCAAGACCTCCCGCCATTCCCTCAATGTTGGGGGGCTTTCCAGAATTCGAAATTGGAGCCTCCGTTGCCAGGTCAGCCTGGGGCTCCTCTGGTATCCTACAGGCCTTCAGCCATGCCAAGTCACCTTCAATCTGCAGGCCACCAGCTTCAGATTCTTCAAGGTCACCATGCAAAGGAAAATAAAAAAAAAAAAAGCATCAGGTGGAACTTCCTGCCACTTTTTTCTTCTCGTGGCCATTTTGTTTGTTTGTTTTTTCCTGCAAGCCCTGGGGTCCTAGGATCCGAGGATGGGCTGTGGGTCCAGAAGCTGCAGCCTAGGATGATCAGAGATGAAACAGAATTGCCACAGCTTGAGTTCAAGCCCTGGGTATGGAAAAAAATTAAAAAATTATGAATGAAGCACCCTTGCTTAGAATTCGTGCCATTTTACTGCCAGAGCTGGGATATGAATACAGGTCTGCATAACTGTGTTGTACTGTGAGGGAGTGGGCAGCTAACTATCCTTGAAGACTACAAGGTCAGGCCTGCTCCCAGTGCCTGAATTTGAAGCCTCAACACTGGCAAAATTCATATGCCCACTTACTTTACACATATGATCTCTATTTACATACATGTGTGGAATGCATCATGATTTCAGTGTAGTTATTCATTTTATTCTGTGTCTTAGTCAGGAAAGCATTTTGTATTTTATTGAGTATGATAACAGATATAAGTTTGCTAACATGGATGACAAACTATTCCCATGTCTATAGAGTTTTCTATGCCTTGTCCATCCTAGATGAGACCCAGGACTTTCACAGGACAGGAAAGCAGGTGGACTGATGTACTGCTCATATCAGGATTCATGTTTTGGCACTGTTGTGATTTGAACTCAGAACCTAGCAGGGCCAATTGGTGAAAGGTGAAGGTGAGGACACTGGCCTGTGAGCAACTGAGGAATTAGACCATTCCCAGAACCTGACATTGAGCACCAGGGAGGGCCAGGATAGGCATAAATTCATAATTTATACATAGTATCTCTATTGATATACATGTGTGGACAGCATCTTACATTCGGTGTACTTCTTCTTAACTTGTGTCTAATTCATGGAGGTATTGTGTATTTTACTGAGTATGGTAACAGGTATAACTGTGCTGACATGGATGTCAACCTGTTCCCATGGTGGTTGAATTGCCTATATAGCATGCTCCATCCTAGCTGAGTCCCGAGACTTTCACAGAACAGGAAAAGAGGAGGATCAATTGGATTCGGATATCAGTATTCATCTTTTTGCAGTGCTGGGATTTTAACTCAATATCTAACAGGCCCAAATGGTGAATGGGTCATGGTGAGTACACCCGCCCGTGAGCCACTAGGGGGTTAGGTTGTTCCTGGGATCTGAGATCGAGCCCTGGTGGGGCCATTATTGATATAAATTCATAATTTACAAAGATGATCTCTATTTACATGCATGTGTGGCATGCATCAATGATTCAGTGTAGTTATTATTGTGTGGCATTGTCAGCAATGCATTTTGTATTTTATTGGGTATGATGACAGATATAATTATGCTGACATGGCTGGCAACCATGAGTATAGAGTTCCCTATATAGCATACTCCATCCTAGGTGAGACATGGGACATTCACAGCACAGGAAATCAGGTGCAACGATGGGCTTCTCACATCAGGATGAATCTTTTGGTAGGGTTGGGATTTGAACTCAAGGCCTAGCAGGCCCAAATGGTGGATGGGTCATGGTGAGCACACCAGCCTGTGAGCCATTAGGTTGATATGCTGTTCCCGGGACCTGAGATTGAGCCCCAGTGGGGGGCTTAATAGTCATCAATTCATAATTAAAACAGAGGATCTCTATTTCCATACATGGGTGGGCAGCATCTTGAGTTCGGTGTATTCATTGTCTTTACATGGTGTCTTATTCACGATGTATTCTGTATTTTCCTGAGTATAGGATGACAGATATAACTGTGGTGACCTGAATGACAACCTATTCCCATGAGTATAGAGTTGCCTATGCATTCTCAATCCTAGCTGAGACCCAGAAATTGCACAGCACAGAAGAACAGGTGCAACGACTGATTTCTCACATCAGGGTGAATTTTTGGCAGTGCTGGGATTCGAACTTGGGGCATAGGAGGCCCAACTGCCTAATGGGTCCATGTGAGCACACCAGCCTGTGAACCACTAAGGAGCTGGGCCTTTCCTAGGAAGTGAGATCTAGCCCTAGGGAGGCCACAATAATCCTCAATGCGTCATTGAAACATTGGATGTCTCTTCACATCCGTGTGTGGACTTCCTCCTGCATTGTGGTTAGTTATCCTTTCTATTTTGTGTGCTATTCATGGATGTATTGAGTATGTTCTTGAGTATATGATGACAGGTATAACTGGGCTGGCATGGATGACAACCTATTCCTATGGCCACAGGGTTGCCCATGCATTCTCCATCTTAGAGGAGACCCAGGACTTGCACAGGAAAGGAAAACAGGTGCAATGATTGGCTTCAGACATCAGGATGAATCTTTTGGCACTGCTCATATATGAACTTGGTGCCTCGCAGGGCCAATGGGCGAATTGGTTCATGTGAGCACACCAGCCTGTGAGCCACTAAGGATCTAAGCCAGTCCCTAGACCTGAGATCGAGGCCCAGAGGGAGGGGGAGCACAATCGTCGTCCATTTATAAGCTGAAGGTAGTATGCAAATAAGTACATATTTGTATAAAGTAGGAGAGATGGCAAGCTGTGATGGAATCCAATTTACCCTGTGACTACTAATTCTCAGATCTTCCCCAATGCCTCCATTTCATGACTGTGATGATTATTGTCAACTTCATCAACTCTTCATAAAAAATAATGGATACCCCATGAGTCTTGCCTATAATTTCTTTGCATCTTGCAGGAACTACTCATTCAAGGATGAGATGATCACATTCTACACTTCCTAGGTCTGGAAATGAGTATATCAGGATCTTCCACCATTCCCACAATGTAGGGGGGCTGACCAGGATTCCAACCCGTGGCCTCCCTTCCACAGTTGGCTGTGACTTCCCCTATAGCCAGCAGGCCTTCAGCCATGCCAAGTCACCTTCACTCTGTAGGCCGCCGGGTTCAGACCAACATGGACACTATGCAAAGGATAATAAATGTAAAAGCATGAGGTGGAAATTCCTGCTACTTCTTTCCCCTTCTGGCCATTTTTTTTCCTGCAAGCTCTGGGGTCCTAGGATCCGAGGATGGGCTGTGGGTCCAGAGGCTGCAGCCTAGGATGATTGCAGCAAAGGCAGTGTTGCCTTGACTTGAGTTCAAGGCCCGGGTTTGGCAATAAATAAATAAATGAATAAATAAATAAATAATTATTAATGAAGCACCCTCGCTCAATATTCATGCCATTTTACTGCCAAAGCTGGGATTTGAATTCAGGTGTGGGTAACTCTGTTGCACTCTGGGGGAAGGGGAAGATCACCATCCTTGAATACTACAAGGTCAGGCCTGCTCCCAGGGCCTGAACTGAAGACCCAACACTGGCAAAAATCATATGCCCACCTATTTCACACATGGGATCTCTATTTACATACATGTGTGGAATGCCTCATTCGTTCAGTGTGTGTCTTAGTCAAGGATGCATTTTGTATTTTTTTAAGTATGATGACAGTTATAACTGTACTGACATGGATGGCAACCGATTCCCATGTCCATGGAGTTGCCTATGCTTTCCCATCTTAGCTGAGATCTAGGACTTTCACAGGACAAGAAAGCAGTTGGATCGATGGTGAAAGGGTCAAGGAGAGGACACCGGTCTGTGAGCAACTGAGGAGCTAGGCTGTTCCCAGGACCTGACATCGAGCCCCAGGGAGGGCCAGGATAGGCATAGATTCATCCTTGAAACATAGGATCTATATTGACATATATGTGTGGACAGCATCTTGCATTCAGTGCACTCCTTCTTATTTTGTGTCTAATTCATGGAGGTATTGTGTATTTTACTGAGTATGGTGACAGATATAATTGTGCTGACATGGATGTCAACCTGTTCCTATGTTTAAAGGGTTGCCTATGCATTCATTCTCCATCCTAGCTGAGACCCAGGACTCCCACATGAGAGGAAAACAGGTGCAACGACTGTCTTCTGACATCAGGATGAAACTTTTTTCAGTGGTGTCATTTGAACTCAGGTCTGGTTAACTCCATTTCACTGTGGGGGAAGGGGAAGCTCACCATCATTGAAGACTAGAATGTCAGGCCTGATCCAGAGCCTGATTTGAAGCCCCAGCACTAGACAAAATATAAAGCTCATCTTTTTTAAACATAAGATCTCTATTTACATACAGTTGTGGTATGCATCTTCCATTCAATGTAGTTTTTTTTGAGTCTTATTCATGGATGTATTGTGTATTTCATTGAGTATGGTGACAGGTATATCTGTGCTGCCATGGATGACAACCTATTCCCATGGCTGTATAATTGCCTATATAGCATTCTCCATCCTCACTTAGGTACAGGACTTTCACAGGACAGGAAAACTTCTCACATCAGGATGAATCTTTTGGCAGTACTGGGATTTGAACTCAGGGCCTAGCAGGCAAAATTGGTGAATGGGTCAAGGTGAGCACATCAGCCTGTGAGCCACTAAGTTGCTAGGCCGTTCCCATAACTTGAGCTTGAGACCCAGGGTGGGGCTGGTGCACAATATTCATCCATTCATATGCTGAAACTTGTGTGCTAATAAATACCTATTTGTATAGAGTAGGAGATGTGGCGAACTATGTTGGAATCATATCTACCATGTGATTACCGATTCCTGAGTCTTTCACAATGCCTCGATTTCCTGAATGTAAGTATTATCGTCACACTTCATGAAGTCTTAATTAAAAGTAATCATTGTGCCAAAGGTCTTGCCTATCATTTCCTATGCTAATCATGCATTAACTTCTCAACTCTTCCCTAGACCTGAATTCAAGCACCAGCCTGAAAAACGTAACATTTATAGACATTTTAAATATATGATTTATACTTACATCTATATATTCAGTCTAAATTGTGTTTATTGGAGTGATTCATTATATTTCATTATTGATAGATTGATTTAGCATTTATTTTATGGACTGTGAGTGCAACGATAACATTTATTATATTTATTCCAATCTATTCCATAGCATGTAGCTTTGGAGATATATTATATACATCATACTTGCCACCCAGTACTTGCACAGAAAAGGAAAATAGGTGTCACACATGGAATATTACACCAGGAAGAAACTTTTGGCAATGATGGGACCTAGACTAAGGGCCAAGGAGGCCCAATTCATGAATGGGTGAGTGTCATCATGGCAGCTGCTAGCCCATTCAACTGCCAAGTGGATCCCAGTATCTGTGATCAAGCCCCAGGTTTGGCCAAAATAGCAATAACTCTCTATGCAGATGATGGTATATAAATATATATAAATTTAGATATTTAGATACTGTCAGAAATGTCTATCTGGTATTCAATGATATATACTACATTCTTACAGATTCTCAGGTCTTTAGTGAGAACTCCATTTAATCAATAGTATTCTTTTAATGAAAAATAAACTATGAATTAAAATCAATTTGTGTCCTGTGATTATTGGGTTTAATTTTATGCTAGACTGATTGGTGAACTACTCATCCAACCATGACATTGATCACATTCCTCTGGTGTTCCTAGGGACAGGCAATAATTTTTAGGCTCTCCAGCCCTTTGTAAGTGGCATAACCATGATTCAAACTCAGAGCCTAGGTGTCCAGGTTGGCCTATGGCTTCGTTGACAGCCCGACAGCCTTCAGCAATGCCAGGTGACCCACAGGTTGCAGCCTTGTCATTTGGACCCAGGATGGTCACCATGCAAGTAAAGAAAATCAAGAAACCACCATCCATCCACAGTTTGTGACTTTTTGTCAGTGCCGTTTCCATTTTGCTTTCCTGTCAGCCCAGAGGCCTGGGATCCCAGGATGGGCTATGGGTCCAGAGACTGCACCATCCTAGCCTAGGGTGATATTAGCTGAGGCAGAATTGCCACGACCTGAGTTCAATCCCCATGCTTGGCAATTAATTAATTAATTAATTAATTAATTAAATAATTTACAAATATTAAAAATAGTCTGGCACCAAAGGCTCACGCCTGTAACCTTAGCTACTCAGGAATTTGACATCTGAAAATCACGGTTCAAAACCAGCCCGAGCAGGAAAGTCCTTGAGACTCTTATCTCCATTAAACCACTAGAAAACCAGAAGTAGCAAAGTAGCACTGTGGTTCAAGTGGTAGAGTGCTCGCCTTGAGCTGAAGAGCCCAAGGACAGCTCTCAAGGCCAGAGTTCAAGTCCCATGACCAATATATATATATATAACTAATGAAGGACCCTGGCTTGGAATTTATGCATTTTTTTTCTGCCAGGCCTGGGAATTAAGCTCGCTGACTAGGTAATTCTAATGCATTGTTGGGGAAACTTACCTGCTTTGAAGACAAGCAATTCAGGCCTGTTCCCTAGGCCTGAATTCAATCCCCAGCCCTGTTTAAGTAATATTCATCCACATTTCAAATAATGATAAATATCTACATACTGGTGTTTATTGCTTATTGCTTTGAGTGTATTTATTTCACTTTTTGTATTATTCGTTCATTCATTATTTTTATTGACTGTTATTATACTTATGTATTAAATTGATTACACCTTCTGAGAACTATACAGTTTTCATATGCATTATATATCTTACTTCAGACCCAGGACATTCACAGAAATTCTATAGTAGATCATCCCATGCGTAGAAAAGCAGAATGAATACACCAACCAAAGTCTAATTTATCCCTCTGTACCCCAGTGGCTCACATCTGTAATCCTAGCTACTCAGAGGTGAGAAGTGGAAGATGAAGTTTTAAAGCCAATTCAAGCAGAAAAGCCTGAGAGATGTCATCTCCAATTAACTGGCCAAAAACCAGGCTACATGGATGGCTGAATTGGTAGAAAATCAGCTATGAAAAACCAAGCCAAGAAAGAGCAAGCTGATTTCTGTAAGGTCCATTCCTTGACAGCGAACAGACCTCGCCCAGTACCTGCGTTACCTAGGCAACTGGCACACCTGGAAGAGGTCACATCCGCATCTGCTGAGGTCACATCTTAATCTGATGTGGCCACACTATTCTCCCACCTGATCCCACTTCCCTTTACCTGGACACACCCTTCCCCCCCTACCCTATATAAGGCCTAACCTGGGGCCAGACGGTCTCTTTTTTGCCAGCCACATGGAGTGCCAACCTTGTCTGGTCCCAGCAGGTCTACTGAATAAACCTACCTCTTACCTGAATACCAGGTGCGTGCTGCTGTTCTTACTCGGCTACCTCTTTTTAAAAACCTAACAATTTCAAGTGCAGTGAGAAGGGGTTTGGGGCATAAAGGGGAGAGAACTCCTCCAAAAACAGAGAACAAACAACAGTACACAAATCCTACCTAATTTAGGGTACTAACCAATGTGAAAAAAAAAATCAAGCTTCTGCAGTTGCATAACTTTACATGAGCCCATATGTTCTTAGGTACACTTCAAAGCTATGTTTTCAGTAATATATGTGTATATATATTAATAATGTATATATTATGTATATATATTAATAATGTATATATATGAGAATAAACTAAGAAACCAGCCAATGAATAAATACTTCTGAATTAGTGCTTTAATCATGGCATTATAAATTATTTGTACTAAAAGTATATTCCAAGTTTCTTTCTTCAGAATCAATCTTTAAGACGTTTGTTCACGTGCCAGGTGTTGGAGGCCCATGCCTATCATCTTAGTTACTCAGGAGGCAGAGATCTGAGGATGGTGGTTCAAGGCCTGCTCTGGCAGGAAAGGCCGTGAAACTCTTATCTCCATTAAACCACTAGAAAACTGGAAGTGGTGCTGTGGCTCAAGCGGTAGAGTGCACGCCTTAATATGAAGAGCACAGGGATAATGCCCAAACCCAGAGTTTAAGCCCCACCACGGAAGAAAGAAGTTTGTTCATACAAAATTCTAACATTCTAAGCTTAAGAAACTTTTCTTCCAGGGTCTTATGCTCTTTAGGCAACTACTCCACTGCTGGACTATATCCCAGTCGCAATGGTTTTGTTTTTAATTTTACAATCCAGTTTATTCCCATAATGCTTACAAGTACCTACTCTCCTCACAGAAGTGAGATTTTATTCACAAACCCAATCTTTTGTGGTATGAGGACACCCCTAGTGTATTTCGTGCTAGGCACTGAGGAAAACTCACACAACACAATTGCAGACAGTTTATAATTACAGAAATAACTCTAAATAGAAAAAACATCAATTGCCAGGTGCCGATGACTCTGGCCTGTATTCCTACCTACACAGGATGCTAAGATCTGAGGGTCAGGGTTAAAAGCCAGCCCAGGCAAGAAAGTCCATGAGACTCTTATTTCCATTAAACCACTAGAAAACTGGAAGTGGTGCTGTGGCTCAAGATGTAGAGTGCTCTCCTTGAGCCTTGATCTGAAGAGCGCAGGGGCAGCGCCCAAGCCCCAGGACCAACCAAAAAAAAAAAAGAAAGAAAGAAGGAAAGAAAGAACATCAACTCTCCCAGCCTTCTAGGGAGAAATGATGTCCTCATTTTTATTCTCACTCTTCATGGCAGATGGCCAAAATAGAAACACCAATGTGCTATGCTAAAATGTAAAAGTTTAAACCCCTTTTTTGAAAAACTCTCATGTTTTAAAGTCAAAATGTATCAAATAAAGGAAAAGTGAATTTTAAAAAAATGTTAAAAATGCTAATGAAGCTCCCTGGCTTGGAATGTGTGACATTTTTTGTCTGCAAGGCCTGGGATTTGAACTTGGGGTCTGGATAACTCTGTTGCACTGTGGGGAAAGGGGAAGCTCACTGTGCTTGATGACCAGAAAGTCAGGCCTGTTCCCTAGGCCTGAATTCAGGCCCCAGCCATGGAAAACGTACTCCTTATATACATTTTAAAGATAGTATTGAACTTCCATACAGATGTTCGTTCTATATTATGTTTGGTGTGGTTATTCATTGTATTTTTTTGTTTTATTCTTTTATTTACCATTTATCTTATTGACTGTGTGACTGTGATGATACCTAACCATGTATTACATCCTATCACATAGCATCTAGATTTGTAGACTTGTTATACATCATGCCTGACACCCAGCACACTCACAGAAAAGAAAAACAGATGTCACACTTGGCTTCTAAATCCAGGATGAAATTTTTGTCTGGAGCCGAGATCGAGCATCAGGGGTGACCAAAATAGCCATAGATGGATAGGCAGGTGGTAGTATACCAATAAATGCACATTAGTACAGAGTGTCATAGCCATGTATCTAGTATTCAATGACATCTACTACATTCCTACCAAGTCTTTGGTATTTGTTATGCCTCAATTGAAGGAATAATTTTCTTTTTGTGTCTAATTAACCATTAATTAAATTCAATATGCATCCTAGGATTATTTCATCTAATTTGAGACTAGACCACTGCAGGGACTACTCATTCAATCATGAGTTGGATACCATTCCATCTGAACTTCTATGAATGGGCAGGAGTCTCTTGGTATCTTCTGCCATTGGTAGGTGTCAGGACGGGATTTGAACTCAGGCACTCTGTTGTGTGGTTGGCCTATGGCTTTTCTGGCAGACAGCCAGCTTTCAGCAATGACAGGTCACCTGTGTGTTACAGCCATGTCATTCAGACCTATGATGGTCACCGTGCAAGGAACCAAAGCCAAGAAACCGCCTACCATGTGTGGCTCGCAACCTTTTTTTGGTGTCATTTTCATTTTGTTTTCCTGTCAGACCTCGGGTCTTAGGATTCCAGGATCGGTTTTGTTTCCAGAGGCTGCACCCCAGCCTAGTGTGATGGAATCTTAGGCAGAGTTGCCATGATCTGAGTTCAAGCCACATGCATGGCCAAAAAAGAAAAAAAGAAAAAGAAAAGAAAAAAGAAAAAAAATTAAGACAACTAAAAAAAGTAAAAAAATAATTACTTAACTCCCTTGTTTGCAATTCGTGGTATTTTTTTCTGCCAGATCTGGAATTTGGACTCAAGGTCTGGGTAAATATGCAGCACTGTGTGGGCAGGGGAATCCCAGCATGCTTGAAGACAGGAAGTCAGGCCTGTTCCCTAGACCTGAATTCAAGCCCCAGTCCTGGAAAACATACTCCTTATATATATTTTAAAGATAGGATTTATACTTCCATACAGATATTCAGTCTATATCATGTTTGATGTGGTTATTCATTTTATTTCTTGTTTTATTCATTTATTTACCATATATTTTATTGACTCTGATGACACCTATACCATTTATTACATTGTTTACATCTTATCACATAATATGTAGATTTGCAGATGTGGTCTCCATCATGCCTGACACCCAGGACTCTCCCAGAAAAGGAAAACATTTGTCACACTCAGCTTCTTACTCCAAGATTAAATTTTTGGCAGTGCTGGGATCTTTAGTCAGGGCCTAGCAGGCCCAATTCATGAATGGGTGAGTGAGCACAGCAGCCTCTAGACAATGAAGCTGTCAGGTGGTTCCTACATACTGAGATCGAGTCCCAGGTTTGGCCAAAACAACTATACATGGATCACCAGATGGTGGTATACAAATAAATATATATTGGTAAGGAGTGTCAGAGCTGTCTATCTATGACTGAATGATCCCTACTACATTCCGACCATCTCTTTGGTATTTATTATACTGCCATTGAAGGAATATTATTCTTTCCATGCTTAATAAACTATTAATTAAGATCAATCGGGGGCTGGGAAGGTGGCTCAGTGGTAGAGTGCTCGCCTTGCATGCATGAGGCCTGAGTTTGATTCCTCAGCACCACATAAGCAGAAAAAAGAAAAAAAAGCTGGAAGTGATGCTGTGGCTCAAGTGGTAGAGCGCTAGCCTTGAGCTGAAGAGCTGAAGGACAGTGCCCCAGCCCAGATTTCAGGCCCAATGACAGGACACCCCCCTCCCCCCCCCCCCAAAAAAAAAGATCTATCAGCATCCTAGGATTATTGCATCCAATTTTAGACTTGACTGATGCACAAACTACTCTTTCAAGACTGAGGTCTCAGTATCACAGGCTGAAGCCAGCCAGGGCAGGAAAGTCAATGACACTCTGACTTCCACTTCTGAAAGGTCAGATGTTCAAGAGCTTCCTGTGTTTCTCTTGGTATTGAGAAGTTACTCATACTCTAAATGTTCTTAGAATTCTTGAACTGTAGAAGCAGGAAAGAAACATCATTGACCCATCCTGGGTTCAAATGAAGTTCTAAGGATCCAAGCCTTAGCCATGTTGGCAGGAAGAACTCCAGTGAAACACTATATTTGAAGGACAGAAAACAGTTTCAAAAGCCGGGCTAGGTGAAGAGACCTAGGCTTGCAGGATTAGGAGGCAGAATGTACACACTCAACAGGGAAGTGAGCTGCAAAACCACTTCATTCATTCCAGGCACAGCCAGAAATGGGGGGAAACCTGAAATATTTGTTAGAGTTACACCAGGGTCAGGCTTTTCTCAGCCTCTTCCAACAATGACTAATTAACCTTCCTCTCTCAGGTGAACCGAGCTTCAAGCTATCATTAAGTTCATAATAGTGAGCCAGTTTAGTGGGAGAGAGGGGAGGAAAATAGAAAAACCATGCTCTCTGGTCTTAGGGAGTGGGTTTTTGACTCTCCATCTGTCAGATTTGAAGGCCCTTCTTCTACCTCTTCCAGTCCATTCTCCTTCCTTCATTCTCCAAAACATTAATGCAAATCCTCAGTCCAAGGAGAGGCAGGGTCCTTTCTCTACTGTCTCCAAGCACCTGAGTTAGAACCTGGCTGTGCCCTCTTGGCTCTGGGGCCTTAGGCTGCCTGAGAAGTGGGACAGAGACAGTCTTCTTGCTCTGTGGTTGTGTGAAGGCAATGCTGGTGTCCTGGCACACTGTAGAAGGCCTCATAACAGAATTGTTCCCTTCTTTCCTTCTAACAACCAAGACCAGCTTCATTTATCATGTATCTATGTATCTATGTATGTATCTATGTATGTATGTATGTATGTATGTATGTATGTATGTATGTATCTATCTATCTATCTATCTATCTATCTATCTATCTATCTATCTATCTATCTATCTATCATCAATCTACCTACCTTCCTACCTAGCTAGCCAGCTAGGTATCTTTTTGCCAGTTCTTGGGTTGAATTCAAGGCCTGGGCACTGTCTATAGCACTCTACTACTTGAGCTGCATCATGAATTCTGGCTTTTTCTGTGTATGTGCTATTGAGAAATCAAACCCAGGGCTTCTTGCATGCTAGGCACTCTCTCACTAATCCACATTCCCAGCCCCCTCATCTTTTCTTAATGGTAGTTTTTACTTAAGCATGCTTCCATTTCACGTTTAATTTTA
Organism: Dipodomys spectabilis; assembly: GCF_019054845.1. NCBI lineage: Eukaryota > Metazoa > Chordata > Mammalia > Rodentia > Heteromyidae > Dipodomys > Dipodomys spectabilis. Next base: position 3,041,979 of record NW_024870927.1, read on the forward strand.
CATTTAATTTTCTGAATACCGGTTACTACTATGAAACCTGATCTTCTCTTTCCCTGCCTCATTTGTGGCCGTTCCTGCATTGGCCTCATAATAAAATGTAAATAAAGGCTGCTAAAAGCTTAAGTGTGCATCATATAAAGACACACACCAGGAAACCTAGAAGAGAAAAGCGATGGGCCTGAAGTGAAGAGAATGATGTAGTACGCACAATGAACATATCTGTAAAATAAATCAGTAAATAAAAGCAGAAGCATTACATGTGCTCTGTTTGCATTCAGGGAGGTAATTTACACACATATGTAGGTAGGGCACTGATTCATAAACTTGGCCTTTTTGTATTTTCTTTTTGGCCATCCCTGGGCTTAAACTAAGGGCCCTATGCATTCCTGAGCTGTTTTGCTCATGGCTGAGGCTCTACCAACGCCACAGCTCCAGCCATCTTGTTGTTAATTGGACATAAGCACCTCCCAGGCTTTCCTGCCTGGTCTGGACTGTATCTCCTGCTCAGTTTGTTCTCTTAAATCTCAAGCTCTATCCTCTGGGCCACTGCTCCACTTCTGGTTTTCTGGTGGTTTATTGGAGATAAGAATCTCACAGACCTTCCTGGTCGGGCTGGCTTTGGATGGTGATCTCCTGAGGAGGTTTCCAGCGGCTTTTCTCAGAGATTCCCTGAGGAGCCTCTCCACACAAACCCTTAGTCTAAATCTCGGGAGGTACTAGAGAAAACAGAAACATGCAGTTGCTTCTAGTATGCTCCAGATACTTAATGTTGGAGACACAAAGCACTCATAATTATTAGATCATTTTATAGGCAAAAGGAGCATTGCAGACAGTATGAGGATCGCTTCAGATTTGGCCCTCTCATCCTGAGACAGTAAATTCACTTTAGCTCAATGCTAAGTGACAGAACTGGCATGTCTTGTGCACATATGCTCCCAAATCCTGTGACACTCATTTCTCACTTTTGGCTTCAAATCTATGACTAGAGAAGTTGAGGAGAGAAAATCCTTCTGAGAGAAAGCACCTATAAAGAATATTGGGGTAGTTTACTTATAAATTCAAACTATTGGAATGATCCTGTTAAGAAGTCAGATTTTCCAAATTAAAAAAAATGAAGAAGAAAAGTAAGGTAGGTGTCAGGGTAATCCCAGCTTATTAGGAGGCTGAGATGTAGAGAATCTTAGTTTGAATCCAGCCAGCATAAGGAAGGACATGACATTTTTATTTCTAAGAGATCACAGAAAAACCCAGAAGTGAGGCTGTGACTCAAGGTTAATGCACTACCCCTGAGCAAAAGGAGTTCAGGGATAGCGTTCAAGCTCAATGTTCAAACCCTGGACCTGCCCACCCCCAATATAGCAAATACCTCCATGTCTTTGTGTATGTATGGATGTATTCCTATAGGCAAAGATCCAGAGTAGATATGATGAATGGCACCAAGCTAGGAAATTTTTTTTCAATACAATGATTTCATAACACAGAGACTACTTTTATGATAATGTATGTTCCAGTGCTCCCTTCACTGTTCCCAGTGTAGCCTGAGGGTTTCTGTGCATCCCAGGCCTGCTGGAAGAAGTCTCTCTCATTGTCTGTACAGGCAGACAAAAGGCCTCAGTCCTGTACAGCTTTGTAACAACAACTCCATCTGTGCCAATTAGTAAGGATGAGTGTGGGCAGGCTCTGAAGGTCAGGAGAAAAAGGCCTCTTTTTACCACAAGCTCTCTCTCTCCTCAGTGCTCTGTTTTAACAGGAAGCCTTCATTTGTGCCACCTCCCATGGCAAGCCAAGATCCCTGCACTTATCCTGCCTTTTTGAGACTATACTTTGTGAGACAAGCCAAGGATCCCCTTGCAGCAGAGTGCCATGGCCGAGGGGTCGATAGCTGAGGTCTGTCATCCTGCCTACTCAGCAAGCTGAGATCTGAGGATCTGGGTTCTAAACTATCCCAGACACAAAAAGTCCCATGAGACTATTATCCCCAATTCACTACTAAGAAATATTAAGTGGAAGCTTGGTGCTTGTGGCTCATGACTACCATCCTAGGTTCTCAGGAGGATGACAACTAAGGATCATGGTTCAAAGCTAGCCTGGGCAGGAATGTCCTTGAGACACTTAGCTCCAATGGACCACCAGAAAACCTGAAGTGGAGCTGTGGCTCAAGTGATACAGCACAAGACTTGAGCTGAAGAGCTCAGGGACAGCACCCAGGCCCAGACTTCAACTCCTACAACCGACAACATCAAAAAAAAATCAAAAAACAAAAACCAGAAACAATCTAACAAACCTGAAGTACAGGGCTGGGCATGTGCCTTAGGTGTAGAGTGCTTTGCATACATGAAACCCGGAGCTTGATTACTCAGGACCACATCACTAGAAAAAACATGAAGAGGTTCTGTGGCTCAAGTGAGAGAAGCTATACTTGTACAAGGGAAATTAGGTACAGTGCTGAGTTCAAGCTCCACGACTGTATATGTGCACACACATGGACATACACACAGACACACAGACACACACACACATAGACCAGAAGTGAAGCTGTGACACAAAACGGTAAAACACTGGACTTCTCCACTGAACTTATGATCATCAACCAGTCCCTGAGTTTAACCCCCAAACCTAGTCACCCAAGGCCCAATTAGGAGAGGTCAAAGGTTTCAGAATCTGATGATCTTCACCAGCCCTAGATGACAGGTAGCTTTGTGATATCAGACATGTGCTTGGATTTATCAAGTTTCCAGAAAACCAAGGAGAGGTATCATAGGCCCATCATCTTAGGCAATCAAACATTTCATAAGGTTCAGTGCCCTAGTTTTCTGCCAGAAGTACTTCTGAATTATATTGATCACTGTATCTGAGTGCTAGCCTTGAGCCCAAGATGTAAGGGTCAGAATCTAGGTCCTGAGATCAAGGTTCGTGACTGAGAAAAAAACAAAGCAAAACAATGGTCTACAGGAGACAACTCACTAGTCTTCAGTAATACTTAATTTTGTCCCTTCCATGGGGATATATCTGAGCCTCAATATTCTTATCTGCATAAGCATCTCAGTTGTGGAGCTCTTACAAGAACCAGATGAATGAATGCACCCTGTGAAGGACATAGCACATGACACTGTTTGAAGGATTCAGCACACTTCATCATGTGAAAGACTCAGCACCCAGAACCCAATGCAGGACTCAGCACACTGCAACCTGTGAAGGACTCAGCACTTAGCTCTATTCCACACGCTGTCATTAGAATCAGTGTACTTTCTTCAGTATCACCATTCTTTGAGGAACATTTCACAAACCACACAAGTTCACATCTAATGGTTTAGTGGGGTGTTTTCTTTTCAGGGGGAGGTTACCCATGGGACTTGAACTCAAATATAGGGATACTGTTCTAATACATTTGCTCAAGGCTACAGCTCTATCACTTGGAACCACATTTTGAAGAGTCTCACAGACTTCCTGCCAGGGCTGGGTTTTAAAGCCCACAAGCAGCTAGAATGACTGAAGTAAGCCAGCAGCATCTAGTTTGGTGGAGCTGGGTTGCAATGATTTACATCTGGATAAGTCAGGTTAGGTGGCAGCTGTCAGCACCAGACTACTAGCTTGCTCTGTGATGAGATATTTGAAGTTTTGACCTTCTATAGTTGCAGTTAAAACAGTCTATCTTTTTTGGCAGCAGTCCTGGGCCTTTAGTAAGGGCTTAGACACTCTCCCCAAGCGTTTGTGCTCCAGGCTAGTACACAATTGATTGAAAGAAAGCAGAACTTTCGGTTTTTCTTTTTATGTGGTCCTGAGGAATGGAAGCCAGGGCTTCCTGCTTACTAGGGGAGCACTCAACCACTGAGTCCCAGGAGTGCATGAGGTATAAATAGAGATTGCTGTATATAAATATTATATACACAAAAAGAGAGATGTGGTCTAGGAAGGTGGCTCAGTGATAGAGCTCTTGCCTTGCAAGCATGAGGCCCTGAGTTCGATTCCTCAGCACCACATAAGCAGAAAAAAAGCCAGAAATGGTGCTGTGGCTCAAGTGGTAGAGTGCTATCCTTGAGCTGAAGAGTTGAGGGACAGCGCCCAGGCCCAGACTTCAAGCCCACGACTGGACCCCCGAAAAAAATAGAGAGAGATGTATGCATATTATTAAATTATAGCTAATAGTACTACCAATTATTAGGTATTAAATGATGTCTCCATTTAATGATGTATCCCAGTTGAACAATTAATAAAACATTATTACTCAACATACTGTTATTGTTACACATATATGTACATACATCCATACATATAATTACATATTTTATAGAATGAGATGTCTATTTATAATTAATTTATGCATCATGTTTTACTTCCAATTATTAGGTATTTAACTATGTCTCCATTTACTTTTCATCCCGTGAATGCTTAATAAGATATTAATTAAACTTAATCCACATCCTATAATTATTTTGTCTAATATTATCCCAGAATGATTCACTACTAACTCAATCTATTTTTCATTTATTGTAGTGACAATTTTTCCACCTATGACATTTTTTCCTTTATGACATCCTATTTCATAGCATATAGATTTGCATATGAATTATACATCCTACCTGACACGGAGCAATTTCATAGAAAAGGAAAATATATGTCACTCTCGCCTTCTTACTCCAAGATTGCATTTTTGGCAGGGCTGGGATCTAAACTCAGGGCCTAGAAGGCTTAGTTCATGAATGGGTGACTGTCAGCACAGCAGCCTCTAGCCAATTCAGCTGCCAGGCAGTTCCCAGGCCATGAGACTGAGCCCCGTATGTTGACCCCATATTGCGCTTAGTGTAGTTATGCATTTTATTAGTTGTTTATTCATTTATTTACCATTTATTTTATTGACTGGTATTACACATAGCATATTTATTACATTTGTTACATGGGATATAGATTTGCCTATGTATGAAACTTCACACCTGACACCCAGACGCTCACGGAAAAAGAAAACATGTGTCACCAGTGCTTCTTACTCCACGATTCAGTTTTTGTGAGTGCTGGCATCTGAACTCAAACCTACAAGGCCCAATTCATGAATGGGTGAGTGTCAGCACAGCCAGCCTGGGCCATATGGAGCTGACAAGCAGTACCCAGCACCTGAGATACAGCTCCAGGGGTTGACAAAACAAGATAGATTGACATGCAGATGGTAGTACACAAATAAATCTAGATCTTTATAGAGTGCCAGAGATGTTTATACATTCTTCAGTTATATAGACTACATTTTTAACAATTCTTGGTTATTTATTATGCCCCCAAGTAATTAATATTATGGTGTTCATCCTTAATGAATTATTAATTTAATCAACCACTATCACAAAACTATTGTGTCCATGTAATTAATAGTATTCTTCTTCTTTTTTATTTTGGTGCGGTCATGGGGCCTGAACTCTGGGCCTGGGCACTGTCCCTTAGCTCTTCAGGTCAAGGCTAGCGCTCTACCACTTGAGCCACAGCGCCACCTCCGGCTTTTTTCTTTTTTGCTTATATGGTGCTGAGGAATCGAACCCAGGGCCTTAGGCATGCAAGGCAAGTGCTCGACCACTGAGCCATCTTCCCAGCCTTAATAGTATTTTTTTAATGTGTCAAAATATTCATTAAAATCCATCGGCCTCCTAAAATCACTAATTTTATAGTAGTATCATTCAGGAACAACTACTTTAATCTTGACATTCATAATCTTCCATCAGTACTCCTATGAATAGGAATGAGACTCTTAGGATCTCCCACCATTGATAGGGGTCAGGACCGGGTCTCGACCACAGGGCCTATGTTGCCATGTTGACCTTTGGCTTGCCTGATAGCCCACCAGCCTTCAGCAATGTCAGGTTACAAAGCTTTTCATCAATGTCACTCAGACCTAAATGGTCACCTTGCAATAAAAAGAAATGTAAAACAGACAGCCATCTGCAAGTTGCCAGATTTTTATCTGAGTGGTTCTATTTATATTTTTCCTGTAAATCTTTGGGGCCCAGGTACCCAGGTTTGGCTGTAGGTCCAGTGGTTGCACCCCAGCCTAGAGCGATCGAAGCTGAGGCAGAGTTGCCACAAACTGAGTTCAAGCCCTGTGCTTGACAAACTAAAAATAAATAAATATATAGATAAATAAATTCATTAAAAATATTTAAAAAATTATGAGGCTCCTTGGCTTAGAATTCACGCCATTTTTTCTTCCAGGCCTGGGATTTGAATTCAGAGTCTGGGTAAATCTGCAGCATTGTCGGGGAAGGAGAAGCTCACCATGCTGGAAGACAAGAAAGTCAGGCCTGTTCCCAGGGCCTGAATTCAAGTCTTAGCACTCAAAAAATAATATTCGTATACATTTTAAATACATGATTTATATTTGCATACACATGTTTACTTATATTGCAGTTAGTATAGTTATTCATTTTATTTTATTTTTATACATTTCTTATGTATTTTAGTGAGTATGATTACACATATAACATTTTTTAAATCCTATTACACAGGATATAAATTTGCCTATGTATTATACATCATTCCTGAGACCCAGGAATTTTGACACCCATAAGGAAAACAAGTGGGACAATTGGATTTTTCCACCAGGATTAAGTTTTTGGCAGTTCTGTGATTTGAACTCCGGCCCTAGAAGGCCAACTTCATGAATGGGTCAATGTTAGCACACCAGTCTGATGCAAATGAAGTTGTCTGGCAAATTTGAGTACCTGAGATCAAGCCCTAGTAGTGACCAATACATAAAAAGATAGATATGTAGATTGCAGTGTGTGTGTATTTACATATGAATATGCATCTATAAATAAGTGTATATATAAAGACATTTATGTAGATTCTAGTGTATAATTCTATATAAAGTGATGTCTATATCTTATTTTTATATATTCTGTTACTACCAATTATTTGGTCTAAAATTATGCCTCCATTAATCACGGTAGAAGACTTAATAAGTTATTAATTAAATTAATCAATGACATATATTTATGTGTATGATATTATACTAGAAACACTAGCTAAATAGTAATTCAATTTGTACATGTCAAACATTCTGTTAATGTTCCTATAGATAGGAATGAGTCTCCTAGGATCTTCAGCTGTGTGTAGGTGGCAGTCTGAGGATTGAACTCACGGCCAAGGTATCTGGGTAGGGCTCAGGCTTCACCAACAATCAGTGAGCCTTCGACCATGCAAGGTCACATACAATTTTCAAGCTGAGTCATTGAGACTCATGGTGGTCACAGTGAAAAGGACAAAAAAAGTAAAACGGTTGTGTAAAACTTGCTGGTTTTTTCCTCCTCCATTTTTGTTGGTTTGATGTATTTTTGCCAGTGCTGGGAGTTGAACTGGGGTCCTAGGATGACTGGATCATCTGTGGGTATAAATGCTGCAAACCAGCCTAGGGTAATCATGGGTTAAGACACAATACGATGCTTCCTTGAGAAAAAGGAACTCAGGAACAGTGCCTAGGGTCACAGTTCAAGCCTCAGGACCTACCACAAAAATAGAGCCAGTAACTCCATGTGTCTGTGTATGTATGTATGTATTTCTATCAGTGAACATCTAGAGTTGCTATGAAGAAAGGTTTGAATGGAATGATTTTATAGCACAGAGAGTACTTTCAAGACAGTGCATGTTCCGCGGCTCCCCTCACTGTTCCCAGTGTAGTCTGAGGGCTTCTGTGCACCCCAGGCTGCTGGAGGAAGTCTGCTTCATTGTCAGAACAGGCAGACAAAAGGCCTCACTCTTGAACAGCTGTATAACAAACAATTCATCCGGAGCAACTGGTGAGGATGAGCAATGAGTGAGGATGAGGGCAGACTCCGAAGGCCAGGAGGAAAAGGCCTCTTTGTACTCCAAGCTATCTCTCTCCCCAGTGCTCTGTTTTGACAGGAATCCTTCATTTGTGCTGATTCTTGGGGCAGTCCAAGTTCCCTGCACTCATTCTGTCTTTGTTAGACTATGTTCCAGTTTTGAAACAAACTGCTACAATTAATTCAAGGGTCCTTCTGGCAGAAAACAAGTAAACTGAAGCTAATGAAAAGATTCCAAATTGGCAAAGGTGCCTCCCTAGTTTTCCAGATGCTTGCTAAATCTAAGCACTTGTGCAAAATCACAATGCTTCCTGTCATCTAGTGCTGGTGAAACTCATCAGGTTTTGAAACCTTTGCCCTCTTCTAGTTGGGCTCTGGGTGTTTATATTTTGGGGTTGAACACAGGGCCAGGGTGCTGACCATGAGCTCAGAGCAGAAGATCTTTTCTTTACCATTTAGTGTCACAGCTTCACTTATTGTATCTTTGTGTGTGTGTGTGTGTATGTGTGTGTGTGTGTGCAAACACCAGTCCTGGAGCTTGAACTCAGTACCTCAGCTCTGTAACTGAGTTTCTCCTGTACAAGGATAGTTCATTACCACTTGAGCCACAGAAACACTTCAGGCTTTTTTTTTCTAGGGATGTAGTACTGAGGATTCAAACCCAGGATTTCATACATGCAAAGCACTCTACCCCTAAAACACATTCCCAGTACTTCACTTCAGGTTTCTTTCTTTCTCTTCTTGTAGTTGGAGGAGTTGAAGTCTGGGACTGGGTGCTCAAGTCTATCACTCTACCACTTGAGCTACAGCGCCTCTTCAGGCTTTCTGGTGGTTCACTGGAGATAAGCATCTCAAGGAATCTCCTGCCCAGGCTGGCTATGGACTGTGATCCTCAGCTCTCAGGATCCTGAGTAGCTAGGATGACAGGCATGAGTCACCAGTGCCCAGCTTCCACTTCAAGTTTCTAAGTGGTGAATGGGAGATAATATTCTCATGGGACCTTTTGTGTCTGGGATAGTTTGGAAACCAGATCATCAGCTTCCTGAGAAGGCAGGATGACAGACCTCAGCTAAAGACACACTTTGCTGCAAGGGGGTCCTTAGCTCCAAGGTAGAGCGCTAGCCATCAGCCCAAGAAGAAAGTCAGTGCCTAGGCTCTAAGTTGAATGTTCATGATGGAGAAAACTAAACCAAAACAATTGTTTGCAGGATACAAGTTACTAGAGTTCAGTACGTACATAAATTTGGCCCTGCCTTGGGGACATATCTGAGCTTCAACTTTCTCATCAGCACAATAATCTTATTTTTGGAGCTCTAACAAGGACCAGATGAAAGAATACACCCCGTGAAGGGCTCAGAGCATAGCACCCTATGAAGGACTCGGCACACATCAACCTGTGAAGGACTCAGCACCCAGCATCCCAGGAAGGGCTCATCACATAGCTGTATTACACAAGCTGTCATTAGAATTTGGGTGCTTTCATTAGTATCACCATTCTTTCAGGAACATGTCACAAACCACACAAGTTCACAAGTAACGGTTTAGAGGGGTGGTTAACGGGGGGGAGGGTCGTCAGCTTCGGGGATTTCACTCATTGGTTGGGGGTACTGTCCTAAGATCTTTTCCTCAAGGCTAGAGCTCTACCACTTTGAGCCACAGCTTAGAGTCTCACAGACTTCCTGCCAGGGCTGAGTTTTCAATCCACCAGTGTCAGATCTCATCCCCTGAGCAGCTAGGGGTGAGCCAGCAACGTCTGGCTAAATAGAGTTGGTTTGCAGTGGTTGACCTTTGGCTCTCCGGTTAGATCTCAGTCATCAGCTTCAGACCCTCAGCTTACTCTGTTATGAGGTATTTGAAGTCTTGGCCTTCTATAGTTGCAGTCAGAACGTTCTAACTTGTTTTTTTTTTGTTTTTTTTTGGTGCTTGAGTGATAGCACCACTTCTGGCTTTTCTGTGCATGTGATAGTGTGGAAATGAACCCAGAGTTTCATACATACTAGGCAAGCACTCTACCACTGATTCCCAGGATTGACAAATGTAGACTTAGATAGGAAGATTGTTTTATACATCCATATATATGCATAAAACAAGAGGGAGATGTCTGTATATTATTAAATTATATATACTATATTACTACCAATTATCGATAAATTATTTCTTCCTTTATTTAAGTATCATGGTTAAATACATAATAAATTATTTATTGAAAATTAGTCAATGTACTATGATTATTGTGTATAATTTTAATATAATCATTACACTAAATACTAATGTAATTGTTACTTTTACAACATTCCATTCATATGGATGTCTATCGGAATGTGTTTCTTAGGATCTCCTACCATTTGTAGGTAGCAGTCCCGGGATCTGAACCTCGGACCTAGGTTGCTGGTTTAGGCTTTGCCTTCCCTGATAGCCCACCAAACTTCAAACTTCAACAGTGCAAGATCATGTACACTTTTCGGGTCCTGTCATTTAGACCCAGGATGGTCATAATGCAAAGGAGAAAAAAAAAAAAAACAATGTAAAACCGCCTTCTGGAACTTCTGAGTTTTATACTTCTCCTTTTTTCCCCGTCTTTTTTTTTTTTTTTTTTTTCTGTTGTGGGGCCAGAAGTCTGGGTCTGGGCGCTGTCTCTCAAATCTTCAGCTCAAGGCTATGGTTCTACCACTTGATCCATAGCACCACTTCTGGCTTTTATCTGCTTATGTGGTGCTGAGGAATCGAACCCAGGTCCTTATGCATGCAAGGCAAGCACTCTACTATTGAGCCACCTTCCCAGCCCTTCACCTTTTTTTTTTTTTGCCTGTCCCTAGATTTAAACTTGTGTCCTGGGATCTCAGGATGGGCTGTGGGTCCAGAGGTTGCACCCCAGCCCAGGATGATTGAAGCTGAGGCAGAGTTGCTATGAGCTGAGTTCATGCCCCGGGCCTGGCCAAAAAAAAATAAGGCCCTGGGTTGGAATTTGCACTATTTTTCTGGCAGGCCTGGGATTTCAACTCAGGGTCTGGGTAACTCTGTGGCACTGTGGGGGAGAGGAAGCCCACCGTCATTGAAAACAAGAAATTCAGACCAATTTACAGGGCCAAATTCAAGACACAGCACTGGAAAAAATAATATTCATGTATGAGATCTTTTTACATACATGAGCTTACCCCATATGACATTTATTACCTTTATTTATTTATTCTTTATTTTATTGTTATTACATATATAATGTTTATTTCATTTATTACATATTACCACATGGATATATTTGAACATGGATTTTACATCATACTGAGGCCCAGGACATTACAGAGAAGGAAAAAAAAGTGTCAAAATTGGCTTATTACTCCACCTATAAACTTTTGGCCATGTTGGGATATGAACTCACAGCCCACAATGCCCGATTCATGAAAGTGTCAGTTGTAGACAAAGCCTTTGGCAAATTGAGCTGCCAGCCAGTTCTGAGGACATGTGATCAAGCCATAGTAGTGGCCTAGATATAGATTTAGATTTAGATATAGATAGATAGATGTGTAGTTTGCTCTCTCACAATATGAGGATATTGAATAATATATATTGTGAATTATTAGTTATTAAATTAAGCCTCCATTTAATGTAGTTTCATGGTTAAATACTTATTAAAGCATTAATGTAAAAGTAGTCAGTATTCATTAATTAGGAGAATCATACCATGGTGCTAGAATGAAATACATAATCCAATACTTTTTGTGTGGCATTCTTTAAGAGAATCTTGAACAATTGTGAATTTAATTGTTACTTTTATAACAGTCCATTAAGCATTCCCATGAATAGGAATGATTTTCTCAAGATCTCCCTCCATTTCTAGGTGTAAGTCCTGGCATTTGAACTCCAGGCCTGGGTAGTTTACTTCGAAATGCAAACCATTAGTATGACACTGTGAAGATTTCAGATTGTCATGATAAAACAAAGAACAAAATAATAAAAGAAATCCAGTTCTCAGAGGCTCATGCTTGTAATCCTAGCTCTTCAGGAGGCTGAGAGGTAGAGAATTGCAGCTTGAATTCAGTCCGGACAGGAAAGTTCAGGACACTGTTATTTCTAAGGGATCACAGGAATATAAAAACCCATGAGTGGGACTGAAACTCAAGGGCAGAACACCACCCTTGAACAAAAGGAGCTCTGGGAGAGTGCCTAGGCTCATAGTACAAGCCCCCGGCCTCCCAAAAAAGGAAAAGCCAGTAAATCCATGTCTCCCCATATATGTATGCATGTATTTCTATTGGTGAAGATACAGAGTCGCTATGTTGAAAGGCACCCAGCTAGGAAATTTGCTTTGAATAGAATGATTTCATAGCAAAGAGAGTGCTGTCAAGACATTGCATGTTCTGGGGCTGCCCTCACTGTTCCCAGTGTAGCCTGAGGGTTTCTGTGCACTCCAGGCTGCTGGAGGAAGTCTGCCTCATGGTCTGGACAGACAGACAAAAAGGTCTCACTCCTTTACAGCTGTGTAACAAACAACTCCATCTGAGCCAATTAGTGAGGATGAGTGTAGGCAGAATTTGAAGGCCAGGAAAAAAAGGCCTCTTTGTACTCTAAGCTATCTCTCTCCGCAGGAAGCTTTCATTTGTGCCACCTCCTATGGCAGGCCAAGTTCCCTACACTTACCCTGTCTTTGTTAGATTATGTTCCAGTATTGAAATAACCTGCTACAATTAATTCATGGGTCCTTCTGGCAGACAATAAGGGAGCTGAACCTAATGAAAAGATTCCTAATTGGCAATGGTGCCTCCCTAGGTTTCCAGAAGCTTTCTAAATCTAAGCACTCGTGCAAAATCCCTAAGTTTTCTGTCATCGAGGGCTGGTGAAGTGCATCAGATTTTGCAACCTTTGACCTATCCTTGTTAAGCCTTGGATGGCTAGGTTTCAGGTTTGAACACAGGGCCAGGGTGCTGACCATGAGCTCAGAACAGAAGCTCAGTGCTTTACCACCATTTGGTGTCTCAGCTTCACTTCTGGTATCTTTGTGTGTTAGTGTGTGTGTGTGTGTGTGTGTGTGTGTGTGTGTGTGTGTGTGTGTGTGTGTGTGTGTATGCACTTGTCCTGGAACTTGACCTCAGGACCTGAGCATGGTTCCTGAGTTTCTCCTGTGCAAGTATAGCACTCTACCACTTGAGCCACAGGGCCACTTCAGGCTTTTTTCTAGTGATGTGGCACTGAGGATTCAAATCCAGGGATTCATACATGCAAAGCATTCTAACACCTCCACTTTAGGTTACTTTCTTTCTTTTCTTTTCTTGTAAGTTGGAAGACTTGAAGTCTAGGCCTGGGTGCTGTCTATCCTAGAGCTCTTCAGCTAAAATCAAGCACTCTACCACTTGAGCTACAGCACCCTTTCAGCTTTTTGGTGGGTCACTGGAGGGAATGGTCCATCTCAAGGAATTTTCTGCCTAGGCTGGCTTTGGACCATGATCCTCACCTCTCAGGCTCCTGAGTAGTTGGGATGACAAGCGTTAAGTCACTGGTGCCCAGCTTCCATTTCAAGTTTCTAAGTGATGAATAGGAGATACTAGTCTCATGGGAACTTTTGTGTCTGGGATAGTTTGGAACCCAGATCCTCACATCTCAGTTTCTTGAGTAGGCAGGGTAACAGACTTCAGCTACTGATGCCTAGATCGTAACTCTCTGTTGCAATGAGCCACGGGCAATGCACTGAAAATTTGGGGGTACTGTCCTAAGATCTTTTGCTCAAGGCTAGAGCTCTACTAATGTGAACCAGAGCTCAGAGTTTCACAGATCAGCCCCCAAGTATCTTGGATGACAGTGGTGAGTGAACCAACAGCTTCTGGTTTCGTGGAGCTGGGTTGCATTGGTTTACATCTGGCTAAGTCAGGTAAGATGGCAGCGGCAAGCACGACTCCATGCTTGTTCTGGGATGAGGTATTTGCAGTACTATCCTTATATTTTTGCAGTTAGAACACTCTATTTTATTTTTTTGGTGCCAGTCCTAGGTTTTGAGAAAGTGTCTAGACACAGTCCCGAAGCTTTTATGCTTAAGGCGAGTGCTCGACTGCTTAAGCAACAGCATGACTTCTAGATTTTTCTGTGCACAAGGTAGTGAGGAATCGAACCCAGGGCTGTGTACGTAGTAGGCCAGCAATGTACAAATAAGCCCCATGAATGACAAGTGTATGAACACATAAATATGTAGACTGGTAGACAGATAAATAGATGTATATGTATAAAACAAGAGAGAGATGTCTGTATACTAGCAAATTGCATATAAAATATTACTACCGATTATTGGCATTTAAATTATTCCTTCCTTTTTTAAGTAACATGATTGAATGAATAATAAAGTAATAATTTAAAATTAGTCAGTGTAGTATAATTGTTGTTTATAAGTTTATATAATCATACAATAACTACTAATTTAATTGTTATTTTTTTTCTTTTATTTTAAATTATGAAAATACTATACAGAGGGGATACAAATACATGGGTAAGATAAGGAGTAAATTTCTTATCAAGCATCGTAGCTTCTTACTTTTTTGTTTCCCCTTCCTATCCTTTCCCATTCACTCCGTGCCCCCCACTCCCCCACACCATCATCCTCCCATGCAGCCCCCCCCCCCGCCACAGTTGTAAAGATCGTATATTGACATAACCACTTGTACATCTCATTGTTGCAATGGGTCCAACTGTATCCTTATTTAAACGATTTGTTTTTTCCCTTCCCCTCCACAAATTATACTGACATCAAATACAGTGAAAGCAGGGGTTATACCGTGGAGGAGCAACAAAGAAATAATCTTATAAATGTGTTAGAAACAATCACATGAAAGAAAAAAAAACCATTTTTTTTTAATTTTATTTTATTTTATTTGAGAACATACTGTACAGAGGGGTTACAATTACATGGGCAGGATAATGCATACATTTCTTACCTAGCATTGCAGCCTCCTCCTTTGTTTACCCTTCACCTCCCTTCCCAGCCTCCCCCTCCCCCCCACCCAATCATACCCCCTCTCCCCCCCCCCCCGACATTGTAAAGCTGGTTTTGACATGACATTTTGTACTTCTCATTGTTGCAACAGGTCCACCTGAATCCTTAAACGACTTGTTTGTCCCCATCTCCTCCACATGTTATACTGACATCAAATATAGTGAAAGTGGGGGTTACACTGTGGGGGAGGGACATACAAAGCAACAAAGAAATAATCTTATAAATGCGTTAGAAACACATGCATGAAAGAAACAAAAACATTAAAATACATATTTGAGGTTTCGTTTTCCTAACATCACATTCTCTGACTTTTTCCGCTTGACTCATACCTATACTAGATATTGCAAATAAGGGAAACCATGGGACCTATGTTTCTTTGGGCCTGGCTTACTTCACTTAATATAATTTTTTCCAAGCCTTTCCATTTCCTAACAAATGGGGCAATGTCATTCTTTCTGATGGAGGCATAGAATTCCATTGTGTATATATACCACATTTTCTTGATCCATTCATCTACTGAGGGGCATCTGGGTTGGTTCCATATCTTAGCTATGGTAAATAATGCTGCAATAAACATAGTTGTGCTGGTAGCTTTAGTGTGGTCTTTTTTGTAAACATTAGGGTAAATGGAAAAAAAAACATTTGAATACATAGCTTAGGGTTCAATCAACTTATCTGACCTTTTCTGCTTGACACATACATATACTAGTTATTGCAAATAAGGGAAACCATGGGACCTATGTTTCTTTGGGCATGGATTACTTCACTTAATATAATTTTTCCAAGTCTTTCCATTTCCTAACAAATGGGGCAATATCATTCTTTCTGATGGAGGCATAGAATTCCATTGTGTATATATATACCACATTTTCTTGATCCATTCATCTACTGAGGGGCAATCTGGGCTTGTTCCATATCTTAGCTATGGTAAATAATGCTGCCATAAACATAGTCATGCTGGTAGCTTTAGTGTGGTCTTGTTTATGAGCATTTGGGTAAATGCCCAAAAGTGGGATTGCTGGGTCATGGGGAGCTCTATGTGGAGTCTTTCTAGGAACCTGCATACTGCTTTCCAAAGTGGTTGAAGAAGTATACACTCCCACCAACAATGCAGTAAGATTCCCTTCTGTTCACATTCCCTCCAGCACCTGTTGTTATTATACTTCTTGATTATAGCCTTTCTAACTAGGGTGAGGTGGTATCTCAGGCTGTTTTGATTTGCATTTCTTTACTGACTAGGGAGGTTGAGCATTTCTTCATTTGTCTATTGGCCATCCTTCTTTCCTCTTCAGAGAAGTTTCTCTTTAAATCTTTAGCCCACTTATTTATTGGGCAGTTGTTTCTTTGAAGATTTCTTTTTGGAGGATTTAATTTTTTGAGTTCCAGGCATATTTTAGATATGAGAACGTTGTCCATTGTATGGCTGGTGAAGATTTTTCTCCCAATCCGTGGACTTTCAATTGATCTTACTAGCTATTTCCTTTCCCATGCAGAAGCTCTACAATTTCATGCAATCCCATTTGTCCAACCTTTCTTTGATTTGTTGTGTTTCTGGGTCTCTATTAAGAAAATTTCGGCCTGCACCAAGGAGACCTAGGGTTTCTCCCATTACACCCTGTAATGTTTTCAGAGTGTCTGCTTTGACTCCAAGGTCTTTGATCTTTTTGGAGTTGATTCTGGTGCAGGGTGATATATAAGGATCTAGCTTTAGTTTTCTACAAGTAGTTAACCAATTTTGCCAGCACCATTTACTGAAGAGGCTGTCTTTTTTCCATTCTCTTTTTTAGCTCCCTCATCGAAGATTAGTTGGCTATGGGTCTGTAAGTTCATTTCTGGGTTTTCAATTTTATTCCATTGGTCCTGA
The DNA here is from genome assembly GCF_019054845.1 of Dipodomys spectabilis. Lineage (NCBI taxonomy): Eukaryota > Metazoa > Chordata > Mammalia > Rodentia > Heteromyidae > Dipodomys > Dipodomys spectabilis. The sequence goes on from NW_024870927.1 coordinate 3,058,615, forward strand.
GGTCTGTTCTTGTGCCAGTACCAAGCTGTTTTCATTACTAAAGCTTTGTAGTAGAGTTTGAAATTTGGTATTTTTATTCCTCCAGCACTGTTCTTTCTGTTGAGGATCGTTTTTACTATTTGGGGTCGTTTGTTGTCCCATATAAATTTTTGGATTGAGTCTTCTATTTCCTTGAAGAATGAAGTTGGAATATTGATAGGTACCACATTGATAGATAGCCTTGGGAAGTATTGCCATTTTCATGATGTTGATCTTTGCAATCCAGGACCATGGGAATTTTTGCCACTTTCTAAATTCTGTTTTGATTTCATTTTTCAACTTTTTAAAGTTTTCATCATAGAGGTCCTTCACTTCTTTAGTTAATTCTTAGTTATTTTATTTTTTGTGGGGCTATTATGAATGGAGTTGCTTTCCTAATTTCAGCCACACTTTTCTCATTGTTGGCATACAGAAAAGCCAATGATTTTTGAGGGTTAATTTTATACCCTGCTACTTTGCCAAAGTTTTGAATCAGCTTGAGTAATTTGAGAGTGGAGTCTGTGGGATTCCTTAAATACAAGATCATGTCATGTGCAAAGAGGGAGAGTTTTACTTCTTCTTTCCCTATTTGGTTCCCCTTTATGTTTACATCCTCTCTTATTCCTGTAGCTAGGTATTCTAACACTAGATTCAAAAGAAATGGAGAGAGTGGACCTCCTTGTCTCCTTCCTGAGTTAAGAGGAAATGACTTTAGTTTTTCACCATTAAGTATAATGCTGGCTGTTGGTTTGTCATAAACAGCCTTTATTGTATTGAGGAATGTTCCGTGGATTCCTAATTTTTCCAGAACCTTCATCATAAAGGGGTGTTAAATCTTGGCAAATGCTTTTTCTGCATCTATTGAGATAACCATGTGGTGCTTATCCTTGCTCCTGTTGATGTGATGAATTATATTAACTGATTTGCATATATTGAACCAGCTGTGCATCCCTGAAATGAATCCTGTTTGATCGTGTTTTATGATTTTTTGGATGAATTGTTGAAGTCAATTGAACAAAATTTTGCAAAAATATGACATTTATTACCCTTATTTATTTATCATTATTACACATATAACATTTCCTTTATTATATGTAGATATGGATTATGCATCATACTGAGACAATGGACTTTCACAAAAAAGGAAAACAATGTGCTAATATTGGCTTCTTACTCCATGAATAATTTTTTGATCATGCTGGTATTTTAACTCACAGCCTAGAATGCCCAATCCATATATGGGGTCACAGTCTTATCAGACCAGACTCTGGCAAAGTGAGCTGCCAGGAAGTTCTGAGGACCTGTGATGAAGCCACAGGAGTGCCGGATAGTTAGATAGATAGATGGATAAATAGATAGATAGATAGGTAGATAGATAGATAGATATAGATAGAGACATGTGTAGATTGATATACACACACACACACACACACACACACACATATATATATATATATATATACAAAAAGAGGGACTGTGCGGTAATTAAATTATATATATTTTTACCAATTATTATTTATTAAATTATGCCTCCATTTAATGAAATATCACTGTTGAATACTTATAAAAGTATTAACTAAAAATTATTCAATATCCTTAATCATACCATGGTGCTAAAATGGAAGACATAAATCCAATATTTTTTGTGTGGCATTCTAAAATAGAATCATGAATCAACGGAAAATTTATTACTTTTGTAACATTCCGTTAGCATTCACATGAACAGGAATGAGTTTGTCAGTATCTCCCTCCATTTGTGGGTGGCAGTTCTAGCATTAAACTCCAGGCCTGGGTAGTTTGCTTCGAATGCGAACCATTGTAATGGCATGCTTTTTGTGATTTGATACTGTAGCATTTTTTTCTTTAAATATGTGCAGATCTTACTTCACATACAATTACCTTTGTTTTAAACAGTTTGATCCATTCAAGGGATTTGCTATATTACATTCATCCAGATGAATTGAATTACAAATTAACACAACCTTATTTCTGAGAGACAATTGTCCTTATACTTTACTCAAATTAACATATATTGGAGGTTTTTGTACTTAAAAAAACTGGGTATTACATGTTTTTTTCCTGGGGGAATTCCAATCTCTTCAGTTGTTTTTCCAGCTGTGGTGACTTTAACATATGTGCGCATTTTATTTCAATTGTCTAAATTTTGTCTCATATAACACAAAGTAGAAAAAAATCAGTGATTTAGAACGGATCCACGTATAATTCTAAGAGAGACACTTGAAGTTTTGTGACAACTGGGACCAGGGAGGTCTTGTTAGTGGAAGATGTGGGAGAATAACAGATAATGTTTGACGTGATTTGAATTCTGCCTCCTCTTGCCACATTATTTCCAATGGAAATAATTTTGTCTGCATGAATTCAGAATTTTTGGTTTATTTGGGATACACTACACATTCATATTGGATTTTAACTCTAAAATCTTCTTTCTTTCTTTTAAAACCACAGATGTGAATTTATAATGCTAAAATAGCATCTACTAATTTATATGAAATTGTTCAAATGATTTTCACTTCACACTATATGCAATATAGAATGTAATAATAATAGTGTGAGATAGTATGTCATAATTGACTTTGGGGAAAAGCAATTACACTGGATTTTTGTGAGATACTTAGTAATAGTAAAAATTATATTTGTTTCTATTAACAAATTCCAAGTTACATATAATAATAACTCATAGTTATAAACTAATGTTGAAAAAATAGATTTTTTATTGGAAAAAAGCCAGAAATTTCAATAAGATTACTTGTTTAAAATTGACTTGGATCTGAGATTTGGTGGCTCATGCCTGTAATCCTAGATACTCAGGAGTCTGACATCTGAGGATAGTGGTTCTAAGCCAGCCTGGGCAGAAAAGTCTGCAAGACAATTGTCTCCAATAAACTACCTAAAAACCAGAAACAGCAATGTGGCTTAAGTGGTACAGTTGTAGCCTTGAGCTGAAGAGCTGAGGACAGACCAGGCCCAGAGTTCAAGCCCCATGACTAACAAAAAAATTGACATGGACTTGTACTTTATTATTTCATGATTTTTTATGAGTGGTTGTTCAGTGAAAATGTAGGTAGTGTTTATATCTTGTGTTGGCATAAAATGAGCCCACTATTGTGTTAATTTATTCAAAAAATCTCTCTGATTATATGACAGCATAAATTTTGTGGATAATGATTAAGACCAGGTTGCCTTTCTGGAAAAAAAATATTTATATAGCCCCCACAAAAAGAAGAACAAAAGAAAATGCCAGGAAACTTCTGTATGATTCTGTAAATCATAATGGACTAATATTCTGTTATTGGTGAAGATGTTGCCATTTGATTTTAGTATGCCCCAGAAAGACCTGTGTGTGAAAGAAAAATGTCTTTCCATTCCCTCCCAGACTGTGGAGCATACCTGAATAGTTCTTCTGGAGATTGAGTTCTTCAGAGTTAAACCCATGAAAACATAGTCTCTCATCTACATTCTTCTTTTATATTTTAATCATTCTAGGTCAAAAACATTTCTCTTTGATATACTCCCCACCTTGACATAGTCTTTCACAGGCCACTAAAGCAATAAAACCAACTGAACATACACTGAAATCTTCAAACTTTTAAATCTGAGTAAGTCTTTCTGCTTAATACATGGGCAATATCACTTAATATGGTATGTTATAAAGCTATCACAGAAGTCTAGTCTTTCTAACAATGTAGAGTACATAAAAATGTGCCTCGTTATAAAATATCTAACTTCATGTTGTATTTTGTGTTTTTGTTTCTTTTGATCCTAGGGCTTAAACTCAGGGTCTGGATGGTGCTTTTGTGGTCAAGGCCAATGATCGACATACAATTTGAACTGGAACTCCATTTGTCCCTATGGTTAATTGGAGATAAGAGTCTAAAGAACTTTCCTACTCTTGCTGGCTTCAAATTGTAATCTTCAGATCTCAATCTCTTAACTAGCTAAGATTAAATCCTTGAAACACCAGTGCCTACCCATGTTGCATATTGTGTGTAATCCCAATTCTCACCATTGTATAGATGTTCCTACTACAATGTAAAAAAACTTAAAACATACTACGGGTATTTGTGAAGTATATTATAAAGAAAGAATTTTCATCCTTTAAAAAATCTATGCAAAATCTATGCTAACTATTGATATTTTACTTTACTATTCCTGCAACTAGTTTGATATAATTTAATAATTGTCAGGCCAAGTTCCTCTATATTCAACTGGAGATTTACTATTTCATGCATGCATGTAAATGTATATATACATATCTATCTATATATCTTCCAATGTGGATCATCAGATTTGAAACTTAGCTTTGTTTTGCTGTTCAGCAGTTGAACCTGGTTGGCTCATTCGGTGACAGTACCTGTACTCATTCTCATCATTCCTTATTTACCACACCATCAGCCTTCTAAAATCAGCCTCATTTCCTGGAGAAGGTAACCTATCAGTCCAACCCACAGGGTTATAATAAAGCAAGCTTTAAGAAAGGAAGTTAACATGAAGTGACAACTACAGAATTTCTACAGAGACTTAGTAGGTTATCAAAATTATATCTGACATCTTTCCATTTCTGCCTTTCTTCTCTTCTCATACTTAAGAAAGCATTGACTAACACTATAAATATATTGCATTTATAACTTAAGGATCAATTTTTTTCCAACCTGCAGCCTTTTTTCTATGATTTTTGACATAAACTTTTGGGAGATTTTTTTGGATTGTTATGGGATTCCATCCCAAACAAAGCCATGTATATCAAGTAAGCCAATGTTTTCAACTCAGAGTATTAAACAAAAGTGGGAGAAATTTAAGGTTAGTTATGTATGTTAATCACAAATAAAGGCAATATCAAGATATTTTCAAATCGTATACTTTTACTGGATAAAGTGGCTCACACCTATAATCTTATCTACTTGGGAAACAGATTAGAGAATTCCAGTTCCAAGCAAGCCTAGACACAAAAAGAAGTTTCAGAAACTCTAACCATTTGCTGGGTGCATTCTTTTTTGCTTGTGTTAAGATTACCACAGTCAAATCAGGCCCAGGCAGAGTGAAACTACCTCAAAATAAGCAATCCAATTTACAATCTGCAGGTATGGCAGTAGTAGAAATGCTGTTTCACAAGTATAGGATTTTGGGTTCAATCTCCCAGTACCGCTAGGAATTGAAGTGTGTGCCAGGGTAAGAATTTGGCATGTCTAAGGTCAAGAATTCATACTGGATTTACAAGCTCTAATAAAACCTTTACCTCTCTTGTTAATTGTTTTAAAAGTACAACCATAACTTCCGTGCCCAAACCAAATACTTTCTTATTAGAGATTTTCTTCTATCCATTAAGTAATTTGTTATGTGTTGGATAATGTCCCACTGAAATCATACTAAAGATCAGAAACCCATTGCCTCAGAAAGTGACTGCATTTGGAAACAGAATCTCAAAGGTAGCATTTAAGTTGAAGTGCTCCCCAAGAGAAGCAGAAGGCCTTGAATATGCCAAGGAAAGAAGACTCAGAAGAAACCAACTCTGACCTTAGAGTTATAGTTACAAAAACTCAGAGGCAATGTATTTACAGTGTTAACGCTACCCAATCTATGGTAGTTTATTATTACAATTACTAGCAAACATGTGGAATCTATAAGACATGAAAAGTCATTGATTCTTGGGGTCCATGACTCATCTCTATAATCCTAGTGATTAAGAAGGATTAGAATTGGGAGATAATGGTTTTCAGGCTGGTAGTAAAGTTCATAAGGTTCTATCGCCAATTAACTACAAAGATTTCTGGGCTGGAGACATGGTTCAAATGGTAGACTGACTACTGTTAACAAACAACAGAGCATGAGGTATGTTGAAGCCAAAATGGGAAAAAAGAAAAAGTCCTTAGAAGAATAGTATGACAAACACAGTTATGAATAGGAAAGCAGAACCAAAAGAAATAAACTTATAGATACAGACAAAGCTTCCCAATCTGAAATATGGCACAAACTGTAATATTTAGGGTTTTCCTTACTAGACAGTTGAAATAAAGGCATTTAACAATGCAACTAAAGTGTAAAACTGTATGCAATAAATAATCACATTACTTTTATGTTTCCGCAATTTAACTGGTTCTCCTACAAATTTATAGAATACTGTAGCTAAGGAAAAATCAATAAATATTGCATTTCCATATAGGATTACATATTCTTGCAAGAGTTGTCTAAAACTGATCTACACTGAAAAGATTGCCATTGATATCTTTCTGATGATTCCAAATGTTTATAATTTCAGCTGACCTTTCACAAAACTCATACCACAAACATAACTTTTTATTTTGTTCATGCAGTCATATGAACACAAACATATGGCCCAAAATATTAATTACTTTTATCTGCTGTCATTAATATAGTATACCTAAAAGAATTAAATATATACCCTGAGTGTAATAAGATTCTTCCTTCTAAACACAGACTTGCACGCACACACACACACACACACAGACAAACACACACACACAATTATCACTCTGATTAGGTTCCTTACATTGGATTTCAGACAATGTACTAATAATCAAACTTTCCTGCCCAGACATAAAGTACATTAGTAATTCCACACACACAAAAACACCAGATCATTCAAAATAGTGAGAATATTTAACAAACCACCCAGCTTCTAAGCCATCTACTACCTGATTTCATTCATTCATGATGATACATTTTTCATATCATATTTAAAAATCTTTTTGAGTCTCTCTGATTAGCAGACAAAAATATGCTATCATATAACAGGAAATGTAGGTAAAATTACTTGTCCCTAGATAATCTTTAATGTCATATAAAAGACTTATGTTTATTTCTTGCAGAGTCTTTTTCTGGCATTTTGCTCTAATGCCTAATATTAAATTACAAAGTACATGCCATATTCCTTAATTCATTTTTCCTAAAGGTTATGCTATGGAGTTGAATCTGATTTGTTAGCTGATGGTAAATTAAATTTTCTCAAAAACTGGAATTATTTTTTATGTTACTCCTAAGCCATTTGAAATATCTAAAAGAAATGCAAATTCACCTTGGCAATGATTTGTGAATGGCAGTAATGGTTGTGGGGAGATGAAGGACTTGAATTATCCAGAGTGCCTTAAAATTGGCACTGTTATTTAAAGGGCTGATCATTTAGTAAGCTTTTAAAGTGTGGTCTTCATATTTCATCTAAGAAGATAACAGTGTGCTTTTCATCACATTCTTGCCTGCAAAGCAGTAGAATTATTTCCTTTCCACATTTTATGCCCTGCTGCTACTGTAGTGAAACCAACAAACAACTGTACAGCTGTGTTAGCATCTCTAGATTTTGAAATTTTCTTCCAGTAGCCCTAGTGATTTGAGCCCAGATTCATGGGATAGTCACATAATCCACAATTACAAAGCACCACAATATAAAAAGACCATTTCAAAATGAGGTTCAATTTTTATGTTTGTTGTTTCCTTTCTTATTGATTGTCTTTTAAGGAGCTAGGGGCTGATTATTTCTCATTATTATTGATGTGACTTAAATAAATTTACCAGATTTTTGCAATAAAATAAAGAAATATAAAAAGAAATATTTAGTCACAAAATAAAAGTAAACATTTGAATGATTCTTTCCATTCTAGTCCTGTTCTCAGTTATCTTCAAATAACGTTGAGATGAGTAAAGCATATATGTAAATTGACACATATCAAATACACAGGACTCTGGAATCTTTGGGCTTTAATTTCTTTATCAACTTCACCTAGAAAAGAAAATTATCACTTGTTTCATGTCTAAAGTAATCTCGTTAAAACAAGTTTTATTAATTTTACCTATAGTTCTCATAACCTATGGAATTGATGCATTGCAATAGTATTTGATTTATTACTTCCACTAAATTAATATTACATTTATTTTACCTTTTTGCACATGAAGTTATGAAATTCTTGAGGATAAAACTTTCTTGTTTTTCATTTTGGTTTCCAATATGGAACTATTAGACATTTTGAAAATTTAACTTTAAATCTAAACCTTCAGATTTCAATAGGACTTGAATTGTGTTACACATTTAATGTTAAAATAAAAAACATTACTTGAATATAAAACAAAATTATAAGTTATCACACTTCAGTCCTTGAATTGACTTTATGATAAACAATAATCATATTTATATAACATGATTTACATAACTGAAACAAACTATGAGATATGGAAACAGAAGACTCATTTTTTGTTTTGTTTCTGTTGTTGTTGTTTATAGTTTGTGATGATTCTGTCTTCTTTACGTTATGTCTGCTATATTCATTGTACGTCTTCAGGAAGGTGGAGGGTGGGCACAGAGCTTTAGGGAAATCGCTGAAAAATGGCAGCATTGGAGTTCATTGAACATTGATGAAAGTGAACGATCTAACACGTGGGTGGGGACAGTAGGGTGGGACTGGGAAGAAATGAAGGAACTGAAGACATTCCATAAAAGGAAATGTACTCATTACCTGACTCATGTAATTATAATCACTCTTTAAATCACCTTAATAATAAAAACAGAGTAAATCTATTTAAAGGCAAACAAAATGTTGTTTCTTAGAATCCTAGTAGTTTGTTTTGTTCACTGGATTAAGCTGGTTGAGTCTATCTCTGAAAATAGCTACACTGACATTCATTGGGCAAATTTGTGAGCTATTAGTAGATAAAAGTCAATTATGATTGTTTGTATGTTTTTTGAGACTCTGATTCATGTATTTCTTTAATCTAATTTGTATTATTTGTCTACCGTTTTTTGGTTTGGCTTGTTTCTGTTTTTCAAGGACCTAGTGGTGCATCATTAGTGTTGATTCAAGATTGTTCTAGTTTGTTGAGGCACATACTCAAAGCTATAAATTTTCCTCTGAGTATTGCCTGTGTTGTTGTGTGCCAGAGGAGGCAGTATTTTGTGTGTTCACTTTCACTGAATTCCATAAACTTTGGAACTTCCCTCCATATCCCATCAGTGACTCACTGATGATTTAACAATGTGTTATTCAGTCTCTGTGTGGTTCAGAATTTTCTGTGATGCCTTTTGATGTTGAGATCTAATTTGGTCCCATCGTGGTCTGACAGGATAAAAGGAGAATTTCATTTTTTATTTTTGAATTTTCACAGATTTTCCTTATGATCTAAGATATGATCTATTTTGGAGAATGTTCCATGGGTTGCTGAGAGGAATATGTATTGTGATGCTGCTAGGTTAAATAATCTGTAGATATCTGTTAGTTACACCTTGTCAATGCAGTTATTTATCTCTGAAGTTTTTTTTGCTAAGTTTTTACCAGGAAAGCCTGTCCAGAGGTAAGAATGATGTGTTCAATCAACCAACAATCTGATTTTAGGGTAAGTGGTATTTGTAAATAAATTTAGGAGCTCTAGGATTCAGGGCATTGATATTTAGAATTCTTTTGTTGTTGTTGTTTGTTTGGGTCCGGTCATGGGTCCTGAACTCTGGGCCTGGGCACTATCCCTCAGCTCATCATCTCAAAGTGAGTGCTCTACCACTTGAGCCACAGCACCACTTCCGGGTTTTTTTCTGCTTATGTGGTGCTGAGGAATTGAACCCAAGGCCTCATTCATGCAAGGCAAGTGCTCTACCACTGAGCCACCTTCCCAGCCCAGAATTCTTATATCCCCCTGATGGAGACTTTTCTTCATCAATATTTAAGGTCCTTCTTTGTTTCTTTTTACTTTCATACCACTTTTAATTTAAAGCTTATTTTATCTAATATTAGTATAGCTATTCTGGCCTGTTTATTAGGTCCATTTGTAGTTTGTAAAAATGATGTACAGAAGGGTTACAATTACATAAGTCAGATAATGAGCACATTTCTTTTTGAAAAGTGTCACCTCTTCGCTCATATTCTCCCAGTTTTTCCCTTTCAACCTCCCTGCCCCCAAGTTGTATAGTTCAGTTTTAATGTAGTGTCTACTGAGTAGCACTGCTGTATTTGTTCAACCTTTGTCTCACCATTTCTATTCCCCCTTGCACTTTTCAAACTTATATATAAGACCAAAGGTGCAAAAAATAACCAGCTTCAGAAGGCAGAAGGAAAAAAACAAAACAATAAAAGAACTCCAATTATCATTTCTTGAAGGTTATTTTGATGAACATTATTTTATATGAAAATATTCACATAGCTATTGAGAATTTGTGATACTCTCCAGAGGGCATCCTCCTTTGAGCTCACTTTATAAATGTTTAGAATCCTTTATAATTTATAATGTCTAAGTGTAATGTTTACTCCATTACCATCCAACTGTGTTTACTTGTAGAATTATAGGCACATTCTAATACAACAAATGAGGGAAATCAGGCAACCTATATTTCTTTGAGTCTGTCTTTCTTTCTATAAGTTTTGTTTTCTAAAGTTTCTTTCTATAATTTTGTTCCACGTCTTTCCATTTCCTTATGAATGGTGTAATATTATTTTTCCTGGATCAATACAATTGCATCATAGTGAAGTTGTTTCTTCATAGCAAAAGAAAAGTTAGCAGGATATATAGAAAGAGAACAGAATGGAAGACTATTTTTACTAGCTAAGCATCAGACAAGGGTTTTCATAACTAACCCATATTTAGAGATCAATAAGTTAAACCCAACAAAAATAAACCCTCAAATAAACAAGAACCCAATTAATATATGGGATAAAGGATAACTTCTTAGAAGAAGTAACAATGACAAATATACACATCTCTCTCCATAAAAAATGCAAATCCAAACAAAACAGATTCATCTCACCCCTGTTAACATGTCATGAAAAAATGAGCAATCACAGATACTGATAGGGTTGTGGCCCAAAGGAAACTCTATTACACTGTTGATGGGAATGTAATCTTGTTCAACCACATTGAAAAACACTATGGAAGTTGCCAACAGAACTGAAATAGAGAGCCTTCTATGATCCAGCAATTCCACTTACGGGCATTTATCCAATAGAGCAGAAACAAGGCCACACTGAAGCTATCAGAACAAACATGTTTATGTTACATTATTTTCTGTAGCCAACATATGGAATCAGTTCAGATGACTCTCATTGTAAAAAGAGATCAAGAATTATATATGTATATATGTATTATGTATATATATATAAGTTATATATATGATTTTATTGATCCCTAATAACACGTATGTATATATATATGTATATATGTGTATACATATATACATATATATATACATATGTATATATACACATATATATGCATACATATATATATACATACATAATGGAATTGTGTTCATCCAAAAGAAAGGATAACATAGCACCATTCTTAAGGAAAATGAAGCACTTAGAAATACTCATATTCAGTGAAATAAAGCGGCCCCAGAAAAACTTACATTGCATGATTTTCCTCATTTGTCGTATGTACATGGTGCCTATTAATGTAAAAGTAAATACACTGGATGGTATGCAAGAAGGTACAAATGAATTATTTGAGGTGTCAGAGTCCATGGAGAGTGAAAATACCCTAAGGTTCTTAAAAGACTAATCAAAACCCCCCAAAATAATTTCCAGTGTACTGCAAGAGAGGACAGCGGGGGGGGGGGGGGGGAAGGGGGGGATGTGAGAGGGGTAGTAAATGAAAAGGATAGAATACAGGCAAGAATCCATTGTATACTTCCCAGAATTGAAATATACAAAGGAAGGCTTAGTGTTAAATGAGAGTGAAGATGTTGAAGTGATAACACAATTCCAGGTGCATTGTACACATAAACTGCTTTGTTGAATGGCAAGTAATTTGATAGCATAATATTGAGATACATAAGGATTGTTGTTGATTGGGAGGGGTCTATGAGAATGTTTAAAGGGGTGACATTGATCAAGATGCACTGTAACCATAAACTGTTTCAGTGACTGACAACTCCTTTGTACAACTATTTAAAGAAACCAAAAATTTTTGAAAAATTAATTATGATAAACTGTTTCAGTGAATGGCAACTCCTTTGTACAACTACTTAAAAATAATAAAAATATTTGAAAAATTAATTATGATAGTTCATTAGAGTTGAACCTCAATTCAATTCCCATTTAAAAATATTTTTAACCTGGAGACTTAGAGAATAAATTTCAAATAATAAAATTTTATGAATCTTTTTTATCAGAATTTGTGATATTTAACTCAAACTACTGTGCTTTTTGTTAGCCATTGGGCTTTTATAAGAGAATTCTTCAAAGTATGTGGCATAAAACCATCAGAAGTATATTACTCATATTCTAGAAGCTTGAACGTTGATTATAAAAATGGTTGTTCAAAAGCGATTCCTTTTCTTATGAGGTTCTAATTTCTGGTTCATCTTAATGTATTTGCTGGACATCCACATGGCAGAGTAATTATATTGAGCTCCTTTTATCAGGATCATTATTGTAGTGTCATCTCTGAAAGGTTGATTCTAATGTCACCAGAAATGTGAATAGAATTTCAATTTGTGTAACTGAAAGGAATTACATCGTCCAATACACTTTGCAACTTTTGCTTTAACTCAGTGTAGTGTATCATTTGGATATTTTTTCATAGAAGATAATAACTTAAGGACAAGCTTATATCATGTGACTTATGTGAATGATTCTTCTTGCTATGGGAATAATTATAGTGATGGCAAAGTGAAGTATGATACTTTAGTGGCTCTTGAACCACATCATAGGTAGCCATGTAAACGTGGTACAGCTTTTCTAAGGTCCTTCTGATATATTTGAACAATCTTCGATGAGTTAATTGCTTTCAGAAATATTCATTTGAGCCAACAAATACAGATCTCCTTTGATTGTAGTTACTTTCTACTATTAGGCCTCACACAGACACCAAAATCAGAGGATTCTAATTTCTTTGATAAAATACGTAATATATTTATAATTAATATAACATGAAGAATGTAATATTAATAGCATTATAAATACAGTATTCACATTATATAATATATTAACATCCTTTGGTTACATCAATTTTTAGAATATTTATAACTAAGTGTAAATTGTTTGCAGTGTATAGAAAATGAGAAAAAGATTCACATACATATTACTACAAATGCAAACAGATTCACCTGGTTATTTATGATGCTTCATTTGTTGGTTTCATTCATGAATGGAGAACATGCAAAGAAGTGAAAATTGCAAACTTGAATTTACTAAAGGGTTAATTACATGAAGTTTATGTTGGACTAATAACAGATTTTATAAATTAAATTGTTTTGTCCCTTCCTTTTTCCCTCCCTCCTTCCCTTCTTTTCTCCCTCCCTTCCTCCCTTCCTTCGTTCCTTCGTTCGTTCGTTCCTTCCTTCCTTCCTTTCTTCCTTCCTTCCTTCTTTGCTTCCACCCTCCTTTCCTCCATCCATACCTCTCTCTCTTTCTCTCCTTTCTTTCTTTCTCTCCTTTCTTTCTGTCTTTCTGTTTTTCTTCCTTCCTTCCTTCCTTCCTTCCTTCCTTCCTTCCTTTCTTTCTTTCTTTCTTTCTTTTTTCCTTCCTTCTTTCCTTATTTCTTTCTTTCTTTCTTCCTTTCTTCCTTTCTTCCTTTCTTTCTTTCTTTCTTTCTTTCTTTCTTTCTTTCTTTCTTTCTTTCTTTCTTCCTTTCTTCCTTTCTTTCTTTCTTTCTTTCTTTCTTTCTTTCTTTCTTTCTTTCTTTCTTTCTTTCTTTCTTTCTTCCTTCCTTCCTTCCTTCCTTTTTTTCTTTCTTTCTTTCTTCCAATCTTCCTTTTTCTTTCTTCCAATCTTCCCTTCTTTCTTTTACTCAGAATATTTCTTATGGCTATGGAAAAAATACCAACTGTTGTACTCCAAGGTTTTATGAGTAATTATATATATTAACTAGTTTAACATAAATTTTAATAACCTACGTTTATCTTAAGACAAATTATACTAAAAACAACTTCACAAATGTTGGAAAATATATAACAAATATTACTTTTCATGATATTGTTTATTTCTTCAAACTAAAATAAGAATTTTGATATAATATTGTGTGTGTGTTTCTTGTGATTTGAACTCAAGACCTATCCCTTAGATTTTTTTTCCCTCAAAGATTTTGTTCAATCATTTGAGTCACAATTCCATTTTTGGCTTTGTGTGTGAGTATATGTGTGTGTGTGTGTTGTGATGTGTGTGATTTGTGTGTGATATCTGTAGGTGTGTTGTGATGTGTGTGGGCTTTGAACCACAGTGTACTGAGTAGCAAGGATTACAAAATTGAGACACCCATATTCAGCACAGATTTAACATATCTAACACTAAATTAAATTTCATATTAAATTTCATATTATTTGAATTCTTGTGGCTCAAATTAATAAATTAACATTTAGATATTTATTTAGTTATTAAACCTGAACCTGCAATGTGGAAAATAGTTTTTTTATGAAAAAGTATACACTCAAAGATTGAAATGACAGAATCTTTGGACATATTGAAATATTCTATTATTTAAAAGCGAAAAAGGGATGGTTAATCAAATTACTCATGTCAGCTAAAAGCAATAAGCTCTGTCATGCTAAATGAAGCAATTTTACATTGAATTAAATATTATCTACTGTGGTCACATGATTTCTCTTCTTTTAAACCTAAACTATATTTGACATAAAAATGTAGATTCATAAAATTTTTGAGTATATAAAAATCTCAGTTATTGGTCATGTATTTCTGAGGTTTGAGTAACAAGTAATTTCAGAGAAACACTGAATTTTTTGTATTTTATGTCAACAGTTATTTTTAAAAATTGAACCAATCTCAATATAAGATAACTAAAGCAAACTATTCCATCAGTTATCCAATTATTCCAATAGACTTGAATATAACTTATTTTTGAATGGCAGGAAATTCATAATATACCTGCTCTCTATAGAATAACTAAGAAATAAATGATCATGATAATATTCACTTTTCCTTCAACTGGCAAGAAAGAACCTCACTATAGATTACAAATACTTGATTGGAAATGCCAGAAAATTATGAAAAATTCAAGTTATTATGAGTTAGATGAAATAGTCATTCCTGAAGGTCAAAAATGAAACCTCTTGAAGCTTCTTTATCTGTTAAATAAAAGGTATTTGCACTCAAAATATTTCATTCATCTCTCCAGCAATGGTATAACCAAACCACCTCTATGCCAAATAGCTTCTCAGCTTAATTCAAGTAGATTTTTAGGTGTCCCTAAATATTCTGTTAAGTTATCACAATTGTATAGAAATATTATGCACCACTCTAGAAATTAAATCTGAAATCATAAAGAATTCGGATTAATAATTAGCTTTCACTTTGTTGCCATAAAGAGGTGAACCCTTTCAAGTAGGCATAGTCTTAGAGATTTGGTCACTGAGAATGAGTGATCAAAAAGGATGCTAAGATCAAAGTCCTTTTTCTTCTTCGTTCTTTTTCTTCTCTGTCTCCTTCTCCCTCTCCTTCTTCCCCTCCTCATCTTTCTTCCTTTCCCCACTTCTATTCCTCCTCTTCTTTGCTTCCTGGCTTCCATGAACACACATACTTCATCACATGTTCCTGACATGGGGTAATGTACCACCACCAAACCAAAGCAATGATGATAAGAAACATAAACTGAAATGTATAAAAGCAGAAGTCAAGATTAATCTTTCCTTCTTATAAGTTATTTTTATAAAGTAGTTTGTCATATTAATAGGAGACTGACACAGCATGCTCTCATTTATTCTAAGGGATATAATTTACTGGAAAAAAATCTGACCACATCACCCTAATGAAATGAATGATTAAATTAATATTATATTAGGACAAATCTACTTTAAAATATTAGATACACTTCAATAAGAGGCAAAAAATTCACCACTTTTTTGCTGTGAAAAGACAGCAGAATTCACCCTGTTCCTCAAGGAAATTGATCTATAATTGGCAGTATTGTCAATTTAATAAATGATGTAAGAATACTGAAGAATATTTCAACCCAAACTGCATGATATGAAATTTACTTTGTCCCTGGAAACAATCTTTTAATTCCATGTCTTTTTCCCAAAATGAGAAATTACCAAAAAATAAGCTAGATATAGTGTAAATTCCCTGTTATCTCACATTTGTGGAAGCCATAGGTAGATATCATCGCTCATGGAGATTTGGCCTGAAAAAAAAATCTAAAGTGGTTAGATCCTTAGAAACTTTTCAAGCACCAGTAATGCCAAAGGAAAAACAAAAGAAGAAAACAGAAAGGAAAGGATAGAAAAGGGAACTATTTCCTCTTCCTTCTTGTAGTTTGATGTCATTAGATACAATAATTGAGAGTATTTTGTTTACTGTTTGAGGATTCAGGCCTCTCTAATATGAAAGCAATTATATCAAATAATTATTGTATTACTACTATTTATTAACTTATTATTCTTGGAGATTGAACCCATGGCTTTGTTTATATTAGTCTAGTTCTACAACTGAGCAGTACTCCAGCTCTCTTGTACAGTTTTGGAAATTGTTTATGAATTCTTCAATAGTTAGCTATTCTACTTTTCATCTTATATTTTCTCTCCCACCTTTTCCCCTATATATTTTAGTTTATGTTTTGAAAACTTTCCTCAATTTTATCTTCTATACGTAGAATCTTGCTGTTGAGTTTACAGAGAAGTCGGGTGTTTTATGACATCTTTTACAATTATATACATATATATGGAATTCACAAGTATGATTGATTCTTAGAGTTCATTGCAATAAGCAACAACATTTATCTCGTCATATGCACATAGGCATTGAGCCATTGTGATCCTCTCCTAAGAATAGCTTCCCTTCTTCTTGCCATGCAAATGCTTAGAGGGCTGTTAGTTAATCATGTCCAAGTGTAATTATTTGTCTTTTACTATCTATTGTATTAAATAGTAGATTTATGGACATAGTGCAGTTATTACAAATGAGGAAAACCAAGCAGCATATATTTAATAGGATCTGACTTATTTCACTTAATATCATTTTTTTCCAGTCTTTCCATTTCCTCAGGAATGGTGTAATGCCATTCTTTCCAATGGAAGCACAGAATTGCATCAATACAAGATAATTGAAAACCCAGAAATGAATCCACTCCTATAGGTACATAATCTTTAATAAGGGAGCCAGAAACACAGGATGGATGAAAGACAGCCTCTTCAAAAAATTGTGCTGGTTGAATTGGCTGTACTCAGAAAACTGAAGTTAGATCCTTATATATCCCCCTGCACCAGAATTGATTCCAAATGGATCAGAGACCTCCATGTAAGTCCAGATACCTTGAGAATGTTACAGGAAGAGTTAGCGGAAACCCGAGGGCTCCTTGGCACAGGTCACAACTTACAAAGTAAATCTGGATAAATGGGATTACATTAAACCAAATCAATCATTTGTCAGACTCAAAAGCCATGAAGAAAAAAGAGATAGTGTAGCAGAGATTTATTAGGGAGCAAACCTATAGATGAGAGCCTCAGCCAAGCTAAACCCTTACTCCATTTTCTAACTAGGTTATTTATTTTGGTTTTACATGAATACAAGGGTTTTCTGGTGGGGATTAGTAAGAAAACAACTAATGCTAAAATACAGATAGCATGTAGAATGAGTTGTAGCTAGAGAAAGGGCGGGATTAAGGTGGGGGGCGGTGGGGAGGTGTAGTTCAAAGACTTGGCTTGGTGCCAGCTAAGTAATGTAAAACTGCACAAAGGAAGAGACGTAAAACAGGAGTGGTTATAAACAAAAGCACTGGTCTGAAGCCTCAAAATAAGGACCCCAGTCTGTGTGAACCAAACAGTCTCTAACATGAGATTCTTTTAAATTAACAAGCACGATTTTAGATTTTTGCAGAGTGGGATGGTGCATAGTCACAGGCAATGTCTGCTTTGTCAGGTAATCCAGTCTGCTCTTTCAAATGTAACCCATAGCCAGGTTTCAATGCAAATGACTACAATGAGATTGTACAAATGAGACTGCGACTTTTCCCTCTCATGAATCAAAATTTTGTCAAATGATTTCTGTCTTCCTGATGTTTGCACAACATTTCTCATGATTTTTTCTAATATATTGTCTTCATTATTGATGTTCATAGTACTTTTTTGTAGTTGTCTTGTGTGTATATGACATTTATAGGGCTTGAACTCAATGTTTATTGTCTCCCTTGTATTTTTTTGTTCATGGCTGATGACAATCTATTCCTTGAGCCACATCTTCACCTTCTGCTTCTTGTCTGTTTCGACTGACATTTAACCTAAATCTTCAGGTCTTAGCCTCCTGAGTTTCTAGGATTCTACACATGAGTTGCTAACACCAAGCTTTACTTTACCATTATTTTAATTATGTGTTAGAAGAAAGTGGAAGCATATTTGTGTTAAGTGTGCAATTTTCAAATACAAGTTAGAATGAACTTGATATAATGTAACTGTTATCAATTTTAAGTTAAATCAATGAATATTACACATTCCCAAAGAAATATAATTGGAAAAAAGGCATAATTGTTTTCTTGAAACAAGTAATAGAACCATGAATTTCTTTCACTTTACAAATCATGTTTTATATAACTTTATTAGCAGACTTCCATGACTATAAGTAAATCTACTAATTGTATACCACCAGATGTAAAATGTAGCTCACAAAACACTTAAGTCTTAGGTCTGGACGATTGTACCTGAATAGTGAATTACTTAATTGCAATTTGAACGCATAAAAATAGCGTATTTTCATCTCATGAGAAAACAACCTTTTTCCATCTCAAATTTATTTCCTGAAAGGCATTTTTAGAGAGAATCTATTTTCATTTTTAGATTAAAGGATTGTAGGAAACTATGTTCATAATCTGGCTCCTCCTCCCACACCTCAACACCTAAAACACAAATTTCACAACGCATTTACAAGAAACAATAAAAAACCCTGGTGGCTCATTGGAGATTAGAGTCTCATGGACTTTCCTGCCTAGGCTGGTTTTGAACCATGATTTTCAGCTCTCAGCCTCCTTAGTAGCTAGGATTACAAGCATGAGCCGCTAGCACCTAGCTACATAATTAATTTTTACATATTAATGAAGTATTGAGTGGTAATCCCATTCATTATTATGTTGTGTAATGATCAAGCTACATCATATCCATTAATTTCTACAGATAACATTTCTTTTTATTGAGAATGCTCAAAACCTTTTCTTCTGGCTCTGATGAAATATCTACTCTGGGAATGCTCAGATGCAGAACGTTTTTACAAAACCCAGAATATAACTCTGCTGTCTGAGGGAGTGGCTCTCTGAATAAATTAACAAGCAAACCCAAAAAATCAGCCATGAGTACAAGATGTGAGTGTCCCTGGCTGCTACTCCATGGACAAGGAGCATAGAAGGGCTTCCTGAGCCTGCTGCAGAGAGCATGGAAGAAAGTTTCCTTGTCAGCCTGAGTACAAAAGTTGGCATCACCCCTCCTGGGCCTGTGTTTCTTGTCTTCTCCCCACAGCAGAGCAGAATATTCCTGTGCTCCATGAAGGATAAATATTGTACAAGCTGATCCACAGACTGGCTTCTGTTCAATCTGTCCTCTTTTCTAGGTGGGCGGCCCCTGCCCTGTGGTGTATGTGTGCTCCCAGAGGCTGATCCTCAGGGCCCAGGCCCACGGGGCAGGCATGTGCTAGATGTGAGTCAGTGACATTGTGTCATTCACGCAGCAGCTGCCTGGTTGCTGCCCTAGCCCAACAGCAGGTGCACCCTGATCTTCTCCCACAGTCTCAGGAGAGGTGCCCACAAGGGTACGATATGGGCATGCTGCCTCTAGGATCCTACTTCACCAGACAGACCAGCATGCCAGATGAAGTGGCTGCCACCTGAATTACTAATTAATTTATGGAGCAGTATTAAACAAAGTGATACACATTACTGTATGATATGTAATGCTCTATCCTTGAGTCTCTAGTCCACAATCATTGAACTTTATACTAGCAAGAATGGATTTTATGGTTTGTATTCATAAGGCCATAATGGAAAACTGAAATAAAAGTACAACAAAACTCTTACCCGTAAACACGTGATTAAATTTCCGAAGTTGAAAAAAATTGTATGTAAGTAGTACAAATAAAGTTATACTAGAATAGTAAAATACACACAAAATATATTACATTAGTTACATTCAAGTATAAAATAAGTAACTACAGACAGAATTCCTACTGGATAAAAAAATATTACAATGGTTTAACAGGTTGAAGTGATATAGTTTATATATTTTTTTATAAAACTTATTTATATCTCCCAGTTCTGTTTATCTCAATGAAGGGAACTGTTAGAAAGTAGATATTATATGTGGCACCTCTTGCTTGCAGTACCACAAAGGGGAGTGGCACTTCCTAATGGGAGTCCTGGGATGAAACTCACACCCAGCCCATGTAGGCCCATCAGAGGTCTGTGTAGTGAACCTAAGGGGGCCCAGGACACTGCATTGCTGCTGCAGCAATATAGCACTTGTTGAGGTGGGCTGTAGCCAACAAGTCTCCATTAGTGACCAAACCAAGCAACCCAGACTCATATGTCAAAGCCAGGGGGGAAGGCAGGGCAGACGCCAAGTCCTGCCTTCCATCTGTTCAGCCTACACTGCCAAGGCCAGGCCCATTCCCCTGCTTTGGAGAACAACGAGGGTAGGGGGTGAGCCCATTGCCTCCAAATGGAGTATCCCTGGAATGGTACCCAGAGCTGGGCCCATATGGGCCAGAAGGGCGACGGAGGAGACTACACAGCAAAGCCAAAGGGGCTTCAGTCCCTCAGTGCTGCAGCTGGTGTGCTGCAAGTCCAGGCTCCTCTGGCACGTATGGGCATATGTAGGGTTGGCCCTGTACCCGACTCCACAGGAGAATATGGAGGTCCACAGAGATGCTGAAGGGGCTCCAGGTTGCTGAGCTGCTACAGCTGTCACAAGCCAGCTGGCAGAGGGACAAGCACATGGCTCCAGTCCCCATTCCCCCTTATCGCCTGATGAGGTGAACCAAGGCTGGGCTACCTGGCCCCAAGGAGGCAGACTGCATGTTCAGCCTTCCTTTAACCATGGACTGTGCAGTGTACAAACATGGTGTCCCCCACTCCGCACTCATGGGGACAAACAGTGACCCCAGAACAGAGTCTCCTTGTTGGATGGGCCACTCACTCAGGAGCACAGAAGACCAGTACTAGCACAGCTGGAGGAGGAAAGGGAAGCAATGGCCTCAACTCCAGCCCCATAGCTGCCAGCTGCTGGGTGAAATGGAGTAACTAGTATTGGGAAGTTTGGTGGGATGCGTGGGCGGGACTCATCTGGCAATTCTGGGGAGCATGCATACACATCCACTCACTGCACATCCACCATAAGGGAGTTGGCTCCACATCTCAACTGGTGACCTAAGAAGGCACCCACTCCCACAGGGACTACAGACATGGAGTTTCACGTAGTGACTTGGAAAGGGCTCCAGGGCCCAGCCTTGGAGCAATGAACAATTGGCAAAAAAAAAAAAAAAAAGAAAAAGAAAAACGAAAAATGTCCAGGAAAACTATTCATCGATGATAACCTATTACACATTAAAAACAGCTTTGCTTTCCTCTTGTCCTATATTTTTGCATGGGGACTCTGAATTAACCAGAAATCTCCAGGATTTCTTCATGCATAGTAACACCAATAAATATAGCTTCTATTCTTTTTTAATTAAGAGAAGTTGCATTTAGTCCTTTCCCATGTTTGATTCATGAAAAGAAATCCTGAAGTGTATCTATAAAACATCAAACTCAGCATTTCTTCTGAACACCTCACTGAAGAAAGAGAATAAAATGACCAAGCAACAGGTATCACCCATATTGCCACCTAGCTCTGATTAGAAAATAATCCTGCCTGCACATGAAGATCGCTTATGCAAAATGTTTTCCAACAGCTCTTGTTGTTATCTTACACTTATCTTCCTCTTCCTGCCTCCTCTCCTGCTCCTCTTCCCTAGGGTCCTGTTTCCCTCTTCCTTCTCTCCTACCTCTACTTTCTCCCTGTCCCCTCCTTTTCTCTGTCGTGCTATGCCCTTTCTCCTCTCTTACCCCTTCCTCCTCCTTTCCTTTCCTCTTTCTCCTACACTTTCACTTTCTTCTACATCTTTATGGTCCTGGGAGCTGGACACGCACTAAGCAAATGCTCTGCTGCTTGCTATAGGCCTCCAGTCTGGACTTCATTTCAATGACACTCTATTTCTTTGCTACAAACCCAACAAAGTCTTTTGATTCAGGATTGAATTCTTTGTACATATTCTACATCATGAATATGTGCCACTTCATACAGTGTGGCTAATAGGTTTGGATTATGCTTTGGGCTTCAGTTAAACTCATCAGAAACAACGTCTTTGAAGGCAAGCTAATGTGATCCTGTTACTACCACATTAATGAACTCGTTACTTTGTATCTTGCACAAGTACTTCTATATTGCTCCCAGTTTAATGAACTGTCACTTTGTGGTAGCACCCACAGTAATATTAACCCAAGGATTGCTGGGGATCAGAAGATTAAGTCCAGACAGGAAATTCTATGAGATATGCTCTCAAATTAACTATTAAAACGCCAGAAGAAAACTTGTGACTACGTGGTATAGTGCCATACTTCCACAGAATAAGCTGTCGACAGAACCCAGGCCTGAGTTGAAGACCTGTGGTGGGTGCACGCACGCGCGAGCGCGCGCGCGCGCACACACACACACACACACACACACACACATGCACGCACGCACGCACGCACACACAATTTCCCAGCTAGAGCAAGTCATATCTGAGTTCCAATCCTATGTGTCTGGATATTTTTGAAAGCTGTATCATCAACTTACATAATTTTAATAAATGACATCCTGCTCACTATTATTTAATCCTGCTTGGAAAATATTTTAAGACACATTTTCATGTAGAAAATTGAGTTTTTTCCCCAAATCGTGACTGTCTTGGTTTATATGAAAGAAAGAATTGTGCCTTTAATTCATTAGTTCATAAATTAAAAAAGTAATCCTAACCCTAGAACCAATTGCCTTTGCATTCAAAAACCCACACAAATATATTAAATTTATACATCCTATGTTTGATTCAACTCATCTTTCTTAAAATAGTTTTACTCAATATCTTGTCATTTTTCTAACACGAACCTTAACTGGAACATTCAAGCTAATCCTCACATTAATCATATCCTAATCCTAATATTATTAGCAGTTTCCTATTTCCTATTCATACTAATTCTATCTTGACTTGTTATTCGAAGATTTACTTTCAGTTTGACCCTAAAATTTCAATTTCCCTAATGCTAACACTAAGCCCAGCTGGAACTGAAACTTAACTTTCAACCTAATAATAATCCAAAATTAATATTAAAAAATATTCTAGTTTTTATTCATTGGAATGAATATTCCAGTTTGCACTCTGGAAATGAGTTTCAATTTGCCCTAATTCCAACAAATTTCCTGACTGTCTCTGAAGTTATCTTGTTCCCTAACATGAACCATTATATTACTTGTCATCAAATTCTCTTATCAGGAAAAACACTGTAGTTTCCATTGATCCTACCTTTTCCTGAACCACTGTATCCTAAAACAATTTCATATTTACTTATCATCTAGTCCATTACTCAATGCTAACTCTCAACCTAAACCTGGCTGGAAAACTCTCATTAATCATTACAAGAATGATCACTGAGAAATAAATATATAATGGTAATGCTCTAGTTACTATTCAGTCTCACATTTTTGTTTCTACTTGCTAGTGAAAACTCAATTTTATACTAAAACTTTCCTATTCATAACACTAATCATAATCAGAACAAAATACTGACACTGATTTTAATCCCAATTATATGTCAAGACTAACACTTACTTGTTAGTGTTACCCTAGTTTTCATTCATCCTAACTTGATTCAAATATGCCTTCCAAACATAGGTTTCAATTTTTTCCAATATCTTAGTCATTTTCTAACCCTAAACTTATCTGGAATATTGAGAATAAATATAAGCCTAATTGCAAGTAGATTCTAATATTAATAGCAGTACTCTAGTTCAGATTCATTCTAATTCTTACCAGACTTATTCCAAAATTTACCATCAATTTGAGCCTCATTTTTTTTTCTCCTTCACTCTAACACTAATCGTGGCTGGAATCCTAACCATAACCTTAACACTAATGGTATCGCAATTCTAAAATTTATGAAAAATACTGGTTTTGTGCAATCCTAACTGAAATTCCACTAGTAATTCTTGAAATAAATTGCAAGTTTTCCTAAACCCTACAGATTTTCTCATTCTTATCTCTGAACCTATCCTGTTCCATAAGAGGAATCATTAAACCAATTGATCTCAAATCCTGATATTATGAAATACATTGTACTTCCATTGTCCCAACTTCCCTGAATTCCTAGAACCTATAATAAGTTCAGATTTAATTAACATTTATCCCATTCCTTTATTTTTTCTTTTTGTTGGTTGTGTGGTTTCATCTCTGGGCCTGGGCATAATCCCTGAGTTCTAGGCATGGGCATGATCCCTGAGTTCTTTAACTCAAGGTGTGCACTTTACCACTTGAGCCACAGCACCACTTTCTGGTTTTCTGGTGGTTAATTGGAGATAAAATTCTCACAGACTTTCCTGCCTTTGCTGGCTTTGAACTGCGATCCTCAGAAATCAGCTTCCTGAATAGGTAGGATAATAGGCGCGAGCCACCAGTTTAATATATATCTTTACTCAATCCTTAGCCTCCTTTAACCAGAAACCTAATCCTAATCACAACCTAAATTAACACCAAATGGTTAATGTAAGGAAAATTGTCTGGATTCTATTCAATCACACATTTTTTTGCTTCTACTTAGTGGAAAACTAAATTTTACCCTAAAGCTTATCCTTCCCTAATCCTAACAAGAACTAAAACAGTAACACTTTAAACCAAATTATATATGAATGTTTAAAATAACACCCACACTTGTTTTCATTCATTCTAACTTTGATGTCATTCATTCTTCTTAAAATATGTGGGAGTTTTACACAATATCCTACATTATTTTTCATCCTAAACCCAGCTCTAACTGGAACACCTTGCCTAATCCTAAACCTACATATAACCGAATCATAATGTTAATAGCTAGCCTCTATTTCACAATTATCCTATCTCTTGCTCAGCGTGTAGGTCTAAATTTAATTTGCATTTTGACCCTAAATTTTTAACAGTGTTTTTCTATTTCCTGTCAAGTTTTATTTTTCATTTCTTTTTAATTTTATTTTATTGTAACGAGGCTTACATAGGGATTACAGTTACATGTGTAAGGTATTGAGTACATTCCTTGTTGAGCATTGTTACCCCCTTCTTTGTTGTTGTCCCACTATCCCTTCCCTCTCCCACCTCCATCACTCTTCTCTCCCCATGGTGTAAAGTTCATTTTCAATGTAGTGTGCTATGAGTATTATTGTTGCAATAGGTCATCCTGTGTTGAATCTAAATTTTCTATTTCTCTAATCCTAATTCTAATTCTGTCTGGTATCCTAACCCTAACCATAATAATAGTGATAGCTCAATTCAGAAGTTAACAGAAAATATCCTTTTTTGTTCATCCTGATAATCTACTGTACGTCTTGAATTAAGTTGCAGTTTAGCTTAAATCTTCCAAATTACTTTATATGTGCATATATAAAGATGTAATTTTATGTGAAATACAGAAGATCTTTGGAGAAAGGAGTAACAAAAAGGAAATAGAGGAAGTAAAATCAAATATTTTAATCTATTATGGAAAGAGAATAATTAAACTGCCACTTCTGAAAATTAATAACCATTAACAAAATAACTAAAAATAAATAAATAAATAATACACTGCCTTAAAGTGTTCTTGAAGAGAACCATGATATGTCTTGTGAAAGAAATACTTGTGTTAGATAAACTTTGTTCATGCATAATTTATATTGTTATTGGCTAATTATTTAACTTAATGAATAAAAATTTATCAAATAAGATTTCATGACAAAATATAAATCAGTTACTTAATAATTGTTTGAGAAAAAGTTATAGTCATGAGTTTTAAGAAGCTAAATTTCTATTTCCCTACAAAGCAATGATTGAGGTTTACTAATCTATTATTTCTAGTAAGTTTAGAGAACATAATTGACATGTAAAACAATGAACTGTACATATTGTGTTTTGGATTTTACACATTGTCTTTTATTCAAATGAATACTTAGGTTTACTTTTCAAAATAAATGCAATTTTATCTCCTTTCAGAACAAGTACTTACCCTGCAATTAAATGTATTAGGATATTTAGGTATTTAAAAGCTATATTTTCTATGTTTGTTATGTAGCTCTACATATTCAAAATGACATGACTTTTCTATTCGTACATGTCTAAACTGTGAGCTTTTTGCTTCATCAATATACATTATCTCATGAGGTTGTTGTGAAGGCTCCAGTAACCAGTGTGATCAAAAACATTTCCTGGATTCTAAATTTTAAATCTAATCATTTTTAGCCTTTGATTATATCAGTTATTGTCTCTTCAGAGCAATTAAACTAAAATAAATACTACTTTTTAAACATTTCACTCACATTGTAAATAATATTAACATAGGTTAAACAGAGATGAATCATTTCAAAGTCACCATATTTGATGATCTTAGCATGAAGAATGTAGAGAGTATAAGAACCCTATACTCAATATTTTTGGTTAGATTAAATTAAATTGTATATCTGGATTTCTAAATTGGAGTAAATCGCATGGAAATAGGAAAACAATAAGAAAAATGATTACTTTGGAATAATTTTCTTCTTAAAATTTTTTTATTGTGAAAATACCATTCAGAGGGGTTACAAAAATATGGGCAAGGTAATCAGTTCATTTCTTATCAAGCATTGTTGCCTCCTCCTTTGTTTCCCCTTACCATCCTTTCCCATCTCTACCCCTTTGCCAGCCAAAGTTGTAAAGTTCGTCTTTCAACATAACGTCTTGTACATCTCATTGTTGCAATGGGTCCAATGATATCCCTAAAATTATGAAGCAAAAATATCTCTAAGAAATATATTTTTTAATAAAATGTTTCAATCCTTAGGTAAAGTGCTTTATCCTTCAAATATTGAAGGATAAATTTTTTCTCAAAATAGAAATTCTGCAAATAATCTAATGTATGTTTTCATGCACAAAATTTTATGACTTCTAGTCTTGTTATGTGATTTTCATTATATTTTTATTGAGAAATGATTCCTAATTATATTTATTACAAACTTCTGTATGTATACAAATCATGCCTGTACACGCTAAGTTACATAATTTAATACACAAACAAAATTATCTTTTTTCCTGTCTCTCACAAGTAAGGATGAGGTGCTGAAATATATTAAATGAAAGCACTCTAAAAGAGAGTCTATGTGTATCATTTAAACGACTTGTTTTTCCCCTTCCCCTCCACAAATTATACCGACATGAAATACAGTGAAAGCAGGGGTTAGACTGTGGGGGAGGGACATACAAAGCAACAAAGAAATAATCTTATAAATGCGTTAGAAACAATGGCATGAAAGAAAAAAAAATTGAATACATACCTTAGGGTTCATTTCCCTAACATCACCTTATCTGACCTTTTCTGCTTGACTCAGACATATACTAGATATTGCAAATAAGGGAAACCATGGAACCTATGTTTCTTTGGGCTTGGCTTACTTCACTTAATATAATTTTTTCCAAGGCTTTCCATTTCCTAACAAATGGGGCAATGCCATTCTTTCTGATGGACGCAACAATGAGAAGTACAAGTAGTTATGTTGAAAACGAACTTTACAATTTTGGTGGGGGGGCGGGGAAGATTAGGTGGGGAGGCGGCAGGAGGATGGGAAGGGATGGGAAGGGGAAACAAAGGAGGAGGCTACAATGCTTGATAAGAAATGTACTCATTATCTTGCTCATGTAGTTGTAACCCCTCTGTACAGTATTTTCACAATAATAAATAAATAAAAATTTAAAAAAAATAAAAGAAAGTCTATGTGGACTGGAAATTTGCAACTTGAGGATGGGATCATGAGCACTTTCTATTTGGCTGAACAGGAGTTCTTGTCTCTAAAGTACTTTCTTGCCATTTAATCACACAGGGAAAGCCACAAAATTTGAAGTTCATATGAAAGAATTACATTCCTAAAAGTTGTGGCAACTCTGCTCAAAAGCTCAATTTTATCACTAGTTCTTTGTGCTTGCTGGCTGATCAATTTCCCTATCATATTTACATATTATTAAGCATATTAGTCATTCAACTGGCAGTACATGGCAGAAGACTCCTGAAATCACATGTATTGCGATGTAATATTTAGAAGAGAAGAAAAAGATTATATTGACCTCCAATTCCTCCCTTTGGCCTTCAATATAGTAGTTAATTGTCAAAATAATCACATAAGATGTTAGTCTATTTTCCAAATTATTTAGAGATTAAGCAAATGCTTTTTGCAGTAAAGTGATGACAGTAGTATCACAGCTCTGATATGAGCACCTCCTCCCTAACAAGTAATGCTCTATGGACTGTAAATATGGACGCCACACTAAATTTTCTCTCTCTCTCTCTCAATCTTACTCTTTCTCTCTCTCTCCATACACACACACACAGAGCGCCCACCCAGATACATCGAAGATCAGTTCCATTCCTCTGTAATTACAGTTGATTGATGTTTGTTCCCTTGCTTTTCTTTGATTCAGGATCTTGCTTGGACCTTTATGTTTCCCCGAGATCAAGTCCCTTCTTAGTATACCGTAGATCTTTGTATGCTTCAGGCCAATTAACAGTACCTTGAATACAATATCTTCAAACTTGACATTCAAGTCAAACTCCATGAATTCATACTATTATTCCAAAATACTAAAATGTATTGGATCTAGGGACAAAATGCCCACCTTGTTATTTTAGAAGGAATTGACATCATGAAAAATGAGAATATTAATTAGGAACTGAGGTAAGAGAATGGGTGTATGTGGGAAAATGTAGAATACTGTATGTGTGTTAGAGATACAGAATAATAGGCTCATTTATTGAAAACTTGTCATCCTATATTGAAAGCTCAATTCATGTATACAGTTTTCCAGTTACTTTGCTTACCTAGCACTTCTGATCACAAATCCTCTTATGAATGTTTATATTATCTTTGAATAAATCACACAATTTGCAGGTACTTATCATCTTAAGGAAAGACAGTCTGCTTCTACGTTTTTCATTATATGTGACAAATCCTTATTTTTTGTTTCCCTGTTTGCTGAATAAATGTATTCCTGGAAACAGGATATTGACAGCAAATCTGAGTGTCATTTTCATTTTGTAAATTTTAAATATAATATAATCTTTGTATTGACTAGTTATTTTTTAAATGATTAATATTCATGAACACAATATTTTGGTGCCTTTAAGTCAATTGAGAATTTCTGTGGTAGTCCTTGTGTCTAATTGACGTAACCATTATGTTATTCATGTATAAACATTGCATTGCACTTTTTTATTTTTATATATAAAATAATCCCCAAGGGTTTACTTTAAAATGATAATGGGGAGAGGTTGTCTTCTTGTTCCAAACTTTATATTTACGTCAGTAAAAGTACTAGAAACACATGATGTTTACTGGAGCAATATAAAAGATGAGAACATATTTCTAAAGAGAATGGATTTATTGATTAAAACATAGAATAGAATAAAATAGTCAGGTTTCTTGTTTGAGACTGCATAAATTTCATATGAATGTAGCTCAAGATAAGACTCAAAGATAAATTCATATTTATATTACTGAGATTTACATCACAATATAAGAAATATACGTATTTTAAGGAATTGGTCTTTCAAAGCCCTGGATACCTAATGGATGAAGAATGGAATTGAAAAAAAGCAGAGGAAAACAATTCAACATGCATCTATTATGATTTTATAATACTAATATGAAAGCTTTTGCATTTCTGACGAAGAACGTTTAGGCAGTAATTTCAATGTAAGAAAGCAATTGTAATGAGTCTAAAGTCTTTTCCTCCAAGATATCCAAGAATACTATACTCATCCTTTGAAGCGTAAATAAGTAATTATTTTCATTAGCTTTGCTTAATATGAATTTATTTGTAGTAAATAGGTTAAAATGTCTTCTTTCTCTCAATGTAATAACATACATTCTGTCTCTTTCTGTTTCTTCATACTAGCCTTAAATCACTACTTCAACGTAATATAAGCAGAAAAACAAAAATATCCTGATACAACAATCGCAAATCCTAAAGTATGTGAAAACATCCACAATATAAAAAATAAATCTGAGGAAGATGAAAAACAATGACAGAATAACAACAGAAAATTACCCTAGCAATCTCTAATGAAACAGAGGTTTATAGTCCTAGCAGATACTCCACTTCTAGAGGGTCACATAAAATCAGCTATAATTATAGATATGCAGCTATAAATATAGATATAACTCTAAACATATAATTCA
This sequence comes from Dipodomys spectabilis, assembly GCF_019054845.1. Classification (NCBI taxonomy): domain Eukaryota; kingdom Metazoa; phylum Chordata; class Mammalia; order Rodentia; family Heteromyidae; genus Dipodomys; species Dipodomys spectabilis. Next base: position 3,089,003 of record NW_024870927.1, read on the forward strand.
TAAGAAGATTTTATACTGTCTTCACAAGAAAATAGAATTCTATGAAAAGGTGCCAGCCAGGTAGTTGACTGCTACGACTGTGTTGGTCAACACATTCAAAAGCACATCTGCAGTGTGGAACTAAATGGGCAACATGGAAAAAAGCAGGAACAGAAGCGTACATCAGAGAAAGCCACATAGACAATTCACCATACACATAGACAATTCACCATACCACTGGATAGTCCAAAATGTCACTGGAACCATAAATATTAACATCACAACATCTCACCACAACTGATTTCTATTCCTACACTTAATGGACCTGACAAAAAATGCAATTCCAGAAAAACAAATCATAACAGGAGACCAAACAAAGACCTGGCAAATCAACCAAGAACATAGAGAGTCACCTATTAAGGTCATAGATCCCCCAAAACGAAACCTCCAAATGGACAAAACAAATTAGAAATACAAGAAATGTGATGTCAAGGTAGTATAATTCACACAGTAAATAACCAGGCATTAGAACAGACAATCCAGGACCTAGAAGAGAGTTATCAAAACGTATTACAGATATTGCTGAAAAATGTGATTAATGGAAAGATAGAAAACCTCTACATGGAAATTTGTGAACAAATGATACCAACCAAAGATTAGCAAAAAAATTCATCGAGACTACAAACAGAAAGGTAAATAAATTCTGAGAAGTCAAGGGAGTCCAAGAAAAAATGGATGCCCAGTTAAAAGATATGAGAGAAGACACACCTAAGAAAACAACCCTTGCAACTCCCCCACACATAGAAAAAATGTACATAGGGCTGGGAAGGTGGCTCCGTGGTAGAGCACTTGTCTTGCTTGCCTAAGGACCTGGGTTCGATTCATCAGCACCACATAAGCAAAAAAAAGAAAAAAAGAAAGAAAGAAAGAAAGAACCCGGAAGTGGCGCTGTGGCTCAAGTGATAGAGCACTAGCCTTGAGCTGAAGATCTGAGGGACAGTGCCCAGGCCCAGATTTCAGGCCCCACGACCGGACCCAAAAAAATGTACAGAAAGTCCATAAAAGACCTAAAATAAAGCTTTAATAGAGAGATAGAACCCCTAAAAAATTACCAACTAGAAGACAGGGAAATCAAAACAAAGTAGAAAGACTCCACAGCAAATAGATGACATAGAAGATAATCTCAGGGCCAAATACAGAATAGATCTAATAGGAAAGAGGAAATAATCATTTAGAACAAATCCAAGAAATAAAAAATGATCTTGCCAGAACATCAAGACTCAGTTAGAAGATCAAATTTCGGGGAGATAGGTATCAAGAAGGAGAAGAGCAGGAAACTAAATGGATGGGAAATATATTACAGAATTCTAGCAGAGAACATGCCAAACATCCAAAGAGACAGGCTCATTCAGAGAAGCGAAGCCTTTAGAACAAACACAGAGTTCTAGAACTGAAAAATCCACCATGACATCATAATCCATTAGAGGATAATTAACGATCAAGGAAAGTATTCTTAAAGCCACCATAGAGAAAAGATTGATTATTTATAAAGGATATACAGTCAGAATAAAAACAGATTTCTTAGCTGATATGGTAAAAAGGAGAGCCTGGGATGATGTATGACAAACACTAAAGGTAAACAACTACCAACCGTGAATACGGTCCCAAGCCAAACTTTCCTTTGCATTTAAAGGATAAATAAACATATTTCATGACAAGGACAACTTGAAACAACGTATATCCACCAAATCAGCATGATAGAATTTAATCAAATATATCCTACATAGAGAAGATCAAGAAGAACAGGAACTGGTTATATAAAATGTTCCCTACCAGAGTTCAAGGTAAATTTATTAAGAATAGATCAGGCACAGCTCCTAACAACAGGTGTATAACATAGCAGGACTAATCAGATATTTCTGTCTTAACTCTCAATAGTAATGGACTTAAATTTCCAAATAGAAGACATAAATTAGATAGCATTTAAAAACAAGATGCATCCATCTAGTATCTATGAGAGACACATTATCAAACACATTCTATGAAGCTAGAATTAGACTCTTCCACAAATCACATAGGGACTCACCAAAGAAAGAGAACTATGAACTCAACTCTTTGATAAGCATTAACGAAGAACTTCTTAATAAAATTTTCACTAACCAATTTCAGCAACTAACAAAACAATCATATGGAATGATCAAATAGGATTCAACTTGGATAAAAGTGGATTTAATATTCTTGTGAATAAACATAATACAAACTATCAGCAGAAGCAGGGACAAGAAACACATGATCATCTATAGGGATGTAGAAATAGCTTTTAACAAGCTCCAGTACCGCTTTATGATTAAAAGGTCTGAGAAGCTAAGAATGCATGGAACATTCCTCAATATAATACTGAGTATGTATATGACACAGATAATTAGCATTTACCTCATGGTGGAAGCCTGAAAACAACATCAGGAATGAGACAAGGATGTCCACTCTCTCTACTACTCTTCAATATGGTAGTCGAATTTCTTGCAAGAACAATAGACAAGAGAAAAATATAAAGCAAATCCAAATATGGAAGAAGTAAAACTATCCCTTTTTACAGATGAAATGACCCTGTATTTAAAGGACCCTGTGGCTTCCTCCCTCAAGTTAGTACAGGTGATGCTAACCTTCAGCAATGTAGCAGGGTATAAAAACCACAAGAATCAGCAGTTTTTCTGTTACCAACAATGGGAAGATCCACGCTGAAATCCAAAATACAACCTCATATGTATTAGCCTCAAAAACAAATCAAATCTAAACAAAACAAAACAACAACAACAAAACTAGGAATTAATTTAATTTAACTAAAATTGTGAAGGACCTATATGTGAAAACTTTAAAAATATAAAAAGGGAAATTGAAGGAGATTCAAGGAAATAGAATGTCTTTCAACGTTCCTGGTTAGAAGAATTGACATTTTAAAAATTGCAATACTTCCCCCAAACAATTGGCAATGCAATACTCATCAAAATCCCAACAATATTCTTCAGTGCAGTAGAGAAAGCAATCCAACTTTAATATGGAATTACAAAATTAAAGATGATACAGAATGCTTAGAAGTGAATTCATGGGCCTATAGTCATCTTACACACACACACACACACACACACACACACACACACACACACACACACACACAATGGGATTATATTCACCCATCAGAAAGATGACTTTTCACCAGTGGTAAGAATGAAAATGAAAGGTTTGGGAAAATTATATTAAGAGAAAAGAGAAAGGAATCCAGACACAGAGCAATATAGGTTTCAGGGATTCATTTATTTATTGAAACTAGAGGGTGCATACAAATCTATAAGTAAACAAGACAGATTCTACCTAGTCCCAGTTAATATGGCCATTGCCAAGAAACTAACAATAGCAGATGCTGGCCAATTGGGAACTCTATTACACTGTTGGTGGGAAATTAAACTGGTTCAACTATAGTGGAATGCAGTACGGAGTTTCCTGAAAAGACTAAACCTATATCTCCCTTAAGACCCAGTAATTTCCCTCATGAGCAGTAATCCAATCAATAACAGCCTCACATGAAAGCTACCAGTATATCCATGTTCAGGGCCCAGGCCCAGAGTTGAAGGACTGGAAAAAATTTACCACTGCTGGTATTTGTTTCCGCAACTATAAACCGTTTGATAAAAGATACCAAATCAATCTATTTCCAGTAGCTAGTTTAGGACTTAAAGGTAGTGGGTGATAAAATGGCTCTTTGTTGAATGTTAGGAGAAGATGTAGGCAGTCCATGAAATGGGGATGTGTTGTTGTTGTTTTTCGAGGTGCTTGAAGTCTGGGCTTGTCCCTGAGCTCTTCAACTCAAGGTGAGTGCCCTACCTCTTGAGCGACAGTGCCTCTTCTGGTTTTCTGGGGGTTAAATGGAAATAAGAGTCTCAGGGACTTTCTTGCCCAGGCTGTCTTTGAATTAAAGTCCTCAGATCTCAGCTTCCTGAGTAGCTAGGATTAGAGCTGTGAGCCACTGGCACCAGGTAAAAATGAGGGATTTTTAGAAAAGAAAATCGCCCTCTTCACCTGTGTCTAAACCTCAGATATTACTATTAGAACACTTCACCTTTAACTCATTTCATCAGACATTTGTAAATTTTCTCTTTTCCTTCATGTGGGAATACTGCAGTCAATATCAATTCAGCTGGGGGACTGGATCAATTGTATGGTAATTGCTAGCACCTAATTTAAGAACTTTTACATCAAAAGAAATAAAACCATCATTTGGAATAATTGTGTTTTCCTTTTATTACAAATCTGTGCTGGATTACTTCCTAATGTGATATTGGACCTCCTAAGAGAATGATGACATTTTCTTTCTCTTCAGCCTTCTCCCACATATGGTCAAATATTTAAGAATTCAAAGATTTGCATTGATAATTGATTAAGCTGACTTCTAAAAAATGTGCATTTCTGGAATTTGGTCTGCTGTCTTGTTCTTATATGCACAGGCTTTCTATGATTTATTTGTTCTACAAGGAATTCTACTTTCCAATCTTTGTGTGACCAATTTTAGTGTCTCTGATCGGTCTTTCTGACCCTCTCTCTGGAGTCTCATTTGAGTATGCCTCATAAAAAATACTTTAGTTATCAGCTAAATGACTCTCAGCTTCTGTTTTTTGCCTAACTTTATTTAGGCTGTGATAGGCCAGAGAATTACATTAAGTGTGCCATCACAGGACAGAGAGTTTGGCCAGAGAGGGAAAATCAAGGCAAAGAGACAGATCAGAGCACTTGCCAGGAGCTGTGGCAGCTACAGCAGCGGCGGCGCCCGTAGCCATCATACCTGCAACACAGAGGGTCTGGGACAAAGGCACCAGATGCAGCAGGCAAGCTGATTCTACTCAACACCAGCAAGAACTGACAAGGAGCAGATATCTTCACACTGCAGATTGCAGACCAGAGACGACCCAGGAACGAAGACTCCGGTGGCATGAGTAGAAGCCTGACATCCTCACTCCTTCTCAGGGATCAGAGGAGGGAAGGCATTCATCCCTCAGCCATCTATTGGAGATCTCCATCTTTGATACTGACAAAGGCATGGATGAGCTGCCAGTTCCAATTCAGGCCTTGGGAGAAAACAAGACAGCTATTTGGCAGGTCACAGGAACCTGCCCAGACCTGCCAGGTTCAACTCCACCCAAGAAAAAGTCACCCACCCCAGGCAGAGGAAATCTGCCCCCTGGCAGTGGCTTTCTTCACTGGGTAAACAGAGCCAGAGGCTGCCCCTCCCTACAGCAGCCTAGACAGTCAACTGAAATTCAGTAAACATAAACTCTAAGAAAGGCTCCAGGCTGTGCTCTGTGAGTGTCTCAGAAGCTAGCCCCTCAGGGAAAAGCTACAGTTTACTGAAAGGTCTCAACTCAACCCAGAACCTAGCCTCATCAAAGCATCTCCAAACAAGAGAAAACAGACATCTCCCTCTTTTGCGATACTCAAAACAGATCCCTCTCCCACTGAGGTAGCCTGAGAGGAGGATCACAAAATCCTGGGTAAAGCAGAGCATTTTTCGGCTTGCCCAAACAAACTGCCTTAAGTAACCAATCAAGCCACAGGAAACCCAAACACCACAAGCAGACCAGGGACTCCACCAAGAGGCTGGTTACTCACACAAGGGAAATACAGAATCTTCTCATCTCCCAGCCCACACAAAAAAAAAAAAATCCACGAACTTTCTTTTTGTTTTTGTACCTTATTTTTAATTTTTTGTTTTTTAAAATTTTTGTTTTTATTGTTTATTGTTTTCTTCCTCATATAATTTTTATTTTAGGTGAATATGTGTGTGTGCTTATTTTTTAATCTCTACTGAACTTTTGATCCTTTACTTTCTTTCTTTCTCTTTCTTTCTTTCTTTCTTTCTTTCTTTCTCTTTCTTTCTTTCTTTCTTTCTTTCGTTTTTTCTTCCTTTCTTTCTTTCTTTCTTTCTTTCTTTCTTTCTTTCGTTTTTTCTTCCTTTCTTTCTTTCTTTCTTTCTTTCTTTCTTTCTTTCTTTCTTTCTTTCTTTCTGTTTCTTTCTTTCTTTCTTTGCTCATTCTTTTCACTTCTTCTCTTTCATTCTTTTCTGTATGACTTAATTGCTATTCTGCTCAACCTCAAATATACCCGTTGTCGATTATTAGATCTTATCCTCTTGTACATTGTGTACACACTTAATTCAGAAATTTATTACTCAATTCAAAACCTCTTAAATTCTTTAATAACAGTATTACCTCTTTATACCCATATAATATTTTAAACATTTTTATTTTTCTAGCTTTTCATGTCTCCTTTCTATGCCTCCCCTCCTTTCATTCCATCCCCATTCTTCTCTGAATACTACTTCTTCAAACTTGCAGTTTTTAAGGGTTTCATTTTTTAATATTAATTTTTGTTTTTCCATTTTTTCTTGTGTCTTTTTTTCCTTTCTCTTCTTTTTTTCTTACTCTTTTTTCTCTCGCTGTTATCATTCTGTCGAATCAATTTCCCTCTTTGAGATGAAGACATGGTTAATTCCGCTCTCTCTCACCTTCCCACATCCCTCTAATCCTATTGTTCCCCAAATTTTACCTAAACCTAATAATTTCTGGTTGCCAAATTCTCCTTTGCTGTTCTTAGGCCATTAAGACATAGTTGTTTGATGTTCAATAGATTGTATCTTTTGAACCAGATTGTATCTGCAGAATTTTGACTGTGCAACTCCGGACTTTGGTTGATGCTTACATTAAAATAGTGTTCTAGCACAAAACTCGTGTTATTCTCATCCCAAATGAGCAGAACAAGTCGGAAAAACACAAGAAAAATGGCAAGCCCAGGGTTCTCAACTCCCATTCATGACAATCAATCAGGGGAGAGAAGAGATAATGAATAATCCAGAGGAGAGTTCCCAAAAAGCTCTACAAACACTACAGGTAAACAGGGTAAATGAAAAGAGTGAAAACCTGCAAAAGTCTCAGTGTGAGCATGATAGTGAGAGAGAGGAGGCAAACCAAAGATCAATACAGGAGACTCATTAGCTTGAGGAAGCTACTGAAAGAGTGATACAGGAATTTCATGAGCAGATTGAGAACACTCAAAGAGAAATAAAGGAATTGTGTGAGCAGGTTCAGATCAGTAAAACAGATAGATAGCAATTACGTGAGCTGGCTGAGAACAGACAAAGAGAAAGTCAGGAATAGCGTGAACAGGCTGAGAACACTCAAAGAGAAATTCAGGAAATGTGTAAACGTGAGGATGCTAATTAAAGAGAAATACAGTAACTGAGAGAATGGGATGAGAAAGGAAAAAGATCAATGGAGGCATTCATGGAATACAGAAACAGAGAGCTGAAAGAAATCAGGGAGACCGCAAAGGGAATGCTCAGTGGAGAACAGCAGAAGGAATGGGAGTCCTAGGAAACCATAACCAATCAACTAAGTGATTTGAGAATAAACACTGAACACCAAATTAAGGAAGTAAAGAAGTTCTTACAAGATCTAGAACAAAGTTCCAACAAAGAATTTGAAGTCATCAAAGTCAAACAATTAGAAGGAGAAGAAATAAAAAAACGAAGTAGAAAGTCTTGACAGTAGGGTAGGCCATGCAGAAGATCGAATCTCAGGGATTGAATACAGCATAGATATTGTAGAGACAAAAACATAAAACCATTCAAGACAAATCCAAGAAACATGATATATCTCTTCAATTCTATTTGGAAAACACCATCAGAAGGCCTAATCTGAGGATAATGGGTGTAGAGGAATACCTAGAGACAGAAGTTAATGGTCTAGGAAATTTGTTTCACAGGATCCTAGCAGAGAACTTCCCAAACATGCAAAAAGACAGGGCAATTCAAATACAAGAAGCTTTTAGACGTACAAATAGACCAGAACAGAACATGACATCCTACGGTCAAATTATTATCCGCACAGGATCAATTCAGACCAAGAAAAAAATCCTTAAACATGTCAAGGAGAAAAGATCAATAACCTATAAAGGGAAACCAATTAGAATCTCCTCAGATTTCTCAGAGACAATTAAAGCAAGAAAAGCCTGGAATGATGTATGCCATACCCTAAAGACAAGCAAATATCAACCAGGAATACTGTACCCAGATAAACTCTCCTTCGTAACCGAAGGTAAAATAAAAAACTTCCATAGCAAAGAAAAATTGAAACAATATATCTCCACCAAACCAGCTCTACCAAGATACCTAAAGATGTCCTACACATAGAAAACCTACAAGACCACAATAAACACCAAGAAACCACACCCAAACTGAGAATCCACGAACCATAGGAAGAACCCAGTTGCGGCAGCCGCAAAGAAGGTGAATAAATTGGCAGGAACTCCCAAATACCTCTAAGTCCTATCTCTTAACATTAATGAGCTTAACTCTCCAATTAAGCGAGGTAGACTGTCTAGTTGGATTAAAAAGGAAGATCCTCCTACCTATTGCCTTCAGGAATCCCACCTTGTCCATACAAACAACACAATTTGAATGTGAAAGGCTGGAACAAAATCTATCAAGCAAACGGCCCCCATGAACAGGCAGAAGTTGCAATACTAATATCAGATAAAATAGACTTCAAATTAAAATTAGTTAGAAGAGATAAAGAAGGTCTCTCAATACTATTTAAGGGATCTCTACTTCAGGAGGTTATTACAGTTCTAAATCTTTATTCGCCAAACAATGGAGCATCCAAATTTGTCCAAGAAACACTACTTTCTCTCAAATCTCATATAGATCCAAATACATTAATTGTCGGGGGTTTTAATTCATCAGTATACCCACTAGATAGATCAACTTGGCAAAAACTCAACAAAGAAACCGCAGATATAAACAACTGCATAGATCAACAAGATTTAACAGACACCAACCAAATATTTCACCCAGCAGTATCAGAATACATGTTCTTCTCAGCAGCACATGGAACATTTTCCAAAATAGACTACATTTTAGGTCACAAAGCAAACATTTCCAAATTCAGGAACACTGAAGTAAAACCTTGCATTTTCTCAGATCACAAGGAAAAAAAAATTAGAACTCAACACCAAAAGCCACCAAAGAAATTCCTGTAACATATGGAGGCTGAACAACACACTGTTGAATCACCAGTAGGTCATGGAAGAGATTAGAAACGAAATTCATGTGTTCAAGGTATTCAACAAAAATGAGCACACAAACTACTAGCTCCTCTGGGACACAGCAAAGGCAGTACTCAGAGGTAAGTTTATATCTTTGAGTTCTTACATCAACAAATTGGATAGATCTGAAACTAACAATTTAATGAGACAGCTGAGCCTCCTTGAAAGATAGCAAGATAAATACCAATCCAGTAGATGGAATGAAATAATTAAAGTTAAATCAGAATTAAATGAATTAGAATAAAAAATAGACAGAATCCACAAAACAGAGTTGGTTCTTCGAAAAAATTAACAAAATAGACAGACCCCCCAGCAAATCTTATCAGAAAAAGAAGAGAACACAGCAAAGGCAGTACTCAGAGGCAAATTTAGACCTTTGAGTTCTTACATCAACAAATTCGATACATCTGAAACTAAAAATTTAATGAGACAGCTGAGCCTCCTTGAAAAAGAGCAAAATAAAACCCAATCCAGTAGATGGAAAGAAACAATTAAAATTAAATCAGAATTAAATGAATTAGAATTAAAAAATAGAAAGAATCAACAAAACAAAGTGTTGGTTCTTCGGAAAAATCAATAAAATAGACAAACCCCCCCCAGCAAATCTTATCAGAAAAAGAAGAGAACACACCCAAATAAATGAACTCAGAGATGAGAATTGAAATATCACCACAGAAACAAACAAGATTCAGAACATTATATGGGAATACTTCTCAAACCTTTATGCTAATATGTTTGAGAACTTGGCAGAAATGGACCTTTTCCTAGCAAATACCGACATGCCGAAACTAAATCAAGATGAATTAACCCATCGTAACAAACCCATATCAAGCATTGAAATAGAAACAGCAATAAGAGACCTCCCAACTAAGAAAAGCCCAGGACCAGATGGTTTTACAGCAGAGTTCTACAAGGCCTTCAAAGCAGAATTCACACCAATGCTCCTTCAAATTTTTAATGGAATTGAAAGAGAAAGTTCACTACCAAATTCATCCTATGAAGCTATAATAACCCTCATCCCAAAACCAGGCAAGGACTCATCAAAGAAAGAGAACTATAGACCCATTTCTTTGATGAACATTGATGCAAAACTTCTCAACAAAATTTTGGCCAATCAACTTCAACAATTCATCCAAAAAATCATATGCCACAATCAAACAGGATTCATTTCAGGGATGCAACGCTGGTTCATTATACGCAAATCAAATAACATAATTCATCACATCAACAAGAGCAAGAATAAGAACCACATGGTTATCTCAATAGATGCAGGGAAAACATTTGACAAGATCCAACACCCCTTTAAGATGAAGGTTCTGCAAAGACTAGGAATCCATGGAACCTTCCTCAATATAATAAAGGCTGTATATTAAAACCTCAAGCCAGTATTATGCTCAATGTTGAAAAATTAATGCCATGTCCTCTAAACTCAGGATCGAGATAAGGATGCCCACTCACTCCATTGCTCTTCAATCTAGTATTAGAATGCCTAACTATTGCAATAATACAAGGTAGAAACATCAAGAGGTTCCAACTAGGGAAAGAGGAAGTAAAACTTTCCCTCTTTGCAGATGACATGATCTTGCATTTAAAGAATCCCATGGAGTCTTCTCCCAAATTCTTCAAGGTGATTCAAAACTTTAGCAAAGTAGCAGGGTATAAAATTAGCCTTCAAAAATCAATGGCTTTTCTATATGCCAACAATGAGAAAAGTGTGGCTGAAATCAGGAAACCAAGTCCATTCGTAATAGTTCCACAAAAAAATAAAATACCTAGGAATTAACCAAACAAGTGAAGGACATCTTTGATGAAAACTTTAAAAACCTGAAAAACAAAATCAAAACAGAACTTAGAATGTGGCAAAAACTCCCATGCTCCTGGATTGGAAAAATCAACATCGTGAAAATGGCAATACTTCCCAAGGCTATCTACAAATTCAATGCGATACCTATCAATATTCCAATCTCATTCATCAAGGAAATAGAAGACTCAATCCAAAAATTCATATAGAACAATAAAAGACGCCGAATAACAAAAACAATCTTTAACAGAAAGAACAGTACTGCAGGAATATCAATACCAAATTTTAAATTCTACTACAAAGCCATAGTAATCAAAATAGCTTTGTACTGGCACAAGAACAGATCCCAGGATCAATTGAATAGACTTGAAAACCCAGAAATGAACCTAAAGACCTGCAGCCATCTAACCATCGATAAGGGAGCTAAAAAAAAAATAGAATGGAAGAAAGACAGCCTCTTCAGTAAATGGTGCTTGTAAAATTGGTTAACTACTTGTGGAAAACTAAAGCTAGATCCTTATATATCACCTTGCACCAGAATCAACTCCAAATGTATCAAAGACCTTGGAGTCAAAGCAGACCCTCTGAAAACATTACAGAATGGAGTAGGAGAAACCCTAGGTCTCCTTGGCGCAGGCTGAAATTTTCTTAATAGAGACCCAGAAAAACAACAAATGGAAGAAAGGTTGGACAAATGGGATTGCATGAAATTGCAGAGCTTCTGCATGGCAAAGGACATAGCTCGCAAGATCAATAGAAAGCCCACGGATTGCGAGAAGATTTTCACCAGCCATACATCAGACAAGGGTCTCATATCTAAAATATACCTGGAACTCAAAAAATTAAATCCCCCCCAAACAAATCTTCAAACAAACAATTGCCCAATAAATAACTGTGCTAAAGACTTAAAGAGAAACTTCTCTGAAGAGAAAAGAACGATGGCCAATAGACACATGAAAAAATGCTCAAGCTCTCTAGCCATAAAAGAAATGCAAATCAAAACAACAATCATATATCACCTCATCCCAGTTAGAATGGTTATAATCAAGAATTCTAATAACAACAGCTGCTGGAGGGCATTCGGAAAGAAAGGAATCTTACTGCATTGTTGGTGGGAGTGTAATCTTGTTCAACCACTTTGAAAAGCAGTATGGAGGTTCCTCAAAAGACTCCACATAGAGTTCCCTTATGTCCCGGCAATCCCACTTTTGGGCATTTACCCAAATGATCACAAACAAGACCAAACTAAAGCTACCAGCACAACTATGTTTATTGTAGCATTATTTACCGTAGCTAAGTTATGGATCCAACCCAGATGCCCCTCAGTAGTTGAATGGATTAAGAAAATGTGGTATATATACACAATGGAATTCTATGCCTCCATAAGAAAGAATGACATTGCTCCATTTGTTAGGAAATGGAAAGACTTGGAAAAAATTCTATTATGCGAAGTAAGCCAGGCCCAAAGAAACATAGGTCCCATGGTTTCCCATATTTGCAATAACTAGTATATGTCTGAGTCAAGTAGAAAAGTTCAGATAAGTTGATGTTAGTGGATTATACCCCAAGATAAGTATTCAAATATTTTTTTCCTTTCATGCAATTGTTTCTATCATATTTATCAGATGATTTCTATGTTGCTTTGAGTGTCCCTCCCCTATGGTCCATACTTTCACTGTATTTGATATTAGTATAATTTGTGGAGGGAAAGAAACAAATCGTTTAACTAGGGATACAGGAGGACCCATTGCAACAATGAGTTGTACAAGTCATTATGTCGAAAAACGAATTTAATAACATTGGTGGGCGGTGGGGGGAGGATCGGGTGGGGAGAGGAGGAGTATGGGAAGGGATGGGAAGGGGAAACAAGTAGATGACAGCAATGCTTGATAATAAATGTACGAGTTATCTTGCCCATGTAATTGTAACTCCTATGTATGGTATTCTCACAATAAAAAGAAAGAAAGAAATGTACTCATTATCTTGCCCATGTAATTGTAAGCCTTCTGTACAGAATTTTAACAATTTTCAGTAGAGCTAGACAAAAAACAAAAAGATAATTAAGAAAGAAAGAAAAAGAGAGAGAAGACAAGAAAAGAAAGGAAAATGTACATTCACGTATTCCTAAAATAAAAATTATAAGAGGGAAAAAAAAGTTACTGGAAAACAATTATTTTTTCAAAAAAGGCAAAAATTAAAGATTAATAAAAGTTTTAGAAAAGGAAAAAAAATTTTTATATATATAAGGTACCAAAAAAAAAAAAAAGAAAAGAAGAAAAAAAAGTTCTTTGATTTTTTTTTTTATTTTTTTGGGAGGGGTGGGAAGAATCCTGTATCTCTCTTTTGTCTGTAACCAGCCTCTTGTTGGAGTCTCTGGTTGGTGCGGGGGGGTGGGGGTGAAGGAGAAGGATTGGGATTAGGGGGGGAGGGGGGAGGCTGGGAAGGGATGTGAAGGGTAAACAAAGGAGGAGGCTGCAATGCTTGGTAAGAAATGTACGCATTATCCTGCCCATGTAACTGTAACTCCTCTGTACAGTATGTTCACAAATAAAATTAAATTAAATTTAAATAAAAAAAATAATAAAGTTTCTGCAAAAAAAAGAAAAAAAAGAATTTTAACAATAACAAAATAAAATAAAAAAGGAATCAGAGAGAGTGGAGGGAAGGATGAAGGGAAAAAATTGGAAAGGAAGGAAGAAGAGAGCATGTGAGCCTTGGCTTTGAGTCCCTGGATCAAGAGAGCCAAACATACACAATTTCTGTGGGTAGCACTTCAGAGCCTAAAGCCAGTATGTAGGAGTAAGCCACTGACCCTTCAAAAACTTCATGATATCCAGGAGCTCTGTAGTCACCAACTGCTGGGGGAAGCAGCCTCAGGGCTCAGGGTAAGTCACCAGGTTACAAATTCCTGGCCCCAGCAAGTTATTTTCTAGTCAGATAATAAGAAAGTGTCTAAGGGCTAGGCAGATGTTGGGGTGAGAGAGTGTCAGGGGCGGGGCAAGGGATAAGCAGGAAGATGAATAGGGAGGACGATCTTAGGTCAGGTGTGTCAGGACAATGGAGCCATGACCTCTCCTGACAACACAGATCACCAGTTATAGAGTCTTTGACCCAGCCACACTTCTATTAAGAGTCCTGGCACCTTGGGTTCACCATTGACTACCTGGCTGTCGTCCACTGTAGGATGCCTGTGCAGTACATCTTTGGGGACTGGGATTTTCAATGGCTGAATCTGAAGATTTCACCCCCGGTGTTCATTCCTCCACCAAAGACAGAGGTATGTGGGCCACTGGCACAGGACAGCCAGGGAATGAGGATGGGAGTTGGGACCCAAGTTACCTCGAGACTTCCTCTAGGGGGTGCTAGGACCATGTGACTGCCATTCTCAGAGGCAGATGTGGGTCTCTGCTGGCTCAGCCTTATTCTACCTGGCAGATCTGGGATTCAGAGAGGGCTGACTGAAGGTGGGGCAGGCATGGGGAGGCTGGTGGGAATACAAGAGGAACTGGGCTCTGAGCAGGGTTGTTTCTTTGAGGATACTCAAAACCCAGGAATTTTCTGGGATGGATCAGCCCTTTTCTCCTTTTTCCTGAGAGAGAGGGACCTAGAGCCCTCCAGTCCCTTGGCTGAGAAATCCTTTCATTCCCACATCTTGTGGTTGGATAACTAGAACTCACCTTGCTGCCCAGGGTCAAGGCAGGACAGTGAGAGATCCTGAGTCTTTGATAAGGTCAGGGGATCCTCAGTATGAGATTGTACTTGAACATCATAAATTGGTGCATGGTCAGTCCCATATAAGACTGCCATGGTGTAAGACATAGAGTCTAGAGAATCAGAGCAGGATGGGATCTGTTCTGGGAGTCTTGAGTATTATGTGTGAGCTTTGAGTTCCTGTGTGCCCACATGCTTCCCTTTCTTAGGTGGGTCTTAGCCAGAAAAAGCTTGAAACTTGGGCCTGGGTCTTATCCCTTGTCTTTGATGATCAAAGCTAGCCACAGTTCCACTTCCAACTTTTTTGGGTGTTTAATTGGAGAAAAAGTGTTCTCATGGACTTTACTGCGAAGGGTGGCAGTTAACTGTAATCCTCAGATCTCAATTTCCTGAGGGGATAGGGTGAAAGGAATGGAAAAGTATCTTTGTCTGGGTGCCAGTAGCTCATGCCTGTCATCCTAGGTACTCACGAGCTGAGAGCTGAGGATCACAGTTCAAAGCTATCCTTGGCAGGAAGACCCTGAGACTCATCTCCAACAAACCACCCAGAAAACCAGAAGGGGTGCTGTGGCTCAATAGTAGAGTGCTTGCCTTGAGCTGAAGAGCTCAGGGACAGCACCCAGTCTCAGAGTTCAAGCTCCACAACTGAAAAAAAGAAAGAAATCCAATATCTTTGCCTGCAAAGGATGGTGGAAGTTTGGCGAGGAGGGGGTGGGGGGGAGGAGAGGGGGTGCTTTGGTTGAGAGACAAGGTGCTGGCTTCATTGTACAGACATTTCTAAGAACTCCCCAAGTTTGCCCCAGTTTGAAGCCGCAGCTACAAGAGGACGTGGCCTGTGACAGGCAGGGAGTGGGGTAATGGTTGCAGGGGTGGGATTGTTGTGTCTGTATTCTCTCCATTGAAGGATGGATTTGGATGTTGGGTGACAAAGTCTGAAGTCAAGGGTTGCAAGAAGTTTGTGGCCTGACGAGGATGGGTTTCCTCTGGGTATGTGAAGGTGGCTGAAACCGGAAGCCGCTGATGCCTCACAACTCACATCCTTGCTACTCAGAAGACTGAGATGTGAAGACATAGTTCCAAGCCAGCATGGGCAGAAAAGTCTGTGAGACTTGATGTCTAATGGACCACAAGAGAACAGGAATTGGCGCTGTGGCTCAAGTGGGAGAGTGCTCCCCTTCAGCTGAAGAGCTGAGGGACAGCGCCCTGGCTGAGTTCAAACCTCATGACCAACTACAAAAAAGAG
This sequence comes from Dipodomys spectabilis, assembly GCF_019054845.1. Lineage (NCBI taxonomy): Eukaryota > Metazoa > Chordata > Mammalia > Rodentia > Heteromyidae > Dipodomys > Dipodomys spectabilis. Next base: position 3,104,887 of record NW_024870927.1, read on the forward strand.
GGGGCTAAGTTTTCCACATAGCAGTGTGTACAGTAGGAACTGCCATGCTGGACTATGAGACATTCCAGATATGTGAGAGGCTTACTGGTTTATCTATAGTGGGTCTGATGTCTTGAGGTAGGGATGTGATCCTAATGGAGAGAGTTCATGGTTCTGTTCTCAGGGGCTGCTGAAGACTTGGCCTGTCCATGTGTGTGTGTGTGTGTTTGTGTGTGTGTGTGTGTGTGTGTGTGTCTATCTGTCTGTCTGTGTCTGTGTCTGTGTGTTTTTGGAGGTGGAAGACCTGAACCTTGAACTCAGGTCCTAGGTTCTGTTCCTGAGATTTTGTGCTCAAAGCTATTGTTCTGATACTTGAGCCACAGCTCCACCTCTGGCTTTTTGGTGGTTCACTGTAGATAAGAGCCTCACAGACTTTCCAGCATGGGCTGGCTTTGAACCGTGATCCTCAAACCTCAGCCTCCTGAGTAGCAAGGAAGACAAACATGAAGCACCCTTACCGTTTGTGTGTGTGTGTGCGCGCATGTGTGTTTGTGTGTGTGTGTGTGTGTGTGTGTGTGTGTGTAGAAGTGGGCTGTAACAATGAGTGGTGGACCCTTTGGTAACTTCTGCCTGCTTTCTTTGGGGGGTACATGGGTTTTGTGTCTGAGGTCTGGGGACCTGGAAGGGAGCGATGCTTGATGGGGACTCAGCACCGTTAAATTATAAGACCAAGGTATCTGTGTGCCCTGGAGATTTCTACTACCTTGGGCGTGGTTGGTGGAAGTGGGAACTTGGGAAGACCTGGGGGTTGGGCCCGCAGGGGATGGCTCCCCAGGGGGACAGAGAGCATGGCCAGCACTTAGTAAGTATGAAATCCCTGTTAGTATGGAGCGCACAGTCATGGGTCAGACTTTGGGTCTTCTCATTATGATGTCTGATGGTTGAGGCCAAACCTATTTTAAATGTTGACCTGTGATCTTCAGATCTCAGCTCCTGAGTAGCTAAGATTTTTGTCATGAGCCTCTGGCAGGGGTCCTCTGATTCTTTTTAGTATATTAGGGTTTGAATTGAAGACTTTAGGCTTGCCAGGCAGGTCTTCTACAATTTTGAGCCAAGACTTTCTGTCTTGGGCATTTCTAAGACAGAGACTTAATTATATGCTCAGGTTGGTCTGGATCGGGATTCCCCACTGCAACCTTTCTGGCCAGAACCTGGTTATAAGAAAATGAATTCACTCTATGTCTATTTTGCTTTTCTGGGGTGTGTCGTTTCAAGGAGTGGGGGTGCTTTGAAGAGGAAAGACCCGAGAACTGACACCTCCTGGGGGACATTTTTTTCTGTGACAGAGCCAAGTCATTGCTGTGTATGACGAGGAAGCTGCCATCAAACTGACCTGGAACAATGCAACAAAGGTACGTTGGCTGTTGAAGTATCAAACCCACCCACGTCTGCTTCCCACTCACAACAAGGAGGGGTGCAGTGCAGGTGGTCCAGCACTGGCCCTAGGGGATTATAAATAGATGGTGGTGGTCAGGTGCCGGTGGTTCTCACACATTCTCCTGGATATTGGGGAGGCTGAGGTCTGATGTATGTGACTCAAAGCCAGCTCAGGCAGGAGAGCCTGTGAAATTCTTATCTTCCATAAACCAACAACCCCCCACAAAAAAGTCAGATATGGTGCTGTGGCTCAAGTGGTAGAGCCTAAGCCTTGAGTAAAAGAAACTCAGGGATTACACCCAGGCCCTGAATCCAAGCCCTAGGACTCACAAAAAAATAATGAAATAAATAAATACTGGGCACCTGTTATCTTACTACTGAAAAGGATGGATTGAGTCTTCTCTCTGTTACTTGTAGCCAAAGGTAATGGGCTTCTCTTGTTGCTCCTCTAAACCTCTCCTTCTCTCCATTATCTTTCCAGGCTTCGCTTGCAGGATAGAATTCAGATCATTCCACTAGATATGACCTTATGTATCCTCCCCTACCTTCCTTTCTTGGGCTGGGAATCCTGGATGTACTCATCTTTGGGAGGATGAGGCACTGGAGAGAGAGGATAGGTATCTCCGAAACTTATACATACACACACACACACACACACACACACACACACACACACACACACACACACACACACAAACACTCACGCAGGCCAACTCAGACTAGCCTTTTCCAAAGACACTTTATCTCCTTGGATTAACTGACCTAGGAAAGGAATTTGATCCCCTGTAACTGAGTATTTTAACTAGGGCGTGCTACTTGACATGAGATAAACAGAAGCTCAAAAGAAAGGCTCTGGTGCCAGTCACCTCTGGCTCATGCTCACACCTGATGTCCTGACTACTTGGGAGGCAGACATTTGAAGGTCAGAGATCGAAGCCAGCCATTGGCTGGAAAGCTGGTGAGACTCTTCTTTCCATGGAACCACCAAAAATTCAGAAGTGGAGCTTTGGTTCAAGTGGTAGAGCACCAACCTTGAGCATGAAAACTCAGAGAGACTGTTCCCAGATCCTGAGTTCAAGTCCACACAAAGAAATTGATCTATCTTGTTGCCCCAGATTGCCTGGGCCTCGAGTGCCCTCTCACAAAGTGTGATACAACACCGGTCCCTGGGTAGTGTATCAGAGCCTTCAGTAATTGAGTGGTGGAAGCCAGGCCTTCCCCTTCATGTGCTCTCAACCCACACTATCAGGAAGGCAGAGTGTGACAAGGCCAACAGCCTGCAGAGCAGAGAAGACCCCACTCTTCCAGGGTGATTGGAGCAGGCTTCTTGGAAGCAGCACTTGAAAAGGGGTCTTGCTTAACAAGGAGGATCTGACAGGAAGCACAGAGAGCAAAGATGCTGTACATAAAGGACAACACAGAGGAGCATGTTCATTTCCAGCCAGGGCTGCTGCTGAGAAACACGGTACAGATGTGCAAGATTTTCCTGAGACCGGCCCGAGGGGTTACAGAAGAACAGCCATCCAGGGTTGGATCCAGTGTTGTCTTAGCAGTAGTGAGTGCGCCTAGCACACATGAAACCCTGGGTTCGATTCCTAGGTCCCAAATACACAGAAAAAGTTGAAAGTGGCACCGTGGCTCAGGTGGAAGAGAGCTTGCGTAGAGCAAAAGAACCTTAGGTACAGCGCCCGGGCCCTGAGGTCAAGCCCCAGGACTGTCAACAAAACAGCACTCCCAAGGACCTTGGTGACAGGTGGATGGCTATGCCCTGTAGCTCTTGTAAGATTCATCCACTTTTTTTGTGTCTCCTTCTTTTACAGAGGGGAGCTGGACACTCCTTCTGCCTTGGGATCCTCTGGACCCAGTTATCAGCAACCCTCCCATCATCTTCCACCAGGACATGGAGCAACTGGCCCCAGAAATCCTCAAATACAGGTTGGGTGGGGCGGGGGGCAGAACTCAGAAGTCCTAGTGGGTCTGATCTGCCCCAGATGACCAGGCCATCCAGAGGAGGTGCTTGGGAGCTTAGAGAGGTGTAGTGATGTGCACGGGCCCCTTAAATGCCTATGGCACTACCCAGATTCTTAGCCTCCCTTTGCTCTTGATCCTGAGGGATCAAGAGGAGTGACTAGGTGGTAGTGTCTAGAGGAGGACTCGTTGGAAATTCTAAAGAATGACACACCATAACCCATGCGCCGATGGCTCATGCCTGTCATACTGGCTACTCTGGAGGCTGAGATCCAGAGGCTCTTGTTTCCCCAGTACCTGCAGGAAAGTCCCATGAAAGTCTCATCTTCAATCTCCAACTAAAAGTGGCACTATGGCTTAAATGGTAGATCACTGGCCTTGAGCAAAATTCACCATTAAGCCCTGAGTTCAAGCCCTTCAACCAAAAAAAAACAAGAAGGAAAGACATCCTTTGCCTGCAAGATATGGTGAAGGAGTAGGGTTTCTGTGGTTTGGAGACCAGCTGCTGGCCTCAGTGTACAGACATTTCTAAGAACTCCCCAGATTTGCCCTAGTGTGAAGTTACAGCACGGTGGGCGTTGCCTTACCAGGAACTCCAGAGTTCGTGGCCTTTCTTAGGCAGGGAGTGGGCGAATGGGAATAGGGGTGGGTGGGTAGTGTCAATTATATTCTCTCCATCCATGGAAGAATGGTTTTGTATGCTGGTGTCAAAGTCTGAAGTGAAGGGTTGCATGTCGTTTGTGGCCTGACAAGTTGGTTTTCCCCTGGGTGTAAGAAGGTGGCTGAAGCCAGATGCTGCCAGTGGCTCACAACTGTCATACTAGTTACTCAGGAGGCTGAGATCTGAGGATCGCATTTCAAAGCCAGTGTGGGAAGGAAAATCTGTGAGACTTTGAACCAACAGAAAACCGGAAGTCGCTCTGTGGCTCCAGTGGTAGACCACACACCTTCAATTTAAGAGCTGAGGGACTGTGCACAAGCCCAAAGTTCAAACCCCATGACCAACAACCAATAATAAGGTAGCTGCATTTTCTACATAGTGTTGTGTACCGTAGGTAAAGGCATGCTGTGTCATGAGCCATTCCAGACATGTGAGAGGCTCTGAGTTTTGTCTACAGTTGGTCTGAGGATGATAGTGCCATCTTCTCAAAGGTTGGGATGTTCAGGTGCTCAGGGACTGCTGAAGCCTTGGGTTACCCGTGTTTGGGGTGTGTGTGTGTGTGTGTGTGTGTGTGTGTGTGTGTGTGTGTATTTTCCCCTCATCTTTCTCTGTCCCCTTCCTAGGTGCCTATCTGCCTCTTTCTGATGCCCCTCTTCCACATCAATCTTGCCTTTAGCCCCCTATCAGGGTCTAAAATGAGTCTTAAATTGCCAGAGACCTGCATATTCCAGGTTTTCTTTGGGGCTCAAGTCTGGTTATCCATATCTTTGGCTACCTCCAGGGATTCTGGGTTAGCAGGGCAGGCTGGCATAGGTTAGCCCCTGCCACAGAGTGGGGAGGGTACAGGGGATCAGTCATGCAATGCCCTGTCCTTTGCCTCAGCTGGGCCTCTGGCTGCATGTCCCTCCTTGGAGGCTGGCAGTGGAGTTGGGGAAAAGTGGTTGCCAGTGGCTTTGGCCAAGTTGAGCACGATAGCTGACTGAAGGCCGCCCAACCAAGGAGCTTCTGGGACTACATGGGAGGTGAGGCCAAGGTGGCTTGGAAGTATCCGTCAGTGTCTAGGAAATGTCAACCTACCTTACCACAGGAAAGTCTATCTTCTGGTCCCAGCTGGGCATCTCTAGTTCCTTTTAGACAATTCTAGATGCCCAGAATACAGGGGCACAGACTTCAGATTCCATGGCCAGGGTACTGGGGGGTGAGAGAGTGGTATGGCCAATACCTCAATGTTCTGGGGCATTAGCCTTGACCTGGCTCTGCCTCCCTTGTGTATATTCACTTCTTAATACATAGCTGGCTACACACAGGCCATTTGTGGCAGTGCTGTGGAAGTGGCAGTAGTGGAAGTGAGATCTAGTATGACCAAAATCTGGATTTCTGGCCTATGGGGATAGGGATGGCAAAGGGTGTCTATTAAGAAAAAACATCTCATTGCTGGAATTCAGGGCTTAGGCACTGTCCTTCAGCTAACACTCTACCACTTGAGCCACAGATCACCTTTCTTCTTTTTAGTAGTTTAGTGGAGAGAAGAGTCTCATGGACTTTCCAGCCAGGGCTGGCTTCAAGCTGCCATCTAATGAGCTCAGCCTCTTGAGTAGCTGGTATGAGCCATTGGCAACTGCTAAAGATATTAACGTGTGTATGTGCATGTATGTGAACGTGTAACTGTGTATGTGTGTGTGTGTGTGTGTGTTTACTGGGCTTGAACTCAGAGCCTAAGTGGCATCCTTTAGCTTGTTTGCACAACGTTGGTGCTGTACTACTTGAACTATAGTAGCTCGGCTTCCCAGCTTTTTGGTGATTTATTGGATAGAAGAGTCTGCCCAGGATAGCTTTCAATTATGATTGATCCTCAGGCGTCAGTCTTGAGTAGGTAGGATTATAGGCATGAGCCACTGGCATCTAGCTACAAGGATGTCTTCTCAGGAAGGGATGTGAAGGATAAACAAAGGAGGAGGCTGCAATGCTTGGTAAGAAATGTACGCATTATCCTGCCCATGTAACTGTAACTCCTCTGTACAGTATGTTCACAAATAAAATTAAATTAAATTAAAAAAATAAAAAAAAAAGGATGTCTTCTCATACTCTCTTCTGTTGTAACACATTGTCTACTTGCCCTGGCCTAGATCCTCTGACCTCCACATCAGCTCCCAGCAGCCCCTGACTGTGGGGAGAACATAAAGCTCAAACATGATCTTATTTCTTTGTCCTCAGGGGAGGGAATATTTATTCTGAAGCCTGGGGTAGGAGGGGTAGCTGCAGATGGGTACTCGGCTAGGAGAGAGGTACTCTGTTTTAGCCAAGAAGGAAAGTGTGGCCAGATGCTAATAGCTGATGCTGTCCTATTCCTAGCCCCTCAGGAAGCTGAGATGTGAGGATTACTATGCAGAGCCAGTCGGGCTAGAAAAGTGTATGAGACTCTCGTCTGCAAATAACCACACAAAGGCTGTAAGAAAAGCAATGGCTCAATTGGTAGAGTGATAGCTTTGAACGAAAAAACTGAGGGACAGAGCCTAGGCCCTGAGTTCAAGCCCTAGCACCAAGATGCACGGGTGCACATGCATGCACGCACATGCACGCACGTGCACACACTCACACACACAGAGGAAGGTGGTAATGATGAGCTGAGCTAGAACTGGGGGCAGTCCTGAGGCATAGTCATAGTAAACTCTAAAGGCAGAACAAGAGTTTCTCCTAAGTCCTTCTTGGGCTGAGTGGGTCTGGGCCATGGCAGTAAGGTCCATGGAATCTGCCCCTCCATCCGTGCACAGGACATAAGACCAAGGGAAGGACACTATGGATGCTACTTTGTAGTCTGTCCAGGATTGCAGACCTTCATCTGCCCCCAAGCACTGGAGAGGAAAGCAGGGCTTCAAGACCTGGGACTCCTGGGATAGCAACTGCTACGAGCATCAGCCAGCCAGCTGTGGATTCCTGATCCTACAACACTTTCATGAGCCCAACTCAACACTTGCCCAAGGTGTGCCTGACAGATTCATACTCTTGTGATACCTGCATGAGTAGGTGTTACCTGCTGTGCCATCTTGCAGCTCCTGCCCCTCCTGGCCAAGTACCATGGTCTGAAACATCGGTTTACTGCTCAGATGCACACTGCACCCATTACTGATGCCATTCTGATGACCTGGCTGATAACCTCCATGCCCCAAGGATGGAACCTTCTCTGATACTGTGGCCCATCCCATACACAAAGGCCACCAAAGAGGCTGCTCTGAAGACACCTAGACATTGGGAGACCCGATTCTAGGGGCCCATTAGAAAGTACTCTGTCTAGAGCCACAGAGTGAAGTCCAAGCAGGTGTTGGTCATGGGGCTCGAATTCTGGGCCAGGGCATTGTCCCTCAGCTCTTCAGCTTACCACTTTAGCCACAGCACCTCTTCTGGTTTTCTGGTGGTTCCTTGGAGATCAGAGTCTCCTGGACTTTCTTGCCTGGGCTGGCTTAAAACCACGATCCTCAGATCTCAGCCTCCTGAGGAGCTAGGAGGACATGCGTGAACAACATGCACTTAGCTGATCTGGCCTTTCACCACAGTGGGCTAGGAGCTTCTGAAAGCTTTTCTTTATTTTTATTCTGTGCTAGTATTGGGGCTTGAACTCAGAGTCTTGGCCTTGGTCTCTTAACTTTCTCAAGGCTGGCAGTTTACCACTTGAGCCACATTTCCGTTTCTGGCTTTTGGTAGTTCATTGGCAAGAAAAGAGTTTCACTAATTTTCTTCCCCTGAGCTGTCTTTGACCCACGATTTCTGATCTCAGTCTCCTGAGTAGCTAGGATTTACAGGGGTTGAGCCACTACTGGCATTTGGCAAGAAGATTTTCTTACAAAAGTGTTCTTCCCTGCATTTGCCCTGACTCCTCCATGCAAAGGAGGCCTCTGAGGGTCAGGAACACTGAAAAATAGGATTCCAGCTACGGGAAATGGCTGGGGTCCTTGGTGAAAAGTCAAGCTAATCTTCCCCCTGGGCCTGATTCTGGGACCCCACCCTCTGCCCTACCTGTGACTCAAGTACAAAACTTGACCCAGCCTTGAATGTCCTGCCACACTTGTCTGAAGCAACAGAACATTAATTCCACCCACACCACCTGCTCTAAACCCCACCTCAGGACCTTTGCCCATGCTGTACCTTCTGCCTGAGGCCCTCTGTCCTCAATCCACATCTTAGAACTCCTGTGGAATTTTGGCACTGGTTAAATCACTTCCTGGACAGTCTTTCCCTCCCTTCTCCGTCTTTTTTAAAATATTGAATTGATAGAGATGGAACTTGTGAAGGCCGACTGGCAAATGCTCTATCTTGGTGTGTGTGTTTGTGCCAGTCTGGGGATTTGAATTCATGGCCTTGACAGTATCCCGGAGCTTTTGTGCTCAAGGCTAGCACTCTAGTACTTGAACCATAGCTCTACTATGTTTAATTGGAGAAAAGTGTCTCATATAATCTTTCCTTCTTCTAATTATTATCCTCACATCTCAGCCTCCTGAGTAGCTAAGGTTACAGGGGTGAGCCACCAGAACCTGACCTCTACCTTTTACTGTTATCCTCGGCCTTCCTCTGAGTACCAGAAGAATATGTCTCACCAGGGTCCCTTTTTTTGCCAGTCTTGGCCTTAAACTCAAGGTCTGGGCATGTTCCTGAGCTTCTTTTGCTCAAGGCTAGCACTCTATCACCTAAGTCACAGTGCCACTTTTGGCTTTTTCTTTTTCTCTGGTACTGAGGAATTGAACCCAAGGCTTCCTGCAATCTAGGTAAGCACTCTACCACTAAGCCACATTCACAGCCCAAGGCCTACTTCTAACAGGAGATATGAGGGTTGGATTTATTGGCTTACCCCTTTTCGGCACAGAAATCACTGGCTATTTCTTATCTTTGCCAGAATTTGGGACCAGCCTGAGACTCAGCAATCAGGAATGATGAATGAGTGATAGCCACCAGGCCCCACATCCTACAGAGGGATCTAGAATATGGAGCTATAACCTTGGACAACTCCTAAAGCCTAGGAAGTGTGGTCTTTCTGGAGGAAGTGTCTGGCTTCTAGGTGTCCCGATTGGAACCTCACCCAGAACATAACTCACCTGTTGCACACACCAGCCTCGGCAAAGCCTTTGGCGTCTCCGTACTTAAATGGCAGAGAAGGATGCTTTGTTCAAGCTGCTGGCTCAGACTTAGTACTGTCTGAGTGCTTGTCTGAGCTTGCCCAGGTTTTGGGGCTGGATATGGGCAACCTGCTGAATGCCCATCATCCATACACCATCCGTCCATACACAGAGACACAGAGACATAGAATTACTGCCTCCTTTTTTTTTTTTTTTGGCAGGTCCAGGATTGACCTATGAGCCTAGGCCCTGTCCCTGAGCTCCTTTTGCGCAAGGGTAGTGATCTGCCCTTGAGTCACAGCCCACCCATGTGTGTATTTCCACCCCGCCCCGTGTGTCTTAGAAATAAGAGTGTCAGGAACTTTTTTGCCCCAGCTGACTTCAAACTGGCTTTCTCTATATCTCACCCTCCTGAGGGACTAGGATTACAGGCAGATGTCGCTGACACCTGGCTTTTTTTATCTTGTTGTTCTTTTTTTAATCCTGACAATCTGAAGTCTTCACAGTGCCATTCCAATGGCTCACATTCGAAGCAAACTACCAAGGCCTGGAGTTTAATGCTAGGACTGCCCCCCAAAAATGGAGGGAAAATCTGACAAACTCATTCTTATTCATGTGAATGCTAATGGAATGTTATAAAGTAATAATTTGAAGTTAATTTATGATTCTCTTTTAGAATGCCACACACAAATTATTAGATTTATATCTTCCATTCTAGCACCTAAGGGAAGGATATTGACTAATTTATAATTAATACTTTTGTAAGTATTCAACCATGATACTTCATTAAATGGAGGCATAATGTAATCAATAATAATTGGTTTTATATATATACATATATATATATATATAACAATATCCTCACATTTCCTCTCTGTATATATATATATATATATATATATGCAGATATATATATATACACACACTCATATATATATATATATATATGTATACATCTATCAATGTATATATACTGGGCACTACTGTGGCTTGATCACAGGTCCTCAGAATTTCCTGGCAGCTCAGTTTGCTGGACGCTGGTCTTTTAAGACTGTGAGCCCATTTATGGATTGGGCATTGTGAGTTGAAATCCCAGCATGGCCAAAAATTTATTTGTGGAGTAATAAGCTAATTTTGACACATTTTTTTCCTTCTCTGTGAAAGTCCTGGGTCTCAGTATGATGTATAATCCATATGCAAATATATCCTAGGTGATATCATGTAACAAAACATTATATGTGTAATAATACTAAATTAATAAGGGTAATAAACATCATATGCAGTAAACCCATGTAATATAAATGAATCTCATATATAAACATTAGTTTTTCAAGTGCTGGGGCTTCAATTCAGGCCCTGGGAACTGGTCTGAATTTCTTGTTTTCAAGGATTGTGAGCTTACTCTTCACCCAGAGTTTCACAGAGTTACCCAGACCCTGAGTTCAAATCAAAGGCTTGACTGAAAAATGGTGCAAATTCCAAGCCAGGGCCTATTATTATTATATTTTTGGCCAAGCATGGGGCTAGAACTCAGGTCTTGGCATCTCTGCCACAACCGACCCTGGGATCATAGGACCCGAGTTCAAAGCTCGGGGCTGGCAAAAAAAAAAAAATCAAAAGAGAAGGATAAAACTGAGATTGGAAAGGGAAACAAGAGGAGGCAACAATGCTTGATAAAAATTTATTCGTTATCTTGCCCATGTAATTGTAACTCCTCTGTACGATATTCTCACAAAAAAAAAAAAAAAACTGAGACATTCAATAAAGTGGTTTTACTTTATTTCCCCCTTTGTATTGTGGCCATCCTGGGTCTAAATGACAAATCCCAGAAAGTGTACATGACCTTGCATTGCTGATGTTTGGTGGGCTATTAGGGAAGCCATAGCCAAAAGAGTCAACTTAGTCCTGGATGTCGAATCCTGGTACTGCCAGTAATGAATGGTGGGAGAATCTAACACATTCTCATATACATCCATACAAATGATATGTTATAAAAGTAACAAATTACTAGTTAGTGTATGATAATAATATAAAACTATATACAACAATTATACTACATTAATTTTCAATTAATACTTTATTATGTATTCTGTCATGATACTTAAAAAAGGAATAATTTAATTGCCAATAATCGGTAGTAATGTCATGTATGCAATTTCATAATATCCAGACATCTTTTTCTCGTTTTAAGCATATACCTCTCTCTCTCTCTCTCTCTCTCTCTCTCTCTCTCTCTCTCTCTCTCTCTGTCTATCTATCTATTTATCTATGTATCTACCTACTTACCTACCTACCTATCTATCTATATACCAATCTACACATTTATCTGTTAGTACACTTGTCACTCCTGGGGGTCAGTGGTAGTGTGCTTGCCTAGGACATGCAAAGCCCTGGGTTCGATTCCTCACTACCACATGCACAGAAAAATCCTGAAGTTGTGCTGTCTCGCTTAAGCAGTCGAGTACTAGCTTCGAGCATAAAACCATAGGGACTGTGTCTAGAACCTTATTGAAGACCCTAGGACTGGCCCCCCAAAAAGATAGAATGTTCTGACTGCAATGATTAAGGATAGGACTGCAAATACCTCATAAGAGAGTAAGAGGGAGTCTGGTGTTGACAAGTGACATTTAACCTGACTTAGCCAGACGTAAACCACTGCAATCCAGCTCTATGGAACCAGATGCTGCTGGCTCACTAATCCCTGTCAAGCAAGCTACTGGGGGGCTGAGATTTGACACTGGTGGGTTTAGAACCCAGCCATGGCAGGAAGTCTGTGAAACTCTGACCTGTGGCTCAAGGAGGTAGAGCCCTAGCCTTGAACTAAAGATTTAGGATAGTACCCCAAACCATTGAGTGCAATCCACGTGGCTGACTCCCCCCAAAAAACATCCCTCTAAATCATTAGATGTGAACTTTGTGAGGTTTATGATGTGCTTCTGAAAGAATGGTGATACTGATGAAAGCAACCTAATTCTAATGACAGCATGTGGGATACAGCTATGTGATGAGTTCTTCATAAACTGTTGTGTTCTTAGTCCTTCACGGGGTTCATTCTTCCATCTAGTCCTTGTAAGAGCTCCACAAGTAAGATGATTGTGCAGCTGGGAAAGTTGAGGCTCAGATATGCCCCCATGTCAGGGCCAAAATGATGTATGTACTGAAATCTAGTGAGTTGTCCCTGCAGACAATTGTTTTGGTTTAGTTTTCTCCATCATGAACCTTGAACTCAGAGCCTAGGCTCTGACTTTCATCTTGGGCTCATGGTTAGCACTCTACCACGTGAAGCCAAGGACCCCTTGCAGCAAAGTGTCACAGCTTAGGTGTCTTTAGCTGAGGTCTGTCATCCTGCCTACTCAGGAAGCTGAAGTCTGATGATCTGGCATCCAAACTATCCCAGACACAAAATTCCCATGAGGCTATTATCTCCTATTCACCACTTAGAAATTTGAAGTGGAAGCTGGGCACTGGTGACTCACGCTTGTCACCCTAGCTACTCAGGAGGCTGAGAGTTGAGGATCACAGTCCAAAGCCAGCCTGAGCAGGAAGTTCCTTGAGATGGTTATCTCCAATAAACCAATGAAATGAACCGGCTCTTTAGCACAAGTGGTAGAGCTCTAGGCTTGAGCTGAAGAGATGAGAGACAGCACGTAGGCCCAGACTTCAACCCTCCAACTTATAAGAAAAGAGAAACCTGAAGTGGAGTGCTGGCAATGTGTCTTAGGGGTAGAGTGCTTCGCATATATGAAACCCTGGGCCTGAATCCTCAGTACCACATCACTAGAAAAAAATTCTAAAGTGATCTGTGGCTCAAATGGTAGAGTGCTGTCCTTGTACAGGAGAAACTCAGGTACAGTGGTTAGGTCCTGAGTCCTTCAGGACTGGTGTATGCGCACACACACACACACACACACACACACACACACACACACACAAAGACCAAAAGTCAAGCTATAAACTAAATGGGAAAGCACTGAGCTTCTGCTCTGAACTCATGGTCAGCACCATCGCCCTGTGTTCTACCCCAAAACCTAGCCACCGATGGCCCAACTAGGAGAGGTCAAAAGTTTGAAATCCTTATACCCTTCACCAGCCTTAGATGACTGGAAGCATTGTGATTTTGCACAAGTGCTTAGATTTAGCAAGCTTCCGGAAACCTAGGGAGGCAACACTGCCAATAATGAATCATTTCATTAGATTCAGGGCCCTAGTTGTCTTCCAGAAGGACTCTTTAATTAATTGTAGCAGTTTGTCTTAACACTGCAACATAGTGTAACAAAGACAGGATGAGTGCAGGGAACGTGGGCTGCCACAGGAGGTGGCACAAATGAAGAGTCCTGTCAAAACGGACCAATGGGGAGAGAAATAGCTTGGGGTACAAAGAGGCCTTTTTCTCCTTACCTTCAGAGCCCGCCCGCACTCATCCTCACTAATTGGCCAGGATGGATTGTTTGTTACACAGCTGTACAGGAGTGAAGCCTTTTGACTGCCTGTTCCAACAATGAGGCAGACTTCCCCCTACAGCCTGGGGTGTGGAGAAACCCTCAGGGTACACTGGGAAGAGTGAGGGGAGCTCTGGAACATGCACTGTCTTGAAAGCCTTCTCTGTGCTAAGAAATCATTCTATTCAAAGCAAATTTCCTAGTGGGGTTCTTTTCTTCATAGTGACTCTGAATTTTCACCGATGGAAATACATTCATACATACACAGATACATCGAGTTAAAGGCTCTTTTTCTGGTGGCAGGTCCTGAGTCTTGAACTGTGAGCCTAGACATTGTCCATGAGCTCCCTTTGCTCAAGGAAACATTTTATTGTGCCTTAAAACATGATGCATCGTTAAATGGAGGCATAATTCAATACCTATTAATCATTAGTAATACATTACATGTACTTTAATATGTAGACATCTCACATTCTGTAATTATTTTTATGTATTTAAATATACAATAGAATAAACCAATAAATCTCTCTCTCTCCCCTGGCCCTTCCCCCTTCTCTCTCTCTCTCTCCCTTTCTCTCTCTCTCTATATATATACACATATACATATGTATATTTGCCATAATTTACACACCTAACTATTTATATATTGGCAACTCCTTGGGCTAGAACTCAGGTCCTGGTAACTGCCTGGCAGTGAATATTTTGAGACTGCTGTGCTTACTGTGACCACTTGATGAATTGGGCATTCCAGGCCCTGAGTTCAAATCCCCGCAATGCCAAGTCAATAGGTGGAGTAAGAAGCCAATGTTGAACTGTTTTCCTTTCTGTGAAAATCTTTTTTTTATTTTTCTATGTATTTTATTGAAAATACTGTACAGAGGAATTACAATTATATGGGTAAGATAATGAGTACATTTTTTTATTTTTTAATTTTAATTTTAATTTTTTGTGAACATACTGTACAGAGGGGTTACAATTACATGGGCAAGATAATGAGTCCATTTCTTATCAAGCATTGCAGTCTCCTCCTTTGTTTACCCTTCACATCCCTTCCCGACCTCCCCATGTCTCCCCACCGAATCCTCCCCCCCCCCCCACCAAAGTTGTAAAGTTCGTTTTCAACATGACAACTTGTACTTCTCATTTTTGCAACAGGTCCACCAGTATCCTTAAACGACTTGTTTGTCCCCATCTCCTCCACAAATTATACTGACAGCAAATATAGTGAAAGCAGGGGTTATACTGTGGGGGAGGGACATACAAAGCAACAAAGAAATAATCTTATAAGTGCGTTAGAACAAATGTATGAAAGAAAAAAAACCATTAAAATACATATCTTAGGGTTAATTTTCCTAACATCACATTATCTGACCTTTTCTGCTTGACTCATACATATACTAGATATTGCAAATAAGGGAAACCATGGGACCTATGTTTCTTTGGGCTTGGCTTACTTCACTTCATATAATTTTTCCAGTCTTTTCCATGATCTAACAAATGGGGCAATGTCATTCTTTCTGATGGAGTCATAGAATTCCATTGTGTATATATACCACATTTTTTTGATCAATTCATCTACTGAGGGGCATCTGGTTTGGTTCCAGATGTTAGCTATGGTACATAATACTTCAATAAACACAGTTGTGCTGGTAGCTTTAGTGTGGTCTTGTTTGTAAACATTTGGGTAAATGCCAAAAGTGGGATTTCTGGGTCGTAGGGGAGCTCTCTGTGAAGTCATTTGAGGAACCTCCATACTACTTTCCAAAGTGGTTGAACAAGTTTACACTCCCACCAACAATGAAGGAAGATTCCCTTCTGTCCACATCCCCACCAGCATCAGTTGTTGTTAGAGTTCTTGATTTTTGCCATTCTAACTAGGGTGAGGTGGTATCTCAATGTTGTTTTGATTTGCATTTCTTTTATGGCTAGGTAGGTTGAGCATTTCTTCATGTGTCTATTGGCCATCCTTCTTTCTTCTTCAGAGAAGTTTCTCTTTAAGTCCACTTATTTATTGGGCAGTTGTTTCTTTGAGGATTTGTTGTTGGGGGATTTAATTTTTTGAGTTCCAAGTATATTTTAGATATGAGACCCTTGTCCGTTGTATGGCTAGTGAAGATCTTCTCCCAATCCGTGGGATTTCTATTGATCTTGCTAGCTATGTCCTTTGCCATGCAGAAGCTCTGCAACTTCATGCAATCCCATTTGTCCAACCTTTCTTTGATTTGTTGTGTTTCTGGATTTCTATTAAGAAAATTTCGGCCTGTGCCAAGGAGACCTAGGGTTTCTCCTATTCCATCCTGTAATGTTTTCAGAGTGTCTACTTTGACTCCGAGGCCTTTGATCCATTTGGAGTTGATCTAGCTTTAGTTTTCTGCAAATAGTTAACCAATTTTGTCAGCACAATTTACTGAAGAGGCTGTCTTTCGGCCATTCTATATTTTTTTTAGATCCCTTATCGAAGATTAGATGGGTATAGGTCTGTAGTTCATTTCTGGGTTTTTTTTTCTATTCCATTGGTCCTGAGGTCTGTTCTTGTGCCAGTACCAAGCTGTTTTGATTACTATGGCTTTATAGTAGAGTTTGAAATTTGATATTGATATTCCTCCAGCAGTATTCTTTACATCGAGGAGCGTTTTTGCTCTTTGGGGTCTTTTATTTTTCCATATGAATTTTTGGAGTGCCTCTTCTATTTCCTTGAAGAATTACGTAGGAATTCTGATAGGTGTCGCATTGAATTTGTAGATAGCTTTGGGAAGTATTGCCATTTTCACGATGTTAATCTTTCCAATCCAGGAGCCTGGGAGGTTTTGGCCATTTTCTAAGTTCTGTTTTGATTTCTTTTTTCAATATTTTAAAGTTTTCATCATAGAGGTCCTTCACTTCTTTGGTTAAGTTAATTCCTAGGTATTTTTTTTTTGTGGGGCTATTACAAATGGAGTTGCTTTCCTAATTTCAGCCACTCTTTTCTCATTGTTGGCATACAGAAACGCCATTGATTTTCGGGGGTTCATTTTTTACCCTGCTACATTTCCAAAGTTTTGAATCAGTTTGAGTAATTTTGGAGTGGAGTGTATGGGATTCTTTAAATACAAGATCATGTCATCTGCAAAGAGGGAGAGTTTTATTTCTTCTTTCCTTATTTGGATTCCCTTTATGTTTGTATATTGTCTTATTGCTGGAGCTAGGCATTCTAAAACTAGATTGAAGAGAAGTGGAGAGAGTGGACATCCTTGTCTTGTTCCTGAGTTAAGAGTTAATGGCTTCAGTTTTTCACCATTAAGTATAATGCTGGCTGTAGGTTTGTCATATACAGCCTTTATTGTATTGAGGAATGTTCCATGGATTCCTAATTTTTCCAAAACCTTCATCATAAAGGGGTGTTGGATCTTGTCGCATGCTTTTTCTGCATCTATTGAGATAACCATGTGGTTCTTATCCTTGCTCCTGTTGATGTGATGAGTAATATTAATTGATTTGCATATATTGAACCAGCTTTGCATCCCTGAAATGAATCCTGTTTGATCGTGGTGTATGATTTTTTGGATGGATTGTTGAAGTCGATTGGCCAAAATTTTTTGAGAAGTTTTGCATCAATGTTCATCAAAGAAATGGGTCTATAGTTCTCTTTCTTTGATGAGTCCCTGCCTGGTTTTGGGATGAGGGTTATGATGGATTCATAGAATGTGCTCGGTAGTGAACTTTCTCTTTCAATTTCATTGAAGAGTTGGAGGAGTATTGGTGTGAGGTCTGATTTCAAGGTCTTGTAGAATTCTGCTGTAAAACCAACTTGTCCTGGACTTTTCTTAGCTGGGACGTCTCTTATTGCTGTTTCTATTTCAATGCATGATATGGGCCTGTTAAGATGGTTTAACTCATCTTGGTTTAGTTTCGCATGTCAATATTTACTAGGAAAAGGTCCATTTCTGTCAAGTTCTCAAACTTATCAGCATAAAGTTTTGAGGAGTATTCCCTTAAAATGTTCTGAATCTTGGTTGTTTCCTTGGTGATGTTTCCATTCTCATCTCTGAGTTTATTTATTTGGGTGTGTTCTCTTCTTTTTCTGATAAGATTGGCTAAGGGTCTGTCAATTTTGTTATTTCTTTCCAAAAACCAACTCTTTGTTTCGGATGTTAATTAATTTAATTCTGATTTAATTTTAATTATTTCTTTCCAGCTACTGGATTGGTGCTTATCTTGCTGCTCTTTTTCAAGGAGGTTTAGATGTGTCATTAAATTGTTGGTTTCAGATCTCTCCAATTTGTTGATGTAGGAGCTCAGAGCTATAAACTTGCCTCTGAGTACTTTCTTTGCTGTGTCCCAGAGTAGCTGGTAATTTGTGTGTTCATTTTTGTTGAATAGCATGAACATTTGAATTTCCTTCCAATCTCTTCCATGACCCACTCATGGTTCATCAGTGTGTTGTTAGGCCTACATGTGTCACTGGATTTTCTTTGGTGGTTTTTGGTGTTGAGTTCTAATTTTATTCCCTTGTGTTCAGAGAGAATGCAAGGTATAACTTCAATGTTTCTGAATTTGGACAAGTTTGTTTTGTGGCCTAAAATGTGGTCTAATTTAGAAAATGTTCCATGTGCTGCTGAGAAAAACGTGTATTCTGATGCTCCTAGGTGAACATAGGATCAACTCAGACCAAGGAAAAGATCCTTAAAGCTGTCAAGGAGAAAAGATTAATCACCTATAAAGGGAAACCAATTAGAATCACCTCAGATTTCTCAGCAGAGAAAATCAAAGCAAGAAGAGCCTGGAATGATGTGTACCATGCCCTAAAATCAAACAACTATCAACCAAGAATACTGTACCCAGCTAAACTCTCCTTCACAACCGAAGGCCAAATAAAAACCTTCCATACAAAAAAAATTGAAACAATACATCTCCACCAAACCAGCCCTACAAAAGATTCTTAAAGATGTCCTACACATAGAAAACCAAGAAGACCACAATAAAGGCCAAGAAACTGCAACCAAACTGAGAATCCAAGAACCATAGGAAGAACCCAGTCTTCGCAGCCCCCAAGAAGGTAGATTACTTGGCAGGAACTTCCAAATTCCTCTCAGTCCTATCTATCAACATTAACGGACTTAAGTCTCCAAATAAGCGACATAGTCTGTCTTGTTGGATTGAAAAACAAGAACCTTCTACATGCTGCCTTCAGGAGTCACATCTTGCCCGTAAAAACAAACACATTTTCAATGTTAAAGGCTGGAGCAAAATCTACCAAGCAAATGGCCCCCATAAACAGGCGTGAGTTGCAATCCTAATATCAGATAAAATTGACTTCAAATTAAAATTTTTGAGAAGAGATAAAGAAGGTCGCCACATACTAATTAAGGGATTTCTCCTTCAGGAGGATAATACAATTCTAAATATCTATTCACCAAAGAATGGAGCACTGAAATTTATCCAAGAAACACTACTTTCCTTCAAATACCACATTGATCCAAAGACATTAATTGTTGTGGATTTTAACACACCACTCTCCCCACCAGATAGATCAACTTGGCAATAACTCAACAGAGAAACTGCAGATCTAAACAGCTGCATATATCAACTAGATTTGACAGACGTCTTTCTGTGAAAATCTTATGTCCTAGGTACAATATGTAATATCTATGTGAATACATACACATATGATATACCTTATAAATGTATACATATATTATTTTTGCCAGTCCTGGGCCTGGAATTCACGCCCTGGGAAAAGTTCCTGAATTTCTTTTCTTCAAATGGGTGAGCTCCTATGTCACCCAGATCACAAGAGAGTTACCCAGCCCCTGAGTTCAAATCCCAGGTACGGCAGATAAAATGTTCCAAATTCCAAGCCAATGCCTTAACACTTTGTGGGGGGGCAGGCCTGGGTCTTGAAATCAGGTTGTTCTAACACTTCCTCAGCCTTGATTACCCTAGGCTGAGGTGCAGCTTTTACACCCACAGATGATCCAAGGATTCCAGGACCCGAGTACAACTCCCATCACTGCCAAAACCCTTAAAACCAACAAAAATGGAGGATGAATAAACTAGGAAGTTTTACACAACAGTTATACCTTTGTTTCCTTTGCACTGTGACCATCCTGGGTCTCAGTGACTAGGCTTGAAAATTGTATGTGACTTTGCATAGCTGAAGGCTGAGGGGCTGTCAATAAAGCCTGAGCCCAATCCAGGCACAGAGGCCCTTAGTTCCATCCTGGGACTGCCACCTACACTTGGCTGAAGATCCTAGGAAACTCGTTCCTATCTATAGGAACACTAATAGAATGTTTGACATGTACTAATTGAATCACTAATTAGCTAGTCATTGTAATATAACATTGTACACAATAAATATAGATCATTGATTAATTTAATTAATACTTTATTAAGTCTTAAAACATGATTAATTAATGGAGGCATAATTTTATACCAAATAATTGGTAGTAATAGAATATACACATATATATATATATATATATATATATATAAATACAATATAGACATCACTCTTTATATGGAGTTATACACTAGAATCTACATAAATGTCTGTCTCTTGTATACATTTATTTATAGACGCATATACATATGTAAATACACACACACTTCAGTCTACACATCTATCTGTTTATATATCGGCCAGTCCTAGGATGTGAACTCAGGCCCTCAAATTTGCCCGACAACTTTACTTCCATCAAACTGTTGTGTTAACATTGACCCATTCATGAAGTGGGCCTTTAGGGCCCTGAGTTCAAATCACAGAATTGCCAAAAACTTAATCCTGGTGGAAAAAGCCAATTGTCCCACATGTTTTTCTTACCGGTTAAAGTCCTGGGTCTCAAGTTTGACATACAATACATATGCAAATCTATTTCCTATGTGATAGGATGTAAAAAATATTATATGTGTAATCATACTCACTAAAATACATAATAAATAAATAAATAAAATGATTAACTACACTAACTGCAATATGCAATAAACATTTGTAAGTAAATATAAATCATGTATTTAAAATGTATGCAAATATTATTTTTTCTAGTGCTAGGGTTGAATTCAGGCTCTCGGAACAGGCCTGACTTTCTTGTCTTCCAGCACAGTGAGCTTCCCCTTCCCCCACAGTGTTGCAGATTTACCCAGATCCTGAGTTCATATCCCAGGCCTGCCAGAAAAAAATCGCATAAATTCCAAGCCAAGGAGCCTCATAATTTTTAAAATATTTGTAATGTGCATATGTACTTATGCATGAATGTATGTATGTATGCATGTATGCATGTATGTATGTATATATTTTTATTTTGTCACAAGGCTTGAACTCAGGTCATGGCAACTCTGCCTCAGCTTCGATCTCTCTAGCCTGGGGTGCAGCCACTGGATGCACAGCTAAACCTGGGTTCCTAGGCCCCAAAAGCTGACAGGAAAAAAGTGAATAAATCAACACAGAATAAAACCCTTCTACTTGCAGATGGCTGCCTATTTTACATTTGTTTTCTTTGCAAGGTGACCATCCTGGATCAGAATGACAGCTGAAAAAATGTTCTTAATGTGGCATTCCTGAAAGCTGGTGGGCTCCCAGGGAAGCCATAAGTCAACACGAAAACATAGGCCCTGAGTTCGAAGCCTGGTTCTGACCCTTACCAATGGCAAGACATTCTAAGAGTCTCGTTCTTTTTCATAGGAATACTGACAGGTTTTGAATGTCAAGATTGAATTAGTTCTTCCTAAATGATACTACTATAAAATTAGAGTGATTTTAGTATGCCGAAGGGTTTTAATGAATATTTTTTGAAACAGTAAAAGAATATAATTAATTACATGGACACAATAATTTCAGGACAGTGGTTGATTTAATTAATAATTAATTAAGGATGAAAACAATAATATTAATTACATGGAGTCATAAAAAATATCCAAGAATTTGTAGGAATGTAGCATATATGACTGAATAATGTGTAAACATCTCTGGCACTATAAAGATCTGTATTTATTTGTGTACTACCAACTGCATTCCAATCTGTTCTTATTCTGTCAATACCTGAGGCTCTATCGCAGGTGCTAGGAACTGCTTGCCAGCTCCATATGCTCTAGGCTGGTGGGCTGACACTCACCCATTCATGTATTGGGCCTTGCTAGCACTCACAAAAATTGAATCGTGGATTAAGAAGCCCATGGTGATACATGTTTTCCTTTTCTGTGAAAGGCCTGGGTGTCAGATGTGAAGTTTCATACACAGGCAAATCTATACCATATGTAATAAATGTAATAAATATTCCATGTGTAATAACAGTCAATAAAATAAATAGTAAATAAATGAATGATACAAAAAACAAAATGAATACACTAAACGCAATATGGAGTCAACATATGGGGCTTGATTTCAGGGCGTCGGAACTGCCTGGCAGATGAATTGGCTAGAGGCTGCTGTGCTGTCAGTCACTCATTCATGAATTGAGCCTTCTAGGCCCTGAGTTTAGATCCCAGCATTGCCAAAAATGTAATCGTGGAGTGAGAAGCCGAGCATGACACTTGTTTTCCTTTTCTTTGAATGTGCTCGGTGTTAGGTAGGATGTATAATTCGTATGCAAATCTATATGCTATGTAATAGGATTTCATAAATGTAATAAATGTCATAGGTGCAAGAATCGTCACTACAGTAAACGATAAACAAATTGAATTAGTGGTGAATCATTCTAAGATAAAATAAGAAATAGTAATTATAGGACTGCATTAAATTTAATATTTTATTAAGCATTAACAGAATAAAAATTGCATGGAGACATAATTAAATACATAATTGGTAATAACACGTGATACATACATAATTTAATTATATATAGACATCTGTCTCATTCTTTAAAATATGTAATTATATGTATGTATATATGTATATGATAAATAATAACAAGATATTGAGTAATTACTAATTAATGCTTTAGTAATGGTTCCACTGGGACACATCATTAAATGGAGTCATAATTTAATATCTAATAATTGGTAGTAACATTATCTATAATTTAATAATATACAGACATCTCTCTTTTTGTGTATATAATAGTTATATACAGCAATCTCTATCTATTTAGATCTCGTTCACTCCTGGGGCTTGGTGGTTGAGTGCTCTCCTAGTAAGTGCCACATACACAGAAAACCTGGAAGTTCTGCTGTCTTTCAATCAATTGAGTGCCAGCCTTGAGCACAAATGCTTAGGACAGTGTCAAAGCACTTACTCAAGCCATAGGACTGCTGACACAAAAAGGCAGGATGTTCTAACTGCAACTATAGAAGGACAGGACTTCAAATACCTCATCACAGAGCAATCTAGGAGTCTGGTGCTGACAGTTGTCACCTAACCTGACTTAGCCAGATGTAAACCGCTGCAACCCAGCTGCAAGGAACCAGACGCTGCTGGCTTACCCCTGTCATCCTGGCTGCTTGGGGGCTTTAAAACCCAGTCCTAGCAGGAAGTCTGCGAGACACGTTAAAATGTGGCTCAAAGTGGTACAGCTTTAGCCTTGAGCAAATGTTATTAGAAATGTATCCCCATGCTTTGAGTTAAAGCACCCTGGGTAATCCCCCCCAAAAAAACAAAACATCCCATTAAACAATTAGATGTGAACTTGTTTGGTTTGTGAAATATTCCCAAAGAATGGTGATACTGATGAAAGCACCCTAATCCTAATGACAGTTTATGGAATAGAGTTATGTGCTGAGTCCTTCATTGGGTGCTCTCAGCTGAGTCGTGCAAAGAGTAACATGTGCTGTGTCCTTCATAAGGTGCATTCTTTCATCTGGTCCTTGAAGAGCTCCACAACTCAGATGATTATGCAGATAAGAATATTCAGGCTCAAATACGTCCCCATGGCAAAAACAAAATTATGTATTACTGAAGGTTAGTGAGTTGTCTCTTGCGGACAATTGTTTTGTTTTTATTTTTCTCAGTTATGAACCTTGAACTCGGGGCCTAGGCGCTGAACCTTACCTCTTGGGCTCATGACGAACACTCCACCATGTGGAGCCATGGACCCCCTTGCAGCAGAGTGCCACGGCCTAGGATTCGATAGCTGAAGTCTGTCACCCTGCCTTATAGGAAGCTGAGATCTGAGGATGTGTTCCCAACTCTCCCAGACACAAAAGGTTCCATGAGAGTATTATCGCCAATTCACCACTAAGACATCTGAAGTGGAAGCTGGATGCTTGTGACTCATGCCTGTCATCCTAGCTACTCAGGAGGATGAGATCTGAGGATCATGGTTCAATGCTAACCTGGGCAGGAAAGTCCTTAAGACACATAGCTCCAATGAACCACCAGAAAACCTGAAGTAGCTCTGTGGCTCAAGTGGTAGAGCACAAAACTTGAGCTGAAGAGCTCAGGGACAGCACCAGGACAAAAACAACAATAAAGAAAGACAGAAACAAACTAACAAACCTGCAGTAGTGGGCTGGGAATGTGCCTTAGAGGTAGAATGTTTTACATATATGAAACCCTGGGCTTGATTTCTCAGGACCACATCACTAGAAAAAAGCCTGAAGTGGCTCTGTGGATCAAGTGGGAGAGGGATATCCTTGTATAAGAGAAACTAGGTACAGTGCTCAGGTCCTGAGTTCAAACTCCAGGACTGGTGTATGCACACATGTGCACGTGCATGCATGTGCACACACTCGTGCACACACACACAGACCAGAAGTGAAGCTTTGGCACAAAATGGTAAAGCTCCAGGCTTCTGCTCTGAGCTCATGGTCAGCACCCAGGCCCTGTGTTCAACCCCAAAACCTAGCCACCCAGGGCCCAACTAGGACAAGTGAAACATTTCAAAATCTGATTCACCAGACCCATATGACAGGAAGCATTGTGATATCAGACATGTGCTTGGATTTACCAAGCTTCCAGAAACCTGGGAGAGGTATCATAGGCCCATCATTGCCCACAATGAAATATTTCATTGGAATCAGTGCCCTAGTTGTCTGCCAGGACTTCTGAATTATATTGAGCACTGTATCTGAACACTGGAATATAGTCTCGCTAAGGCAGGATAAGTTCAGGGAACTTGGCCTGAAACAGGAAGTGGCACAAGTGAAGGCTTCCTGTAAAAACAACACTGGGGAGAGAGATCACTTGGGGTACAAAGAGGCATTTTTCTCTTAGCCTTCAGTGCCCGCCTACACTAATTGGCCCAGATGGACTTGTTTGTTACAAAGTTGTACAGGAGGGAGGCCTTTTGTCTGCCTGTTCATACAATGAGAAAGGGTTCTTCCAGCAGGCCTGGGATGCAGAGAAACCCTCAGGTTACACTGGGAACAGTAAGGGGAGCCCCAGAACATGTACTGTCTTGAAAGCACTCTCTCTGTTATGAAATCATTGTATGGAAAACAAATTTCCTAGCTTGACGCCACTCATCATAGCTACTCTGGAGCTTTGCCTATAGGAATACATCCATAAATACACAAAGACATGCAGGTACAGGCTCTTTTGCAGGGTGGGGGGGCAGGTCCTGGGGTTGAACTGTGAGCCTATGTACTCCCTGAGCTCTTTTTTCTCAAGGGTAGTGCTTTCACCTTGAGTTACAGCCTCACTTCTGGGTTTTTCTGTTATCTATTAGAAATAACAATGTCATGGACTTTCCTGTGCTGGCTGGATTCAAACTAAGATTCTCTACAACTCAGGCTCCTCAGGAGCTGGGATTACACTCAGCAACCACTGGCACCTGCCTTTATTTTCTTCTTCATTTTTTAATCTGAACAATGCAACTTCTTAACAGGGTCATTCCAATGGTTTGAATTATAAGTAAATTACCCCAATGTTCTTTATAGCTGCTTTTTCTAAAAAGGATTTTCTCTCCTCATCTTCTCCTCTGGTCACAGGTTTGAAACCAAAAGTGAGAAATGAGTGTCCCAGGATTTGGGAGCAAATGTCCACAGGACATGCCAGTTCTGTCACTTAGCACTGAGCTGCAGTGAATTTACTGTTTCAGGATGAGAGGACCGAAAGCTGGAGCGATCCTCATACTCTCTGCATTGCTACTTTTGTCTATAAAATGACCTAATAATTATGAGTGTTTTGTGTCTCCAACCTTAAGTATCTAGAACATACTAGAAGAATCTTCATGTTTCTGTTTTTCTCCAGTACCTCTCGAGATTTAGACCAAGGGTTTGTGTGGAGCAGTTCCTTGGCGAATCCTTGAGGAATGCTGCTTGAAGCCTCCTCAGGAGATTGCCGTTCAAAGCCAGCCCAAGCAGAAAAGTCTTTGAGACTCTTATCTCCAAAAACCAACAGAAAACCAGAAGTGAAGCAGTGGTCCAGCTTTGAGAGAGAAACCTTAATGATTTCTGCATTGTCAGCGCTGATCACTGTCCAGATCACCTGTGGTGGTTGATCATCGGAGAGAGGGACTTGCAAGAGAGACACTTTAAGAAGGACTGCTTACAACAATCCCCCTGCCAAACTGCTGGTGGGGGGGGAAATTGCCCCTACATCCTGCAAGTCCCTCTCCCCGATGATCCTGGGGTTCTTCGGCCCTGGACTGCCAGCGCCTGGGTAATAGCCTCAGTCATTGCAGATGTCTGAGCCTGTAAAACTAAAGCTATTAATTGGGACTGGTGCTGTTTCATTCCCACATCCTGCAAGGCCACCACCCATCTGCTCAGTGAATGCTCTCTCAATCCCCCACAGGCCATGCAGTGGTCTGAATTCATCCCTTCCCAGACCAGTAGCTTTACAAACTGATCTCGGAGGCTCCCTGCTGGCAGCTTGTTGTGAATGCTCTGTTGGACTCAGTCTACAAACTCAGCTAGAGGCCCACCAGGTTTTTGCCTCACTCCTGCTATGTGGGACTCAGTAGGCCCATCATCCAGTTTGTACCACGCAGCAAGTCCTGCTTGCCTCACCTTGTCTTTGTATGGGCCAGGTATTGCCGCCTGTTGGACACCAGGTATCGTGGGTTGAGCCTGCCAATTATTTTCTGCTCGGCCTCTGCATTCCTCCTTAAAGAAAGCACACATTTAATAAACTGAGAACTGGTGAGGACGGCTTTAGCCATATCCAGCCAGGCTTTAGGGACACCTGGGTGATAAGCAATGTCCTGTAATAAGCTCTAGGCCCAAGGAGAGTTTGGGTCATCCTCTGCCACCACGTTGCAGAGCTCTTTAAGATCCTTAGCTTCCCATGGATACCATTCCAAGGGCCTGTTTGCTCCTGCTGCCAGATTAACCGGATACACTTGGGGAAGCAAATCCTGTGGCCTAGGGTCCATGCTCTCAGGTGGCCTTTCCCTTCCATGGTAGGCCTCCTAGTAGGTTACTTCCCCAGCCCTCCTCCCCTCCATGGATGGTTCATAGGGGTCCGAGTCTTGCAGGTATCTCTCACAGATCGTGTAGGGTTCCGTACCTCCCCTCCAATTGGGGGAATAAGGAGGGGGCCTATGACTATCAGGGGCATCTGAATCAGAGGGACTAACTTTCACCCTCGTTTTGACTTCCATGATGCATATTTCAGTGTATTCTAGGTCAAATTTGACCCATTCCTTTCCCTTCTCACTTCCCAAATCCTCCTTTACTCCTTCTAGGCCTAATGTTGCCTCCTCCTCCTTCTTCTGTGAGATAGCATTACCCATACTAAGGGTTTCACTTACCCTGACAGACTGCTTAGCCTCTGCTGGTATTTTTTCCTTTTGTGCCCCATGTTGGGAGCCTGATGTTGTGTCTTTGTCAATCCCATGAATGACGGACAGGGTCCGAGGAAAGGTAAGTGCAGCAGCTTGCCCCATTCCCTAGCCTCCCTCAGCCCGGGAGACAATCAGATGCAGAGGGGAGTCAACTCAAGCAGGAAAACTCATTTATTAACATAGAGCAAGCCGTTTTTAAAGCAAAAATGTGCGGGTGGCATGGGAGGGGAGGAAGAGGAACCAATCACTTTCAAAGTCACACCCTATCATGTACCTAAGCTTCCACAGTCTGGTTACGCACTGAACATAAAGAAAATCAGGGTCTGCCCACTCAACTCCCTATCAGCGCCATCTTTGCTGCCCATATGCTCTACACCATGTGAGTACTGATCCTTGGGTCTTTCCCATTTCCTCCAATTCCTCAATGTGATTCTTATTGTCACATTTCATGAACTCTTAATTAAAAATTATTGTTGTGCCTATCATTTCCTATGAGAATCATGCATGAACTAAACTCTTCCCTAGGCCTGAATTCAAGCACCTCATAACATTATAGACATGTTAAATATACGATTTATACTTACATCTGTATATTAAATCTATATTGTGTTTGTTAGAGTGATTCATTATGTTTTATTATTGATTTAGCATTTATTTTACAAACTGTGAGTGCACCCATAACATTTATTACATTTATTCCAATCTATTCCATAGCATGTAACTTTGCAGACATATTATGAACTTGCACAGAAAAGGAAAACAGGTGTCACATTTGAAATCTTACACCAGGAAGAAATTTTTGGCAATGATAGGACCTGATCTGAAAGCTTGAGAGGCCCAATTCTTGAATGGGTGAGTGTCAGCACCACAGCCTCTAGCCCATTCAGCTGCCAAGTCAATCCCAAGACCTGGGATCAAGCCCCTGTTTGGCCAAAATCGCAGTAACTTTCTATGACGATGGTAGTACATAAATGTGGAGAGCTGCGGGAGCTGCGCCCAAAGACGGCGCGGCAGTAAGGCGCGGCCGAAAAAGCAACATTGTAGCTCCTTGTTTCATGGCGCTGCTGCGACCAAAGATGGCGCTGGCTCCCGCCTTCCGTCTTCCCGGTGACAAGTGCTCTCTGTAAGAAAAACAACTCCTTATATGGCTATGACTTGGCTCCTAGTTTGCTTCCGTGTTTGCAGCCCTATCGGTATATGCCACGTGGCGCTTCGGGATTGGCCATCCAGGAGGCTTATAACCGGAGCGCAGGGGCAGGGAAAAAGGAGAAGCGGGAAGAAGCCAGCGGGAAAGAAGCTTGTAGATAAGGTTCCTGAATAAACCGCATTGAGAAGAATCCCGGGTAGCGAGGTGGTCGCGACAGCGGAGTTAGACCAATTGATGTTGCAGCTACAATCAGCCATTGTTGCGATAAACTCTACCCGGATGGATGATGTCCTGTTACAAGATGTTTCCTCCTGGATTTTGACAGCTGTGAATCATTTGAAGGAGTGGGCAGGAATAGGCTCCCTTTTCGGTATCCTGGCATTGGTGATCTTGCTGTGCCTGTGGTGCATATGCCGGATTAGGAGCTCGCAGCGCAGGAGTATGGCTATGGTGGTCCAGGCCTTCACTGCCATTGAGGCCGGACAGTCCCCCTACGCGTGGCTTGCCACATTAAAGGAATAGCTCAGGGTGTGAGGCAAACGCACTGCACTTGGGAATCACTCCCTGGTGGGAGCCCAAGAAGAGCATGTTGGGTTGCTAGTGGGTTGATGCCCATGATCCCACCTCTGCACAAAAGGCATTGGACGGGCCTGGTCATCACTGGGGAAGGCGCCCCTCAGGCGAAGACCAGTGCAAGGTTCTCTCATTAATGTTTTAGACAGAGGCCCAACCTCTACTCTTACCTGTTGCTTAATAAAACAAAAAAGGGGGAGCTGTGGAGACCTGCGGGAACCACGCCCAAAGACGGCGCAGCGGCCGAAAAAGCAACATTGTAGTTCCTTGGTTCATGGCGCGGCTGCGACCAAAGATGGCGCTGGCTCCCGCCTTCTGTCTTCCCAGTGACAAGTGCTCTCTGTAAGAAAAACAGCTCCTTATATGGCTATGACTTGGCTCCTAGTTTGCTTCCGTGTTTGTAACCCTATCGGTATATGCCACATGGCGCTTCGGGATTGGCCATCCAGGAGGCTTATAACCGGAGCGCGGGGGTGGGGGTGGGGGGGGGAAAGGAGAAGCGGGAAGAAGCCAGCGGGAGAGAAGCTTGTAGATAAGGTTCCTGAATAAACCGCATTGAGAAGAATCCCGGGTCGCGTCTTCCTTGCTGGTCGAGGTGGTCGTGACACATAAATATATAGAAATTTAGATATTTAGGTACTGCCAGAGGTGTCTATCTAGTATTCAACGACATATACTACGTTCCTACCGATTCTCATGTATTTAGTGAGGATACCGTTTAATCAATAATATTCTTTTAATGTATAATAAACTATGAATTAAAATCAATCTGTGTCCTGTGATTATTGGTTCTACTTTTATGCTAGACTCATTTTGAGGGACTACTCATCCAACCATGACATTGATCACATTTCTCTGGTATTCCTATGGACAGGCAATAGTTTCTAGACTCTCCAGCCCCTTTTAAGTGGCCTGATCAGGATTCGAACTCAGGGCCTAGCGTCCAGGTTGGCCTATGGCTTCACTGACAGCCCTCCAGCCTTCAGAAATGCCAGGTGAACTACAGGTTGCAGCCATGTCCTTCAGACCCAGGATGGTCACCGTGCAAGGAAGAAAAATAGAAACTGCTGACCTCCTGCGGTTTATGGCTTTTTTTTTTGGTGGTGTTATCATTTTGTTTTCCTGTTGGTCCCCGAGGCCTAGGACCCAGGATGGGCTGTGGGTCCAGAGCCTGCACCATCCCAGCCTAGGGTGATGGAAACTGAGGCAGAATTGCCATGACCTGAGTTAAAGCCCTGTGCATGGCAAAAAATAAATACATTAAATAATAATATTACTGAAGCTCCCTGTCTTGGATTTTGTGCCATTTTGTTGTTTGCCAGGCAGGGATGCATCTTGGGATCTGGGTAACTCTGATGCACTGAGGGGGGTGGAGGAAAAGAAAGCTCTCCTCCCTTGAAGACAAGCAATTCAGGCCTGTTCCCTAGGACTGAATTCAAGCCCCAGCCCTGGAGAACATAACATTTATAGACATGTTTTTTATATGATTTATACTTACATCCATATATTCAGTTTATATCGTGTTTGTTGGAATGATTCGTTATATTTTATTATGTATTTATTTACTTTCCATTTATTTATGGACTGACTGTGAGTGCACCTATAACATTTATTACATTCATTCAAATCTATTCCATAGCATGGAGCTTTGCAGACATATTTTTACATCATACCTGACACCCAGCACTTGCACAGAAAAGGAAAACAGGTATCACACTTGGAATCTTTCTCCAGGAAGACATTTTTAGCAATGCTGGGGCCTGAACTGAGGCCCTAGGAGGCCCAATTCATGAATGGGTGAGTGTCAGCATGGCAGCCTCTAGCCAGGTGGATCCCAGGACCTGGGATGGAGACTCAGGTTTGGCTAAAATAGCAATACTTTTCTATGCAGACAGTGGTTTAAAAATAAATATATATTTAGAAATTTAGATACTTCCAGTGATGTCTATCTAGTAGTATTCAATGACATATACTACCTTCCTAGTGATTCACAGGTATGTAGTGAGAATTCTATTTAATCAATAGTATTCTTTTAGGGACTGGAAAAGTGGCTCACTGGGAGAGTACTTGTCTTGCATGCATGAACTCTGGGTTCGATTCCCCAGCACAACATGATCAGAAAAAGCCGGGAATGGTGCTGTGTCTCAAACGGTACAGCACTAGCCCTGAGCTGAAAAGGTGAGGGAGAGTTCCCAGGACCAGAGTTCAGGCCCCACTACCGACAAAACACACACACACACACACACACACACACACACACACACACACACACACACACGTAGTCTTTTAATGCATAATAAACTATGAATTAAAATCAATCCACATCTTGTGAATACTGGGTTTAATTTTATGTTAGACTGATTGACAAACTACTCATCCAACCATGACATTGATCACATTCCTCTGGAGTTTCTATGAACAGGCAATAGTTTATTAGGCTCTCCAGCCCTTTCTAGGTGCCATGAACGGGATTCAAATGCCTAGGTGTCCAGATTGGCCTATGGGTTCGCTGCCAGCCTGCCAGCCTTCAGCAATGCCAGGTGACCTACAGGTTGTAGCTGTGTCATTTGGACCCTGGATGGTCACCATGCAAGGAAGGAAAACCGAGAAACCGCCGACTGTCTGCAATTCGCAGCTATTTTTCAGTGCTGTTTTCTATTTGTTTCCCTGTCAGCCCCTGAAGCCTCAGATCCCAGGATGGGCTGCTGGCCCAGAAGCTGCACCATCCCAGCTTAGGGTAATGGAGGCTGAGGCAGAGTTGCTACAACCTAAGTTCAAGCCCCGTGCCTGGCAAAATAAATGAATAAATTAATAAAATAAAATAAATTTTTAATAAAGTATATAAAAATAAAATAAAATAAATTAAAAATTTAATGGAGTTCCCTGGCTTGGAATTCATGTCCGTTTTTTTTCTGCCAGGCATGGTATTTGAACTCAGAGTCTGGGAATCTCTAATGCACTGTGGAGAATGGGGAAACTCACCCTGTTTGAATACAAGCAATTTAGTCCTATTCCCTAAGCCTAAATTATATCCCCAGCCCTGTTAAGTAATATTCATCCACATTTGAAAAAAATGATTAATATCTACATACTTATGTTTACTGCATATTGCTTTGAGGGTATTTATTTTTTGTATTATTCATTCATTATATTTATTGACTATTACTACACTTATTTATTAAAATTATTACATATTATGAGAACTATACAGATTTGCATATGTATTATATATCTTAATTCAGACCCAGGACATTCACCGAAATTCTATATTAGATGATCCCTTGCATAGAAAAACAGAAAGAATACACCAACCAAAGTCTAATTTATCCCTAGGCACCCCGGTGGTTCACATCTGTAATCCTAGCTACTCAGGAGGCTGAGAACTGGACGATGAAATTTCAAAGCCAATGAAGGCAGAAAAGCCTGAGAAAAATCATCTCCAATTAACTGGCAAAAAGCCCGGCTACAGGTATGGCTGAAGTGGTAGAAAATCAGCTATGAACAACCAAGCCAAGGAAGAGCAAGCTGAGTTCAAGTTCATGGATGGGGAGAGGAGGATAAAAGGGAGAGAAATCCTCCAAAAACAGAGAACAAAACAACAGTAGAAAAATCCCACATAATTTATGGTACCAACCAAACCGGAAAAAAAATACTGAAGATTGTGCAGTTGTATAAATTTACATGAGCACATATGCTCTTAGGTACACTTCAAAGCTATGTTTTTAATAATATATGTATTTATATATATATATTAATAATGCATATATATGATATATCTTTAAATAAACTAAGAAGCCAGCCAATGAATAAATACTTCTGAATTAGTGCCTTAAACATAGAATTATAAATTATTTATACTAAAAGTATATTCCAGGTTTCTTTTCTCAGAATCAATCTTTAAGAAGTTTGTTCACGTGCCTGGCACCAGTGGCTCATGCTTATAATCCTAGCTAACCAGGAGGCTGAGATTTGAGGATGGCGGTTCAAACCCAGCCTGAACAGGAAAGTCCGTGAGACACTTAATTCCAATAAATCACTAGAAAACCGGAAGTAGCATTGTGACTCAAGAAGTAGATTGCTCATATTGAGCTGAAGAGTGCAGGGATAACCCCTGATTTCAGGCCCATGACCAAAAAAAAAAAAAGTTTGTTCATACAAATCATAAAATTCTAACACTTTGAGTTTCAGGAAACATTTATGCCAGAGTCTTATGCTCTTTAGGCAAATAATCCACTACTGACTACATCAAACTCACAATGTTTTTGTTTTTCATTTTACAATCTAGTTTATTTCCAAAATGCTTACAAGTACCTGCTGTCCTCACAAAAGTGAGTTTTTATTCAGAAACCCAACTTTTTGTGCTATGACTCCCCTAGTGTATTTCGTTGAAGGCACTGAGGAAAACTAACATGAAACAAATGTGGAGAGTT
The DNA here is from genome assembly GCF_019054845.1 of Dipodomys spectabilis. Classification (NCBI taxonomy): domain Eukaryota; kingdom Metazoa; phylum Chordata; class Mammalia; order Rodentia; family Heteromyidae; genus Dipodomys; species Dipodomys spectabilis. The sequence continues at coordinate 3,138,266 of NW_024870927.1, forward strand.
TATAATGATAGACATAACTCTAAATATAAATAAAATCAACTGTCCCAACCTTCTAGGGAGAAATGGTGACCTTATTTTCAGGTACACTCTTCATGGAAGATGGTCAAAATAGAAACACCAATGTGCTATGCTGAAATGTAAAAGTTTAAACCCCTTTTTTAAAAAACTCTAATGTTATAAAATCAAAATGTATCAAATAAAGGTGAAGTGAACTTTAAAAATATTAAAAATGCTAATGAAGCTCCCTTGCTTGGAATGTGTGGCATTTTTTGTCTGCAAGGCCTAGGATTTAAACATGGGGTCTGGGTAACTCTGTTGCACTGTGCTGGAAGGGGAAGCTCACCGTGCTTGAAGACCAGAAAGTCAGGCCTGTTCCCTAGGCCTGAATTCAAGGCCTATCCCTGGAAAGCATACTCCTTATATACATTTTAAAGATAGGATTGACCTTCCATACAGATGTTCAGACTATATAATGTTTGAGGTGGTTATTCATTGAATTTTTTGTTTTATTAATATATTTACCATTTATTTTATTGACTGTGATGACACCTAACAATTTATTATATTGTTTGCATCATATCACATAGCATCTAAATTTGTAGATGTCTTCTCAATCATGCCTGACACCCAGGACTCTCCTGGAAAAGGAAAACAGATCCGCTTCTTAATCCAAGATTAAATTTTTGGCAGTGCTAGGATCTGAACTCAGGGACATGCAGTCCAAATTCATGAATGGGTGAGTGTGAACACGGCAGCCTCTAGCCAATGAAGCTGTCAGGTGGTTCCCAGGAGCTGAGATCTTGCCCCAGAATTGTACAAAACAGCTATGCATGGATAGCAGACAGTGGTATACAAATAAATATATATTGGTAAAAAGAGCCATAGCGGCCTATCTATGATTGAATGACATATACTACGTTCCTACCAACTCTTAGGTATTTATTATACCACAATTAAAGGAATAGTATTCTTTTCATGATTAATAAACTATTAATTAAGATCGATCAGTGTGCTAGAATTATTGCATCCAATTTTAGACTTGACCAATGCACAAACTTCTCTTTCAATCGGTATTCCTATGCATAGGAATGAGACTCTTTTGATCTCCTGCCATTGGTAGGTGTCATGACTGGGATTTGAAGCCAGGGCCTATGTTGACAGGTTGGCTTATGGTTTCCTTGATAGTATGCCAGCCTTCAGATATGGCAGGTCAGATCCACTTTGCAGCCATCTGATTCAGACTCAAGATGGTCACTGTGCAAAGAAAAAACATAAAATCCCCAGCCCCTGCAGCTCCCCACTTTTCGTTCTATCCCACATTTTTTTTCCTCATGCAAGCCCCTCTGGGCCTAGGATTCCAGGATTGGGTATGGGTCCCGAGCAGGACCTAGCCTAGGGTGATCGAAGCTGAGGCAGAATTGCCAAGACCTCAGTTCAAGCCCCATGGTTGGCCAAAAAAAAAAAAAAAAAGAAAAAGAAAAGAAAAGAAAAAAATTAATTAATTAATTAACTAACTAAATTAAAAAAAAATAAAGCTCTCTGATTTTGAATTTCTGTCAGTTTTCTTTCTTAGCCTGGGATTTGACCTCAAGATCTTGGTAAATCTGTAGCAATGTGAGGGAAAGTGCAGATGTGCCACTACTGGAGTTCAAACCCCATGCCAAGCCAAAACTAAAAATAAGTCACTCAGTTTGGCAGGGGGAGTAGTTTTGGAGATGGGAGGGAAGGGATGGTAGGGGGAAAACAAAGGAGGAGGCAACAATGCTCAATAGGAACTATACTCATGACCTTGCTCAAGTAACTGTGACCCCTCCGTAAAACATTTTTACAATAAAAATCATACAAAAAAAAGAAACAATGTAGTGTTCAGAGAAGCACTTTGGAAGTAAGGGAAGACCATCTGAATAGCTGTACAAAATTCTACACTGCTTTTTTTAATGTTCAGTATGTAACTGAATAAACATAACTGCTTTCATTAAAAAATTAAGTCACTATCTTGGAACTGGGCCAATATTTTTACCATTGGTGGGATTTTGATCTCACTGTCCAAGTAACTCTTTTGCACCATGTGTGGAGGCGAAGCTTACTGTCCTTGACGTAATTAAATTCAGGCTAGAGTTCCTATGGCCTGAATGGAGGCCCTGCAATGGAAAAGATATTTCTACACATGTGTAATATAGAATATATACTTACATAATTATGTTTATTACATATTATGATTTTTATTATTGATTTTGTATTTATTTTATTTTTTGTTTGATTCATTCATTTATTGTGTATTTTATTTAGTGTTATGGTACACATATTTATTACATTTTGCATATCTATTATAAAATTATACACAATAATTTAGGACATTGACTCATTTTTCATTAAAACTTTTTGTGTTGAAACATGATACATAATTAAATGGAGGCATTTGTAATAGTTTTCACATGTTTAGAGTCTCTCTCAAGTATGAACTTTGTCTTATTTATCTTTGAACACCTTCCTATAGGAATTTCTTTAATGATTTATACTCAGAAGCCTTTTCTTTAGGACAGGCAAGTTGTGCGATAAGATTGTAAGGGCAAGCCTACAAATGTGGCTTAGTGGTAAAGAGCTGGCTCAACATGCATGAATACCAGGGTTTGAATATTTAGTGCCACGTACTCAGAAAAAGCCAGAAGAAGTGGAGTGGCTCAAATGGCAGAGTGCTAGCCTTGAAAAAAATAAGTCCCAGAACTCTCAAAAACAATTGGCCTGATGTCGGTGGCTCACACATGAAACCCCAGCTTCTCAGGATGCTGAAATTTGAAGACCACAGTTCAAAGACAGCCTAGGCAAGGAAAGCCTGTTAGACTCTTATGTCCAATGTACCATCAAAAAAAAAAAAAAACCCTAGTGGCGCTGTGGCTCAAGTGGTAGAATGTTAGCCTTGAGCTGAATTGCCCAGGGACAGGGCCCAGGCTTGATACAAGACAAAAACTGGAAAAAAGTAAGGGTTAATCAAAGTACTTTTCCTATCTGCTTATAGGAGAACATTCCCTGGAAAATAAACGCTGATGTAAACCAGAATTGGAGTCAGAGCTTAAGTTTGAAGTGTAGCAGATCCACTTGCCCAGCCTCTCAGACTCTAGCATTATAACCTTGTGTGCTAATGGGATCTGAATGGTCCAATGTTGAAAGGCTTAATATGCTCCCCAAGCCCTTTGTGATAAGCAGTTGACTTGTATTGTCAATGTCATTACAGTCCTGAATATAGCAGAACACCAGTAGCTCACACCCATCAACCTAGCTAAGGAGGCTGAGGTCTCAAGATTACAGGGTGAAGCCAACCAGGGCAGGAAAGTCTATGACACTCTGACTTCCACTTCTGAAAGGTCAGATGTTCAACAGCTTCTTGTGTTTCCTTTGGTGATGAGAAGGTACTTGAACTCTAAATATTATTAGAATTCTTGTGCTATAGAAGAAGGAAAGAAACATCATTGACCCATCCAAGGTTCAAATGAAGTTCTCAGGATTCAAGCCCTGGCCCTGTTAGCAGGAAGAACACCAGTGTAACACTGTATTTGAAGGACAGAAAACAGTATTAAAAGCCAGGCTAGGTGGACAGACCTAGGCTTGTAGGATTAGGAGGCAGAAGGTACACACTCAACAGGGAAGTGAGCTGCAAACCACTTCATTCATTCATTCCAGGCACACCCAGCAATGAGGGGAAACCTGAAACATTTGTTAGTTATACCACGGTCAGGCTTTCTCAGCCTCTTCAAACAATGAATAACCTTCCTCCTTTAGGTGAAGGGAGCCTCAGATTATCTTTAGGTTACCAATCGAGAGTCAGTTTAGTGAGAGAGAGGACAGGAACAGAGTAGAAAAACCCTGCTCTCTGTTCTTAGGGAGTGGATTTTTGACTTTACGTCTGTCAGATTTGAAGGCCCTTCTTCTACCTCTGCCAGTCCATTCTCCTTCCTTCATTCTCCACATCATTAATGCAAATCCCCAGTCCAAGGACAGGCAGGGCCGTTTCTCTTCTGTTTCCAAGCACCTGAGTTAGAACCTGGCTTTGCCTTCTTGACTCTGGGGCCTTCATCTGCCCGAGAAGTGGAAAAGAGACAGTCTTCCTGTTCTGTGGTTGTGTGAAGGCGATGCTGGTGTCCTGGCATACTGCAGAAGGCCTCATAACTGGGAATTGATCCCTTCTTTCCTCCTGACATTCAAGACCAGATTTATGTATCATCTTTCTATCTATCTATCTATCTATCTATCTATCTATCTATCTATCTATCTATCTATCTATCTATCTATCTATCTATCTATCTAATCTATCTATCTATCTATCTATCTAATCTATCTATCTATCTACCTACCTACCTACCTACCTACCTACCTACCTACCTACCTACCTACCTACCTATATATCTCTTTGACATTTCTTGGGTTGAACTCAAAGCCATGGCACTGTCTCTAACACTCTACTACTTGAGCCACAGCACTACAGCTTTTTCTCTGTATATACTACTGAAGAATAGAACCCAGGGCTTCTTGCATGCTAGGCAAGCACTCTCTCACTAAACCACATTCCCTGCCTCCTCATCTTTTTTTTATTAATGGTAGATTTTACATAAGTATGCTACAGTTTGTGTCCCCAAGTGTAATTTTCTGAATACCGGTTATTTCTATAAACCCTGATCTTCTCTTCCCCTGCCTTATTTGTGACTGTTCCTGGATTGACCTCATAATAAAATGTAACTACAGGCTGCTGAGAGCTGCAATGTGCATCGTATAAGGACAGAGGCCTGGAACCCTGGAAGAGCAAAGCGATGGGCTGAAATAAAGAGAATGATGCAGTATGTGTAACAAGCATATCTGAGGCAGACCAGAGACGACCCGGGATCCAAGACTCCGCGTGAGTAGAAGCCCCCCTTCCTCACTCCTCTGGGAGCAGAGGGGGGAAGGCCACCCCTCCCCCCACCCAGCACCGGTGATCTCCATCTTGGATACCGACAAAGCTCGGAGGAGCGGCTAGCTCCAGCTCAGGCCTTGGAATAAAACTAGTCATTTAGCAGGTCACAAGAACTTAACGGCGAAGTGACCTCACAGACTCAGTTCCATCCAGGGAAAAGTCACCCAGCTCAGGCGCCAGCCATTGGAGTGGCTCTCCTCACCGGGTAACCAGAGCCAGAGGCTGCCCCGCCCTCTAGCAGCCACCACAATCAATTGAAAAACAGAAACCCTGAGAATGGCTCCAGGCTGGGTGCTGTGAGTTTTTTCTCACAAAATAGCCCCAGGGAAAAGCTACTGTTCGTTGAAAGGCCTCAACTCTACCCAGAACCTAGCCTCATCACTGCATCCCCCTCTTTTGTGATTCTCAAAGCAGATCACCCTCCCAGTAAACTAACCTGGGAGGGGGATCTCAAAAACTTGGGTAAAGCAGAGCATTTTTCTGCTTGTTCCAACAAACTGACTTAAGAAACCAATCAAGCCACAGGACCTCAAGCTGACCAGAGACTCCAACCAGACTCTGGTTACAGACAAAAGGGAGATACAGGACTCTTCCCACCCCTCCCAAAAAAAAAAAAATCAAAGAACTTTTTTTTTTCTTCTTCTTCTTTTCTTTTTTTTTCTTTTCCTTGTTTTGTTTTTTTTTCATTTTTTGTTACCTTATATATATATAAAATTTTTTTTTTGCTTTTCTAAAACTTTTATTAATCTTTAATTTTTGCCTCTTCTGAAAAAATTAATTGTTTTCCATTAACTTTTTTTTTTTCTCCTCTTATAATTTTTATTTTAGGAATACGTGAATGTGTGTTTTCTTTTCTTTTCTTGTCTTCTTTCTCTTTTTCTTTCATTCTTAATTATCTTTTTGTTTTTTTTTCTAGCTCTACTGAACTTCTGATTTTTTCTTCTCACTTTCCTATCCTTTCCATCTTTTCCTCTTTGTTCATCTGTATGTGACTTAACTCTTGTCCTGCACATCCTCAGATAAACCCGTAGTTAACCAATAGACCCTATCACCCATTGTGTACACACTTAATCCACAAACTTATTACTCAATTCAAAACCTCTGAGACTTAAATTCATTAATAGCAGTACTACCTCTTTATACCTATATAATATTTTAAGCATTTTTTTAAAGTTTTTCTCATCTCCTCTATGTCCCTCCCTTTCTCTCAACATATTCATATTCCTCTATAAATAGATGGTCTTTTAATCTCTAAAATAACATTAATTTTTACGTTTCTATTTTATTTTCTGGTCTCTTTTCATTCCCCTTTCCCTTTCTTCTTTTTCTCTCTCTCTCTACTTACATCCTACCCAACCTATTTCCTGCATTGTGATTAGGACATAGTTAACTCTCCCTGTGCCTCCCCACAACAATCTATTCCTATTTTTTACCCACATCTCTCCCTAACCCTAATAATTTCTGGTTTTCCAAATTCTTCTCTGCGGTTCAAAGTCCTTTAACATATAGTTGTTTGATGTCGAATAGATGTATCTTTTGAACTAGATTGTATCTGTAGACTATTGACTGTACAAATGCAAACTTTGGTTGATGGTTGCCTTAAGATAGTGTTCTAGCACAAAACTGGTGCTATCCTCATCTCAAATGGGCAGAGTAAGCCGGAAAAACACAAGAAAAATGGCAAATTCGGGTATCTCAATTCCCAATCCTGATAATCAGGGGTTAGAACAGATAATGAATAATCCAGAGGAGAGTTCCCAAACAGCTCTACAAACACTGCTGGCAAACATGATAAATGAAAAGTTTGACAACGTACAAAGGACTCTGTATGAGCATGATAGGGAGAGAGAGGAGGCATCCCAGAAGTTTATACAGGAATATCATAAGCGTGAGGAAGCTACTCAAAAACTGATACAGGATCTGCGTGAACAACTTGAGAATACTCAAAGAGAAAGAGAGGAATGGCGTGAGCAGGCTGAGAACACTCAAAGAGATCTGCAGGAATCCCACGAACGGGAGGAAGCTAATCAAAGAGTAATACAGGAATTGAGAGACCAGGTAGAGAACACACAAAGATCACTAAAGGCATTCATGGAATCCATTAACAAAGAGCTGAAGGAAGTCAGGGAGACCACAAAGGGAATGCTGAATGGAACCCAACAGAAGGAATGGGAGCCCAAAGAAACCATAACCAATCAAGTGATTTGAGGACAAACACTGAACACCAAATTAAGGAAGTAAAGAAATTCATACAAGACCTAAAACAGAGCTTCAACAAAGAACTTGAAGCCATCAAAGCTGACCAACTAGAAGGAAAAGAGATAAAAAACAAAGTAGAGAGTCTTGACAGCAGGTTAGACCATGCAGAAGATCGAATCTCAGGGATTGAAGACAGCCTAGATATTATAGAGAAAGAACATACAACCATCCAAGACAAATCCAAGAAATATGATAGATCTATCCAACACCTGGAAGACACCATCAGGAGGCCTAATCTAAGGATAATGGGTGTAGAGGAGCACCTAGAAACAGAAGTTAATGGTCTAGGAAATCTGTTTAACAGGATCCTAGCAGAGAACTTCCCAAACATGCAAAAAGATAGGCCTGTCCAGATACAAGAAGCCTTTAGAACCCCAAATAGACCAGACCAGAATAGGACATCCCACCGTCACATTATAATCCACACAGGATCAACTCAGAACAAGGAAAAGATCCTTAAAGCTGTCAGAGAGAAAAGGGTAATCACTTATAAAGGGAAACCAATTAGAATCACCTCAGATTTCTCAGCAGAGACAATCAAAGCAAGAAGAGCCTGGAATGATGTATGCCATGCCCTAAAAACAAACAACTATCAACCAAGAATACTGTACCCAGCTAAACTCTCCTTCATAACTGAAGGCCAAATAAAAACCTTCCATAGCAAAGAAAAATTGAAACAATACATCTCCACCAAACCAGCCCTACAAAAGATCCTTAACGATGTCCTACACATAGAAAACCAACAAGACCGCAATAAAGGCCAAGAAGCTGCACCCAAACTGAGAATCCAAGAACCATAGGAAGAACCCAGTTTTCGCAGCCCCCAAGAAGGTAGATAACATGGCAGGAACTCCCAAATACCTCTCAGTCCTATCTCTTAATGTTAATGGACTGAACTCTCCAATTAAGCGACATAGACTGTCTAGTTGGATTAAAAAACAAGACCCTTCTATCTGCTGCCTACAGGAGTCACATCTTGCCCGTAAAAACAAACACATTTTCAATGTTAAAGGCTGGAACAAAATCTACCAAGCAAACGGACCGCATAAACAGGTGGGAGTTGCAATCCTAATATCAGATAAAATAGACTTCAAATTAAAATTCGTGAAAAGAGATAAAGAAGGTCGCTACATACTAATTAAAGGATCTCTCCTTCAGGAGGATATTACAATTCTAAATATCTATTTGCCAAACAATGGAGCACCCAAATTTATCAAAGAAACACTACTTTCCCTCAAATCCCATATAGATCCAAAGACATTAATTGTTGGGGATTTTAACACACCACTCTCCCCACTAGATAGATCAACTCGGCAAAAACTCAACAGAGAAACCGCAGATCTAAACAGCTGCATAGATCAACTAGACTTAACAGACATTTACCGAACATTTCACCCAGCAGCATCAGAATACACGTTTTTCTCAGCAGCACATGGAACGTTTTCTAAAATAGACCACATTTTAGGCCACAAAGCAAACTTGTCTAAATTCAGAAACATTGAAGTTATACCTTGCATTCTCTCTGACCACAAGGGAATAAAGTTAGAACTCAACACCAAAAGCCACCAAAGAATGTCCGGTATCACATGGAGGCTGAACAACACACTGCTGAATCATGAGTGGGTCATGGAAGAGATTAGAAAGGAAATTCAAATGTTCATGCTATTCAACAAAAATGAACACACAAAATACCAGCTCCTCTGGGACACAGCAAAGGCAGTACTCAGAGGCAAGTTTATAGCTCTGAGCTCCTACATCAACAAATTGGAGAGATCTGAAACTAACAATTTAATGACACATCTAAACCTCCTTGAAAAAGAGCAGCAAGATAAACCCCAATCCAGTAGACGGAAAGAAATAATCAAAATTAAATCAGAATTAAATGAATTAGAATCCAAAAAAACTATAGAAAGAATCAACAAAACAAAGAGTTGGTTCTTCGAAAAACTTAACCAAATTGACAGACCCTTAGCAAATCTTATCAGAAAAAGAAGAGAACACACCCAAATTAATAAACTCAGAGATGAGAATGGAAACATCACCACGGAAACAACCAAGATTCAGAACATTATAAGGAATACTTCTCAAAACTTTATGCTAATAAGTTTGAGAACTTGACAGAAATGGACCTCTTCCTAGCAAATATTGACATGCCAAAACTAAACCAAGATGAGGCAAACTATCTTAACAGGCCCATATCAAGCATTGAAATAGAAAAAGCAATAAGAGACCTCCCAGCTAAGAAAAGTCCAGGACCAGATGGTTTCACAGCGGAATTTTACAAGGCCTTCAAAGCAGAGCTCACACCAATTCTCCTCCAACTCTTCAATGAAATTGAAAGAGAAAGCTCACTACCGAACACATTCTATGAAGCCATCATAACCCTCATCCCAAAACCAGGCAGGGACTCATCAAAGAAAGAGAACTATAGACCCATTTCTTTGATGAACATTGATGCAAAACTTCTCAACAAAATTTTGGCCAACCGACTTCAACAATTCATCCAAAAAATCATACACCACGATCAAACAGGATTCATTTCAGGGATGCAAAGCTGGTTCAATATACGCAAATCAATTAATATTATTCATCACATCAACAGGAGCAAGAATAAGAACCACATGGTTATCTCAATAGACGCAGAAAAAGCATTCGACAAGATCCAACACCCCTTTATGATGAAGGTTCTGGAAAAATTAGGAATCCATGGAACATTCCTCAATACAATAAAGGCTGTATATGACAAACCTACAGCCAGCATTATACTCAACGGTGAAAAACAAAAGCCATTTCCTCTTAACTCAGGGACAAGACAAGGATGCCCACTCTCTCCACTTCTCTTCAATCTAGTATTAGAATGCCTAGCTACAGCAATAAGACAAGATGCAGACATAAAGGGGATCCAAATAGGGAAAGAAGAAATAAAACTCTCCCTCTTTGCAGATGACATGATCTTGTATTTAAAGAATCCCATAGACTCCACTCCCAAATTACTCAAGCTGATTCAAAACTTTGGCAAAGTAGCAGGTTATAAAATTAACCCCCAAAAATCAATGGCTTTTCTGTATGCCAACAATGAGAAAAGTGTGGCTGAAGTTAGGAAAGCAACTCCATTTGTAATAGCCCCACAAAAAATAAAATACCTAGGAATTAACTTAACTAAAGAAGTGAAGGACCTCTATGATGAAAACTTTAAAATCTTGAAAAAGGAAATCAACACAGAACTTAAAAAGTGGCAAAACCTCCCATGCTCCTGGATTGGAAAGATTAACATCGTGAAAATGGCAATACTTCCCAAGGCTATCTACAAATTCAACGCAATACCTATCCAAATTCCAACCTCATTCTTCAAGGAAATAGAAGAGGCAATCCAAAAATTCATATGGAACAATAAAAGACCCCAAATAGCAAAAACGCTCCTCAACGGAAAGAACACGGCTGGAGGAATATCAATACCAAATTTCAAACTCTACTATAAAGCCATAGTAATCAAAACAGCTTGGTATTGGCATAAGAACAGACCTCAGGACCAATGGAATAGAATTGAAAACCCAGAAATGAACCTACAGACCTATAGCCATCTAATCTTCGATAAGGGAGCTAAAACAATAGAATGGAAGACAGACAGCCTCTTCAGTAAATGGTGCTGGCAAAACTGGTTAACTACATGTAGAAAACTAAAGCTAGATCCTTATATATCACCCTGCACCAGAATCAACTCCAAATGGATCAAAGACCTTGAACTCAAAGCAGACACTCTGAAAACATTACAGGATGGAATAGGAGAAACCCTGGGTCTCCTTGGCTCAGGCCGAAATTTTCTGAATAGAGACCCAGAAACACAACAAATCAAAGAAAGGCTGGACAAATGGGATTGTATAAGGTTGCAGAGCTTCTGCAGGGCAAATGACATAGCTAGCAAGATCAATAGAAAGCCCACGGACTGGGAGAAGATCTTTACTAGCCATACAACGGACAAGGGTCTCATATCTAAAATATACTTGGAACTCAAAAAATTAAACCACCCAACAACAAATCCTCAAAGAAATAACTGCCCAATAAGTAAGTGGGCGAAAGACTTAAAGAGAAGCTTCTCTGAAGAAGAAAGAAGGATGGCCAATAGACACATGAAGAAATGTTCAACATCCCTAGCCATAAAAGAAATGCAAATCAAAACAACATTGAGATATCACCTCACTCCAGTTAGAACAGCAAAAATCAAGAACTCTAACAACAACAGATGCTGGAGGAGATGTGGACAGAAAGGAACCTTACTTCATCGTTGGTGGGAATGTAAACTTGTTCAACCACTTTGGAAAGCAGTATGGAGGTTCCTCAAAAGACTGCACATAGAGCTCCCCAATGACCCAGCAATCCCACTTTTGGGCATTTACCCAAATGATCACAAACAAGGCCACACTAAAGCTACCAGCACAACTATGTTTATTGCAGCATTATTTACCATAGCTAAGACATGGAACCAACCCAGATGCCCCTCAGTAGATGAATGGATCAAGAAGATGTGGTATATATACACAATGGAATTCTATGCCTCCATCAGAAAGAATGACATTTCCCCATTTGTTAGGAAATGGAAAGGCTTGGAAAAAGTTATATTAAGTGAAGTAAGCCAGGCCCAAAGAAACATAGGTCCCATGGTTTCCCTTATTTGCAATATCTAGTATAGGTATGAGTCAAGCGGAAAAAGTCAGATAATGTGATGTTAGGAAAACGAAACCTCAAATATGTATTTTAATGTTTTTGTTTCTTTCATGCATGTATTTCTAACGCATTTATAAGATTATTTCTTTGTTGCTTTGTATGTCCCTCCCCCACAGTGTAACCCCCGCTTTCACTATATTTGATGTCAGTATAACATGTGGAGGAGATGGGGACAAACAAGTCGTTTAAGGATTCAGGTGGACCTGTTGCAACAATGAGAAGTACAAAATGTCATGTCAAAACCAGCTTTACAATGTCGGTGGGGGGGGGTGGGGGGGTATGATTGGGTGGGAGGGAGGGGGGAGGCTGGGAAGGGAGGTGAAGGGTAAACAAAGGAGGAGGCTGCAATGCTTGGTACGAAATGTATGCATTATCCTGCCCATGTAATTGTAACCCCTCTGTACAGTATGTTCTCAAATAAAATAAAATAAAAAAAAAAACAAGCATATCTGAAAAATATATCAGTATATGAAAGCAGAAGGTTTGCACACAGTCTATTTGCACTCAAGGAAGTAACATACACAAGTAAGTAAGTAGGGCACTGATACATAACCTTGGCCTTCTCTTTTTGAATTTTATTTTTTGGACAACTCAGGGCTTAAACTCAGGGTGCAATGTGTTCCTCAGCTGTTTTGCTCAAGGCTGAGCTTCTACTACTGCTATAGCTCCACTTCCAGCAAACTGGTCGTTAATTGGACATAAGCAACTCCCAGACTTTCCTGCCTGGTCCGGCCTGTATCTCTTGCTAGGATTTCTCTCCCAAAACTGGAGCTCTACCCTCTAGGCCACTGCTCCACTTCTGGTTTTCTGGTGGTTTATTGGTAATAAGAGTCTCACAGACTTCCTGATTGGGCTGGCTTTGGAAGGCGATCTCCTGAAGAGGCTTCAAGCAGCTTTCCTAAGGGATTTGCAAAGGAGCCGCTCCACACAAACCTTTAATCTAAATCTCAGGAGGTACTAGATAAAAATAGTGACGTGCAGATACTAGTGTGTCCTAGATAGTTAAGATTGGAGACACACAACACTCATAATTATTAGTTCATTTTATAGGCAAATGAAGCAATGCAGACAGTATGAAGATCGCTCCAGCTTTTGGTCCTCTCATCCTGAGACAGTAAATTCACTGCAGCTCAATGCTAAGTGTCAGAAGTGGCATGTCCTGTGGACATTTGCTCCTCAATCCTGTGACACTCATTTCTCACTTTTGGCTTCAACCCTGTGACCAGAGTGGAAGATGAGGAGAGAAAATCCTTCTCTGAGAAAGCAGCTATAAAGAACATTGGGTAGTCTCTTATAAGTTCAAACCATTGGAATGACCCGCTAAGAAGTCAGATTTTCCAGGTTAAAAAATTAAGAAAAGAAAGATGGTGCCAGTGGCTGCTGGCTGTAATCCCAGATCCTCAGGAAGCTGAGATGTAGAGAATTTGAATTTGAATCCAGCCAGTGTAAGAAAGTCCTTGACACTGTTATTTCTAAGAGAGCACAGAAAAACCCAGAAGTGGGCTTTGACTCAAACTTAATGCACTACCCTTGAGTAAAAGGAACTCAGGGACAGCGCACAGGCTCATAGTTCAACCCCAGGAACTGCCCCCTCAAAAAGTGCCTGTTCCTCCACGACTTTGTCTATGTATGGATGTATTCCTACAGGTGAAACTCCAGAGTAGAGTAGCTATGATGAATGGCACCAAGCTAGGAAATTTGTATTCAGTACTATGAGTTCATAACACAGAGAATGCTTTTATGACATTGCATGTTCCAGGGCTCCCCTCACTGCTCCCAGTATAGCCTGAAGGTTGCTCTGCACCCCCGTCCTGCTGGAAGAAGTTTCTCTCATTGTCTGGACAGGCAGACAAAAGGCCTCAATCCTGTACAGCTGTGTAACAAGCAACTCCATCTGGGCTACTTAGTGAGGAGGAGTGTGGGCAGGCTCTGAAAGCCAAGCGATCTCTCTCCCCAGTGCTCTATTTTGACAGGAAGCCTTCATTTGTGCCACCTCCCGTGGAAGGCCAAGTTCTGTGCACTTATCCTGCCTTTGTGAGACTATATTCTGATGTTCAGATACAGGGCTCAATATAATTCAGGAGTCCTTCTGGCAGACAACTAGGGCACTGAACCTAATTAAATGTTTCATAACCTGCGATGATGGGCCTATGATGCCTCTCCTAGGTTTCCGGAAGCTTGGGAAATCCAAGAACATGTCAGATATCACAAAGTTTTCTGTCCTATAGGGCTGGTGAAGCTCATCAGGTTTTGAAACCTTTGACCTCTCCTAGTTGGGCCCTGAGAGGCTAAGTTTTGGGGTTAAACACAGGGCGTGGGTGCTGACCATGATCTCAGAGCAGAAGTCTACTGTGTTTCAAGTCTACTTGAAACACAGAGCCACTTCAGGCTTTTTCCTAGTGATGTGGTCCAGAGTAATCAAGCCTAGAGTTTCATGTATGCAAAGCACTCTACCCCTAAGGCACATTCCCAGTCCTCTACTTCAGGTTTGTTAGTTTGCTTAAGTCTTTTTTTTTGTTGTTGTCAGTTGAATGAGTAGAAGTCTGGTTCTGGGTGCTATCCCTGAGCAATTCAGCTCTAATCTTTGCTCTACCACTTGAGCCACCGGTTTTCTGGTGGTTCATTAGAGGTAAGTGTCTCAAGGACTTTCCTGCCCAGGCTAGCTTTGAACCATGATCCTCAGATCGCATCCTACTGAGTAGTTAGGATGACCAGCATGAGCCACAAGCACCCAGCTTCCACTTCACGTTTCTTAGTGATGAATTGGAGATAATAGTCTCATGGGACATTTTGTGTCTGGGATAATTTGGAACCCAGATACTCTGATCTCAGCTTCCTGAGAAGCCAGGATGACAGAACTTGGTTATAAAACCTTAGACTGTGGCACTCTGCCGCAAAGGGGTCCTTGGCTCCACATGGTGGAGTGCTGGCCATGAGTCCAAGAGGTAATGATCAGCTCCTAGACCCTGAGTTCAAGGTTCATGAATGAGAAAAAAAACAAAGTGAAACAATTGTCTGCAGTAGGCAACTCACTAGTCTTCAGTAATACATAATTTTGTCCCTGCCATGGGGACATATCTGAGCCTCAGTATTCTTGTCTGCATAATCATCCCAGTTGTGGAGCTATTACAAGGGCAAGATAAAAGAATGCACCCTTTGAAGGACAAAACACATTACATGCTACAGGATTCAGCACACAACACCCAGTACCCAATGCAGGACTCAGAACAATGCACCCTGTGAAGGACTCAGCACATAGCATCCTGAGCAGGACTCAGCACACAGCACCAAATGAAGGACCCAGCACCTCAGGAAGGAGTCATCAAATAGCTATATCCCACAAGCTGTCATTAATATTAGGGTGCTTTTATCAGTATCACCATTCTTTTAGAAACACATCACAAACTGCACAAAGTTCACATCTAATGATTGAGATTGGTGGGGTTTTTTTGGGGGGGGGAGTCAGCCATAGGGATTGCACTAAAATGTTGGGGGTACTGTCCTAAGAACTTTTGCTTGAGCCACAGCACAGAGTTTCACAGCCATCCTGCCAGGGCTGGGTTTTAAACCCATCAGTGTCAGATCTCAGCCCCCAAATATCTTGGATGACAGGGGTGAGGGAGCCAGCAGCATGTGATTCTGTGGGGCTAGGTTGCAGTGGCATACCTCTGGCTAAGTCAGGTTAGATGGCAGCTGTCAGCACCAGATTCATGGCTTGGTCTGTGATGAGGTATTTGAAGTCCTATACTTATAGAGTTGCAGTCACAATACTCAATCTTATTTTGGTGCCAGTCCTGGGTCTTGAGTAAGAGTCTAGACACAGTCCCTATGCTTTTAGCACAACTTCCGGATTTTTATGTGCATGAGGTAGGGAGGAATCGAATCCAGGGCTTTGTATGTACTAACCATCACTATACAACTGAGCCCCAGGAGTGACAAGTGTATAAACAGATAAATATGCAGTTTGATATATATATATATATATATATACATATATATATATATATACATATATATGTATACATATGTATAAAACAAGAGAAAGTTGTCTGTATATTATGAAATTACATATATTACTAGTAATTATTGACAAATAAATTATTCCTTCAAATTGTAAGTGTCATGGTTGAATATATATCAAAGTATTAATTGAAAATTAGTCAAAGTAGTATAATTATTGTGTATAATTTTATAGTATACTCATACACTACTAATTTAATTGTTACTTTTATAACATTCCATTTGTATGGATGTATATTGGCATGCACTTCTTGAATCTCCCAACAATCATTAGTGGCAGTCCCAGGATTCGACCTTCATGCCTAAGTTGAAGTTTCGGTTATGACTTCCCTAATAGCCAGCCAAACATCAGCACGCAAGGTCATGTACACTTTCTGGGCCTTTTCACTTAGGCCCTGGATGGTCAGAATGCAAAGGGGAAAAAACATAAAACCACCTTCTTGAACTTCTCTGTTTTATCCTTCTCCTTTTTATTTTTTGCCAATCCCGAGATTTGAACTTGGGTCTAGGATCAAGGGTCAACTGTGGCAGAGATGCCAAGACCTGAGTTCAAGCCCTGTGCTTGGCCAAAGGAAAAAAAGCCCTGGCTTGGAATTTGCACCACTTTTCTGGCAGGCCTGGGATTTGTACTCAGCATCTGGGTAACTCTGTGTCACTGTGGTTGAAGGGGAAGCTCACCATCCTTGAAGACAAGAAATTTTAGACCAGTTACCAGGGCCTGAATAGAAGCCCTAGAACTGAAAAAAATAATATGCATATATGAGATTTATTTACATGCATGGGTTTAGTGAGTATGACGTTTATTATACTTATTTATTTAGTATTATTACACACATAATATTTCATTTATTACATCCTATCACACAGGATATATCTGCATATGGATTATACATCATACTGAGACCCAGGATATTTTTCAGGAAAAAAAATGTCAAAAGTGGCTTCTTACTCCATGAACAAATTTTTGGCCATGCTGGGATTTCAACTCATGGCCTAGAATGCCCAATCCATAAATGGGGTCACAGTCTTAGCTCACCATCCTCTGGCAAACTGAACTGCCAGGAAATTCTGTATTAATAGATGTGTAGATTGCTCTCTCTCTCTCTCTCTCTCTCTATATATATATATATATTTGTATATATATATATATACATACATATATGTATATATATATATATAAACTTAGAGAATGTGAGGATATCAATAAATTATATATATATATATAGTTACCAATTATAAGTTTTAGTTATGCTCCATTTAATGAATTATCCTGTCTGAATACTTATAAAAGCATTAATTAAAAATTAGTCAATATCTTTCCATTAGAGGAATCATACCGTGGTGCTAGAATGGAAGATTTAAGTTCAATAATTTTTCTGTGGCATTCTAAAATAGAATCATGAATTAACTTCAAATTTAATTATTACTTTGATTACTTTGATAACATTCCATTAGCATTCACATAAATAGAAATGAGTTTGTCAGGATCTCCCTCCATTTGCGGGTGGCAGTCCTGGCATTCTAACTCCAGGCCTAGATGATTTATTTCAAATGTAAACAATTGGAATGACACTGTGAAGATTTCAGATTGTCATGATTATAAAAAGAACAACAAGAAGAAAAGAAAGCCAGGTGTCAGTGGCTTCTGTCTTTAATGCTAGCTCCTCAGGAGGTTGAGGTGCAGAGAATGCCAATTTGAATTCAGCCAGGGCAGGAAAGTCCTAGACACTCTTATTTCTAAGAGATCACAGGAAAATATGCCCATGGGTTGGGCCTGTGCCTCAAGGGCAGAGCTCTACCCTTGAGCAAAGGAGATCAGGGATAGGGCCTAGTCTCATATTTCAACCTCGGACCTGCCAAAGAAATAAAAGAATCCAGTAACTCCATGTCTCTGTGTATAGATGGATGATGTATGGATGATGGGCTTTCAGCAGGTTGCCCATGCCCTCTGGGCAAGCTGGGAAAAGCCCTCAGAGAGTACTATGTATGAGCCAGTAGCTTGAACAAAGCATCCTTCTTTGCCATTTAATAAGTGAAACCCCGAAGGCTTCCCTGGGCTGGTGTATGCAACGGGTGCATTACTTTCTGGCTGAGGTGTCTCATTGGGACATCTAGCAGCCAGCCACTACCTCCAGGGAGACCACAGATCCTAGGCTGTAGGAGTTGTGGAAGGTTCTGACTCCATGTTTCCTATCCCTCTGTAGGATGTGGGCCTAGATCTCTGAGGCCTGGTGGCTATCACTCATTCATCATTCCTCATTGCCAAGTCTTAGGCTGGTCCCAAATCCTGGCAAAGATATAAAATGGCCAGCAATTTCTGTGCTGAAATCCCATCCTCATAGATCCTGTTAGAAGTGAGCCTTGGGTTGCGAATGTGGCTTAGTGGTAGAGTGCTTACCTAGAGAGCATGAAGCCCGAGGTTTGATTCCTCAGTACTACATAAACAGAAAAAGCCAAAAGTGGCACTGTGGTTTAAGTGATAGAATGTAGCCTTGAGGAAAAGGAACTCAGGAACATTCCCAGACCCTTAGTTCAAGCCCAATACTAGCAAAAAAAATTGTGAGCTTGGTGAGATCTACTCTTGTTATAGGTAAGAGGGAGATGGCAAGTGCTGGTGGCTCACCCCTATACTCTTAGCTACTCTGGAGGCTGAAATCTGAGGATCATAATTGCAAGACAGTGCAGGCAGGAAAATCTATATGAGACTCTTTTTTTCCAATTAAACACCCAAAAAGCCAGAAGTAGAGCTGTGTTCCAAGTAGTAGAGTTCTAGCCTTGAGTATAAAAACTCAGGAATAGCATCTGGGCCATGAATTTAAACTCCAGGACAGGCACACAAACACACACACACACACACACACACACACACACACACACCAATATAGAGCATTTGCCAATCAGCCTACCAAGTTCCATCTCTAGGAACTCAATATTTTTTTTAAAAAGAAAGAGAATAGAAGGAAGGACTTGCTCCAGGAGGTGATATTACCAGTGCCAAAATTCCACAGGAGTTCTAAGATGTGGAATAGGACAGAGAGCCTCAGGCAGAAGGTACACAGCATGGGCAAAGGTGTGGTGTAGAGCAGGTGGTGTGAGGGTAATGAAGGTTCTGTGTCTTCAGACAAGTCTGGCTGAACACTCAAGGCTGGGTCAAGGCTTGTACTTGAGTCACAGGTAGGGCAGAGGGTAGGGTCCAGAATGGGACCCAGGGGAAGATTAGCTTGACTTTTCACCATGGACCCCAGCCATTTCCTGTGGCTGAAAGCCTATTTTTCACAGCTCCTGACCCTAAGGCCTCCTTTGCATGAAGGAGTCAGGGCATACGCAGGGAAGAACCCTTGCTTAAGAAAAGCTTCTACCCAATGCCACCAGTGGCTCAACCCCTGTAAATCTTAGCTACTCAAGAGACTGAAATCAGAGATCGTGGGTCAAAGCCAGCTCAGGGGAAGAAAGTTAGTGAGACTCTTCTTGCCAATGATCCACCAAAAGCCAGAAATGGAGCTATGGCTCAAGTGGTATATTACCAGCTGTGAGAGAAAATGTTAAGAGACCAGAGCCCAGACCCTGAGTTCAAGCCCAAGTACAGGCACAGAAAAAATAAAGAAGATTTCAGAAGCTCCAATTTCACTGTGGAGAAAGGCCATTATCAGCTGGGTGAAGGTGGCTCATGCCTGTCATCCTAGCTACTCAAGGCTGAGACCTGAGGATCAATCAAGATTCAAAGCTAGCCGAGGCAGACTCTTATCTCCAATGAATCACCAAAAAGCTGGGAAGTCGAGCTACTGTAGTTGAAGTGGTACAGCACGAACCTAGTGCAAACAAGCTAAAGGATAACAACTAGGCTGTGAGTTCTTGTCCCGGTAAACACTCTCTCTCTCACACACACACACACACACACACACACACACACTAACATCATTAGCAGGTGCCAGCAATCCTAGCTACTCAAGAGGCTGAGCTCTTAGGATGGCAGCTTGAAGCCAGCCCAGGCAGGAAAGTCCATGAGACTCTTATCTCCACTAAACTACTAAAAAAGATGAAAGTTGAACTGTGGTTCAAGTGGTATAATGCTAGCTTTGAGCAAAGGAAGCTCAGGGACAGTGCCTAGGCCCTGAGTTACAGCTCAAAGATTTTTTTAAGACACCCTTTGCCAGCCCCACAGGCCATAAATCCAGATTTTGGTCATCCTAGATCTCACCTCCACTTCCGCCACTTCCACAGTACTGCCACAAGTGGCCAGTGTGTGGCCAACACTGGGTTAAGAAGTGAATGTACACAAGGGGGGAGGGGCATAGCCAGGTCAAGACTAATACCCCAGAACATTGAGTTATTGTTTATACGAGTCTCACATCCCCCAGCTCCCTGGCCCTGGAATCTAAAGTCTGTGCCTCTGTATTCTGGGCATCCAGAATTGTCTAGAAGGACCAGCTGGGACCAGAATATAGACTTTCCTGTGATAAAGTACATTTACATTTCCTAGACACCGACCAATATTTCCAAGCCACCTTGGTCTCACCTCCCATGTAGCACTGGATCCTCCTTGCTCAGGTGGCCTTCAGTCAGCTGTCAAGCTCGAGTTGGCTAGAGCCACCAGCAACCCCCCATTCCCCACTCCACTGCCAGCCTGTTGAGAGGGATGTCAGAGGCCCAGCTAAGGAAAAGGACAGGACATCGTATGACTGAGGCCCTCACTCTGAGGCATGGGAGACCCAATACCAGCTGGCACTGCTGTACCAGAATCTGCTGGAGGCGGCCAAATATTTGGACAGCCAGACTTGTGCCTCAGAGAAAATATGGAACACAGGCTACTGGCAATTTACGACTCATTGTAGACCCTGATAGGGAACTAAAGGCAAGGTCCGTGTGGAGGAAGGGCACCATCTGAAGTCAGAAAGAGGAGGACAGGCGCCTAAGAAGGGGACAGAGAAAGATGAGGGAAAATTACACACACAGACACACAAACAGACACACAAACAGACAGACAGACAGACAGACACACACACACACACACACACACACACACACACACACACACACGGACATTCCGAGGCCTCAGCGGTTCCTGAGAACAGAACCACAAACTCCCTCCATTCGGATTATATCTGACCTGTGAGAAGATGGCACTATCGTACTCAGTCCAACTGTAGACACAACATTGAGCCTCTAACATATCTGGAATGTCTCATAACCCAGCATGGAATTTCCTACCATACACACTGCTATGTGGAAAACTCAGCCACCTCTTTGTGTATTGCTGGTCATGGGGCTTGAACTCTGGGCCAGGGCACTGACTTTCAGCTCTTCAGCTGAAGATGATGACTCTACCACTTGAGCTGCAGCGCCAGTTCTTCTTTTCTGGTGGTTCATTGGATATGAAGTATCACGAAGCTGGCCTTGAACCGTGGTCCCTACATCTCAGCTTTATGAGTAGCTAGGATGACAGTTGTGAGCCACCAGTAGCACCCTGCTTTAGCCACGTTCATATACCCAGAGGAAACCCAATTTGTCAGGCCACGAACTTCTTGCAACCCTTGACTTCAAACTTTGACACTCAGCATCCAAATCCATCCTTCAATGGAGAGAATACAGGCACAACAATCCAATCTCTGCACCCATTCACCCATTAACTGCCTGCCAAAGGCCTCGTCCTCTTGAGTTCTTGGTAAGGCACTGCCCATTCTACTGTGGTTTCAAACTGGGGAAAACTTGGGGAGTTCTTAGGAATGTCTGTACATTGAGCCCAGCACCTGGTCTCTCAACCACAGCACCCCCACACACACACCTCCACATTTTTGCAGGCAAAGATCTTTTACTTTCTTTCTTTTTTTGGTTGTGGGGCTTGAACTCTGGGCCTGGGTGCTGTCCCTGAGCTCTTCAGCTCAAGGCTTGAGCCACAGCACCCCTTCTGATTTTGTGGTGGTTTGTTGGAGATAATAGTCTCAGGGTCTTTCCTACCCAGGCTGGCTTTGAACTGTGATCCTCAGATCTCACCTCCTGAGTACCGAGGATGACAGTCATGAGCTACTGGCACCCGGCCAAGGATACTTTTTCATGCTTATCATCTTATTCCCTTAGGAGACTAAGATCTGAGGACTGCAGTTGGATGCCACCCTTGGCCACAAGTCCATGAGAATTTTTTATCTCCAATTAAACCCAAAAAAGCTAGAAGTAAAGCTCTGGTTCAAATATTAGAGTCCTATCTTGGAGCATAAAAGACAAGACACCCCCTAATTTTAAGCATTTCCTAGCAAAGATCCACCTAAGAAAGGGAAGCAGGTGGACACATGGGTGCTCAAAGCTCACACGCAATAATCAAGACTCTCAGAACAGATCCCTCCCTGCTATGATTCTCTAGATAATTTGTCTTACACCATGGCAGTCTTAGATGGAACTGACCATGCACCAAATTAGGATGTTCAAGTACAATCTCATACTGAGAATCCCCTGACATTATCAAAGACTCAGGATCTCTCAGAGTCCTGCCTCAACACTGGACAGTATGGTGAGATCTAGTTATCCAAACACATGATATGGGAACCAAAGGGTTTCTTGATCAAGTGACTAAGACTGGGAAGCTCTAGTTCCCTCTCTCTTGGGAAGGTGAAAAAGGCTGATCTATCCCAGGAATGTACCTGTGCTTGAGTATTATCAAAAAAGCAACCCTGCTCAGAGCCCAGTGCCTCTGATTTTCCCACCAGTCTCTACCCAGCCCTGCCCCACCTTCAGCCTGCCCTCTCTGAATCCCAAATCTGCCATCTAGATTAAAGACTGAGCCAGCAAAGAGACCCCCTTCTGCCACTGAGAATGGCAGTCACGGGGCCCTAGCACCTTCTAAATGAAGTCTCGGAACAACATGGGTCCCAACTCCCGCCCTCATTCCCAGGCTGTCCTGTGCCAGTGGCATGCTTACCTCTGTCTCTCATGGAGGAATGAATACCAGGGGGTCATCTTCAGATTGAGCCCGATTGAGCACTCGAAAGTCCCAGCCCCCAAGGATGTACTGCACAGGCATCCTGCAGTGAAAGACAGCCAGGTTGTCAACGGTGAAACCAAGGGGCCAGGACTTTTAATAGCAGTGTGGCTGGATCAAAGGCTCTATCACTGGTAGTCCAGGTTGTCAGGTGAGATCATGGCTAAAATGTCCTGACACACCTGACCTGGGATCATCCTCCCTCTTCATCTTCCTAATTATCACTTGCCTCCCCCCTTCACACTCCCTCACCCCAATACTTCCCTAGCCCTTGGACACTTTCTTCTTATCTGATCAGAAAATAAACTCGTTGGGGCCAGGGATGATTGAAACCTGGTGACCCATCCTGATCCCTAGGGTCTACTGAGGCTGCTTTCCTCTGCAGTCGGTTGAGCACACAGCTCCTGGATGTCATGAACTTGCTGAGGGGTCAGTGGCTTGATCCTACATAACGGCTTTAATCTCTGAAACTATCCCCACAGAGATTGTGAATGGTTGACTCCCTTGATCCAGGGACTCTAAACCAAGTCTTGCATGTTCTCCCTTCTTCCTTCCTTTCCTCTTTATCTCCCTCTGTACTTCCCTCCTCTCTCTCTCTCTCTGATTCTCTCTCTGTCTCTTTCTCTGTCTGTCTGTCTGTCTGTCTGTCTGTCTGTCTCTCTCTCTCTCTCTCTCTGTCTTTCCTTTCTTTGTGTCAGTCATGGACCTTGAACTCAGAGCCTAGGTGCTATCCCTGAGCCTTTTTACTCAAGGCTAGCAGTCTATGGCTTGAGCCATACATCCACTTCTGGTGTTTTGTTTTTGGTAGTTAATTGAAGACAAGAGTCTTACAGGCTTTCGTGCCCGGGCCAAAAGCCTCCATCCTTGGATCTCAGCTTCCTAAGTAACTAGGATGACAGGCCTGAAGCACCAGCATCCAACTCAAACCAAGGTTTCTTCATGTTCTGTGGAAACAGTCCTGGAACTGTCTAAGACCTCTCAGAGCATGGTGCACACTGTATAGGTTTGTTGGATAAATAAATGAGCATCTGTCTATGACAATACTACAGAAAAGTCCCATCTGATTCAGGTAAGTATACCCTGTAATTATTCCTCTGACGAAGCCTGATGTAGCTGTCCCACAGTTCTCTCTCCTCCCTCTTCACGCCCTCCTGGTGGCACCACACTTAACTGTTTTGACTCCTAGGATGTGAGCCATGATGTACTCACTGGATTCTAGGGCCTCTAAGATGCCTATCTTCTCAAGGATCTCTGTCCAGCGGCTGACCAGCTCTGTGGCACTCAATTCCCCACTCAGGTATGAACGAGGTTGCCATGAGCTGAACGACTGGCTCAAGAGTCCTCTTCTCCTCCCCCTGGGGCCAGCCAGGATGGTCTGCCACAACCATCCCCCAAGTTTCATGTTGTAGACAAAGGATCTTTGAGGCAGCCTGGGGTCTCTGAATCTCCCAGAATCCAGTGCAGTTGCTGGGAATCGTCTCTGCTCACAGCTGGCAGGCTGGGGATGGCAAGGTCACAATCTCTGCTCCCCAGGATGTCCCTGACTGAGGTGGTCACCCTAGAGAGAACTGGAGGATATTCAGCAGTTGCCAGAGAAAGGCAGTCAAGTCACAACGTTCAAAGCAAGAAATAATCTGGATTGGGAACTCTGCCTGTGCCACTTTGAATGTCATTGTTTGGCAGCTGAAATTGTCCATCCAAGGCATTAGTGGAAATTGCCAGCTTAAATAAAAAAATAACCCCTGGAAAATGTAGCATTTAAATTGTCCCAATCAAACTTAAAGGGTTCCAAAATCAGTGGTCCCATTTTGCTTCCAGACAGCCTACAGCAGGTTATAGAAACTGGCATTCATCGATCCCTGTCTGACTGCCATGTCCTGATACCAAGCGGGCTCCAGCAAGGGGAATGGACTTGCCTACCACTGTACAGCTTGAAACGTCCCAGACAGGACACAGATTGGAGTCTGCAGGACTCCAGGGAGGATTGACCACTGGTGCACTGCCACAGGAGAGAATCCAAGCCACCAGTGGGGCCCCGGAGCCCTGGGCCTGGATGCCCAGAGAGACCATAAACACCCTAGGTAAGGTTCCCTCTCATCCTCGGTCATGGTGAAACATCTGCCATGTCACATTGTACGCCAGCCCCCCAAACCTCATAGCTTCACAGCCCCTGCCCTACCCTGTCCCCCATCTCCTTCCCTAATTATGTTTGGCAGACACATTCCCAACCCTTGAATTAGCTCCAACTATACACTGAGAGCAGAGTGACTGTCTGGAAGAGTGTGGCTGTGGACACACTCACCTCACCAAACTTCTGGCCTGGGATAGAAGGACAGGTGTCAACTTGAGTTCACACAGGTCTCCTAGGGGAGGGCCACGCAGACCCAGCAGCTACTGTGGGCTACAGGAAAGGGGGAAAAGAGAGGTGGAAAGGGGAGGAAAGGAATGTCTACTGAAATCTTCCATAAAAGAGCCACGAAACTGTGAAGGAGAAAACAAAAATTGTGGCTGGGCTCATACTTGGTATTGATAAAAAAAGAACAACATGTACATACACACAGAGCAATAAAATGCTTTTGCTGTTTTTAGACATGATCATACACACACATACACACACACACACACACACACACACACACACACACACACACACACACACACACACAATTCCAGAACAGTGACAGAAGTGTCTTCCATGCAGCACCTGCAATTTGCCAAATGATCACTCACCTGAGCACAGTCAGGCTGTACAAGGAGAAAGATGATCACTCTCTCTCTCTCTCTCTCTCTCTCTCATACCCACCCACACACACACACACACACACAGACTCAGAGTAGTGCCTCTCTTAAGTTTGTTGGTTACTCATCTGGGACAATGTACAGCTGGAGCATTCAGGTTCCCATTCCCCATTCCCTTTTCAGAACCAAGGGTTCCCACCCAAAGGGAGCACCAGTGTAATGACACAGCACCACCGTGTCTCTCGCCTTCTCCAGGGCCAAACCCTTCCCCTTGGGAAAAACCAGCCTTAAATCCCCATTCACCAAAACCCTAAGCCAGGACGTTGGGTGAAGGAATCCCCAGACAGGTGGCTCCTCAGAGCCAGGACTAAAACAAGCAAGGGATCATGAGGTTCCCCAAGGGGGTGTCTGACCTGGGGTGAGTGTGGTGTTGAGGAAATGGATGGGGTTCTAAAGGCTACATACATGGACAGACTCCCTACTTCCAGCCTAGATGCTTCTGGGCGACTGGGTGGATTCTTGGAGGGACAAGGAGAACAGATGGACCAGCAGCACCAGCAGATGCTGGCAGAGCTGGGAAATGTGACCAACCTGTGAGTACTGTTGACAGCTGCGGTGGGGGTGGGGGGACAGGCCAGGTGTATGTGTGTCAGAGGGAGTGTGATCCTCCCAGATATTCATCTTTCATCTGACCCCCAGTGCTCTCACCTCCCTAGTGGGATTTTCCGATACCCTCCTCAGGTGAGAGGGTGACTGAGAACAGAGGACAAGGACTCACATAGCAAGGGGTCCCTATCTTCTGCATCCAACACCCACCACCCCCAGGAAAAAGGAAAAGACCCAAGAAGGCAGGTGTGGAGTTGCTGCTCCCCACCTATTTATAAAGCCACCAAGTTCCCACCTAGGAGAGGAAAGGTGAACACGTGGGGCTCTGTGGTTCCCACTGCTCCAGGCCAGGGGCTTGGTGATGCCTCCTTCTCACCCAACCCTGCATCTCCCAATTTCCTGGGACACTGACACTAGGGATGGGGGTGGGATCCTTGGGTCGACACCCACTCCCCCACCCCCCACTCCTGGGGAGCATTTGTGGCAGAGCCAGGGCTGGCCCCTGGCACTGGTGAGGCAAGATTGGGATGTGAGAAGGGAAGCGGGAGTCACAGGTCTGGGTTGGGGTGGGGAAGGGGGGTTTGGGAGAGATCACGAGGTGCAGGCTCATGGGACGGCCACACATGTGTGCTGCTGGGAGATGCTATAGGCTGACATTCTGGGTGCAGTGGGCAGCAATGGCAGCATCATGGCAGATGCTCAGGCCCAGAGCAGAGGATGGGGGGGGCCAGGACGTGATCAGGGCCACAAGCTGGCCAGGGGCACATCACTGGATGACTCTGAGAGGCGCTGCAGGTCTGAGCCAGCAGCCCATGTTTGAAACGTGATGCCATGGGGAGGGCAGGAAAGGGGGCCAGGACAGGGGCAGGCAGGTGGCAAGGCTTAGCCCGCCCCCGGCCCAGCTGAGCTTCTGGCATTGGAATCTCAGACTCAGGGCCTACTTGGCCTCTGAGCCTCCCAGGGCCTGTGGGAGGGATTTGCCTGCTGTGCTGGCTTTGTGTGCTTTGTGCTCCTGGCCCAGACCCCTGATCCTACAGCAGCAGAAGCCAGCCATTGATGCC
Source organism: Dipodomys spectabilis (assembly GCF_019054845.1). Taxonomy (NCBI): domain Eukaryota; kingdom Metazoa; phylum Chordata; class Mammalia; order Rodentia; family Heteromyidae; genus Dipodomys; species Dipodomys spectabilis. The sequence goes on from NW_024870927.1 coordinate 3,165,588, forward strand.
GCCTCCCCTGGTGCTTGTGCCTGCTCTTCTCTCTGCTGTCTCTGCCCCCCACTTCTCTCCCGGGCTGCTCCACCCATGCTGCACAAGTGTGCCAGCCCCCATGTGCCTCTGACTGCAGCAGATATGTGTCCCCTCAGCCACGTCCTGTCCTCTCCTCAGTCACACCCCCTCCCCACTCGACCATGCCCCCCATCCCTGACCTTGTGGTGCCCTGACTGCCCTAAGGCTATCAGGCCATGGAAGAAGCAGCCTCACCTCTGCTCAGGGCTTCCTCCCAACCCCAGCAGATGCCCATGGCATCGAACCCCTCCCTCAGCCCAATGGCTGGGAGAGACTCTTCTCCATCCATCCTACACACTAAGCAGGTGCACGGTTACCCTCTGTTAGTGTGTGTGTGTGTGTGTGTGTGTGTGTGTGTGTGTGTGTGTGTGTGTGTGTGATTTTCAGGAATGCCTACCTCTCAAGGACTCAGAACATAGCACCCTTTTGTATGACAGCATACAGCATACTTTAAAAAATATAGCAGAAAGAAACCTGTGTAATGGACTCAGCACAATGCGCCTTTTGAAGGACTCAGCCCATAACAACCTTTGGGATCCTCATGGTAATCTAATGACCAATAAAATTAGACATGCCATTATGACATCACCAAGCTTAAATATCATAGAATTATGACAGCATATGTCATAGTGAAATTATAGATATATTGTGAATGCCTATTTTGTGATTTCGTTCTATTTCAAGCAAGCAATATTGGTGGATATCAGAAATCCATTGTAACCTCAAAGCCATTGTGACATGAAAATCTTTTTGTGATATCACAGTGCCATTGTGATATCATTAACCTGTTGTGACATCACAAACCTGTCCTGTCCATTGTGACCTCCTCACCAGTGTGACATCACAAAGACATTGTGTTATCACATTGCTGTTGTGACATTACAATCACCCTGAGACCTCCCAAACCCATTATGACATCTTTAGCACCTTTGAAAAAACACATGGCCTTTGTGACACCACAGTCCCTTTGTTTATCCATTGTGAAATGTCAATTGAGATCAGATATGCCATTGTGATATCACAAATCATTTAGAATATAATCATAGGTGTGACATCACATTGTCATTATGACATCATATTAACATTAGGAATGCCTATTATGTGATTTCATTATATTTCAAATGTGGCATATGGGTTCATATCAAAAACACATTTTGACTTCATAACCATTGTGACATCACAATCCCTTTGTGACAAAACATTGCCATTGTGATATCTTTAAACAACTGTGACAACTCAAACATGTCCTGTCCTCGTAAGTTTTGTGACATGTTGCCACTGTGTTATATTAGGCCCATTTAGAGCTCATTCTATTTTTGACCTCATATTATTTCAGGTATGACATTAAATATTAATAATGTATTGTGACATCATGAGTATTGTGACATCACACTGCTAGATGTAATGACCATTGTGTCACATTGTCACATCACAAATCTATTCGACTTCATCACATTTGTGCTAACATATGCCTTTGGAATCCTCACAATCCCATTCTAAACTCATGTACTCATTGTGAGTTATTGACAATTGAGGTGTCGAATGCCATTGTCAAATCACCAATCTACTGCAACATCATAAAACTATTTTGAACTCATCACTATTATGGCATCACCAATAAATTGTGATTATAACAACACTCTTATGACATTATAATTTGACATCGTATTGCAATTGTGATATTACTATACCATCATGCTTTCACAAACCTATTATGACCTCATCACATCTTAGAAAATGCACGGCCTTTGGGACATCAAGCTCCTTCTCTGAACTTGTATCATTATGAACTTGTAACAATTGAAATTTGAAATAAGGTGTGATATTATAAACTAGTTTGACATCACTTACGCATTTTTATATCATTAACACTTTGACAAATGAAACCAGTTAGGAACCTTAGCACTTTTAACAAAAAACATGGCCTTTGTGTCATCACAGTTCATTTGTGTTTGTCATTGTGACTTCATTCTCATATCCTCATTATAAACTAATGGCAGTTAAGATTTGACATGCCATTGTGACATCACAAACCCTTTGTGACATCATCAGACTGTCGTTATGATATCATCAGCTCATTGTGACATCGCCAAGCTACAGTGACATCACAGCATTATGACATCTCATTGCCATTTTGCTGTCTTAGACACATTGTGAATGTATATCCTGTGATTTCATTCTATTTCAAATGTGGCATATCAGTTGATATCAGAAACACATTGTGACCTCATAACCATTGTAACATTATAAACCCTGTGGGACATCATAACCATTTTGACAACATATTGTTGTTATCACATCTTTAGCTTATGGTGACAACACAAAATGAGAATGACATTATAGCATTTACCATTATGTCATTGTGACATCATAGTCACATTATGAATGCCAAATCTGCGATTTCATTGTATTTGAAATGTGGCATGTGGGTTGATATCAGAAACTCATTGTGATGTCATAACCATTGTCACATCAGAATCCCTTTGTGACATCAATTGGGCAATGTGACATCACAATACCAATATGATGCTACTAAGGCACCATGATATCACAATGGTTATGAACTCACAATGGGTTTCTGATATCAACCGACATGCCACATTAGAAATAGAATCAAATAACATAATAGGCAAACACAACATGTCTATGATATCAGAATGACAATGAAATGATACAATGCTATGATGTCATTGTAATTTTACATGTCAAAATGAGCTGATCGTGTCATAATGGCAACATGATGTCACAATTATGATAATGTCAGAAAGGATTTTTTTATGTTTAAATGGTATGTCTGATGTCAGTTGTCATTAGTTCCCCATGAGGATATGGACACAAAAATCTTCTGTGACGTCACAGAGGCCATGTGTGTTTTCAAAGGTGGTAAGAGGTCATAATGGATTTCAAAGGGCACAATGTGTCCATAATGTCACAATGAAAATGAGATGTCCCATTGGGTTTTTGATGTCACAATGGTGATGAGGTCACAATGGTTCTGTGATGTCACAGATTGTAATATCAGAATGATACATCCAATTTCAATTACTCATAATTCAATATGAGGATACTGGGTGATAGAAGAAGCTTTATAGTATGTGGTCATACTATGTGAAAACCCAATGGAGCAGTGATTTCACAATGACAATGTGATGTCTCAACATCATGTTATAATAATGTTTTGATGTCACAATTGGTGATGCCATACTGATGAGGAGGTCTCAATAGATTTGAGATGTACCAAGGGGTTGATGATGTCACAATGGCATGGGGGATCTCAATTGTCATTAACTCACCATGAGTTTATGAGTTTGGGAAGGGATTCTGATATCACCAAAATATATGTAGTCAAGAAGGTGAAGAACTAAAAGGTGTGAGATGTCACAAAGTCACACAATGGTTATGATGTCCAGCGGTGTGATATCATGATGTTACATTGGATTTTAGATATCTCATGTCATATTTGAAATATGAAGTCGAACACAGATTTTCAACTCACAAAGGGCCTAAGATATCACAATGGCATTTCACAAAGTTATGAGGACAGGAGAAGTATTTGATGTCACAGTGGGTTAATGATATAACGAAGGCAAAGTGTTGTGACAAAGAGATTTAGATGTCACAAAGGTTATGAGTTCACAATGGTGTCCTGATATCAACCCACATGGCACATTTGAAATTGAATGAAATCAAAGAATAGGCATTCACAATGGGTCTATGACATTAAAGTGACAACATGATGTCAAGGCAGCAATGTTTGATAGGATATGTACCCATTACCTTACTCATGTAAGGTAACTGTAATCACTCTGTACACTACACTTACAATAAAAAACGTACAGAAGAAAAGAGGAGAAAAAAATGGTATGGTGTCATTGCCGTTTGGTGTTGTCACAATGAGATGATGGTGTCATGATGACAATATGATTTCACAGTCATGATTATTGCACAAAGTATTTGTGACCCTACAATGCTATGTGTGATCACGATTTTCATTAGTTCACTATGAGGATATGGCTACACAAAGGTTCTTTGATGACACAGAGGTCATGGGTATTTTAAAGGTGCTAAGAGTTCACAATTGCTTTGTGATGTCACAATGTGATTGTGAAGGCACAACAGCAATGTGATATCACAATGGGTTTGTGATGTCACAGTGATGATGAGGTCACGATGAGTTTGTGATGTCACTATGAGTTTGTATTATTACAATGACATGTCCAATTTCAATTTCTACTAGTTCAAAATGAGGATAAAATTTCAAAGAAAGAATCTGAAGCTCCAAAGACCATGAACTTTTAGTCATAACGTGTGATATGCTGCCATTAGGATATTTTAGGCCTTTAGTAAGCTTATATTCTGTTTTCAAATGCATAATTCAGGCATGGTATCTGATATCAGAAATTGACTCTGACAATATGAACATTGTGACATCACATTGATAGACATCAAGAACATGGTGTCACATTGTGAACTCACAAATCTGTTAGGACTTCATCACCTTTGTCTCAACACATGACTTTGGAGACAACAAAATCCTTTTGTAAACTCATATCTTCATTGTGCATTAAAGACATTTGCGACCTGGCATGCCATTGTGATATTTCCAACCAATTGTGACAGCACAAACCTATTATAGTAGAAACACATTTTGATCTAATAGCCATTGTGGTAGCACAATCCCTTTGTGACCCCACACTTCCAAAGTGATATCACTAACCCACTGTGAAATTCCAATCCTCTCATACCCAAGCCAGGTATGAAATGTGATACCCGAATCCAGTGTGACATCTAGATCATAGTGACATCACACTGATAGATGTTATGAGCATTTTGTTACATTCTGACAACACGCACCTGTTAGGACTTCATCATTTTTGAGACAACTCATGCCTTTGGAGACATCACAGTCCCTTTGTGAGCCCATATACTCATTGTGAGTGGACAATTGAGATCACATGTGTCATTTTGATGTCACTAACCCATTGTGACATCACACACCTCTTGTAAACTCATCACCAGTATGGCATCACCAATTGTGGTAACAAAATTTTATTAAGTCATCATATTGCAACATCCCATTGCCATAGTGATATCACTGTTCCAATGTTTTTTCAAAAACCTAGAATGTCTTCATAGCATTTTAGAAAATTCATGACCTTTTATATTTCAATCTTCTTCTGTGAACTCATATCCTCATTGTGAAATAGTAGCAACTGAAATTGGACATGTGAGTATGAGATGTTACTTCACAAAACGTTGATTTCATCACCAATGTGACATCACAAACCCATTGTAAGCTTTCATTGCCATTTGATATCACTATCACATTGTGACATCCCAAACCTATTTGGACCTCTCAGCACATTTGAAAAAACACATGGCCTTTGTGACATCACAGTCCCTTTGTGTAACTATACCCTGATTATGAACTCTTTGTGACATCACCAGTGTGATATAACATTCTCATTATGACAGGATCAACTACTTTTGACATCACAAAACTACTACAAGATAGCATTATGAGATCACATTGTCATTGTGATGTTATAGACAGATTGTGAATGCGTTTTTAATTTTTTTTTTGTCAGTCGTCGAGCTTGAACTCTGGGCTTAGGTTCTGTCCTTGCTCTTCAGCTCAAGGCAAGCACTCTATCGCTTCAGCCACAGCACCACTTCTGGTTTTCTAATGGTTTTATTGGAGATAGTCTCATGGACTTTCCTGCCTGAGGTGGCTTTGAAGTGCAATCCTTAGATCTCAGCCTCCTGAGTAGCTTGGATTACAGTCGTGAGCTACTGGCACCCGGCTTTTTCATTCTTTTTCAAATTTGACGTGTGTTGATATCAGAAACATAATGTGACTTCATAACCATTGTAACATCAAATTGTCATTATGACACCTTCAGCTCATTGTGACATCACCAAACAACAATGGCATCATAGCATGATAAATCACAATGACATTGTTACATCATAGTCATAACAATGTGAAGGCCTATTCTGTGAATTCATTCTATTTCAGAAATCCATTTTGACGATATAACCATTGTGATATCACAATCTTTTGTGACATCATTAATCTGCTGTGCCATCACAAACCAGTCCTTATAAGTTTTGTGACATGCTGCCATTGTCATGTGTTAATCCCTTTGTGAGCTCATAATCTGTTTTCAATCTCATATTTCTGGTATGACATGTGATATCAGAAATCCCCTGTGACATCATACTGCCAGATATCATGAGTATTGTGTCACATTGTGACATCACAAACCTGTTAGAACGGCATCACATTTGTGACAACACATGCCTTTGGAGACATTACAGTCCCTTTTTGAAATCATATATTCATTGCCAATTAATGACAGTTGAGATCTGCCATGCCACTCTGACATCATGAACCCTTTGTGACATCACAAACTTATTGTGACCTCATCACAAGAATGTGGTATCAAAGCATTATTTTGACATGATATTGTGGTATTGCCATTGTGATATCATTGTCCCATTGTGTTTTTACAAACCTATATGGCCACATCACATCTTAGAAAATTCATGGCCTTTGAGATTTCAAGCTCTTTCTGTGAACTCGTGTACTTATAACTTCTAAGGCCAAGAGACAAACCATCAAGTCACACTTAATATAATAAACCAATTTACACTAGAAAGGGGATTGTGATTACCTTATCCTGGAATGGATACCCAGGTCCAAGAGCAGCCTTGACCACCAAACCTCAGACCTTCAATGGGCAGCCCCACCCTTTCTTAATTGGTCTGCAAACCACCAGCCAAAAAATTATGATCTCCAAAGCTCAAAACCTCAATGGGAAAGGCTTTTTACTTTTCCATTCCTCCCTCCTTCGCTACAGACTTGTCCTTCCTTCCTGGTCTTTCCCTATTTCCCTTCCACCACTTCCTTCAGGCCTCTCCAGTCTCCACAGGCCTGCCCTACTCTGCCCCAGTGACCACTTGCCAACTTTCTGTTTTCCCTCAACTTCCTCTCTTCTCAAGTTTTTCCCTTCCTGCTGTCTCACCATCACTTCTTCCATCTGGGTAGCTCTCATTTTTATATCCCCTTCCAATGCTCTGAAAATGCAACTTATATATAGGTTGTATCCCTCCTCACTCCAATGTGTCTCCTGCCTAAGAGTTTTCAACCGTCACTTCCCAAACTGCCCAATGTTCAATTACTTCTTGACAGCTCACCATGTGAGGCTTGACACCTCCACCTTTGGCGGTATTCCCCACACTCTCCGGTGGGCCAGGCCAAGCATTTACAATGATTATCGGCTCCCACAGATAATTCAGGCCTCACTGGTTATTACAGTATCCTCATAGTGAATTAGAAGAAATTGTAATTGTATATGTCATTGTTATATTACTTGATGAGACATCACTAACCCATTGTGACCTCATCACCGTGGTGAAATCACAAACTCATTGTGATATCACATTGCCATTGTGTCACCATGCTCACATTGTGACATCCCAATCCTATTATGACCTCAGAAGCTTTGAAAGAAAGCATGGCCTTTGTGTCATCACAGGACCTTTGTGTACCCAAATCCTCATTTTGAGCTAATGACAATTGAGATCAGACATGCCATTTTAACATCTCAAAACCTTTGTGACATCATCACCAGTGTAATATCACATTGTCTTTATGACAACATCAGCCCATTGTGACATCATAAAACAACAATGACATCATAGAATTATGACATAAAATGGTCATTGTGATGTCACAGATACAATGGAATGTCTATTCTGTGATTTCATTCTATTTCAAATGTCGCAGGTGTGTTGATATCAGAAATAGATTGTGAACACATAACCATTATGGCATCACAATACCTTGATGACACTATATTGCCATTATGATATCACTAACCCACTGTCTCTCCTATCCTCATATATGTTTTGACATGCTGCCAGTGTGATCTCTGGCTTCTTTAAGCTCATAAATTGTTTATCTCATAATACTTCAGGTATGACCTATGATATCAGAAATCCACTGTGACATCATGACCACTGTGACATCACACTGCCAGATGTCATGACCACTGAGTCACATTGTGACATTACAAAACTATTAATACTCATTCCACTTGTGCCAACATATGCCTTTGGATACATTATCCCTTGTGAACTTATATATTTATTGTTAATTAGAGACCTGGCATGAGATTGTGACATCAACATCCCATTGTGAAATCACAAATCTATGTAGCCTCATCAGCTGTATGGCATTACCATGGTAACATCACATTGCTAATGGGATATCTCTGTCCCATTGCATTTTCACCAATGTATTATGTCCGCATAATATTTTATAAAACCCATAGCCTTTCTGACTTCTAGCTCTTTATGTAAACTCGTACTCTTCATTGTGATCTAGTAGAGTGAAATTAGATATGTAATGGTGATATTACAAATTCATTGTGACATCACTATCCAAGTGTGACTTTATCACCACTGTGACATCACAAACCCATTGTGAAATCACATTTCCACAGTGATATCATGATCACCTTGTGATATCCCAAGTCTGTTGTGACCTCTTAGGATCTTTGAAAAAGGACAACTGACATCAGTCATGCCATTGTACCATTACAAACGCTTTGTGACATCATCTCCACAGTGAGATCACATTGTTGTTAGGATACCATCAGCCCATTGTGATATCCCAAAATGACAATGACATCATAGCATTATGACATCACATATTCATTGTGAGGTCCTAGAGACAATGTGATTGCCTATTCTGTGATTTCATTCTATCTCAAATGTGGCATATAGTTTGATTTCAGAAACCCATTGTGACCACATCACCGTTATGACATTACAATCACTTTGTGACCTCATATTGACATTGTGATATCATTAATGCAATGTAACATCACAAATCTGTCTTGTCCTCATAAATTTTGTAACAAGCTACTACCTTGACCTGGGCTGGATGCCCAGAGCTCAATGCAGCCTCAACCATGAACCCTCAGAACTCCACAGAGCAGCCCAGGCATTTGTTAACTGGTCTTCAAACAACCAACCCCAAAAATAATGATCTCCAAAGCTCCACATTTCAAAGGACAAGGCTTTTTCTTATCTCTTCATCCTCCTTCACTACAGACCTGTCCTTCATTTCAGGTCTTATTTTTTTCCTTCCACTATTCCCTTCTTCTCTTCAACCTGTTCTACTCTTGACAGGCCTGCCCTGTCCTATCCAGGTAGCCAGGTGCCATCCTTCAGCTCCTGCTCTCCCTCAATTTCCTCTCCTCCCAGGTCTTTACCCTCTTGCAGTCTCATCACTTCTTTCCTTCCAGGCCTTTCCCCTTTTTCTGTCCCCTTCTGTTGCTCTGAACATGCAGCCTATATATAGGATGTACCCTTCCCCCACTGCAATATGTTTCCTACATAACAGTTTTCAATCATCACTTCCCAAATGTCCATACCCAATCACTTCTTGGCAGCTCACCATGTGGGGCTTGACATCCTATCTCCTTCAACAGCATATCCTGCCCCTTTCAGCGGCATACACCCCTCTCTTTGGTGGTCCAGACCAAGAGGCCATGATGACAATCTGTTCCCGTGGATTATACGGGCACTGATGGTTATTACAGTGTCCTCATGGTGAACTAGGAGCAATTGAAATTGGACAAATAATTGTGATATTCCAAACTCATGACATAACTAACCCATTGTGACATCACATTGATATTTTTAACACCAGGATCACATTGTTACATCCCAAATCTATTATGATCTCTTATACATTTTGAAAAAATACGTAGCTTTGTGACATCGCATTCCCTTTGTGTACTCAAATCTCCACTGTGAAATATTGACAATTGAGAATCACACATGACATTTTAACATCAAAAACAGTTTGTGAGCTTATCACAATTGTGACATCACATTGTCATTTTGACACCATCTGCTCATTGTAAAATCATAAAACTAAAATATGGTAGATTTATAACTTCACAATTTCATGTGACATCATAGACATATTATGAATGCCTTTTCTGTGATTTCATTCTATTTAAAATGTGGCCTGTAGGTTGATATCATGAGCAAATCAAGAACTCCTAACCATTGTGACATCAAAATCCCTTTGTACATCACTTTTCCATTGTGATATCTCTAACACACTGTGACATCACAAACCCATCCTGTCATCATAACTTTTGTGACATGCTGCAATTCTAATACCTTTGGCTTTTTTGTCCTCATAATCTGTTGTCGACCTCATTAGATTTCACATATGACACTTGATATCACAAATTCCCAGTAACATCATGACTATGGTGATATCACACTGCCAGATTTCATAACCATTGTGTCAAATTTTAACATCACAAACCTTTTAGGATTTCAATATATTTATGACAACACATACTTTTGGAGAAACCACAGACCCTTTGTGAACTCCTATACTTATTGTAAGTTGAAGACAATTGGCAACAATCATGTCCTTGTGACATGCCCAACACATTGTAACATCACCAATCTTTTGTGACCTCATAACCAATTGTGACAACAACACAATATTTTGACATGATGTAGTGAGTTGACATTGCCATGATGATATATGTCCCATTGTGTATTCACAAACCTAATGTGACCTCATAACTTTTTAAAAAATTCATGTCCATTAGGACTTCAAGATCCTTCTGTGAACTTGTATGCATATTGTGAAATACTAGCAATTGAAATTGGACCTGTGTTTGAGATATTACAAAATCATTGTGACATCAAAAACCCTTGGTGACCTCATCACAACAGTGTATCATAAAGCTATCATGACCCTGAAGTACCTTTGAAAATACACATGGCATTTGTGACATCACAGTCCCTTTGTATGCCCTCATTGTGAACACATGACAATGGAATTCATATATGCCATTGTAACATCACCATTTGTGACCCCATCACAAGTGAGACAACAAATATTCATTATGATACCATTATGTCTTTGCAACATCACAAATTTATAATGACCTCATAGCATTATGACATTATATTGTCATTGCGATGTTATAGACACATTGTAAATGCCTATTCTCTTAGTTCATTCTATTTCAAATGTGGCATGTGGATTTGAAAGACCCTAGTCCCCTAGGATACTTTCGTCAATGGGAGGGCGCCCCAGAAAACTCAGACTCCAGGCCGGGAGATGCAATAAGCAAGAGGAGTTTATTTGACGTTTGCGCAGACGGACTCTCTGTCCTGAGCAGACAGGGAGCCTCGAGCAGAGATTACAGGCTAATTTAAAGGCAAAAACCAGAAGATTAACGCATAACACAAATCATCCCATGATTGGTCCATTTAAAGGTCACCATATACACCAACAATCACTTTGCCACGCGGGAAATTTTGTAACACTCTTTGTAAAATGACTGGCCCATGGTTGGTTTAAGGCGGGGGGGGGGGGGGGTTACATGGTTACAGGCCTATGATTGGTTGACATTTGGCTTAGCTTGTGGTCTTGCCAGGTGGTCGTTATCTCAAGGTCCTGTCTGGGGAATTTCTAAATGGGAACTAAGGAACACGTACTGTCTGTTTTTTTTTTTCTATGACTACTGACCTTGCCCTGGGGCCGGCATCTGGTCCCTGAAACTTCTTAACTCATTTCTGGGAAGGGAAGGGTCAATGCTAGTGTAAGCAAGTTTACAGAAGCAGAATCAGCAGTTAGCAAGTTAGTAATGGTAATGGTCAATTTTTAATCTTTCAGATTGGTATGAGAAAACCATTATGATCTCATAAATATATGGCATCACAATCACTTTGGGACATCACAGTGCCATGGTGATATCAATAACACACTGTGATATCACAAACCTTCCCTGTCCTTATAATTCTTGTGATGTGCTGCAATTGTGATGTCTTAGGCCCTTTATGAGCTCATAATCTGTTTTCAACCTTATAATATTTGTTATGATATATGATATCAGAAATCCACTGTGACATCCTGACAATTGTGACATCATACTGACAGATATGCACATTGTGTCACACTGTGATATCATATTCCTCCTAGGACTTCATCACATTTGTGACAACACATGCCTTTGAAGATACCACAGTCCATTTGTGAACTCATATTCTCTGTGATTTCATGACAAATGAGATCCTTTATGCCATTTGGATATCACCAACAAATTGTGACATCATAGACCTACTGTGACCCCTTACCTGTATGGCATCACCAACTAATTGTGACATCAAAACCTTTTGTGATGTCACGTGACACGATGATCATGACATCTGTCAGTGTGATGTCACATGGTCATAATGTTAGTGGATTTCTGGTATCTCATGTCATACATGAAATATGAGGTTGAAAACAAATTATGAGGGCAAAAAGGTCTAAGATATCACAATGTTAGCATGTCACAAAAGTTATGAGGACAGGAGAGTTTTGTGATGTCACATTGTGTTAGTGATATCACAATGGCACTGCGATATCACAAAGTGATTATGATGTCAAAATGATTGTGTAAGCAAAAACATGTGTTTCTGATATCAACTCTCATGCCACATTTGAAATACAATGAAATCACAGAATAGGCATTCACAATGTGTCTTTGATGTCACAATGAGAATTGTTGACATAATGCGATTATGTCATTGAGTTTGGTGATGTCACAATGAGCTGATGCTCTCATAATGAAAATGTGATGTCACACTTGAGTATGTCACAAATACTTTTTGATGTTATAATGGCATGTCTGATCTCAATTGTCATTGGTTAACAACAAGGATATGGGTACACAAAGGGACTATAATGTTTAAAAAGGCATGTGATTTTTCAAAGGAGCTAAGAGGTCATAATAAATTTGAGATGTCACAATGCAATCATGATGTCACAATGAAAATATTGTCACAATGGTTTGTGATGTCGTGCTATGATGATGTCAAAATGGGTTTGTGATGTCATAACGAGTTTGTAATATCACAATCAAATTTCCAATTTCAATTGCAACTAATTCACAAGGAGTATACTGTAATAATCATCAGGGCCACGATAATCTATAGGGTCCGATAATCAGCCAGGCACCATCTCCTGGCCAGCTGGAGAGGACAAAGTATGCCACCAAAGAAGGTGGGGGCATTCTGTGGGAGGGGCTGGTGCATTAATCCCCACCTATTGATCTATTAAGAAGTTTCTGATGTGACAGTTGAAAACTGTTAGGCAGTTGGAGTGGAGGAGGTGTACAGATTTTTTACAGGCTAATTGTTCAGAGCAATCGGAGGAAAGAGAAAAAGGGAAAAGTCCTAGAAGGAAGGAAGTGGTGTGATAGCAGAAGGGGAAAGACCTGGGAGGAGAGGAAGTTGAGAGGGGGCAGGAGGTGAAGGATGGCAACTGACGACCCAGGCAAAGCAGTTCAGGCCTTTGGAGAGTGGAGAGGTCTAAAGAGAAGAAGGAACTGTTAGAAGGGAAAAATGGAAAGACCTCAAAGGAAGTATAGTTCTGTAGCGAAGGAGAGACCAAGGGAAGGGGGGAAAAAAGGCTTGCCTTTTGATGTTTGGAACTTTGGATATCATAATTTTGGGGGTTGGTGGTTTGGAGAACATTTATTATATGTGTCTCAATGGATTCTCTTCAATTATAGAGTTCCTAATTTTCAGAGACCTCATTGAGATCATCCATTTGAATGGCATCAGGCCCAGGGAAATATCCCCATAGGTGAGAGTGTCAACCCTCTCGGTTGAGAGTCTACCTCAAGTTTTTGTCTCTGGAGGACCAACAAGGACAAAAGTCATTTAGACTCCACTAGAGGTGTGTCTGTGCAAGCTTGTCAGCCAGTTTTGGGGACCCCTTCTGGAGGTCATTTATGGCATCCTTGGGAAGCCATCTGGGAACTCCTTGAGAGTTCATGTAGGGTTTCTTTGGGAAGCCATCTGGAACATTATCAAGAGTACATCTGTGAATTCCTTGAGAAGCCATCTGAGACCTACCCTGGAGGTCATTTGGGGCCTTCTCCAGGGGCCATATTGGATTTTATCCAGAGGTCATCTGGTGCTTCCTCAGGAGGCCTCCTGAGACTTCTTCAAAAATAGTCATTGGGTCTTCCTTAAGAGGCAATCTAGGACCACCTCCTGAGGTCATCTGGAACTTCTTTGGGAGGTCATCTCGGGTTACTTTGATGAGAAATGTATGACCATCTTCGAACATCATGTGGGACTTCCTTGAGAAGCCATATAGGATCATCTCTGGAGGTCATCTGTGCCTTTCTCAAGAGAGTTATCTGGAACCTTCTCTGGAGTTTATATGTTGCCTCCTTAAGTGGCCAATTGGGAGCTACTTGAGAGGTAATCTCAGCTTCCTTGAGAGGACATCTGGGACTTCCTTTGGAGGTCATCGGACACTAACTTCGGGAGCAATTTTGAACTTCCATGAGAGGTTATCTCGAGCCTCCTACGGAGGACATATGTGACATCCACCAGAGGTCATCTGCGGCCTTCTCATGAGGCAATCTGGGACATTCTCTCTGTCATCTGGGACCTCCTGTAGAGGTCAACATTGAGAGGTGTGGGACATGTAAGTTAAGTGTCTGTGACTATTGGTCTGTGTGTGTATGCTGATAGTTCTAGCTGTGTCCTGTATGCACCTCAGTTTACTCTTTTTCTCAGGATGGGGGAACAAGGCCTAAACTTACCATATCCAAAAAATATTCTCCCCCAGGGTTATAGAGTCCCTCAGAGGAAGATTCATTGATGTACTCTCTCTCCTGTTCTTTGCCATCAGCACCTCTAATGTTAAGTCTTCCCATACCAAAAGTGGTTACTTGTACCAGCCTGAGGTGGTACAATGTGGTAAGTTACCCTTATTACCCTTGAGATAGGGGCATGGAAGAGATGGTGGTCAAGCCCCTTTTTTAATATATGTTCCCTTTACAAGTAGTGACCTGTATAACTGGAAACAGAAAACTGTATCATTTTCAGAAAAAAGACAGGGGCTCATTACTTCATTAGAGACAGTAATTTTCACACACAAGCACATCTGGGATGAGTGTCAGCAAATTTTACCAGTGCTTTTCTCCTGGTAGAAAAGGAAGTGAATCCTGCTCGGGGACTTGAAAGTTGTCCTTGGACCAGACAGTATCCCCACTATTGAACCAGACCATTTGGAGCAAGTCCTTCCACATACTTACCCAAGCAGAGACTAACGGTGATTGAAGTATGGAAGTGCTTACCAATTATTGACAGGTTCGATTGGCAGGGATACCACAGTGGCTAGAAAGCCAAGTCATCAATCTAAGGTGAGTGAGATGGTACAGTTTCCCAGTGAGTACCCAAATGCTCTTCTGAAATTTCTCCCAGAAGTCTATAGGACTTATAGGACTATAGATCTTGAAGCCCTGAAGAATCAAAGAGCCCTAAATATGGACTTTGTTACCCAGTCAGCACCAGATATTAGAAGAAAGCTTCACAAGTTAGAAGGTTTTGAAAGAAAGGTGTATTCTAAGTTGGAAGTGGTTGCCCAGTAGGTGTTTGATAACAGAGATACCCTGGCAAAAAAGCCTCTAAGAAAGGGGGTTGAGTTTTGATAGGAGCACCAGAATAGGGATCAAGAAACCCTTGGCAAAGACAGCACAATTCATTTGCAAGTGGCAGTAGGGAACCTCTAGGACTAGATCAGTGTCCTTATTGCAAGCAAAATGGACATTGGGAAAAGGAATGTCCAAGGAGGAGAAAGATAGAAAATGACAGGTTATGTAATCACATTAACCACCTGGAAAATGTGTTCATATCTCTGGAGTAACATGCAAAGGAGCTTGGGGCTCTGAATTCCAATTGTGTTCAATTTAAAATCAGCCCACTGAACTTAAGAAGAAATGAGGCAAAGAAAAATTCACACACTTCTACCTCAAAACACAGGCTTATAAAAGACTGAATCTCCAATATGTTCCAGTCCAAACCCACCAAGAGTTTAAAAGCACTGGACACTGGAGATAACAAATAGAATAATTTGACGTGAAGAAAAGATTTGAAGATATAAACTTGTGAGAGTCAAAAATGAGAAGAAAATCCTCAAAAGGAACCTAGAAAACACACAAAATCAAATGAAATTCAAGTGCATTAGCCTGGGTGAGCATGAGGCAAATTAGGGGACCACAGGTCAGAGGCCGTCAAAAGCACAAGACAGCAATGTTGCCATCCTAGCTAACAACAAGTGACGACAAGAAGAGATCCTGATGCTGGATTAAGAAATTGTTGCCATGAAATGGAGCCAGACCTAATATAAGAATGTATTAGGGTGAAGTACATGTGTATTATAAGCTTTGAAGAGTGTCACCAGAAATTCAAAGCAACAGAGAAAGAAGGAAAAAGTAGCTAGCAGAGAAGACGGGGAAGTGCTGTGTCATAGAAGATGAGGCCAAGAAAAGTGAACAGGAAAATATCAGGCTCGAGAAAGAGATTGTTACTCTTCAGAAAGAGCTACAGGACCACATGCTCTGATAGAGAATGCCAGGCAAAAGGAAAGAGCATTAGGAAGAAGAGCTAAACAAACAGTTGAAAGATCTGTCGCAAAAATACACTGAAGTCGAAAACTAGAAAGGGAAACTACTAGAGTAAGAGGCTAAAAAGACTGCTGAGATCTTCACCATAAATGTAATGCAGAAACATCTTGTCCCAATGGAACAGCAAGAGGTGGAAAAAATACTTCTCAATAGCACCTTTGTGAAATTAACGGAGGAGCTGTAGAGCAAGCAATGGTGTTTTGAGAAGGAGCATCAGTTGGCCAGTCAAAGGAACTCTCATGTGAACCTGCGAAAACAATTGCAGGTTAAGGAGCTCATTGAGAAGGAGAGTGGGACCATGAAAGCAAGTTTGAGAGAAAAGGAGAATAATATGGAAGAAGTCTCCAAGGTTCAGAGTACTATACAGGAGTGACCTAGAGACCGTAAGATACAGGGAAACATCTGAGCTGATCAGGTAGCTTGGGAGACCACTCTAAAACCAGTGTGGTCTTTAGAGTTACTAGTCGTTAATACTAAGGAAAGAAACAAAAACAGTGGTAATATGTGGGCAAATGTTAACACTGGACTTGTGAAAAATGTAAACAGGCTCAAGCTTTCTTTCAGTTTACGTGTAGATATTTGCACCCTGGTAAATTGCTCCAGGCAACTGCCTAAAACTGTTCGAAAACCAGTGGGGTCTCAGGCTGACAATCCTTTGTAATGTATGTATGTAATTTCCAAACAGGTAAATGCTTAAAAGCTGGAACATCTGGAAAGAATTCATATGTGAGGAACCTCAGATGGTGAATTTGGGAAAGTGGAATTCACAGAGGCAAAGCCTGGAAAGTATGGGTATTCGTATCTGTTAGTAATAGTGGACAGATTTTCAGGCTGAGCTGAGGCATGTAATAATTTCTTGATTTGGCTTACCCTTATTTGTGGGGTGCAAAGATGGCCCTGCATTCATGGCCCAAGTTCTCTATTATTAACTAACACTCTAGGAATAAATTGGAAGTTACAATCCATTTAAAGAACTCAGAGTTCAAGGCATTTGAAAGAATTTAATTTAGTTAAATTAAATTAAATTAAATACAGAGACTAAATTAAATACAGAGACTGTCCATGGCTAGGTGAGCCTCCTCCACTTTGCTCTCCTTCGAGCAAGATGTAGCCCTTATGTTAAAGGATTTAATCCCTTTGAAATACTTTAGGGTAGACCAGCCTCTTTGGTTCCTAAATTTGGGAAGGCTATATTAACAGAAATGTGTAACTACAATCTACAGGCTTTACAACATATTATTTTATGTACCTATCCTTTGGTAACTAAGGCTCACCATCCACCTAAGAAAAACTCCAACTGAAGGGGAGAGGCCAAGATGGTGATGGAACAGCAAGTAAACACCAAAGCTCTCCCCAACCAAATACAGTTTGAATTTCAATGCTCGGTTTCTCCAAGTGACCCACAAAAAAAGGAGATTACTCAGAGAGGTACAGGAAGTGAAAAACATAAAAGGGAAAAACTTACACAGAAAGTAAAGTGGAAATAACCTTCAGCCACCCCTTGTTGGTGATGGGGCTCCAATCTGAGCAGCTTAAGTGGTGGAGCTTCTTGCCAGGCTGCTTAAGTGACCCGGCTCTGGACCCTCGTAGGTCCACATACCCACAAGCATTCCAAGACTCCCAGAAGACTCCCACGAGCTGGTGCCAACCCAGAAAATACAAACAAATCTCAGAAGGCAGAGCTGGCATGAAGACTCCCCTCAACTTCCCTGGCATGGCGCCTCTGCCTGGCTGGTGCAAGCAGCACCACCCAGTCTGGAGCAGCAGCAGCTGTCAGCAGTGGCAAATGACCCTATACTCACAGCGTGGCACCTCTGTCCTGCTGGTGTATACAGCCTAACCTAATCTGGAGCTGCAGCAGCAGCAGCTGGCAGTAGTGGCAAAGCACTCAGACTCTGAGCACAATGCTTCTTGACTGTAGCTCACAGGAACAACCCAAACCAGCCCGGGGCGGCAGCGGTAGCTGGGGCAGGGATAGTTGCAGTGAACAACTCCAGACTCATGGCGCTTTGTGCCTCTCCATGCTGGCCCACATAAGCAGCCCAGCCCAGCCTGAGGCAACATCACTGGTTAACACCTGACTCCTGGTGGGCTGGAGGACCTCTCCATACCAGCTTGCATAAGCAGCCAAGCCCAGTCCATGGTGGCAAAGGTGGTGAACAAACCCAGACATGAGGCAGGGTTTGGTGCTGAACAACCCCAGAAAAAGCCTCATGAACTTTCCTGCCTGGGCTGGCTTTGAACCTGAATACACAGATCTGAGCTTCCTGAGTAGCTAGAATTACAGACATTCACACCAGCAGGGTCTTACTCTTGCCAAACCCCTGACTTTTTCTACAATAGATAATTTCTTAGTTAATACAAGGAATTTAAGCAAATACAAGAGGATCAACATAATACCCTGTATTCAATCTGACCATAGTGGAATCAAACTAGTTCTCAATAACAAGGCATAAAATAGGAAAAAACTTAAACACATTGAAATTAAACAGCACTCAGTTGAACAATACATGGGTTATAGATAAATTAAAGAAGAAATTAAAAAGTTCCTACAATTCAGTGAAAATGAAGAAACATCACAAAGAAACCTATGGGACCCAGCAAAAGCAGTCCTGAGGGGCAAATTTATTGTTCTCAGTGCACATATCAAGAAAACAGAGACCAAGGAAACAATCTTATGAAGCAACCAAAACTCCTAGAGAAACAAGAAAAAAATTGAACCTAAAGTTGCTCGGCAGAAAGCGATAATTGAAATAAGAGCTGAAATGAATGAGATAGAGACTGAGAAAAGTATAAATAAAATTAATTTTAAAAAGCTGTTTTTAAGAAAAAAATCAATAAACCTGACGGACCACTGGCAAGAGTAACTAACAAAATAAGAGAGGAGACCCATATCAAAAATATCAGAGATACCACAGGGAAAATTACAACAAACATCCAAGACATTCAAACAATCATAACGAAATAATTCCAGACTCTACTCACAAAGGAAGGAAAACCTAGCAGAGATGGATGAATTTCTACAGAAATAGAAATTGCTATCCCCCCTTTCCTTTTCAGCCATGCTTCTCCACCATGTATGGTGGGGGCAGCAGTTCGGTAAATAAATGTCTTTTCCTACCTTAATAGTGTGTGGCATTCTCTTCATAGGCTACCGAATGAAACCTACCTTTTTAATATATCTTACATATGGGGCCATGACTTGGATAGGGTTTTTGATTTGGAAATGTTAGAATTTCCTAACCACCCCTTTTCTGCGATACAAACTGCTTTGAGACACCACACGAGACTTTTCACCAATACCATTGCTGGCCTTCACATCAATGTCCACACCACTTCTCTACTCTGGTGAGTGAAACTACTCTCTATGGATCTATGTTGCTCAATCTCTGTTCAGATGTGGCACCACACCAGAGTGCTCCTATGACCTTTAGCAGAAAGGCTGGTCACTTCCGAAGCCGAGGATACTTGGTTTTGGGGGCATGGCCATTAATCTCTAGTGGGCTATGGGAGAAGTCGGGACACTGCTTCTGCCTCGTCATCTCTCCTTCACTCACCAGACTGACTATCCTACACATTTAATGGGGTGTTGCGAGTCATGCCTGAGCTGTGAAACCCCTTTGAAATGCCTCTTGTGCTTCCTGGGTAGTAGAGTACCTAATATTTTTATGTTGTTGTCAGATTTAGACAATTTTTGCCTCTGCAATGGTACATGGTCGGAAGTCTGCTTACTATCAGGCTCTCTTTACTCTCTGCTATTCATGTCCAACTTTCTATATCTCTCGCTTTCTTTTCTACAATTATTTGTATTGTGCCCTGAAGAGTGTGACATGGGCTAGGTTCAAGGAATCCCCTCTAGATTCCCTCTAAAAGGCTAGCCAAACTAGGCTTGAATTTTTGTTCAGGCTTTCTTTGCATTTTTTTGGAAATTTGCCATCTTTTTTGGAGTTCGCCATCTTGTCCAAATGGTGGGTTAAGCGTTTGGCCCCCTCCATTCCTGACCCTTCCACCAAACTTACTTCTCCTCCATCCATCTATTCAAATGTGTCCTGCTAACAAGTTGCTCTTTTCACAGACCCTGGTAACTGAGGCCCAACCGTCTGATGTGCTTTGTTAGCAAAGATGTCTAAACATTGTTGTCAAAAATTTTAGGTTTTGAGTTTTGCCATTTTGGTTTTGTGCTGTGTAATCTAGAACTGAATACATGACTCTTTTTTGGGGGGAGGGGTCTGGTTGTGGGTCCTGAACTCTGGGCCTAAGCACTGTCCCTCAACTCTTAAGCTCAAGGCTAGTGCTCTATCACTTGAGCCACAGAGCCATTTCTGGCTTTTTTATTTTTGCTTATGTGGTGCTGAGGAATCGAACCCAGGGAGTCATGCATGCAAAGAAAGTATATTAGTACATGTGTGCTAAGATTCTCCCATCTAACAATTTTGTCATTGCAGAATATTTTTTGGTCAGTTCTTGATCAGGACCAGGTAAGCTCTACTTATTCTATTTGATCTCCTTGTTGCTATAATGGGAAATAACAAAGGGCTTTTGTGGCAAAAATTGCAATTCAAAGCCAGCCTGGGCTGAAAAATCCCTAAGAATCCATCTCACAACTAACCTGCAAAGAGCCAGTCTGGAAACATGGCTAGAGCCTCTTATCTCTAACCAGAAAACACTGCAAGTGTTTCTATAACTCAAAATGGTAGAGTGCTAGCCTTCAGCAGAAGTGCTCAGGGACAGTGCCCAGGCCTTGAGTTCAAACCTCCTTGAATACCAACTGGGACAAACCATCCCAGCAATGAGCAACTAGACTCAGGGAACATGAAGAGGAGTAAGAGGAGATGATATCACATCAGCCATTTTGTGCCTCCCCTTTCAAGACAAACCAGAGCCAGGAGGTCAAGAGAAGAAAGAAGAATGCCCATCTAATATCCATAACTCTCTACCTTTCAATTGGACAGGAATTTATCTTCTTGCCTTTGTCATTTGACTTCTTCTCTACCTAGTCGCCGGATGTAAGAAGTAGCTAGGGAAATTTCTACCAACATTTCCAAACCCAAGTCCTTCCTCTTGCCATTTATTTTCTCTATAGTATTTTTTCAGTCCCTCAATGCCTCATTAGACTTCTCCATACTTTGTCCAAGAGACTTGCCTCCTCCAGACTTCATCTAAGTACTCATTGCCCAAGTGACAGCTGTTGCCTGCTGCCTTCTCCCAGAGGGGATCACATCTCACCTTTTACACCTACTGTTGACACCCCTTGCAAAGAGGAAGTAGCTGGAGAGAATCTTCGACCTTTTTCATAATTATCAAAAGGCTGGAATGTAAGGTTTGAACAGGGACACCTCCACACTTCTTGGCTAAGTTTCCACTCAATATCTGTTACATAGGTAACTGGCAGACCTAGAAGCAGTTTCCTTCCCCTCCTGCTAGGTCACATCCTGGGCCACCTCTGTTCACCAGAGTCCCATCTGAACTTAGGAGGGTCCCAGACCCTGAAGTCACATTCAGATCCAGTGTGCACAACTTTTCCCCACCTGGCCACATCTCTTCCTGTCCCTGGTCTAGATAAGTCCTGGCCCAGAGGTGGGTTGCCCCCTTCCTTTTCAGCCATGTGTCTCCACCATGCATGGTGTGGGCAGCAGTTCAGTAAATTAATTTATTTTCCTGCCTGAGAAACAAAGAAATACAAATTGCCTAAACAGAACTAAGAAGAAATAAATCCATTAAACATTTCTATAATATACGATGAGATAGTAGAAATCTTCCAACAAGGAAAGCCCAGGATCTGATAAATTCACTACAGAATTGTCAAAGGCCTTTAAAGAGGAACTAATACCCACAACCCTCAAGCTCTTCAGAGAAATAGAAACAGAGGGAGTAATCCCAAACTCATTCTAAGAAGCCAATATCACATTCATCCCCTCCTCTTCAATATAGTTCTGAAATTCTTAGCCAGAGCAATAAAGCAAGAAAAAGACATTAAATGGATCCACATAGGACAGGAAGAAGATCAACTATCTCTTTTTGTAGATGGCAATATTTAATAAAATAACGATCCCTAAAGCTCCATCCCCAAACTCTTAGAGCTTATAAACCAATTTGGCAAAGTAGCAGGATACAAAATTAGCCCACAAAAATCAGTCGCCTTTCTGTATGTCAACAATGTACAAGTAGAAAGGGAAATGAAGGAAACGACTCCATTCGCAATAAACTAAAAAAAAGTATCTAGGAATTAACCTAAACAAAGATATAAAGGGTCTATTTCATGAAAACTATAAAAGCCTAAGAAAAGGAATCATAGAGATTACCAGGAAATGGGAAAAAATATTTACCAGCAATATATCAGACAAGGGTCTAATATCCATTACATATGGTGAACTCAAGAAACTAACCCTTCACAAACCTAACAAACCAATCCTGAAATGGTCAAGGGAGCTAAAGAGAGACTTCTCAGAAGAAGAGATAAAAATGGCAAAGAAGCCATGAGGAAATGTTCATTGTCCCTGGCTGTAAAGGAAATGCAAATAAAAACAACTCTGAGATAGCACCTTACCCCAGTCAGAATGGCCCACATCCTAAATTCAGCCAATGACAAATGCTGGAAGGGATACAAAGAAAGAAACATTACTGCATTGCTAGTGGGAATGTATACTAATACAACCACTTTGGAAAGCAGTCTGAAGGTACCTATGAAAGCTAAATATTGACTTCTCCAATGAACTGGCCATACTACTCCTAGGCATCTACTCTGAACAACAGGAACCAGTATACAAAGACACACACACATCTATGATTATTGCAGCACTGTTCACAATAGCCCATATTGGGAAACAACGCAGATGAGCCATAAGTGATTAACGGATCCAAAAATTGTGGGAACTCTATACAACGGAATACCATGAAGTCATTAGAAAGGACAAAATGATGGTATTTGCAGGGAAATGGATAGAACTAGACCAAATTATTTAAGTGAGGTAAGCCAAGAACAACAAGACAAACGGCACAGGGTCTACCTGATACGTGGATGCTAAAGCCAAAATGCAAGAAGGCATGACAAAGTAAACAGGATTCGAGAAACAAAGGACAGCCACTCATTTTGTTATATCACCATTAATGACTCCATGTTCTTGACCATGTAGATGGTAGAAATATGCACGCAATGGAGGGAAGCCAGGAGGAGGAACACAATAAGTGGGAAATGGAACAACATACAACAAAGGGGCCCATCAGCTGCACTGGACATAGAAGAAAAATAACCAAGCAATCCAAACACAGTGATGGGAAGAGATGAATGAGAGGGGAAGAGGGCAAGAGGGAATAGCCTACATTAAGCAAAAGGAAAAAAGTGTAAACATCACCTGAGGTGGGAAAAATAATTTGGATTGTCAAAGCTCATAGAATTAACAAACTTTAGACCATGATAACAATAATGTGCCTTGTCAAGGTTAAAATGTATTTGTGACTTTAACTAAGTATCACAATTCCAAAATACTGTGAAATATGTGTAATCACCTATCTCAACTTTTACAAAAACGGTGGGAGAAGGGAAAGGTTACGAGGTATGGGAGATAATGTTGTCAGACACCTTGTATTTGTGTACTGTTTTGTAGAATGGGAACTTCTTTGTACAACTACTTAAAGATAATAATAATAAAAAGTGTTTAAAAAATAAACAGGATGAAAATAAAAATTTCAAATATCAATTAAGAAATTAAATCCAGTTGGAAGGAAAATTTCTTTGGGGAGATTAATTTAGCTTATTCTATAGCAAGTCTCACTTTAGAAATAAATTAAAAAACTAGACCCCAGATAAGTGAAATAAACTAAGAAATGGAGTTGAAAAAAGAAAAAAAAGGAAACTCTACTCACTCTTTCTTGCCTGGACCGCTGGTGTGGGTAAAAATGCATCATGGTCCTAAATTGGAACCGAAGTGGCAAGGGCCTTACTTGGTGGTGCTAACTTCACTGTCAGCTATTAAATTAGCAGGAAAACAGCATTGGATCCATCAGTCTCAAGTGGGATAGGTAGTGGACCACTATACAGAGAAGGCTGCAAGATGGACTGTTCAGAGACAGAGGATCCCTTAAGAATAAGACTTACTAAGTGTTAATTAGTGCCAACTAGTTTGTTTCTATAATTTACTTGTTTTCTATTAAATTTACCTTTTAACCCTGTTCATTGGGTGGAGAGAAGGGAATTTTTAGGATTTGGTAAGAAGAAATCAAGGAATTGATTGGACATGAAAACCAGTGGTTGATGTATAAAGCAGCATGGTCCTAATAATGAGCAGGGCCCACTAATCAATGTGGCCCCATGACCTAGCCCACTGGAGTGCATGGGGTATGCCACCCAAGTGGGCAGGGCATGCTGTTGGAGGGAGTAGGATGTCATCCTCACATGATGAGCTGTGAAGAAGTGATTGGGGAACGGGCAGTTTGTGAAGTGATGGTTCAAAACAGTTAGGAAGGTGACCCACTTGAGTGATGGAGGGTTTCAACCTATATATAGGCTGTATGGTCAGAGCAATGAAATTGAAAGTCAAGGGAAGACCTGGAAGGAAGGGGTGAGACAGCAGGAGGGGAAAGACGTGGGAGAAGAAGAATTTGAGGGAGAGCAGGAAGGGAAGGATGCCGATTGGCCACCAGGCCAGAGAAGTGGAGGCCTGTGGATAGTGGAGAGGCCTAAAGAGAAGAAGGGAGTGATGGAAGGAAAAAAGGGAAATGAAGGAAAGGTCTATATAGAAGGAGGGGGAAAGGAAAAAGGAAAAAGGCTTACCTATTGAAGTTTGGAGCGTGGAGATGATAATTTGGGGGGTTGGTGTTTTGCAAACCAATTAACTACGTCTATTGGACGTCTGAGATTTGGTGGTTGGGCTGGCCTGTCACAGAGTGTCCAGCCCAGGACAAGGTAAATGCAGGCCCATTTCTAGTGTAAATAAAGTTATCTTCAATGTGCCTCATTGGATTGTCTTGTGTTTCATGCATCATAAGTATACAAGTTCACAAGTTAATAGTCTCAAAGGCCACGAGTTTTGTAAAATGTTATAAAGTCATAATAGGTTTGAAAAACCCAATGGGACAGTGATATTACAATGGCAATATGGCATCACAATATCATGTTATAATAATATTTTGATGGTATAATTTGTTGGTGATGCCATAATGGTGATGAGGTCACAATAGGTTTATGATGACACAATAGGTCACAATAGGTTTATGGTGTCAGCCAGAGGCTGCCAATCCCTACAGCAGCCTAGAAAAACAATTGAAATTCAGCAAACATAAACCCCAAGAAAGGATCCAAGCTGGGCTCTGTGAGTGACTCAGTAGCTAGCTCCTCAGGGAAAAGCTAAAGTTTGCTGAAAGGTCTCAACCCTACCCAGAACCTAGCCTAATCACTGCATCTCCATACTAGAGGAAAGAGCCTTCTCCCTCTTTTGTGATAGTCAAAACAATTCTCGCTCCAACTGAACTAGCCTGGGAGGAGGATCACAAAATCTTGCCTAACACAGAGCAGTTTCTGCCTGCCCAAACAGACTTAAGAAACCAATCAAGCCATAGGAAAACCAAACATCACAAGCAGACCGGAGACTCCACCAAGAAACTGGTTATGGACACAGGGGAAATACAGGTCTTCCCATTCACCACCCCCCCACACACAAAAAAAAATCAAGGAACTCTTTTTTGAAACTTTTCTTAAATTTTTATTTTTTAAAGTGTTTTCTGTTGATCTTTTTTTCTCATAATTTTTATTTTTCTGTTGATCTTTTTTTTCATAATTTTTATTTTTGGTGTATGTGTGTGTGTGTATGTGTGTGTGTGTTTAATCTCTTTTGACCTTTTGGTCCTTTTTATTGTTTTCATTTTTTCTCTTTCTTTTTCTTTGCATGACTTAATTGCTGTTTTGCTCATCCCCAGACATATACCTGTCATCAATTATTAGACCTTATCACCCATTGTGTACATACTTAATCCAGAAATTTATTACTCAATTCACAACTTCTTAGGCTTAACTTCTTTAAGAGCAGTATTATCTCTTTATACCTACATAATTATTAAATAACTAATTTAATTTTTTTTTAATTTTCATGTTTCCTTTCTATCACGTCTCTCCTCTCATCCTATCCTGTTCTTCTCTTGATATCATTTCTTTAAACTTACATAATTTTTAAGTGTTTCACTTCTTAAATTTAATTTTTGTTTTTCCAATTTACTTGTTTAATTTTTAATATCTCTCTTATCATTCTGTCCAATCCAGTTCCCTCTCTGAGATTAGGACTTGGTTAAATTTACTCTCCTTTTACCTCTCCACATCCCTCTAGTCCTATTTGTCCCACATTTTTTCCTAAAGCTAATAATTTCTAGTTTGCCAAATCCTTTTTTGTTGTTTGTAGCCCATTAATCCATAGTTGTTTGATGTTGAATAGATTGTATCTGTTGAACTAGATTGTATCTGCAGCCATTTTGATTATGCAACTACAGGACTCTGGTTGATGCTTGCCTTAAAATAGTGTTCTAGTAAAAAATTGGTGTTTCTTTCATACCAAATGGGCAGCACAAGCCGAAAAGCACAGAAAAAGGCAAGTCCAGGTATCTGACGTCCCACTCATGATAATCAGGTGACAGAATAGTTACTGAGTAATCCAGAGGAGTTCCCAAAAAGCTGTACAAACACTACTGGTAAACATGGTGAATGAAATGATTGAAAACTTTCAAAGGACTCAGTGTGAGCATGCTAGGGAGTGAGAGGAGTCAAACCAAAGATTAATACAGGAATCTTGTGAGCATTAGGAAGCTACTTAAATAGTTTTTTCTTTTTTTTTTTTAGGCTTTTAATTTTTTTCTGTGTGAAAATACTGGACAATGGGGTTACAATTACATGGGCAAGATAGTGATCACATTTCTTAACAAGCATTGTAGCCTCCTCCTTTGTTTACCCTTCCCATTCCTTCCCATCCTCCCTCCCCTCCCACCTAATCCTCCCCACCAAGTTGTAAAGTTCGTTTTCGACATGACAACTTCTACTTCTCGTTGTTGCAACAGGTCCTCCTGTATCCTTATTTAAACGATTTGTTTTTCCCCTTCCCCTCCACAAATTATACCGACATCAAATACAGTGAAAGCAGGGGTTATTCTGTGGGGGAGGGACATACAAAGCAACAAAGAAATAATCTTATAATTGTGTTAGAAACAAATGTATGAAAGAAAAAAAACATTTAAATACATATCTTAGGGTTCATTTTCCTAACATTACCTTATCTGACCTTTTCTGCTTGACTCATACATATACTAGATACTGCAAATAAGGGAAATAATGGGACATATTTTTCTTTGGGCTTGGCTTACTTCACTAAATATAATTTTTTCCAAGTCTTTCCATTT
The DNA here is from genome assembly GCF_019054845.1 of Dipodomys spectabilis. Lineage (NCBI taxonomy): Eukaryota > Metazoa > Chordata > Mammalia > Rodentia > Heteromyidae > Dipodomys > Dipodomys spectabilis. The sequence goes on from NW_024870927.1 coordinate 3,193,547, forward strand.
CCTAACAAATGGGGAAATGTCATTCTTTCTGATGGAGGCATAGAATTCCATTGTGTAAATATACCACATTTTCTTGATTCATTCATCTACTGAGGGGCATCTGGGTTGGTTCCAGATCTTAGCTATGGTAAATAATGCTGCAATAAACATAGTTGTGCTGGTAGCTTTAGTGTGGTCTTGTTTGAAAACATTTGGGTAAATGCCCAAAAGTGGAATTGCTGGGTCATAAGGGAGCTCTATGTGGATTCTTTTGAGGAACCTCCATAATACTTTCCAAAGTGCTTGAACAAGTTTACACTCCCACCAACAATGAAATAAGGTTCCCTTCTGTCCACAACCCCTCCAGCATCAGTTGTTGTTAGAGTTCTTGATTTTTGCCATTCTAACTGGGGTGAGGTGGTATCTCAATGTTGTTTTGATTTGCATTTCTTTTATGGGTAGGGAGGTTGAGCATTTCTTCATGTGTCTATTGGCCATCCTTCTTTCTTCTTCAGAGAAGTTTCTCTTTAAGTCATTAGCCCACTTATTTTTTGGGCAGTTAGTTGGGGGATTAAATTTAGGAAGCTACTTAAAGATTAATGCAGGAATTACATAAGCATGTTGAGAAGAGTAAAAGAGAAATACAGGAAATGCGTGAGCAGGCTGAGCACAGTCTAGAGATTTACAGGAATTGCGTGAATGTGACGAACCTAATCAAAGAGTAATACAGGGATTGAGAGAGTGGGATGAGAATAGACAAAGATCAATAGAGGCATTCATGGAATCCATAAATAGACAGCTGAAACAATTCAGGTAGACCACAAATGGAATGCTGAATGTAGCCCGACAGAAAGAATGTGAGTCCAGGGAAACCATAACCGGTCAACTATGTGATTTGAGAATAAACACTGAACATCAAATTAAGGAAGTAAAGTTCATACAAAATCTAAAACAAAGCTCCACCAAAGAATTTGAAGCCATCCAAGCCGACCAATTAGAAGGAAAAGAAATAAAAAACAAAGTAGAAAGTCTTGACAGTAGGTTAGGCCATGCAGAAGATTGAATCTCGGGGATTGCAGACAGCCTAGATATTATAGAGAAATAACATACAAATATCCAACACAAATCCAAGAAATATGATAGATCTATTTAACACTTGGAAGACACCATCAGAAATCATAATCTGAGGATAATGGCTGTAGAGGAGCACCTAGAGAAAGAAGTTAATGGTCTAGGAAATTTATTTAACGGAATCCTCGCAGATTACTTCCCAAACATGCAAAAAGATAGTCCTATTCAGATATAAGAAGCTTATAGAACCCCACATCCACTAGACCTGAGCAGGATATCCCACCGGTCACATTATAATCTGCACAGGATCAATTTAGACCAAGGAAAGGATCCTTAAATTTCTCAAGGAGAAAAGAACAATCACCTATAAACACAAACCAATTAGAATCACTCCAGATTTCTCAGCAGACACAATTAAAGCAAGAAAAGCCTGGAATGGGAGATGCCATGCAATAGGGACAATCAATTATCACTCAAGAATACCGAACCCAGCTAAACTCTCCTTCATAACCTAAGGTCAAATAAAAACTGTCCATAGCAAAGAAAAATCAAAAGAGTACATCTCCACCAATGAAGCCCTATAAAAGACATTAAAGCTATCCTACACATAGAAAACCATCAAAACACAGTAAGAGCCAAGAAACAGCATCCAAGGGAATAAAATTAGAACTCAACACCAAAAGCCAACAAAGAAAGTCCTGTACAACATGGAGGCTGAACAACTGTTGAACCACCAGTGGGTCATGGGAGAGATTAGAAAGGAAATGCAAATGTTCATGATATTCAAAAATAATGAGCACACAAATTACTAGCTTTTCTGGGACACAGCAAAGGCAGTACTCAGAGGCAAGTTTATAGCTCTGAGGTCCGACAACAACAAATTAGAGAGATCTGAAACCAATAATTTAATAAGACATCTGCACCTCCTTGAAAAAGAGCAGCAAGATAAACCCCAATCAAGTAGATGGAAAGAAATAATTAAAATTACATCAGAATTAAATGAATTAGAACCCAAAAACACCATAAAAATCAACAAAACAAAAGTTGGTTCTTCGAAAAAAATATCAAAATTGACATTCTCTTAGCAAATCGTTTCAAAAAGAAGAGAACATACCATATAAACAAACTCAGAGATGAGTATGGGAATGAGAAGCAACCAAGATTCAGAACATTATAAGGGAATACTTCTCAAACATTTATGCTAATAAGTTTAAGAACCTGGCAGAAATGGACCTTTTCCTAGCCGTTTCCATGCCGTTGAGTTTCCATGCCAAAGCTCAATCAAGATGAGTTAAATCAACTTAACATGCCAGTATCAATAATAGCAATAGAAAGAGCAATAAGAGACCTCCCATCTAAGAAAAGCCCAGGACCAGATGGATTTACAGCAGAACTTTACAAGGCACTCAAAGCAGAGCTCACACCAATACTCCTCCAACTCTGCAATGAAATTGAAAGGGAAAGTTCACTACCAAATTCATTCTATGAAGCCATCATAACCCTCATCCCAAAAGCAAGCGGGGACTCATCAGAGAAAGAATTATAGACCCATTTCTTTGATGAACATTGATGAAAAACTTCTCAATTGAATTGAAGTCTAGGCCTGGGAGCTGTCTTGAGCTCTTCAGTTAAAGCCAAGCACCCTACCACTTGATCTACAGCACCCCTGCAGGATTTTGGTAGTTCACTGGAGAGAAGCCTCTCAAGGAATTTCCTCCCAGCCTGGCTGGGGACTGTGATCCTCAGCTCTCAGGCTCCTGAGTGGCTAGGATGACAGGTGCAAGTCACCAGCGCCCAGCTTCCACTTCAAATTTCTAAGTGGTGAATAGGAGACAATAGACTTATGTGACTTTTTGTGTCTGGGATAGTTTGGAACGGAGATCATTATATCTAAGCTTCCTGAGTAGGAAGGATGACAGACCTCAGCTACAGATACCTAGACTGTAACACTCTGTTGCAAGGCGGTTCTTGGCTCCACGTGGTAAGGTGCTAGCCATGAGCCCAACAGGGAATGGTCAGTGACAAGGCCCTGAGTTCTAGGTTAATGACTGAGAAAAATAAACCAAAACAATTATCTGCAGGAGACAACTCACTAGAGATAGGTACATACATAATTTTTGCCCTGACATGGGGACATATCTGAGCCTCAAGTTTCTCATCTACACAATCATCTTACTTGTGGAGCTCTTATAAGAAACATGAAAAAATGCATCCTGTGAAGGACTCAGGACACAACACCTCCTGAAGGACTCATCACATAGCTGTATCCCACACACTGTCATTAGAATTAGGGTGTTTTCATCAGTATTATCATTCTTTCAGAAACACATCCCAAGCCACACAAAGTTTACATCTAATGATTTAGAGGGGTGGCTTTTTTGTGGGGGAGGTGGAGTCAGACACGGGGATTGCACTGAAAGTTTGGGGGTACTGTCCTAAGAAATTTTGCTCAAGGTTAGAGCTCTACCACTTTGAGCCACGGCTCAGAGTTTCTCAGACTTTCTGCCAGGGCGGGTTTTAAACCCACCAGTGTCAGATCTTAGCCTCCAAGTGTATTGGATGACAGGAGTGAGCAAGCCAGCAGCATCTGGTTCTGTGGAGCTGGGTAGCAGCAGTTTACCTCTGGTTAAGTCAGGTTAGATGGCAGCTGTCAGCACCAGACTCAAGGCTTGCTCTGTGATGAGGTATTTGCAGTGCTATCCTTATATAGTTGCAGTCAGAACATTCCATCTTTTTTTGGTACCATTCCTGGGTCTTGAGTAAGAGACTAGACACAGTCCCTAAGCTTTCATGCTCAAAGCTAGTGCTCGGCTGCTTGAGTGACAGCACAACTTCTGGATTTCTGTGTGCACATGGTAGTGAGGAATCCAGGGCTTTGTACATACTAGGCGAGCACTCTACAACTGAGCCCCAGGAGTGACAAGTGTATAAATAGATAAATGTGTAGATTCGTAGATAAACAGACAGACAGACAGACAGACAGACAGATAGATAGACAGATAGATAGATAGATAGATAGATAGAGAGAGAGAGAGAGAGAGAGAGATGTAGATGCATAAAACAAGAGAAATGTCTGTATACTATGAAATTGCATATACCATATTACTCACCATTATTGGCAATTAAATTATTCCTTCGTTTTCAAAGTATCATGATTGAATATATAAAAAAGAACTAATTGAAAATTAGTCAAAGTAGTATAATTGTTGTGTATAATTTTATAATATAATCATGCACTACTAATTTAATTGTTACATTTATAGCATTCCATTTGTATGGATTTACATGGGAATGGGTTTCTTAGAATCTCGCCATTCATTAGAGACAATCGCAGGATTCGACCTCCATACCTAAGTTGCCAGTTTTGGCTATGGCTTCCTTAATAGCCTGCCAAACATCAGCAATGCTAGGTTATATTCACTTTCTGGGCCTTGTCATTTGCACTCAGGAAGGTCACAATACAAAGGAAAATAAAGGAAAACCACCTTCTTGAACTTCTCAGTTTTATGCTTAAACTTTTAATTTTTTTCCCAGGCCCAAGATTTGAACTCGGGTCCTGGGATATAAGGGTCGGCTGTGGCAAAGATGCCAAGACTGGAGTGCAAGCCCTGTGCTCGGCTAATAATAATAAGAAGAAGAAGAATAAGAAGAAGAATATGGCCCTGGTTTGGAATTTGCACCATTTTTCAGGAAGCCTTGTATTTGAACTCAGGGTCTGGATAACTCTGTGGCACTGTGGGTGAAGGGGAAAGGATCACCATCCTTGAATACAAGAAATTCAGATTGGTTCCCAGGGCTTGAATTGAAGCCCTAACTCTGGAAAAAGTAATATTAATATATAAGATGTATTTACATACATAGGTATACTGCATATGTTGTTTATTACTCTTATATATTTAGTATTATTACATATATATGTTTCTTTTATTACATCATATCACATATGATATATTTGCATATGGATTATACATCATACTGAGACCCAGGACTTTCACAGAGAAGGAAAAAAATGTGTCAAGATTGGCTTCTGACTCCAGGAATAAATTTTTGGCCATGCTGGGATTTCAACTCACGGCCTACAATTGCCAATGCAAAAATGGGGTAACAATCTTAGTACACCAGCCTCCGGCAAACTGAGCTTCAGGAAGTTCTGAGTACCTGTGATCAATCCACAGGTGTTCCCAATAGCATATACATGCATAGAGAAATAGGGAATGTGAGGATATTAAATTATATGTATATATATATATATATATATATAAATACCAATTATTAGTTATTAAATTATGCCTCCATGTAATAGTTAGAAAAGCATTAATTAAAAATTAGTCAATATCTTTCCATTAGGGGAATCATACAATGGAGCTAGAATGGAAGAAAGAAATCCAATAATTTTTGTGTGGCATTCTAAAATAGAATCATGAATTAACTGAAAATTTATTTATTACTTATATAACATTCCATTAGCATTCACATGAATAGGAATGAATTTGTCAGAATCTCCTTCCATTTGTGGGTGGCAGTCCTGGCATCCGAACTCCAGGCCTGGGTAGTTTACTTCGAATTCAAACCATTGGAATGACACCGTGAAGATTTCAGATTGTTACAATTACAAAAAAGAACAACAAGAAGAAACGAAACCCAGGAGCCAGGGGCTCTTGCCTGTAATCCTAGCTCCTCAGGAGGCTGAGATGTAGAGAATGCCAATTTGAATTCAGCCAGGGCAGGAAAGTCCATGACACTCTTATTTCTAAGAGATCACAGGAAGGGAAAACATGAATGGGGCTGTGGCTCAAGGGCAGAGCACTACACTTGAGCAAAAGGAGCTCAGGGACAGGGCGTAAGCTCATAGTACAAATCCAGAACTGCCCCCTCCCCCAAAAAAGGATGCAATAACTCCATGTTTCTGTGTATGGATGATGATGTATAGATGATGGATATTCAGCAGGTTGCCCATGCCCAGCCCCCCAACCTGGGCAATCAGGAAAAAGCCCTCAGAGGTACTAAGTCTGAGCCAGCAGCTTGACCAAAGCATCCTTCTCTGCCATTTAATAACTGAAGTCTTATGTTCTGGCTGAGGTGTCCCATCGGGACTCATAGCAGACAGTCACTGCCTCCAAGGAGACCACAGTTCCTAGATTGTAGGAGTTGTTGAAGGTTCTGGCTCCATATTCTCTATCCCTCTGTAGGATGTGAGCCTAGACCTCTGGGGCCTGGTGGCTATCACTAATTAATCATTCCTCACTGCTAAGTCATAGGCTGGTCCCAAATCTTGGCAAAGATATGAAATAGTAAGCTATTTCTATGCCAAAAGAGGTATGTCAATAAATCCTACTCTCATAGAATTGGGATTTGGGCTGCGAATATGGCTAAGTGGTAGAGTGCTTACCTAGTATGCACTAAGTCCTGGGTTCGATTCCTCAGTACTACAGAAAGAGAAAAAGCCAAAAGTGGCACTGTGGCTTAATTGATAGAGTGCTAGCCTTGAGAAAATAAGCTCAGGAACATGCACAGAACCTGAGTTCAAGCCCCAAGACTGTCAAAATAATGAGCCTGGTGAGACATATTTTTCTGGGACTCAGAGGAGGGCCGAGGATATAGGTAAGCATTAGGGTAGAGGGCAGGTGCTGGTGGCTCTCCCCTGTAAGCTACTCAGGAGGCCCAGGCCTACTGCATGCAGATTGAGTTGAAAAACCTGGAGGAACAACTTCACATCCAGGTACAGGAAAACCAGAGGCTCGGTCTCCAGAATGTGGAGCAGCGGGAGCAACTATGGAGACTGGATGAGAAGGCCAAGGATTAGCAGTAGATCCCTGAGACCCCAGGATGTGCATGTGTGTGACCTATAGATAGAGCTGGCCCTGCTGTGGGATGCTCTGCACAAGGTGAGCTATGAGAAGGAGGAGCTCACCAGCATTCTGGAGCTCAGAGCCACCTGTGAGCAACACATTGCCTCCAATGAGCAGCTGAACTCCAAGAAGGAGGCCCTGCAGCAGCACTTGCAGAGGCAGACCCAGCTGCTAGAGCAGCTGAAGCAAGTGCAGGGCCCACCAACTGGGGGGAGCAGATGGTGCTCCCAAAGTGGCAGGATACTCCCAAGTGTCTAGATGAGACCAGACCACAGGAGGAGTGCCTGCAGGCCCAGCTGAGCCTGGCTTTCACTGGGGAGGGGAAGTTGTGAGCCCTGGAGAAGCAAAAGTTGAGGAGGTGACTCCTCCACAAAGTGAGCATCGCAGAGGATCGAGACATGCCCCTGACCGACAAGGATGTGGCTCTGCAAGCACTCTCAGAGGCTGAGATCCACAGTGGGAAACTCCTGCTGCAGTAGCAGTGACCCCAGTGCAGTTGCATGGCCAACCCGGCAGCTCAGTGTCAGACAGAGCTGGAGACACAGGCACCCTCGCCCCATGAGCTGCCACCACAGCAGGCTTGGGGATGGGAATTGGGACACGTGTGTGTCCGAGAAGAAAATCTGCTTCATCCACGACTTGTATGATGAAGTGGACATCCATAGTCCAGCGGATGAGCTCCACAATTGATGCAGCCAGCTGTTGGAACACATCCACAAATGTCAAAGGTTCCCTTGTGGCATGTAAGTAGCAAATGTTCATCCTGGATGAGCTGTGTCAAGAGAAAGCCAAGCGTGTGTGCCGGCTCACCAGGAGAAGATGGAGAAGAAGAGAGAGCTGCAGGAGCTGCTGTTACTCCTCGCAGGGGAAGGAGTGGACAGCGGGCTCCAGATGCCAGCACAGGCTGAGCCCACCCCCCCCCCCACTGCTCCAGATGCCTCAGGCTCCAGTGTGGGCGAAATGAGTGAGTAACACAAAGGTTTTGAAGAGTTGCAACTTTAAGACTACTTGGACACTGCCAGAGTAGTGGTCAGGGTTCACGACCTCGTAGATGACTCCCCACGGAGCACCTTCTATAGCAGATGACCCACACCCAGAGCAGCCTAGAGCTTGTGGACTTGGGCAAGGAGCGCTCCCTCCCATTCTTCTGTAGACTGATGTGGTTGATGACTATGTGAAATATTGACTCTCAAAAACCAAGGCAGCCACCAGAAGTGGGTAGCCAGGTGGCCTTCTCTCAGGCCTCCATCTGCTGTGAGATGGGAAGGGTAAACTTCGGGTCAGGTAGGGCAGAGGCTGCCGGGAAGCGGCCCAAATTCAAGGGAAATCTAATGGCCCATTGGTGGCCAGGGAAGAGACCCATGTTATGCTTATCCCAAACAATAAATTGTTTTCAAGGGGAAGAAAAGCCTACAACAAAGATTTGTTCTTCCGGTCCTGGGGCTTGAACTCAAGTCCTGGCTACTCTCCCTGAGCTCTTTTTGATCAAAGCTGGCACTCTATCCATTGAGCTCTACCTCTCCTTCCAGCTTTTTCTGTGTGGAATTGAACCCAGGGTGTCAGGCATGCTAGGCGACCACTCTACCACTGAGCCACATTCTCAGCTAGGATGATTCTCCCCCCTCCCAAACCCATATGGCCATTCCTCAGATAAATTGGAAGTAGAGACTAGGATGAATATGAAGCACAAGTATGGTTCACAGAGAAATACTTCCCTGCCCCCTCTTTGACCCCCTTAGTTGAAGTTTCTCTTCTACCATTTAGGGATGAGAGAGGGAGAGGGAGTCCTGAGAGAGGAGTACCAAGAATAGTCCCCTGAGCCCCACAGCGTACCCCACACAAGTGGTCCTCTAGACTCCAATATTACCTGATTCAATGTGGCGTTTACACTGTCTCCCTATCACTTCAATGCTTAGTATGATATAAAGGTCAGCCTTGTCCTTAGCCCACATACAGGGTAGAAGCTCCTAGTCCCAGACCGACTTCCACCTTTGACTGCCCCGAGTTAGGATGGACCCACCACTCACCAAAATGGTGGCAGTGATGACCTCATACATAGATTCCAGGAAGAAGGTCTATGGCAAAGGGCAAAAGCAGCAGGGTGAGCAGGGGGAAGGAGCTGGGGCAATTGCTCTGGGATCTTTCTCCTTGGAGCCCTTCCATCAAGCCAAAGCCATGCTGACCCAAAGCAGGGCCAAGGCCAGAGTGTGAGACAAGATGGAGGAGCATGGTATTAAAGGAGGTACTGCTTTGTCTTGGAGCACTTGAAAATTCCAATTATATTTGGCCCATCCCAATCCCAAAGCCAACATGCAATGCCTCTCCTTGTTGTTGTTGTCCCTGAGCGCTGTCCCTGAGCTCTTTTTCTCAAGCTGGCACTCTATCACTTGAGCACAGGGACTCTTCTTGTTTTCTGATGATTCATTGAGGATAAAAGTCTCACACACTTTCCTGCCCAGGCTGTCTTGGCACCATGATCCTCCAGATCTCAGCTTCCTGAGTATCTCAGATGATAGGTATGAGCCTCCAGTGCCCACCATGTGATGCCTTTTGAAGGCATCTTGGCAAGTCTGTGAAAGGAGCCAAAAAGGGCCAGGATAGACCATGACCAAAACAAGGAGCTGGGATGGGGGAAGATTGACCTTCTAGCCATCCTGTTCCCCAAAATTAAAGATCCCAGGTGGTGTTGGATGCATCAAACACCTAGGCCAACAGCCATCAGGCTTAGTGGGGAAAAGGTAGAGAATATCCAAAGATAGCAGTGTCGAAATCTCTGATTTTGCATGCATATGGTACGTGCGTGAATGTGTGTGTGTGTGTGTGTGTGTGTGTGTGAACTCAAGGCCTAGGTTCTATCCCTGAGTTTTCTTGCTCATGGCTAGTGCTCTGCCACTTGAGCCACAGCCCCACTTGCTTTTTGATGGTTAATTGTAAGTAAGAGTCTCAAGGACTTTCCTGTCCAGGGTGGCTTTGAAGCATGATGGTGGCCCCAGGGAAGCAAGAGTAAACACAACTCGCAGGGACAATCCCTATGGAGGGAGACTCCTGCTCCCTGGTGGCCAGATGGGGGACTTGCGGCCCCTTGCCATAATCCTCTAGAGTTCAATTGGGGGAAGTGACCATGGCTAAGCTGACTGTTGCTCACCCTGATTGCTGATGCCAGAGCAGATCTGTTCCACCATAGGTCAAGAGCGGGCATTACCTGGTGTGACATGTTGCAGCTCTTGCCACTCCTGCCCCAGAACCATGGTCTGAGATGTCGATTTACTACTGCTCAGATCCACATTGCACCCATGACATGCCATTTTGATGTTCTCCATGCCCCAAAACTTGACCCTTCTCTGGTACTGTGGCCCGCTCTGTAGGCAATGGCCTCCAAACAGACTGCTCTCAAGACTTGTACGACACCTAGACATTGGGAGACCCTCAAGGGCCCACTGAAAAATACTCTGCCTAGAGCCACAGAGTGAGGTCCAAGCAGGCCAAGGGTTGGTCATGGGGCTTGAACTCTGAGCCTGGATGCTGTCCCCCAGCTCTTCAGCTTACCACTTGAGCTACAGAGCCCTTCTGGTTTTCTGGAGGTTCCTTGGAGGTCAGAGTCTCCAAGACTTTCCTCCCCGGGCTGGCTTGGAACCGAAATCCTCACATCTCAGCCTCTTGAGGAGCTAGGAAGACAGGCATAAGTCACCAGTGCCCGGCTGATCTGGCCTTTCACCACAGTGTACTCAGAGCTCCTGAAAGCTTTTCTTTATTTTTTCGTGCCAGTACTGGGGCTTGAACTCAGAGTCTGGGCTCTGGGCTCTTAACTTTTTCCCTCAACGTTAGCACTCGACCACTTGACCCACAGCTCCACTTCTGGCTTTTGCTAGTAAATCAGCAAGAAGAATTTCACTAACTTTCCTCCCCTGAGCTGGCTTGACCCTTGATCTCCGATTTCAGTTTCCTGAGTAGCTAGGATTTACAGGGGTTGAGCCACTGCTGGCATTGGGCTAGAACCTTTTCTTAAGCAAGGGTCCTTCCCTGCGTTTGCCCTGACTCCTCCATGCAAAGGAGGTCTGAGGGTCAGGAGGTGTAAAAAATAGTCTTTCAGCCACAGGAAATGGCTGGGGTCCATGCTGAAAAGTCAAGTTGATCTTCCCCCTGGGCCTAATTCTGGGACCCCACCCTCTGCCCTGTGACTCACGTACAAACGTTGACCCAGCATTGAACGTCCTGCCAGACTTTTCTGTAGCCACAGAACCTTCATTCCACCCAAACCACCTTCTCTACAGCATACCTCAGGACCTTTGCCCATGCTGTAACTTCTGCCTAAGGCTCTCTGTACTGTATCCACATCTTAGAAGTCCTGTGGAATTTTGGCCCTGGTTATATCACTTCCTGAGCAAGTCTTTCCTTCCCTTCTCCCTCTTTTTAAATATTGAGTTGTTAGAAATGGAACTTGTGCAGGCTGACTGGCAAATGCTCTATCATGGTGTGTGTGTGTGTGTGTGTGTGTGTGTGTGTGTGTGTGTGTGTGTGTGCCAGTCCTGGGGTTTGAATTCATGGCCTGGATGCTATCCTATCCCTGAGCTTTTGTGCTCAAGTCTAGCCCTCTACTTCTTGAACCACAGCTCTACTTCTGGCTTCTTGGGTTTTTAATTGGAGAATAGTGTCTCATATAGACTTTCCTGCTTGCAATGGGGATCGGCCTGAGATGGTCCTGCGGAGGGCCGAGGCTCTGCCAGCATCCTTCTCAGTTCCTCCAGCTCATTCTCTAGGGCCAGCACCTGCCTCGCCCTTTGCTCCTTCTCCAGTCAGTTGGTTCACCTGCTTGGTCAGCCACTGAGCCTGCTCCTTCCATGTGGACCTCTCAATGCTCAGGCTCTCCATCAAGGTGTCTCTTTCCAGAATTGCAGAGGTCACCATCCAGCTCAGGTTTTCCAGTAGTCTCTTTACCTCATGCCCTACCAGCACTTGTTGAAACTTGCAGATTCTGTTTTTCCTGTTGCTCTTCTTTGTCCAGATCGCTTCCAGCTTCTCCTGCAACTCTATGTTTACTTGCTCCAGGTCATTGAAGCTTCTGGTCTTTTCCTTGAGCTGAAGTGTCACATAATTCAGCTGTTGGAAGAACATTTCGGTCTCCTTCTGTGCAGCAGTGACTGCCATCTCCAGCTCCAACATGTTACACCCTGTGGACTGCAGGTGGCTGGTGAGAGCTTCTTGCTCCATTTCTCTGTCATTGGCCTCCTGCTTCCCTAGCCCAGTGCAAATTGTAAATTGCTTTCTGCCGAAACCAACCTCTGTATGGGTGGCTTGTGGATTTCTAGTTCTGTTTTTGGTGTTTTGTGCACCTGGGCTACCTTCTCCCTCTCTTTCTCCCGTCGATCCTGCAGGTCTGTCTTTTCCAGCTTCAGTGGTTGGATCTTGGCACAGCATACCTGGTTTCTTCTTTTGCTGTGGTCCAGGGCAGGCACCATGTGTCGGTAGCACCTCTAAAGATCCTTGGTGGTATAGGGACTCTTGACACTCTGGACCCTGGTGACTGTGACTGTGTCCAAAGACAAGGGAGGCCCGCGTTCAGCATCACCTTTGGCTGGACCCTCTGGTGAATCACCTTCCCCACTGGTGTTTGTCTTGAAGGCCCTTCCTTTTTTCGTGTTCTTTGTTTTCTTGAATGTTGCAGGTCTGATGGGAGAATTCTTCTGCCGGTGTTCTGGCAGTAGTTTCTTGCCCACAGCTCTCACGGAGTCTTGTTGTTTCAGACATCTGAGCTCTGGGATGGGAAAAATGGGCTGGTCACGTTCCCAGGTTCTGGGAAATCTTGAAGTGCAGTGCTGGGACTGTGTCTTATGGGTAGAGTGCTTTGCAGATATGAATATCTGGGTTTGATTCCTTAGTACAACATCACTAGAAAAAAGCCTGAGGTAGTTGTGTGGCTCAAGTGGTAGAGTGCTATCCTTGCACAGGAGAAACTCAGGTACAGTGTTCAGGTCCTGAGTGCAAGCTCCAGGACAAGTGTATGCACACACACACACATACATGCACACACACTCACGCACACACACACACACACACACACACACACACACACACACACAGATACCAGAATTGAAGCTGTGATACCAAATGGTAAAATTCTGAGCTCATGGTCAGCACCCAGGCCCCATGTTCAACCCCCAAACCTAGCCACCCAGGGCCCATTTAGGAGAGGTCAAAGGTTTCAAAACCTGATGAGCTTCAACAGCCTTAAATAACAGGAAGCATTGTGATATTAGACATATGCTTGGATTTAGCAAGCTTCCAGAAATCTAGGAAGGCACTGTTGCCAATAATGAATCATTGTATTAGGTTCAGCTCCCTTATTGTCTGCCAGAAGGACCCTTGAATTAATTGTAGTAGGTTATTTCAACACTGGAACATAGTATAACAAAGACAGGATAAGTAAAGAGAAGTTGGCCTGCCATGGAGGTGGCACAAATGAAGGCTTCTTGTCAAAACAAATCACTGGGGAGAGTGATAGCTTGGGGTACAAAGAGGACTTTTTCTCCTAGCCTTCAGAGCCTGCCCACACTCCTCCTCACTAATTGTCCTGGATGGAGTTGTTTGTTACACAGCTGTACAGGAGTGAGGCCTTTTGTCTGCCTGTTCCAACAATGAATCAGACTTTCTCCAGCAGCCTGGGGTGTGGAGAAAACCTCTAGCTACTCTGGGAACAGTGAGGAGAGCCCCGGAACATGCACTGTCTTGTAAACACTCTCTGTGCTATGAAATCATTCTATTTAAAGCAAATTTCCTAGCTGGTTCCCTTTCCTCATAGGGACTCTGGACATTCACAGATAGAAATGCATGCGTACATACAAGGGGAGACATGGAGTTACTTGTGGTTTTTTTTTGGCAGGTCCAGGGGTTGTATTATGAACCTAAGCACTGTCTCTGAGCTCATTTTGATCAAGGGTAGCCCTCTGCCCTTTAGCCACAACCCCATTCATGGCAATCTTTTATTCCTATGATCCCTCAGAAGTAAGAGTTTTGTAAACTTTCCTGTCCCGGCTGAATTCAAACTGGCATTCTCTACCTCTCAGACTCCTGAAGAACTAGGATTACAGGCAGGAACTTCTGACACCTGGCTTTCTTTCCTTCTTGTTCTTTTTTTTTTCATTGTGACAAAATGAAATCTTCAGTGTCATTCTAATGGTTTACATTTCGAAGTAAACTACCCAGGCCTGGAGTTCAAATGCCAGGACTCCCACCTACACAAGGAGGGAGATCTGGACAAAATCTTTCCTATTCATGTGGATGCTTAATGGAATGTTATAAAAATAACAATTAAATTTGCAGTTAGTTCATGTATATTATTTAATTATATATACAATATTACTACTACTTTACAACATTCCATTCATATGGATATATAAATAAGTAATGGATTATGTCTTCCATTCTAGCACCATGGTATTATTATACCAATTAAGAATACTGACTACGTTTATATTAATATTTTAATAAATATTCAACCATGATGCTTCATTAAATGGAGGCATAATTTAATAATAATTCACAATATATATAATTTAATATCCTCACATTATCTCTCTCTTATATATATTGCAAACTACACATCTATTTATCTATTGATCTAACCATCTATATCTATACCTACATGTACATCTATATCTATATCTATATATATCAGTCACAATTATGGCTTGTTCCCAGGTTCTCAGAACTAGCTGGTAGCTCATTTTGCCAAAGGCTTTTGTTCTACAACTGACCCCTTCATAAGTTCGACATTGTGGGCTGTGAGTTCAAATCCCAGCATAGCCAAAATTTTATATGTGGAGTCAGAAGCCAATTTGACACATATTATTTCCTTCTCTGTGAAAGTCCTGGGTCTTAGTATGATGTATAATCCACATGCAAATATAACCATGTGATAATATGTGATAAATATAATAAATGGTATATATGTAATAAACTAAAATAAAACATAAGGGTAATAAATGTCACATGGCATAACCCCATGTATGTAAATAGATCTCATATATGAATATTATTTTTATCACTGCTGGAGCTTGAATTTGGGCCCTGGAAACTGGGCTGAAATTCTTGTCTTCAATGACGGTGAGCTGCCTCTGCCCCACAGTGCCACTGAGTTACCTAGACCCTGAATTCAAATCCCAGGTCTGCCAGAAAAATGATGAAAATTCCAAGCAACGGCCTTAATTTCTTTTGGCCAGGATTAGGGATTGAACTCAACTCGTGGCAACTCTGCCTCAGCTTCGATCATCCTAGGCTGGGGTGCAGCCTCTGGACCCACAGCCCATCCTGAGATCCCAGGACCCGAGTTCAAATCTTGGGACTGGCAAAATAAAAAAACTGGAGAAGTGCTGGGAAGGTGGCTCAGGTATAGATTGCTTGCCTTTCATGCATAAGACACTGGGTTCGATTCCTCAGCACCACATAAGCAGAAAAAAGCAGGAAGTAATGTTATGGCTCAAGTGATAGAGCGATAGCCTTGAGCTGAAGAGTTGGGGGACAGCACCCAGACCCAGAGTTCTGGCCACAAACCGACAAAAAAGAAAGAAAAAAATAGTGCCGGGAAAAAAAAGGAGAAGAATAAAACTGGGAAGTTCCAGAAGGCGGTTTTACATTGTTTTTTCCTTTACAACCATCCTGGGTCTAAATATCAGAGAACGTAAAGTGTACATGACCTTTCACTGTTGAACTTTGGTGGGCTATCAGGGAAGCCATAGCCAAAACCAGCAACCTAGGCTCGGCGTGTGAATCCCAGGACTGCCACCTATCACGGCAGGATAAGAAACACGTTCTGATATACATCCATATGAATGGAATGTTGTAAAGTAACAATTACATTAGTAGTGTATGATTACATTATAAAATTATACACAATGATTATAGTACATTGACTAATTTACAATTAATACTTTGTTATGTATTCAACCATAATACTTAAATAAACTAAGGGATAATTTATCAATAATTGGTAGTAATATCGTATATATAATTAAATAATATACAGACATCTCTGTTTTGTTTTATACATACATACATACATATATACATACATACATATATACATATATATGTATGTAACAATCTACATATATATTTCTACACTTGTCATTCCTGGGGCTCAGTAGTAGATTGCTCGCCTAGTATGTATGAAGCCCTGCGTTCGATTCCATACTATCACATGCACAAAAAAAGCCAGAAGTAGTGCTGTTACTCAACCAGACTGTGTCTAGGCCCTTACTCAAGACCCAGGACTGGCACCAGAAACATGTTAGAATGTTCTAACTGCAAGAACAGGAGGCCAGGATTTCAAATACCTCCTCACAGATCAAGCTGGTAGTCTGAAGCTGATGGCTGCCACCTAAATTGACTTAGCCAGAGGTCAACAGCTGCAACCCAGCATCATGGAACCAGACACTGCTGGCTCACCCCTAGCTGCTCAGAGGGTGAGATCAGATGCTGGTGGGTTGAAAACTCAGCCCTACCAGGAAATCTGCTAGACTCTGAGCTGTGCCTCCAAGTGGTAGAGCTCTAGCCTTGAGGAAAAGGTCTTAGGACAGTACCTCCAACCTATGAGCGAAATCTCCTAGGCTGATGGCCCTCCCCACAAATAAAACACCCCTCTAAACTGTTAGATGTGAACTTGTGCAGTTTGTGACCTGTATCTGAAAGAATGGTGATAAGCACCCTAATTCTAATGACAGTTTGTGGGATACAGCTATGTGATGAGTCCTTCCTTGGGTGTTGGGTGTTGAGTCCTTCACGGGGTACTGGGTTGTTCATGGGGTATTGTGTGCTGAGTCATTCACAGGGTACTATGTGCTGAGTCCTTCACGAGTTGTATTCTTTCATCTGGTCCTTATAAGATCTACACAAGTAAGATGATTGTGCAGATGAGAAAGTTGAGGCTCAGATATGTCTCCAAGGCAGGGCCAAATTTATGTATATACTGAGCTCTAGTGACTTGTCTCCTGTAGACAATTGTTTTGGTTTAGTTTTCTATATCATGAACCTTGAACTCAGAGCCTAGGTGTTGACATTCTTCTTGGGTTCATGGCTAACGTTCTAAAATGTGGAGCCAAGGACCCCTTTGCAGCAAAGTGTCACAGCTTAGGTCTCTTTAGCTGAGATCTATCATCCTGCCTGCTCAGGAAGCTGAGGATCTTGGTACCTTTTCCCCTTGGTAGTTGAGTGGTTGTGATGTTCCTTTAGTCTTGATGTAATGATGCCAGAGAGATGTTTGTATCTGGAAATGAGCACATCTCTATCCAAGGACTTTTAAAATACCTTTTAAAAATACTTTTGAAAGTGATTTTAAAATATTCTAATGAAATTTTCAAAAAGTTTGTTAATTTCTGCTCTCGAAATTAAAGTCACTAAATTATGGAGTTAAAAAAATTATCCCTGATCACGGACAAAAGCCAGCCTGGGCAGGAAATTCCTTGAGATGGTTATATCCAATAAACCATCAGAAAGCCTAAATGGGTGCTGTAACTTAAGTTGCAGTGTACTAGACTTGAGCTGAAGAGCTCAGAGACAACACCCAGGCCCAGATTTGAACTCCTCCAACATATAAGAAAAGAAAGAAACCTGAAATGGAGAGCTGGGATTGTTTCTTAGGGGTAGACTGCTTTACATGTGTGAAACCCTGGGTTTGATCCACATCCCTAGAAAAAAAGGCTGATGTTGCTGTTACTCAAGTGGTAGAGTGCTGTCCTTGTACAGGAGAAACTCAGGTACAGTGGTTAGGTCCTGTGTTCAAGCACCAGTAATAGTGTATGCACACACACACACAAACACACACACACACACACACACACACACACGGAGGCACCATTGGCAATAATGAATCATTTCATTAGGTTCAGCTCCCTAATTATCTGCCAGAAGGACTCTTGAATTAATGTTAGCAGTTTGGTTCAACACTGAAACACAATCTTACAATGACAGGATGAGTGCAAGAACTTGGCCTGCCATGGGAGGTTGCACAAATGAAGGCTTCCTGTCAAAACAGAACACTGGGCTGGGCGCTGGTGGCTCATGCTTCTAATCCTAGCTATTCAGGAGGCTGAGATATGAGGATCACGGCTCAAAGCCAGTTTGGGCAGGAAAGGCTGTCAGACTCCTATCTCCAATAAACCACTAGAAAACCGGAAGTGGCTCTGTAGCTCAAGTGGTAGAGTGTTCGCCTTGAGCTGAAGAGTGCAGGGACAGCGCCCAAGCCCAGAGTTCAAGCCCCATGACCGATCAAAAAACAAAAACAAAAACAAAAAAAAAAAACCAGAGCACTGGGGAGAGAGATAGCTTGTGGTACAAAGAGGCCTTTTTCTCCTGACCTTCAGAGCCTGCCCGCACACATCCTCAATAATTGGCAGGGGTGAATTGTTTGTTACACAGCAATACAGGAGTGAGGCTTTTTGTCTGCCTGTTCCAACAATGAGACAGACTTCCTCCAGCAGCTGGGGTATGGAGAACCCCTCAGGCTACACTGGGAACAGTAAGGGGAGCTCCAGAATATGCACTTTCTTGAAAACACTCTCTGTGCTATGAAATCATTCTATTCAAAGCAAATTTCTAGCTGGGTGCCTTTCATCATAGAGACTCGGATGTTCACTGACACAAATATATGCATACATACACAGACACATGGAGTTACTGGCTCTTTTTTTGTGGCATGTCCTGAGACTTGAACTGTGAGCCTAGACATTTTCACTGAGCTCCTTTTGCTCAAGGAAACATTTTATTGTGTCTTAAACCATGATTACCCTAGGCTGGGGTGCAGCTTTTACACCCACAGATAATCCAGGGATCCTAAGACCCGAGTTCAACTCCCAGCACTAGCAAAAATACAACAAACCAACAAAAATGGAGGGGGAAAAATCAGGAAGTTTTACACAACAGTTTTATCTTTGTTTCCTTAGCACTGTGACCCTCCTGGGTCTCAATGACTCAGCTTGAAAATTGTACTTGAGCTTGCATGGATGAAGGCTGAGGGCTCTCTGTGAAGCCTGAGCCCAACCTAGACACCTAGGCACTGAGTTCAATCCAGGGAATTCAATCCTGGGATTGCCACCTACACATGGCTGAAGATCCTAGGAAACTTAATCCTATCTATAGGAACACTAATAGAATGTTTGAAATGTACTAACTGAATTACTAATTAGCTAGTCATTCCAGTTTAAGATTGTATTCAATAAATATAGGTCATTGATTAATACTTTATAAGTCTTCTATAATTGATTAATGGAGGCATAATTTTATACTAAATAATTGGTAGTAATATAATATATAGAAATAAGATATAGACATCACCCTTTATATAGGGTTATACACTAGAGTCTACATAAATGTCTATCTGTCTCTCTCTGTATACATTTATAGATGCATACACATTTGTAAATACACACACACACACACACACACACAAACACACACACACACACTGCAATCTAATCATCTATCTGTTTTTATATTCGCCATTCCTAGGGCTTGATCTCAGGTCCTCATATTTGCCCACCAACTTCTCTTGCATCAGACTGGTGTGCTAACATTTACCCATTAATGAAGTGGGCCTGCTAGGCCCTGAGTGTAAGTCACAAATCTGCCAAAAACTTAAATCCTGGTGGAAAGCCAATTGTCCCACTTGATTTCCTTATCGGTGAAATTTCTGGGACTCAGGAATGATGTAGAATACATAGGCACATCTATGTCTTATGTAATAGGATGCAAAAAATATTATAAGTGTAGTCATACTCACTAAAGTACAATAGAAATAAATAAAACACAAAATAACATGAATACACTAATCGCAATATGCAATAAACATGTGTAGGTAAATATAAATCATGTATTTAAAATATATACGAATATTAATTTTCGAGTGCTAGGACTTGAATTCAGGCTCTAGGAACAGGCCTGAATTTCATGTCTTCCAGAAGGGTGATCTTCCCCATCCCCCACAGTGCTGCAGATTTACCCAGACCCTGAGTTCAATTCCCAGGCTTGGCAGAGGAAATGGTGTGAATTCCAAGCCAAGGAGCCTGATAATTTTTAAAATATTTTAGTGTATGTATGTATGTGTTTGTGTATGTATGTATGTATGTATTTTTGTTTTGTCAAGCACAGGGCTTGAACTCATGTTGTGGCAATTCTGCCTCAGCTTTGATCACTCTAGGCTGGGGTGTAACCACTGGACCCACAGCCGAACCTAGGTTCCTGGGCCCCAAAGTCTGACAAGAAAAAAAAAATAATGCGACACACACATACACACACACAAAAACAAACTGGCAACTTACAGATGGTTGCCGGTTTTACATTTTTTTTCTTTGCAAGGTGACCATCCTGTCTGAATGACACTGTTGAAAAATGTTGGTAACCTGGCATTGCTGAAGGCTGGCGGGCTACCAAGGAAGCCATAGGCCAACATGGCAACATAGGCCCTGTGTTTGAATCCCGGTCGTGACCCCTACCAAAGGCGGGAGATCCTAAGTGTCTCCTTCCTATTCATAGGAATACCGATGGAAGATTATGAATGGCAAGGTTGAATAAGTTGTTTCTGAATACTACTACATAAATAGAGTGATTTTAGGAGGCCAATGGATTTTAATGAATATTTTTGACATATTCAAATAATAGTATTAATTACATGGACGTAATATTTTCAGAATAGTGGTTGATTTAATTAATAATTTATTAAGGATGAAAACAATAATATTAATTACATGGAGAGGCAACAGCCCTAGGGGTCTATAGCTGAGGTCTCTCATCCTGCTTTCTCAGGAAGCTGAGATCTGAGGACCTGGGTTCCAAACTATCCCAGACACAAAAGGTCTTATGAGTCTATTATCTCCAATTCATCACTAAGAAACCTGAAGTGGAAGCTAGGTGCTTGTCACTCATGTCTGTCATCCAAGCTATTCAGGAGGATGAGATCTGAGGATCATGGTTCAAAGCCAGCATGGGCAGGAAAGTCCTTGAGACACTTAGCTCCAATGGACCACCAGAAAAGCTGAAGTGCCGTTTGGCTCAAGTGGTAGAGCACAAGACTTGAGCTGAAGAGCTCAAGGACAGCACCCAGGCCCAGACATCATCTTCTACAACAATAAAAAAAGACAGAAACAAACAAACAAACCTGAAGTAGGGGGCTGGGAATGTGGCTTAGGGGTATAGGGCTTTGCAAATATGAAACCCTGCGTTTGATTTCTCAGGACCTCAACCCTAAAAAAAGCCTGAAGTGGCTCTGTGGCTCAAGTAGGAGAGGGCTATACTTATACAAGAGAAAATAGGTACAGTGCTCAGGTCCTGAGTTCAACGTCCAAGAATCGTGTATGTGCCTATGCGCCCTCTCCCACATGTGCGCACACACACACACACTCACACATACACAGACAAGAAGTGATGCTGTTACACAAAATGGTAAAGCACTGGGCTTCAGCACTGAGCTCATGGTCAGCACCCAGGCCCTGTGTTCAACCCCAAAACCTAGCCACTCAGGGCCCAACTAGGAGAGGTCAAATGTTTCAAAACCTGATGAGGTTCACCAGCCCTAGATGACAGGAAGCTTTGTGATACCAGATATGTGTTTGGATTTCCCAAACTTCCTGAAACCTAGGAGAGGCATCATAGGCCCATCATCACAGGCAATGAAACATTTCATTAGGTTCAATGCCCTATTTGTCCGCCAGAAGGACTCTTGAATTATATTGAGCACTGTATCTGAACACTGGAGTATAGTCTCACAAAACCAGGATAAGTGCACAGGACGTGGCCTGTCACAGAAGGTGGCACATATGAAGGCTTCCTGTCAAACCAGAGCACTGGGGAAATAGACAGTTTGGGGTACAAAGAGACCTTTTTCTCCTGAACTTCAGAGCCCACCCACACTCATCCTCACTATCTGACCCAGACGGAGTTGTTTGCTACACAGTTGTACAGGACTGAGGCCTTTTGTCTGCCTGTCCATACAATGAGAGACTTCTTCCAGCAGGCCTGGAATGCAGAGAAACCCTCAGGTTACACTGGGAACAGTGAGGGGAGCCCCGGAACATGCACTATCATGAAAACAGTCTCTGTTGTGAAATAATTTTATTGAATACACATTACCTAGTTTGGTGCCATTCATCATAGCTACTCTGAAACTTCACCTATAGGAATACATCCATACATACCCAAAGACATGGAAGTACAGGCTCTTTTTGAGGGGGCAGGTCTTGGGGTGGAACTATGAGCCTAGAACTTGTCACTGAGCTAATTTTGCTCAAGGGTAGTGCATTAAGCTTGAGTCACAACCCCCCTTCTGGGTTTTTCTGTGATGTCTTAGAAGTAAGTGTCATGGACTTTCCTAATCTGGCTGGAATAAAATTCAGATTCTCTACATATCACCCTCTGAGGAGCTGGGATTACAGTGAGAAGCCACTGGCACCTTCTTTCTTTTCTTCTTCATTTTTAATCTGGACAATCTGACTTCTTAGCAGGGTCATTGCAATGGTTTGAATTTATAAATTAACTACCTAATGTTCTTTAGAACTGCTTTACCTGAGAAGGATTTCCTCCTCATCTTCTCCTCTGGGACACATGTTTGAAGCCAAAAGCGAGAAATGAGTGTCACAGGATTTGGGAGCAAATGTCCACAGGACATGACAATTCTGTCACTTAGCATTGAGCTGCAGTGAACTTGCTGTCTCAAGATGAGAAGACCAAAAGCTGGAGCGATCCTCATACTGTCTGCATTACTCCTTTTGTCTATAAAATGATCTAGTAATTATGAGTGTTATGTGTCTACAACCTTAAGTATCTAGAACCCACTAGAAGCATCTTCATGTATCTCTTTTTCTCTAGTCCCTCTCGAGACTTAGACGAAGGGTTTGTGTGGAGGGACTCCTTGGTGTATCCCTGAGGAAAGCCGCTTAAATCCTGTTTGGGAGATCGCCGTTCAAATTCAGCCTGAGCAAGAATTCTGTGAAACTCTTATCTCCAATAAACCACCAGATCATCAAAAGTGGAACAGTGGTCCAGAGGGCAGAGTTCCAGCTTTGAGAGAGAAAGTCAAGAAGGAGACACAGGCCAGACTAGGCAGGAAAGCCTGGGAGGCGCTTATGTCGAATTAATGACCAGATGGCTGAAAGTGGAGCTGTGGTGGTGGTAAAGCCTCAGCTTTGGGAAAAACAGTGGAGGAATGCATTGGGCCCTGAGGTTAAGCCCTGGGATGTCCACAAAAAAAATTCAAAAAGAGATGGCCAATTTTATGTATCAGTGCCCTACCTACTTATGTCTGTATATTACCTCCCTGAATGCAAATAGACCTTTGCAGTGCTTCTCCTTTTATTTACTGATTTATATTTCAGATATGCTCCTTTCATATACTGCATCATTCTCCTCATTTCAGGCCCATGGCTTTTCTCTTCCAGGGTTCCAGTCCTGTGTCCTTATATGATACACTGACGCTCTCAGGAGCCTTTATTTACATTTTGTTATGAGGCCAATGCAGGAACCATAACAAACTAGGCAGGGGAAAAGAAGACCAGGTTTCATAGAAGTATCCAGTATTCAGAAACTTAAACTTGGGGAGGTAAAATGACAACATACTTTCCTAAAAAAACTACCATTAAGGAAAAGATGAGGGAGCTGGGAATGTGGATTACTGAGAGAGTGCTTGTCTAGCATGCAAGAAGCCCTGGGTATGATTCCTCAGTAGCACATACACAGAATAAGCCACAATTGGGGCTGTGGCTCAAGTAGAGTGCTCAAGTAGAGTGTTATAGACAGTGCCCAGGCCTTGAGTTCAACCCAAGAACTGGCAAGAGATATCTAGATAGAATGGTAGGTAGGTAGATAGATAGATAGACAGACAGGATAGAAAGAAAGAAAGAAAGAAAGAAAGAAAGAAAGAAAGAAAGAAAGAAAGAAAGAAAGAAAGAAAGAAAGAAAGAAAGAAAGAAAGAAAGAAAGAAAGAAGGAAAGAAAGAAAGAAAGAAAGAAAGAAAGAAAGAAAGAAAGAAAGAAAGAAAGATAGATAGATAGATAGGAAGATGATAGATGAATCTGGTCTTGGATTTCAGGAGGAAAGAAGGGAACAATTTCCAGTCATTAGGCCTTCTGCAGTGTGCCAGGACACCAGCATTGCCTTCACACAACCAGAGAGCAAGAAGACTGTCGCTTTCCCACTTCTCAGGCAGCCAAGGACACCAGAGCCAATTGAGCAGAGCCAGGTTCTAACTCAGATGCTTGGAGAAAGAAGAGAAACAACCCTGACTCTAGTTGGTCTGGGGATTTGAATTAATTATGTGGAGAATGAAGGAAGTAGAAAGGACTGGCAGAGGTAGAAGAAGGGCCTTCAAATCTGACAGATGGAAAATCAAAAACCCACTCCCTAAGACCAGAGAGCAGGGTTTTTCTACTCTGTTCCTCCCCTCTCCCCGACTAAACTGGCTCTATTGGTAACCTAAGATAGCCTGATTCTCCCTTCACTTGTGGGAAGAATGTTAATTAGTCATTGTTTGAAGAAGCTGAGAAAAGCCTGACCCTGGTGTAACTCTAACAAATGTTTTAGGTTTCCTCCCATTGCTTGCATTGCCTGCAATATATGAAGTGGTTTTGCTGCTCACTTATCTGTTGAATGTGTACATTTTGCCTCCGAATCCTGTAGGCCTGGTCTCTGCACCTAGCCTGGCATTTGAAAATGTTTTCTGTCCTTCAATTACAGTGTTATACTGGAGTTCTTTCTGCTAATGGGGCTAGGGTTTGGAGCCTGAGAACTTCATGTGAACCCAAGATGGGTCAATGTTTCTTTCCTGCTTCTATAGCTCAAGAATTCTAAGAACATTTAGAGTTCAAGTACTTCTCATCACCAAGGGAAACACAGGAAGCTCTTGAACATCTAACCTTTCAGAAGTGGAAGTCAGAGTCTCATAGACTTTCCTGCCCTGGCTGGCTTCACCTTGTGATCCTCAAACCTCAGTCTCCTGAGCTAGGGTGACAGGCCTGAACTACTGGTGCTCTGCTAGGCTCAGAGCTGTAATGACCTTGACAGTACAAGTCAACTGCTATTACAATGGGCTTGGGAAGCATATTAAGCCTTTCAACATTGGACCTTTCAGAACCCTGTAGGACACACGATTACAATGCTAGAGTCTGAGAGGCTGGGCATATGAATGTGTTACACTTGAACCTTAAGCTCTGACTCCAATTCTGGTATACATCAGTGTTCATTTTTCAAAGAATGATCTCATAGTTAGCAAATAGGAAAAGTACCTGGATTAACCCTCACTTTTTTTTCACTTTTTTCCCAATAGTGTGTCTTGAACTCAAGTCTGGGCACTGTCCCTTAGCCCCTCAGGTCAAGACAAACACTCTACCACTTGAGTAACAGCACCACATGGGGTCTTTGGGTGGTTCACTGGAGATAAGAGTCTAACAGGCTTTCCTTGGCTAAGCTGTCTTTGAACTGTGGTCCTCAGCTCTCAGCCTCCTGAGAAGCTAGAGTTCCATATGTGAGACACTGCATCTGGTCTATTGTATTTGACAGTCCTGGAGCTTGATCTTAGGGCCTAGGTACTGTCTCTGAGCTCCTTTTTCTCAAGGCTAGCCACTTGAGTCACTCCACAGTTTCTACCTTTTTCTGAGTAGGTGGCACTGAGGATTCAAACCCTGGCATTCATGCACGCTATGCAAGCTCTTTACCACTAAGCCACATTTCTAGCTCCATCCTTTCAATTTTATCCCTCACTTGCCTATCCTCAGGAAAAGGTTTCTGACTATAAATCATCCAATAGGAAGAGTCCAAAGATTGGACAAAGCTCATACTTGGAAGAGACTCTAAACATGTGAAGACTGTGACAAATGCATCCATTTACTTATGTATTATGTTTCAACACTTAATAAAATATTAATGAAACATGAGTCAATGTCCTAAATTGTTGCATAGAATTTTATTATAGGTGTGTAAAATGTAATAAATATTATGTGTATAATATGCTAAATACAATAATCAATCAATTAAAAATAAAAATAAAGCAAAATAAAAATAAGAAAAATTAAAAAAGAAAATACAAAATCAATAATAAAATCATAATATGAAATTAACATACATAAGTGTATATCATATATTACACTTGTATAGAAATAGTTTTTCAATTGGAGGGCCTTCATTCAGGCCCTGAATTTCTTTTCCTCAAAGACAGTGAGCTTCGCCTTCACCCATGGTGTAAGAGTTACCTGGATGGTGAGCTCAAATCCTAGCAATGGCAGAAATACTGGCCCCAGTTTCGACAGTAACTTACTTTTTTTAAATGGAAGCAATCATGTTTACTCAGTTCCATACTGAACATTAAAAAAAAGCAGTGTAGAATTTTGTACAGCTATTCAGACATACTTTCCTTACATCTAAAGCGCTTCTCTGAGAACTATATTGTTTCTCTTTTTTGTACTGTTTTATTGTAAAAATGTTTTACAGAGGGGTTACAGTTACAGAAGCAAGGTAATGAGTAGGTTTCCAATTGAACATTGTTGACTCCTCCTTTGTTTTCCTCTTACCATCCCTTGCCTCCCATCTCCACAACTACATCACCCTGCCAAGTTCAGTGACTTAGTTTTTCATTTTTGGTTGGCACTGGGTTTGAACTCAAGCTGTGGCAACTTTTCCCTCACATTGCTACAAGTTTACCAAGACCTTGAGTTCAAATCCCAGGCTAGGAAAGAAAACTGGCAGAAATTCCAAACCAGGGAGCTTTATTTTTTTTAATTTACTTAAATAATGTTTTTTCTTTCTTTTTTTTTTTTTTTTTTTTACAACCATGGGGCTTGAACTCAGTTCGTTTAAACTCTGCCTCAGCTCGGATCTCCCATAGCCAACCCTGAGGTCCTAGGCCCAGAGTTCTTGCAGGTAGAATAAAAAACCTGGAAAGCACAAAATGTGGCAAGCTGTAGAAGGCTGGGGTTTTATGATTTTTTCTTTGGATGGTAACCATCCTGGGTCTGAATGACATGGCTGCAAGGTGGACCTGACCTGCACTTGCTGATGGCTGGTGGGCTATCAGTGAAGCCATAGGCCAACCTGTCACCATATCCCCTGGGTTCAAATCCAAGTCCTGATACCAATGGCAGGAGATCACAAGAGACTCATTCCTATGCATAAGAATACTGATTAAATGAGTAGTTCATGCATCGGTCTTGTCTAAAATTGGACGCAATAATCCTAGAATGCTGATTGGTCTTAATGTTATTAAGCATGAAAAGAATAATATTCCTTCAATGGTGGGATAATAAATACCTAAGAATTGGTAGGAACGTAGTAGTTGTCATTCAATCATAGATTGACGGCTCTGGCACTCTTTACCAATATATATTTATTTGTATACCACCGTCTGCCTATCCATGTATTGCTGTTTTGGCCAAACGTAGGGGTTGATCTCAGTGCTGGGCAAACACCTGACAGCTTCATTTTCTAGACGCTGCCATGCTGAAACTCACCCATTCATGAATTGGGCCTGCTAGACACCGAGTTCAGATCCTCACACTGCCAGACATGATGGAGAACACATCTAAAATCTAGATTCTATGTGATAGGATGTAAGCAATGTAATAAATGGTATAGGTGTCATCAGAGTCAATAAAATAAATGGTAAATAAATGAATAAAACAAGAAATAAAATGAATAACCACACCAAACACAATATGGACTGAACATCTGTATGGAAGTATAAATCCCATCGTTAAAATGTATATAATGAGTATGTTTTACAGGCATGAGGCTTGAATTCAGCCCCCCTATGAAGAGGGAATGGCGGTAGATCCTGAGATACTCATTTCTGGACCTAGGAAGAATCATGGAATGCGATCGATCTCATCCTTGAATGAGTACTTCGTGCATGATGCAAGTAGGAAATGATAGGCAAGACTCATGGGGTATAGATTATTTGTAAAGGAGAGTTGATGAAGCGTGACAATAAAAATCACAGTCATGAAATGGAGGTATCAGGAAAGATCCAAGAATCAGTAGTCACACAGATTGGATTCCATCACAGGTCACCATCAATCCTACTCTATCCAAATATATACTTATTTGCATACTACCTTCAGCTTATTAATGGGTCACTATTGTGCTTGCCACTCTACCCCCACGGGGGCTCAAACTCAGGTACTGGGAAGGCCTAGCTCCTTCGTTGCTAACAGGCTGGTGTGCTCATGTGGAACCATTCACCAATGGTGCCTGCTAGGCCTGAGTTCAGATCCCAGCCCTGCCAAAAGATTCATCTTGATGCCAGAAGCCAATTGTTGTACCTGTTTCATTTTCTGTGCAAGTACTGGGTCCCAGCTAGGATGGCGAATGCATGGGGCACCCTGTGGTCATGGGAATAAGTTGTTATCCATGTCAGCCCAGTTATACCTGTCATCATATATTCAAGAAAATACACAATACATTCATGAATAGCATACAAAATAAAGACAATAAGTACACTCAATGCATGATGCAGTCCACATACGGATGTGAATATACATCCCATGTTTCAATGATGCATTGAGGACTATTTTGGCCTCCCTAGGGCTCGATAGTAGTTCCTGGGAACAACCCAGCTCCTTACTGGCTCTCAGTCTGTGTGATCACGTGGACCCACTATGCAGTTGGGCCTCTTAAGCCCCGAGTTCGAGTCCCAGCACTGCCAAAAATTCACCCTGATGTGAGAAGACAGTTGTTGCACCTGTTTTCCTGTGCTGCCCAAATTCTGGGTCTCTGCTAGATGGAGAAGGTATAGGCAACTCTATACTCATGGGAATAGGTTGTCATCCAGTTCACCACAGTTATATCTGTCAATCTATACTTAAGAACATACACAATACATTAATTAATAAGACACAAAATAAAGAGAATGACTACACCAAAAGCAAGGTGCTGCCCACCCATGTTTGGAAATATAGATCCTCTGTTTAATTATGAATTTATGACTATATTGGCCCCCACCAGGGATCAATCTCAGGTCCTGGGAATGGCCGAGCACCTTAGAGGCTCACAGGCTGTTGTGCTTACCATGACCCATTCACCAATTGGGCCTGCTAGGCCTTGAGTTCAAATTCCAGCACTGCCAAAAGATTCATTCTGATGAAGCCTAGGGTTGCACATGTTTTCGTGTTCTGTGCATGTCCTGGGTGTCATTGATGACGGAGAATGCTGTATAGGCAACTCTATAGCCATGGGAATAGGTTGTCATCCATGTCAGCACAGTTATATCTGTCACCATACTCAATAAAATGCACAATACATCAATGAATAAGACACAAAATAAAAAGAATAACTACACTGAATGCAAGATGCATACCACACCTGTAGGTAAAGAGAGATCCTATGTTTAAAAAAGGTGGGCTTGCTATTTTCTCCTGTGCTCGGCTTCAAATCAGGCCCTGGACCAGGTCTGACATTCTAGACTTCAAGGATGGTGAGCTTCCCCTTCCCCTACAGTGCAACAGAGCTACCCACACCTGAGTTCAAATCTTAGCACTGACGAAAGATTCATGCTGATGTCAGAAGCCAGGTGTTGCACACCTTTGCTTCTCCTGTGAAAGTCCTGAGTATAACTAGGAAAGGGAATTCATAGACTATAACCATGGGAACCTTTTGTCATCCATGTCAGCACAGTTATACCTGTCACCATACTTAGTAAAATACAAAATACTTCCATGATGTAGATACAAAATAAGGAGAAGAAGTTCACTAAACACAATATGCTGTTGACACATGTACGTCAATATAGATTGTATGTTTAAATTATGAATTTATGACTATAGTGGACCACCTTGGGGATCAATGTCAGATCTTGGGACTGGCTTAGCTCCTTAGTTGCTCACAAGTTGGTGTGTTAACCTTGACTTATTGGCCAATTGGTCCTACTAGGCCCTGAGTTCAGATCCCAGCACTACCAACAAGTGGATCGTGGAGTAAGAAGCCAAGTTTGAAACTTGTTTTCCTTTTCTCTGAATTTCCTGGGTGACCCTGAGAATCTTGGCATGGTGGAGAACATTTCTACAAATCTAGATGCTCTGTGATAGGATGTCATCAATGAAATAAACAGAATGGGTTTCATCATAGTACAATCAAAGGTAAATAAATGAATAAAACAAAAAATATAAGGAACAACCACACCAAACATGTATGGACTGAATATCTATAGGTAAGTATAAATCCTATCTTTACAATGTATATAATTAGTATGTTTTCCAAGGCTTGGGCTTGAATTCAGGACTAGTGAACAGGCCTGACTTTCTTACCTTCAAGTACGGTGATCTTCCCCTTCATTCACATTGCTGCAGATTTACCTACATCCTGAGTTCAAATTCAAAACCTAGAAGGGTACACGGCATGAATTGGAAGCCAGGGAGCATTTTTTTAAATTTTACTTTTCTCAATATGGGGCTTGAACTCAGGTTGTAGCAACTCTGCCTCAGCTTCGATCACCCTAGGCTGGGGTGCAGCCACTAGACCTGTAGCTGCTCCTGGGATCCTAGACCCCTAGACCTTGCAAGGAAAGCAATGCACAGAAAATATGTGGCCTTCTTATGTTTTCTTCCTTTGCACGGTGACCCTCATGGATCTGAATGACATTGTTGCAAAGGGTACTTCATCTTGCATTGCTGAAGGCTGCCAGACTATCAGGGAGGCCTTAGGCCCATGTGGCAACATTGTCCCTGATTTCGAGTCCCTGTCCTGACTCCAACCAATGGCAGGAGATACTAAGAAAATGGTCCCCCATCCACAGGAATAACAATGGAATGCTTTCAATGTCACGGTTGAATGAGTTGATCGTGAATGATGCTCCTATAAAATTAGACAGCATCATTTCAGGAGGCTGATAGACTTTATTTAATATTTATGAAGCGTTAAAAGAATATTATTACTTACAGGAACACAATAATTTCAGGACACTGATTTCATTAAGGATGAAAACAATAATATTAATTACATGGATGCATAATTAAAACCCAGGAATTGGTAGGAATGCAATCTATATAACTGAATAATGTATAGATATCTCTTACACTCGATAAAAAATATATATTAACTTACTGCCATCTGCATATCAATGTTATTATTTTGTTAACCCCTGGGGCTTGATATCAGGTCCTGGGAACAGCCTGTCAGCTCAATTTGCCCCAGGATGGAGTGCTGACACTCACCCATTCATGAATTGGGCCTGGTAGGCTTGTAGGCCATGAGTTGAGATGCCAGCACTGCCAAAAACTGAATTGTGGAGTAAGAAGCTGATGGTGACATATGTTTTCTTTTTCTGTGAAAGTCCTGGGTGTCAGGTATGAAGCTGAATACATATGCAGACATATATCCTATGTAATTAATGTAATAAATGCTTTTTTGGGGGGGGGATCTGGTCGTGGGGCCTGAACTCTGGGCCTGGGCGCTGTCCCTCAGCTCTTCAGCTCAAGGCTAGCACTCTACCACTTGAGCTAGAGCGCCACTTCTGCCTTTTTTCATTTTGCTTATGAGGAATCAAACCCAGGGCCTCATGCATGGAAGGCAAGCATTCTACCACTAAGCTACCT